>NC_089207.1:4634942-5234942 GCF_963930695.1 Labrus bergylta | reverse complement strand
TTGAGCCATTGTTCTTATCTGTGAGATGTACAGTGATATGTGACATGTGAGCTGTTTCTCTCGTACACATTCAGTATTTAGCTGGGATAGCTTCATAGAGGTAATCTTTTCCTTGGGCAATCGCAATCTACTCCTGCATTGTCTTTCGTCTCCATTAAAAGGAGATAATCTACTGCAAGAGTTTCCGAACGCCGCTAAACTGACTCCAATTGACCCAGCAGTTAGCCAACGAAGAAGGAGAAGGAGAGGAAATGTATGGCCTTGATTACAGCTGTGTGTCTATTTTAGCAGATTGTTCTGTTGCTGATTCACACACACAGACAGCCGCCATTAGCAAGTATAAATAATGTAAGGCCCTCATCTCTCTCTCTCTCTCTCTCTCTCTCTCTCTCTCTCTCTTGCTCTCTCTGCTTTTTTTTCCAACTCTCTACTCAGCTAAGTGCCTGCCTGCATCGTTGAAACCTTGGCCTGCTCCTTGTCGGGGAGTTCTCCATAGATTAGTATGAGATTTATTTTAAGTCTGTAAAGCGGCATGTTCTTGACAAGTGTTCCTGCGCAATGCATGTGGGAATGTTTTTAATTGTATCATGTGAAGTGGAATAGGAGCTCCGGTGGGGACTGTGTCAGGTAGTGTTAATATTTAATCCGGTCTCACTTCGGTTTCCTCATGATCCAGTGTATCACAAGAGCCGAGATGAGAAAAGCAACATTACAAGTCGGATAAAGAGACGCGAGTGGAGGTATTGTAGCTTGCAGGATGTAGTGTTGTGAAGACACTCTCTTCTTTTGCCCATGCAGGCCTTTGTGATGATATTATTGCAGCTCATGCTAATGCACTCATTTCAGCTGATGTGCATCTGAAGAGAGCTGACTGACAAATTTAATGTAAAAGCAGGTAGAGAGGAAGAGTTGTGTGTGTGTGTGCATGGGGAAAAAGAACGACACACGCAGGAAAGGAGGGGAGGGATAGAGAGCGAGAGAGGCCTTTCCTCTTCCTCTGTGTGCACATCACGTCTCCCCTCCCTGAGCTCAATTACAGGATTGATACTCAGAGAGGAAACTTCATCATGTCGTACAGATGTCTTCACCGGGAGGAAGAGGGAGACGACGCATGTTGTCATTTAACGTGACATGGTCTGCGTTTATTCAAAACAAACAAAATGAGAAGCAGTCGGACTATAGATTTCATTATAGGGCTAATAATAAACATCGAAGAGAAAGTCAAGTGCAGGCGGGAAATACACAATGAAGTGGAGGTGGCCATGCCTGTTAGAGAGTTTAACAGTTCGCCTGAGTGAATTAATCTAACACAATAACTTGTACACAATAATACTCTCTCAGTGAGCCGTTCAGCTCCATCATAGTAAACATTTTTTATAACCCAGACAGCTCTATAAAGCGCTTTAGGCATCATTGGGCACAACCGTCATTAGTCAGAGCCTGTGTGTAAATGTGAAAAAAAAAAAAAAAGCCACAGTGTTGGTGATGCAAGCGCAGACACACGAGCCTGTATCTATTTTACACTGTTTCATTTCAAACGTGACACACGCGGCGAACACACTCCACAACAATGGCCGTGTTTTGCTTTAATTTGATTAGGTTTTGTCTCAGCGAATGCCAAGTCCTGTTTTGCCTCAAGAACATATCTCTTAATCACGTTCCATCCAGGCTGTGTCTTTCATCTAAATCTCACAGCCGTGGCTCACACCCAACTTTATTTCGCTGAAAGGTAGAGGGGGATAAAAAAAAAATAAAAAAAAAGGCACACACGTGCACAAATACACACATATTCAAACACACGTAGCAGCATGTGTGCACACACATCCAACAAGGGGGAATACAATGACAAAAGCCTAGCTCTCATCTCTGTCACATAAAGTGATGTTTTGTGTTTAGCTGTGTGCGATTGAGGTGTGTGTGTTTGTGTGTGTGTGTGTGTGTGTGTGTCTGCGGGGCCCAGATCCATGTTGTTTGGTTTGCTTCTCCATTAAGAGAGCTGTAAAGGAGAGGGAACAGATGGCTGCTGGCCCGCTCTGTCCTGCATCCTCTCACAACTGCCACACTTCCTGTGCGTCCATTAATCTTCCCTCACTACTCCTGCAGCACAACTTTATTAAAACAACTCAGGAGAGAGCGCACAACAAGCCCGCGCAGCTGTCAGGAGCAAAAGACAGAACCATTCGTCCACAGAAGAACGGCCTCGGATTTTCTAGACGCATCTGTAAAACAGCTCGAGTGGAGGCAGGTTGGCTTTGAAGGCGGCTCTGCAAAGCGCCTCGCTGCAGTCGAGACACAATAAATGCTCATTAGGACGCAGCTGGAGTGGCTGTTGTTGCCGAGGTTCATAGGCCCAGTTTGTCAAACTTAAACATGTGAGGCCAGAACTCACTGCCTGGAACAGACTACTGTTTCCTCCTGCTCAAAGGACATGTGGAAAGTGCTGCGTAATAATATCATAGACTGTATAAAAGAGGACGTAGCAACTGTGATGTCACCCATTGGTTTGTAAACAACAGTTTTGAAGCCTTGAGTTTAGCATTATGATCTTCTTGTTTTTTTTGTTGTTGTTGGTTTTTGGAAACTTAACTAACCATGTTTGGAGGACAGGTTGGCTTTGTTACGTGTTTATCTTGGGTAGCTTGTTAATCACAAGTATAATCATACCCTATCTTATCATAAATGTTACTCAAAATTTAACAAATTATTTACTATAAAAAAAACTGAAACTCGCAACTGAGAGCATGAAGTCATTAGGAAAATGTTTACTGACATAAAAGGAAAATAAACTTTTCAGAATCTACTTTGGCAACCTGTGGAGTCGCCCCCGACTGGCCATTACAAAGAACTCAGTTTTAAAGCATTTTTGCTTTGGCTTCACTTCTGAAGTCACAAGGCCACGTCCATTTTTATTTATTGTGTGAAAAAGTCAAGTTTGGCCTGAGTGATGGCTCAAATTGTCAATCATAATCTTTTTTTAAAACTACTTTGTTTATTTGTTTGTAAATCTGATCAAATGATTCAAGGGAATCATTTGATAATTTTGTAACCTGTAAGAGAGAACTTGGAATATCTTCTTAAAAGACCACAGAGCAAAAAATAAAATAATAAATAAATAAATATGAACATAAACATGTTTTTTTTGTTGGATTTAGAAATAAATCATGAAAATGATTAAATAGGCTTTAAGCAGCGACTCTAATAGAGTGAAATGAGAATATCTTCCACAAAAGACCACATAAAGCGAGAGATAAATATTGAATGCAATAATCATGCATGGCCTGAATTTGTGGTGCTGCCTGATTGTCCTCGCATTAAAATATATTTCCATTTAGGCGAGCTGTGTAGATTTACACGTATAGCATGCTGTCATGACAAACGTCCAGGGTACGTAGCTCTATTTGGCCCTGCGCTCTGTGTCCGCAGCAGTCAGCGGGTAAATTGAAAAATCAATTCCAATTTAAATTATTGGAATAAAGAACTCCAGGAGTCGGAGATGTAAAAAAAAAGAAAACCCTCTCTTCTTCTAGAGCCCCTTTAATTGGAAAGTCATTTCTTCAGGGTATTCTAATGGTTCTGAGGGAAGATTGCAAAATAAAGTTGATGAGCTGGTGGGGGGGGGGGGAGGTTAATAGCAATAGCGCGCTTGTGTTTGTGTGTGTTCGACTGACCCTGTGTGTTTTCTTTGCTCTGCCACGCAGTGTTCAGCCTTCCCCTCCCTTATGACAGAGACACCAAATGAAGACTAATCCAGCAGGCTCACACACACTCAGACACACACTCCCTCTCACGCCTGTGGTCACTCGTCTCATCCATCTGCTATCAGGGGGAGTGTCGGGGGCTCCTGGGTCAAACTAAATTAACCATCCCTCGCTCACAATTGTAAAAATGTAATTGACTTAATGTAAGCAACCCTGGTGATTTGGAAAGTCTGGCTGTGAGTAATTTTTATGAAAGCTTGCAGACACCACTTCAGATCTGAAGCAGCTTTAAAGTCCGATATTGCATTGATGCCTCCCGATGTAAAGTGGCTGAGTCTAGTCTAAGCTATGTGGTTTCATATGTTTGAAATGTGACAAGACTTTTGTAAAGGCGATGTACTGTTATTGTTATTTAGGAATTATTCAAGTATTTGAACGCTTTTGTGAGGAACTTTTGGCCTGTTATAAAACAGACTGAAATCATTACCTTCATGACTTACACATGCAAACATAAAGATGAACTATTTCTATATAATTAAGGCTAATGCCTGTTTACACTGTAGCAGGGTAGGTGTCAGCTTCTTTTTTTGAAACATTTTCCAAGGCAAATATTCAGACAACACGACTCACACATGTTCAGGACAAAGTTAGCAAAGAGATGAAAGGTAGCACTTTGTCCACAGGGGGCACCAAAAACATTTGTAATTCCTACAAGGAGCTCTAAGATGCCAAAGTTAACACTTCAACATGAGAAAATCGGCCAATAGCGTGGCATCTTTTAGCTCATTGTCTTATCAGGGTTGTTTTTGATGACAACATGTACTATAGCTTTTCAGTAGAAAAAAATTATTAACCCAATCATTAAATTAATCATGCTCCCAACACAGGATTGATCAACAGCCAGATGTAGCAACTAGCACTCGAAGATACCAGTCAGACCTCATTTGTGTAGCACCTTTCATGCAAAAGAACATTATAAATAAAGGACTCATAAAAAACAGTGTATGATGAACTGAGAACATGCTATCATGAATGCGTAAAGAGGAAGCGCAGGAGGTAAAATAAAAAAGTTAAATTAAGATAATCAGTCAATAATAAAATGGAGGGAATAAATTAGATCATAAAATACTTAAAGGTGATCCAGAAGATTATAATAGATAGGACCTAGCTAATTTAAATAATTCCATATTCCCTTCATGAGTTGGTAGTGACCAAAAACTAAGCTAAAAGGAAGTGAATATTACGCTTGTAGTGCTAGCCTTTAGGGTTTAGTGACATCTAGTGGTGAGGCTGCAGATTACAACCAATGACAGCTCTTCTCCTCATCCTACCCTTCCAAGTGCGTAGAAGCGAAGCAAGATGGCTTCTTCAACATGAATCTGACTAGAGTCAGCGGTGGGTTTGACCCTGCTAGGCTTCTGTAGAAACATGGCAGGCTAAACTGAACAGGACCTGATCCCTATGTGGATGAAAATGGCCCGATCAATATATAAATGACTCACACTCAGTTTATTAAAACCTTTTTGAAACACACCTATTAATATAGTTGTATGTATTCTTCAAAGAGATCTCTTTAATCTTCAAACACGTTTTCTTTAACTTTGTCAGAATCATGATTTCAAAAGTTGTTCTGCCATCTGTTAGATGTTTAAGATTCAACTGCAATATAAGAAATTTAACAAACTCAGAGTTTATGTATCACTGTAAGTCAATGTTGTTTTTACTGATTTCTTTCCCTTTTTTTTGCCCCTAAAGAGCTAAAAATAATATGTTATGTATAGCTGAAAGTAATTATCCAGTGTAGAAGAGCAATACTTCTAAATGAAAAGAAAAGGAATAATAAATTGTCTTAACGTTTCTGGAAGTTATTAAAAGTGGAACAAATAGACTCCAGTACCAGGTACAGAGTTTCATTACCCACTGAAAGTAAGAACTGAGCAGCATGGTGACCGTTTGAAACAGTGAAAACAAAACAGTTCAGGATTGTTGTGAAATGAAATCACTACAGCATAATATGTAGATTTCCTACGCTCATCATCCAAGAGCCTTATCTCTCAAGTCACACCTGTTATTCAATCGTCATCACTTCAGAGTTTATCTTGAATCCTCAGGTGAAAATTCACAGAGATCCACATTTATTTTTATTTTTTCCTATTTAAATAATAAACCTGTCTTGTATTACTTTAACAAGGCATTCTACTTCATACAGTCTTGTGTAAATCAATCTACCTTTCTCTGGGCTCCTCTCATGCCAACCTGTCCTGAGACCTTTCTGTGCCGCATGTTGACATTAAAGAAACACTGTGCCGAGACATTTCCATTCAAGAAACTTGTTGACATAGTTATCAGACATCAGAGAGCCTTGTGTCATTTTGAAAAGGCCTTATGAGAGTAATGGAGATGTTAAAGGGCGTGTTGGCCCCAAATATCACAAAAGGATGAGAGCATATGAACACGCTTTGAGTGAAAGAGACTGAAAGGAGAAGGAGGGGGAAGGGGGGGGGGAAACAGATTCTCTGGAGAGAGAATGGGGGGAAAGCACTCGGCTCCATTTCCGCCAAAGAAGCGCCGAGTTAAAAGGTGGACCCTGTACAAATGAAACTCAATTTCACGCCACATTATCCCTCCCTGTTCTCTTTCCTGGCTTTCATTTTCATTAAGACCAGAGACAATCATAAATTAATAATTACTGCCGAATGTCTAAGCGCAGGCCGCAGACCAGGCCCTCCCCTCGCCTCTGTGCTCTTCCATGTTCACGCTTGCAAAATGTTAATTTAGGTAATGTGGCCTGGCCCTTGTCAGATAAAACTGTTTTGTAGTTTCGCTAATACATAATGGTCTATCTGATTAGGTGACATTAGTCCTATCTTTCAGACGATCAGCCTGCACCTTCCTAATGTCTCTCTGCAGACTCAGGGCACCGCTGAGACATGTAATATTACTGCCTCTGCTAAATGGCCTTGGCCTGGACGTGATGACGAGCCAGGAATTAGCTCAGTCGGGGTTAACAGCGCGGCTGACTTTATCCTGGCGTATAAATACAACTTCACTTCTCTCTGATGAAACTTTTTTTTTGATCCTGTAATAAAGTAGGAACTGTCAGGAAAAGCTGGTCAAGCAAGAACAAAACAAGAAATCGTGCAACATGATGTTTAACAAAGCAACACATAAAGGCAGGATGATGCGGAATAATCCCGTCTGGATGATGTCTTCATGAGCACGTCTTCATGTCAAGCTGAGGAAACACAGCACACCCAGCTTCTCATGGCTTTGAAAAATGCAATCAGCATATTTTTTCCACACTACAGTGAAGTGAAATGTAACAACACAGCTATAATGCACATTTGGTATTTAAAGTCTCGGTGCCTCATGGTCATATTTGTACTGAATTGAATTTATTACAAAATGTGCAGTGATATGAAACATGTAGCTGCAGGGCCTCTTCTCTCACATGCCAGTGCAGGGGGAAAAAAAGGCATCAGATGGAGAAATAAACAGAATATCTGAGGAATAGCTGAACGTCTCACGAGCTCATTGGAGGACCGAGTGAATGTCTCCCTGCATGAAGACAAAAAAGAGACTATTGAGTCATTAAATGGATAAAGTGGACCTGATGTCAGAGTTGCTTTCACTGCACATTAAGTTTAAGTTTGGAGAGATGAACTCCACGAGCAGCATGGCTGCATGATGTATCGCCCGCTGTGTGTCATATTGTTCTTTCAAGGTTGATTGAAACTTTAACCTCATTTTTAATAAAAAGTAGAAAAAAAAAGAAGCTTGAAATATTTTCAGGCCTTGAATTTTTACAATGCAGCATTGAATTATGCAGCAATCAGTCAATTATTCATCCGGGCGGGCTGTGTTACGGCCACGCTTTAAAAAGCATGCAGAATGGGAATGGGCCGAGCATGCTGTGTCAACACATTTCACTCAGAATTGCTTACTGGAGAGATTTGTCTCTCAATGTCGATTTCATTTCTTTCTTGAATGCCTTTTAAGAGCTGTACCTGTTACAGTTGTTCTCCAATGATCCCCGCGGATAACCAAAACAAATAACGCCGCTCGGGATCAGTCAGAAAGCATTATCATTGCGATCAAACACAAAGAAAACACGTATGACGCGCCATCAAATATGATACTTTTACCAAACAGAACCGTTTCCTAACAACCCCCCCCTCCCCCCTCAAAGCTCAAGTGTTACATGAAGTGTTTTAGATTATGATGCATGACCCCGCAGCACGTATCACTGGTTAAAGGAGCACTGTTTATTCTACAGCCATATATTGAGAATTAGCGTCATACACTTGAAAGTACACGGAAAATAATTTATTTACAGTGAGCTTGATCACACCCTCATTTACATAGTTTATCTAGGATTAGACTACGTGTTGAAAACACACACACATGCAAGTTAAAGGAAAAACACACACACTCAGAAGTAAGGCAAGGACCATGTATTAAATTTTTTCTCATCTCATTATTCACCATTACTTTTTAAAAACCTATAAAAAGAGAGGAACAACATGCTCAGATTTCTCACGTCTGCAGGGTTCGTTTGAGGGTCTTTTTTATAGAAAAAGGAAGGACTCTGAAGATTGAGACATGCCAAAAACATGAGACAGGATCTCTTAACAAAGAGCTCTGCAAAACTGAAATGTAGAATGAGTGTTTGTTGAGTGTGTTTGTGTGACTTTTGCCTCAAAGCATGCGATAAAAGAGCGACAAAAAACACGTTCAAAACCTCAGGAAACAAAGGCTTATCATCAACATGTTAACTTTATTTGAATTTGAAGTACAATGAAGAGATGATTTGAGAAGCTATATAAGTTATCAGTGACAACAGACCTAGACACTCCATTGAGAACAAAAAGAACAAACACATTGTGAACATGGGACACTCCTCCTCCTCCTCTCCTGATTGTAACACATAAGGGCTAAACTGTTTCTCAGTTAAAGGACTGACATCAGCTTATGTCTAGAGAATATACACAGGTGTTTCAGCACCGAAAAAGTCTTTAGGGAAAGTAACAGAAAGATCATAACTTAGTATGAGTTTTTTTTTCTTCTTCTCATCAGGATATCATGAAACACTTGAAGAAAAACAGAAAAAAAAAAGTTTGTGTAGGTTCAACAGGGATTAAATGGCATTCAGTTTCCAAAAAAGTTGTGTCGTCATGACTGATTGTTTCTCAAGCTGACACGTGATCATAATACGTCTTGTTTTTTTTCTTCTTCTTCTTCTTCTTAAAAAAGCATTGAGAGGTGCTGATTTTTGAGTGTATTTGTGTGTGTGTGTGTGTGTGTGTGTGTGTGTGTCATGACAAAAAATGTACAGTAAAATCCAAGAAATATTACCTCTGTTACAAAGATTACAGTACTATTGACAGCAAAAGTCTTCATTTTGAAAGTGAAATGTTTGATAGTTATGTTTTCAAAATCATCTGGGCTCGAGTGAGTCAAACCCTAGTATTTGTTCAGCACAATATAGGATTTATTAAATATCATAATTCCAGGACAAACATTTACATGCCTGCATGCTTTCTCACCAAAAAAAGAAAAGAAAATGGCAGCTATAGGAAAGAATGATGGCTCAGAAATAGAACAAAACAAAAACAGTAAGGTTTATATAAATGGTGGTATTGTTTGCCTAAGAGCTCTACTGCATACACAATACCTCTTAACGTTATATACACATTCCTCATCGATCCACTCGGGCTCGACGGAGAGGGAGTTTCTCCTATCATTATCATCAGATCTCATATATATACACAAATGGTAAAAAGGAAACTTGATTGTATTGTCATCTAATTTAGAAAACATGAAAATCAAACATCAGTCTCCTCTTCTCGATGATCACAAGGATCAATTCTCTCTTCTTCTTTTTTTTAATATCTCCGTGTCATTTTTTTTTTTTTTTTTTTTTTAGCTCCTCAAAATTCAATTTGAAATACAAAACAAAACTTCAGTCGAATTTCGTTTTGGAAGCTTTTCTCGCTGGCTGAGATACAGTATAAAAATCTTCAGTGCTGTGAAATTTATGACCGACGGTGTACCACGGGTACGTTTTTGACTGTGCTCAATATGTTTCTCCTTCACGTTGGGACACCCCGCTACGGCGAAAAACCTGCTTCATCAAACTATTTAGAGCTGTGAGAGAGAAAAAACAACAACTTCTTATTCTACATTCAGACACCTCCTCCAGCATTTTGGGTGAACACAGCATTTCCCATCGAACTCCTACAAGCAGCTTCTCCTCTTACAAAAAAAAACAGCCTGGATGAGCTTCTCAGGAGAATCTTCATTGGGTTTTTTTTTTTTTGTCTTCTTTTTTTTTCACCTCCTTTTTTTTTTCTGAAATTTGTATTTCCTCCAGCTCCTCGCGGCCTTATCAGTACATCACTGTGGTTTTCAGGAACAGTCTTCCATCTGCAACAGAGGACACACAGGAGCCCAGAATTAGCCAACAGCTAACATCCTGCTGACGCAAATGCACTATTCAGGATGTGATTGTTGATGAAACGCTAACTTCCAAAAGGTTGCCCTGTGGTGTTTCGATTTTAGCTGTGTTGCTACAGATTCACAAACCGATTTGAGGGTGAGATTAAATTAGCAGCCGTGGTGAATGGGATTAAATTTCACATACACTATTAGACTTTTTTTTTTAATCTTTGCAACAAATCATTTATGGGAGCTTCTTTTTGGCCTCAGTTAGAAAGAAAACAACCACGTTTATTGAACCTTTGCATTTCAGATGATATACAGCAGATTAGTCAGGACATACAAATATAATGACACTGTTACATGCATATTTTATTAGCAGTGAAGCACACCCTGTAAACGCAGCTATGATAACCACACTGCAGGCATCAGAATCCTTCTCCACATGTGTTTAAGACATCTCTACTGATCCGCTTGTGTGCACATAATGCTGCACTCGTGAAGTGGAGCGCTCTCTAAGTGACATCTCCTGCATGGAAATAGTGTTTATTGAAATCGGCAGACATTCCTCTGCTCCGTTATCTCCAGACACCTCCAACCTAACGAGCTTTGTCCATTTCCAGCAGAAACAAACACTCTTGTCTGAGTGTTCGCCTGAGCGAGCAGCGCCGCTCCGACGCTGAGCTGGTAAAAGCATCTGTTAGGCACAGCTCAGGAGCGTGTTTGACGTTTATTACCTTCACAATCCCTCCGCCGGAGAATGCTACAGCAGTAATGCCTTTAAGAAACGCACTTCTCCATGGCAGTGCGCTTAAATTATTCAATGTTCAAAGAGGAACGCGCACAAAGACATTTAGCAGCGGAAGTTGTTGGACATGACACAAGCCGAGCAGGACGTCACATTTGACTTCTACTGTACGGAGAGACGGAGAAAACACCTAGTTACACTGCCTGACGGTGGATTTGATCCTGCTGGGAAGCACACTCAATGCATTGGGTTATTTTTGTGATTTAAAGTAATCATTTTGTTCTGTTACCGCCGAGGATTGAGCTTAGCTTCAAATCTGTGCTCTTTATTTTATCAATATTTTATCAATTAGCTCTGTTGGCCCTTTTTAGCCTGTGTTTTATGTTTTGTGATGAAGATTGGAGACAACAAAGGCTTGTTGTGTGTGTGTGTGTGTGTGTGTGTGTGTGTGTGTATACAGTACGTGTATGTAGGGGATGGGGGGTGGGGGGGGTTTGGGTGGTGTACAAACACACAGGCTAATTACCCAGCACTGCCGTAGGTCTCAAAGGCATTGCACTCTGGCTGCCTGTGTTCAAGCAACAACCACCGAGTTCTGTGTAAAAGTCATTACAGCATGAACGCTATGAAGAAACTGAAAGCAGAGGGTGGGAGTGTGTGTGTGTGTTAGTGTGTGTGTGTTAGTGTGTGTGTGTGTGTGTGAGGGGGGGGCTGAGGGGCTGAGCGTGAGGGCCATGATAGAGAACTTCATACAGGAGCAGCTGAAGCCTCACACGTGTGTGTACCTGTCTCAGCTGCAGCTCTTTCGAGGGGTGTTAATGAAACGAGGACGATTGGATGATTTGATGTGTGATGACATTTAATACATTTAGTTTGAGAGGAGGTGTAGTCATCAATCCCCTCGTCTCTTATCACCATTTGAACTATTAGAATTTAAGTCTCACTGATTCAATTCTTGGTGCAAATGTTGAAACATCTGCTTAACACAGGCAACCCGGAGAACGGTGACGTGTCGACACGTTGTTTTATGAAAGAGCGGCTCATTAAAATATGTTCAAACTTTGGTATTTTTATATTCAAATCAAGATGAAAAGTTCATTAAAGAGAATAAATATTTCATTAGATGCTAAATAAAACAAAGGGAATTTTTGGCTTCTCTCAGCATAAAATTCCTTTGAAAGATTAATTAATACATGTAAATTATGCAAATTATGCCCATGCAAATATTTTATGAAGACAATTAAGGGATCCATTAATTACAGTCTTTTTTGCTTCAGTGACATTCATTCATTTAATTTTAATTTCACTTTAACTGTTTTGATGTTTAATCTTGCAACAAAGAACTTTATCTCTGCGCACAGGGTCGTGTAAACTTGCCGAACACATCGAGTGGGGAAGCGGCGGGGAACCGGAGAAGATACCGGGGGAAGATTTTTTTTTTTTCTCGCGTGTGCACCGTTGCCAGGCAGTAAACTGGCGAGGTACAGTCCCAGTAGCTTTTTCGGCTGCCTGTGAAAAGAGCCGCGCTCCCACTTGGACCCGATTCAAAACACTGTAAAAGCAATTAATAAACACAGACTGTGTTAATATCGCAGAATTAGAGAAGTGTGACAAAAGACAAATAGAAATAATTAGTTCTCTAAAATTATGCCCTCATTATTTCCCCCCCCCTCTCTCTCGCTCTTTCTCTCTCTCTCTTCATTCCCTGAGTTTGGAGTTGAGAACGTACCCACACATTTCTCTCGGCTTTCATGCGAGTGATAGGCTTGTTTTTTTTTTTTCCTTCTCCCTTCTGCTTGTGTAATTTATCAACATCATTTTTTGCCATTTGAGGTTAATTATACAGCGAGGCTTGCCGAGTCGAGCAGAGGAGACATGGGTGGCAGACAAATGCTCCTCTAATTGAACAGAAAGACAAAATGCAGCCTGTTATTCGGTTTCCCTCCTTCATTCTGCTCTTCAAGGCGACGTTCGGAGTGAGAGCGAGAGATCGGCTGCATCAAACTGTTACCGACTGAGATTTGAAAAAAGCAGAAGGGGGAAAAAAAAAAAATCTGTTCAATTTACCCTCGACTGAACATTTAAGCAGGACAATGGTTGGTAGAAGTGTAAAGCTTTAACACATTTAATTTGATACAATTACACTACAAAAGAGCCAGCTCTTCATGTGAGAGTAAAGTGGCTAAATATACTAATTTGGTATGAAATAGAGGGCTATAATTACACTGTATCTGGGAGTCATCTTTGCGTTTAAATGATGACATATGGATTTCTTTTTTTGGGACATCAAACTGCTTCAGATCCCTGCAGTGACTGAATGACATTTAATTAAAGAGGAGTCATCATTTCTCTTAGTACCATTTCCTCCTTCTTTTTTCTTAAATGCCCTTTCAGAAAAAAAAAACATCAGCTCAAGTAGACTAATCCAACATTAAAGAGTTAAAGAGGCACAACTTATTCTCTAAGATGAATATTTCCCACTTTTCACAGCAGATTACACGGAGCAGTGTTTCCCGCGGATAAATTGGGACCTCTCCCTGCTGATAAGGGCGGGTTGTGAGCAGACGCAGCTGAGGCGCATTAAAAGGAAGACGTTTCGAGTAATAATGAGGATATTCAACCTCTGCAAGGTGTCTTGTATCTGGGTAAACACAGATAGCAGACAGTCTACAGAGGTTATCGCGAGTGCGTCCTTCCCCAAACACGTACTGCACCCCCTAGGCTAACAAACAAACAAACCATTAAAAATGTACAAGGCTTATTCATAAAATGGATTGATTTGCCCCGTTTATTGCTATCAAAGGGGGGATTCCACTGCTTTTTGTGGTTTTATGACTCATTAATGCTTCCTGAGCTGTAAACAAACCACCTCTTTTATTCTGTGCCTTTCTAGTTTATTTTTTCTGCCTTTTTTTTTTTTTTTTTTTTTATCTACTAAGATCCGTCCCGACAAAGATCTGTTTCCCGGATGTATCACAGCCACTAAAAGTCAACTCAAAGAACAATATTATTTCTACAGAAAACCAATGATCTTGACCTGGTGCTGTGGCCCAGATGGTGAGCTGTATGCCTGAACAGCAGGCACAGGAACACTAATGTTCATAAAGTAAAGCAGTGTGGATGTGTGTGTGTGTGTGTGTGAGTGTGTGTGTGTATGTGTATGTAAGGGAGAGAAAAAGAGGAAGCAAAGAGGAGGAGGAGGTGGGTGGGAGAGAACGAGAGAGAGAGAGAGAGAGAGAGAGAGAAAGAGAGAGAGAGAGAGAGAGAGCCAGAGCCAGAGAAAGAGAGAGAGATTTATTGTCTCATCTGAGCCCCTGTACCTTGTATTGTCCTTTCAGCATCTGTTCTTCCACTGCTGCGGTCACTCTCCATCTCAGGGGTCAGAGAGTCTGAGAGAGAAGAGAGGGATCACCACCGTTAAACATCCCTGACATCCACCTATCACAACGCCACGTTCACAGCATCGTTCATTCAAAACAAGAGGCTGAGCCTTCCAGCTGTGTCCCACACCGCACTAAACTGCAAGTGTACATTTAACAGACGAAGTGATAGATGGTGACTATATCCTTAGTGAAAAAATAAAGATACTCAAATCCTTAATTACACCTTAAAAATGTGATTCTGCATTCAAATATATTCTTAAATTAAAGGACAGAGGTGTTACATGAAGTGTCAGAGATGAAATTGTACACCTACACCTACTATGGAAAATATTTGGATTTTGTAGCTGATCTAATTTGTGTTGTCATGATAACGGATATTTGAACTTTAATATGATTCTAGTACAAATCAAACAATATCGATACTTGTTTTGATACCATGGCTTTTAAAGCTTCTGTACTTTTCTATCAATAATGAAAAGAACTGAGGTTATGTTGTTTAAAATATTTGGTATCAAAAAGTATTAAACACCTTGACAACCCTACATCTAATGACCCTGTGGTGTAAACTGCTGCTGTTGGGACCTCGTCATCAAACCCATCATGAAACAATCTTTCTAATTGCACATTCGATTTGACAGATTTTCAGCAGAAAAAAAAAAAGGTCCGCATAACTCACTGACATATTCAAATGTTCGGACACACCGGCTCGTAATGACTCTGTCAGTAAATCAGATTTTATGAGCTCATCATGTTTTGTATGCAGATACAGGACTTACATTCTGCAAAGCGCCTACCGTTATAACTCCTGTCTAATAAAAGTAAGGCACAATAGCTGCGTTTAGGTTTAGAGCCTTTAAAAAATGGAGTTGGTTTGTAAAATCTCTTTAAATGTGATTTCACACTAAATGCATATCTGCTGCTATTTTTGATCATTTCCACCATTTTTCAAGCAAATGCTCCAAATATTGTACAATTCTGACTTCTTTATGTTAAGGATTGATGCTCTTCTCTTGAACATTTCATGTTGTTTTAAGATTAAACATGACACGTGAGGGCTTAGACGTACTGTAATAAGCATATTTTGTATTATATATCATATATTATCTTGCATTTTACACCCTAAATTAATAATCATAACGTTATTAAAAGATGATTTGAATGTGAAGAAAATCACGAGTTGCAGTCTTAGTCTTATGATATTTAACCTTTTGATTTGTAAAGGGACCTTCTGCAATATTAAACATAAATGTTGCAGTTTGATGCATTGTACCAGAGTTAGCTTAGAGCTAGTTTATATCTGCAGTCCCTAAGGACGTATTTAGAATTAAACATAGCAACTTAAACATGTAACAAGGTCACTTCAGATGAGAAGCAGTTTTAGCATTTAGCTTTAATGTAAGGCTCGTGATGTGTTAATCAGTCAAAATGTCTTACTTTTTGTTTTACAGAAGTCACATGTGACATTACAGCACTTTACTCAGCTGCCTTTCATCCCCTGAAGAGTGACATTTGAACATTTTGGATTGGGACATTTTGATCTTTTGTTTCATAAACCACAGCTGCCTGAAATGCGTGACAGTGCTGGAAGTGAGATGTGAAAGAAAAGCGTCTCACGGTGAAGTGTCTGACCGTTGAGGGAACGCATGCTGTCAGAAGGCGAGGGCTGCTTCAGGGTCTGCTCGACCTGCTCTCTCCTCTTGGACTCGTACTCCAGAGCTTCTTGGAGTTTCCTCTTGGCCTTCTTCTCTTTCTTCAGACGCTTCTGAACGATTGCTGAGACGGGGGGAAAAGAGCGCAGCGGAACCAAAATGAGCTATGGGGTTTAAATTAGCCGAGTCTTATTTCAGACTGAAATCAGATGATTGCAACGACTGCGTTCCAGCAGGACGAGATAATAACCTAATTTTTTAAAAGCTGTAATAGAAAAAGGAAAATCAATTAAACTTAAATATTTCATGTTATATGAAGATCTTCCTTAATAAAAGAAAATACTGACTACGACTTAGCAAACTGCTAGAGGGAATGAAAGCAAATTGAAACATTTATTGGGTTATTTTTCATGAATTTCTCTCATTAAACATAAACGACACTGTTAGCATATGAAGCTAATGCATTTAACATGAGGCTCAGAGTGAGTTTGTCTAAGTTAACGCGTATCACCAATTATGTTAACCGACTAAGAGCAGATAAAACAGCGCTAAGCAGATCATTGTCTGTGCAGCGAGGGAAACACGCCCGCTTATGTCAGTGTTTCAATAGGAAACATTAAACATACATGCAGAACTGTGTATGCACACTCAGGAGTGATTACGTCTACATGAGCACAGGCCTGTTCAGTCACAACGGCTGTGAGAGTACACACATTCACGCATGCACACACACACACACTGACAGGGAGGATTCAGCAGGCAGGTAGAGTCGTCAGGCGATACCTCTGTTCTTCTGCTCCATGGCGAGCTGCTTCTCCAGAGTCTCCCTCAGCTCCCTCTCTCTGAACAGCTCCATCTTCAGCTCCGTCTTCTCCAGCTGCACCTGCTTCTCCTGAGCCCGCGCGTTGTCGATCGCCACTTTAAGCAGGCCCTGTACAACACACACACACACACACACACACACACTGGTGAATATATACAGGGGAAATAAGGGAGATAGCCGGCAGATGTGAAGCAGAGAGTGATGTGCGTTATTTAAGAGCTCCACCATGAAGTGACAGCAAAGCAAACCACAGTGAAAGTGTGTCACAGGCAGCAGTTCTTTGAGCTGCCCACTGTAGTGAAGCGGAACAGAGGGGCTAAAAGCTGACTGGTGCTACATGACTCTGTTGAGGTGAGTTAGCACATTTAGTGCTGCTCTTATCTGGTAAGATGTCAGTCTCTTTTAGCTGCTGCACAGGGTTTGTAAGATCTAAAAACACGAACATGGATGTACAGTATGATCATATTTCAATAATGAATAATGACAGCTAATGTGAGAAGACTTGGTATGCTGACCCCCTTTGGTCAAAGCTGTGTACTACAAGTGTAGATAGACCTGACACTTGAGAAGGTTCAGGGAGAAATCATTGTTCCATTAAAGGAATTGTATAAAGGTCCATGCTCTGATGACATGCTTTAACCAAAAAAACAAAAAATACAAACAGTTTTCTGGTTATTTTTTTCTCCTTAGTATATTTTGCAGGGACAGATGCAGTATACATGGAGAGCTGAGCAACACGTTTCCAATGCACTGCACCACAGCATTTACAGCTAATGCTAAGTTCCCATGCCTGTCCCTGAAAAGGCCTTCAAATTATCATGCGACATTAACAAACAACGACAGCGGATTGCTAACAGATAGTGTAATGTTAGTCAAGGCTAGTCAAATCTCAGCTAACCGTTTTGCAATCAGTATTATGTTTTCTTCTTAATCAAATTTAAATTGGTGTTCTTGGCAGAAAGACTGACAATCACAATTAATGTCACGATCGCAGAAGCTATACTTTTCAGCTAACCACCATTCTACCATTTAGCGGTAAAACGGTAAATGTGTGCTTTGGCTGCATTCAAACACAATCCCTTGTGCAGAGGTTTTTTTGGTGTGTACTCACGCTTTGAAACCAAACAACGATGAAACAATCAGCCACAGGACGCTTTCGTCTTGGCAGAGTTTCCAACTGCTTGCTTATTGGGGGATTGCCTGTTCTACATGTAGAGTGTCATGAGATCTATTTGTTGTGACTATGTGCTTACAAATAAAACCAGTTTGACTGACTGATCTGTTTTTAATAGCTTCAGTCGGCGACTTGTTTTCTATCTCATGTGGAGATTGTGTGGGTTTCAACACAGGGTATCAAAAAGGTATCCAAGCATTGAAACATTGGGTAACTTTCTAGACATTGTCAGCGTCGTAACTCTATAGACTGACTCTTTTATACGTCTCCTACACCTCTATTTAATCCAACTCCAATGCTGAGAATTGCAACTTTATTAAATATAAAGTATTAGTCTCTTTAGCATATTTTAGAGCTCCTGCAGCCCAGCAGAAACGAGAAATATGAATGACAAGTAGCTCATCATGTATCAATTACATTACGGCCGATGCAAATAATACTCCTGACACCCTGGAATTGAAATATCCAACGCTTAAGCCGTACAGTACTGCAGCCATTTTCATCACAATTATTCCCCATCCCCATGCAATTATACCAAATGCACTGGGCTATATCTTACTAATTGTTGATTCTTCTGACCCCAATTTATTCTAAGTTGCTTTATCTTAATTTTCTGCTTGGTTTCATTTTGTTGATTTGTATATAAATATTCAAGGCGAAGATCATTATCAAAGATGACTTAGTGGAGGAGTGTTGGGAGAGTAGCGACGGCTTTACTTGTGGCTTTATAATTACCGCACGGAGCCAAAGGAGAAGCAGGACTCTGACGCCATCGGTACAAGTGCAATGAGAAGGGCACCGGCGTGCACACATCATTACACTCAGACAGAAGGCAAATACAT
Source organism: Labrus bergylta (assembly GCF_963930695.1). Lineage (NCBI taxonomy): Eukaryota > Metazoa > Chordata > Actinopteri > Labriformes > Labridae > Labrus > Labrus bergylta. Next base: position 5,216,187 of record NC_089207.1, on the reverse strand, counting down.
TCATCTTTGTGACTGAGGCTGTTTGAGATGAAGTCTAAATGGCTCTCTGAGTAGATTGGTACTGTTAAGGTATGCAGATTTACAAATGAGTGTATCTGCAGGTCTAATGTCCTTGGTAAGTAGAGTGGAAGGAGGAGGTTGATTGTGTACACTGTTGGGACTAAAACAAGCTCTTACAAAGAGCGTAAATAACTTTTTTAAAGATATCATTAAGCATGGACACGTCTTCATTTGGAAAAACAGCCTTTTCTGTTTAGGGGATCCACATGTGGAATGCTTTACCTGCAGAGCTCAAACTAGATCCAGACTGGGGTCATTTAAAACTCAAACTGAAACACAAGTGGACTCAGTCTTGTAGTCATGTATGATCTTGTTCTTCCTGTTTGACTTTGCTCTGTTGCATGATAGTTTGTATATTGTTCTGTCTTTTCTTGTTGAGTTTGATGTGTTTTAAAGGCCCATCTAGGGACGGCCTAGCTTAGGCAATAAATGCTGTATAGTGTGTGTAATGCTAAAAGAAAAGCTAAGCAGTGTGTTGAAAGGAAAGGGGAGCTCAGATTCATTCCTCTTTTTTTTCCCACCAACCTCAAACATGTTTTCTTAATTTAATGCCTTCACGTCTTAAAACAGCTACAAACAGAATTTGATCAAATTCAAGTGGCCTGCTTAAAGAGACCCTGTGGCAGACTCATGGGCTGCGCCACGATCGGTGCCTTGCCTTGCAAACACTTTACACTTACAGCTGTGGTATTTGAATAAACTCAGTTGTTCCCTTATCACATTGAGCATTTTTAACACAGACAGTTGAAACAATAAGTGGTAAGTATATTTTTACACTTAAAAGCAGAGAACGCTTATCAGACAAACCATACAAAGATGCTATTGTAACTCCTTACAGTGATCATTTATTTCACTCTGTTAGTGGACATACCTGTATGTTGGTGAGCAGAGTCTCTATTGATGACAGGCCGTCTGGGAAGAGGAATGGTGAGGGGAAGCCAGGCGGGAGAGCCTGTCCAGCCAATGACAACCTCTCGTAGCTGTCTCTTGCTGTTGGGGTGCACATCGAGTTGTCCTCTGCAAAAGAAAAAAGATGTACATTGATAATTGATATATCACATAAAGAAGGCTGTTTGTAAAACTAGCTAAGTGGTAGGTCATTTTAGTAGTTTTGGCACAGACTGAACCTGAAAAGACAAGTTACAATGACTTGATCAGTATTGATCTTTAGCAGCCAATCCTAACTCTCCCTTCCTTTTAAAAATACAGTGGACTATCTGATCCCTTCTAGAGAATCCTTTATGTTTCTTCTTCCCAAGGCCTGACTGTGGGGTTACACGAAATCAACAACGACATAAATCCAGCTACCTCCATTTAAAAGATGTCATGCGGATTCCCAAAAAAAATCAGAAGCAGGCCCGCAGTTTGACCCCAGAGGATCGGGCTTCCATTGTGTATGCACACACGGATGCCTGTCAAACCGAAGATGACATCATCCTCCATTCATCACCGGCGGAGGGGTAGGGCCCTGCCATCTGCTGTCCAGCCTCTCCACCGGGCCTCAGAGGAGGCAAGAGGAGCAGAAGAGGGAGGGAGAGAAAGCAGGAGGCAGACCGGCAGACACAGATACAGCCTGGTCAAACTAAAACAGTATGTCACACTCTGCTGTTTGTTGCCCCATCAGATCTGACACATGTTTTTGTCCAGCAAGTTTCCATCAAGCCAGCAATTCACAAGTGCGACCATCTTGCAGAGAGGCAGTTTATTAAAAAAAGGCCTCCACAGGAATTCTGCCTCCATCAGCTGTTAAATCGTTAATTCAATGAAAATAAAGTTTTATTTGTAATGTGGAACCCCGGCTGTGTCGAGCACAGCACCTCTCTGCTCTCATCCACTATTCATATCTGTTTATGTGGCAGGCTGAATCTTGTACAAACAGCGAGTGGAGCCGAACAGCCCTTCCTCTCTCCCTCCCATCAATATTCACCAACGCCAGCCAAGTGCTGGGAACAGCTGGTCTTACATTAATTAGTTTAAAGTATTTATTTCACCCATCCTCAGAGCAGATTGAGCAAAAACATTGGAGATTATTTCAAGCATCTGCAAATGCCCTGGAAACATCTCTGCGCCAAAAGTCGAGTGCAAGGATTCACAGTTTAGGTTTGTAATTTGGAGCTTTTTTTTCCCTTTTTTCCAGAGAGGGGGAAGATGGTGAAATATGCACCGCTGGTCCGTGGAGAGCGTAAACAACCTTTCTCCCTTTTCAGATGGAGTTCACTCCTGTTGATTAATTAGAATGGATGGTTGCCTAATGGATTAAAATTTGTTTATAATTTGACTTCATAAAAATAATGAATTGCCTTCTTTTAAGAAGCCACTCCTGTGGTAATTTGTTTTGTTCGGTGCAGTCCTGTCTGCGTTTTGAGGTGGGCGTCTGGGTGGAGATGTAAAATGCTCTCCTCTTACACAGTGGCACAACATGAAAGTCCCATTTTATCTCAATAAAAGAACTAATCAAAGATCAAAAGCGTTACAGTTGGCTCGGGCTCAGGTTGATATAGATGTATTACATGCGTTATATGCTTGCATCACCCACCTCCAATAAAATCACCATAACAACTAGAGACGTTAGTAGACCTCGGGGAAAGGTCTGCTGTTGTAGCTTTGTAATTGATTTGTACTGTAGGCACTTTGTCCCTTATTTAGTGTTGGCATTAATCATAAATCATTGCTTTAACAAACTCAGGCTTCCCACTCAGCAGGCCTCCCCTCCAACACAATGTTGGATCACACGGAATATTTGATGGCTTTGTTGCAGGGGAAACAACCTGTCATGCTCTGGGAAAAGCAAACAGCGTGTTTTGTTCGACAGACTCCAACTACCGTACAGCAACCCCCTGTCAGATAACATTTCCAGCAGGAGATGTGCATAAAAACCGGCATTTAAAAAGAGAGGAATTGAGGCTAATTTAATCAATATAATCAAAAGTGGCTTAATGAAACTCAAATGTAAATTCCAGCGGAACATGATCTCGATCTGTGGTTTCTGAACGGTCGAATGTTATCGCACCAACCCCCCCCCCCCCCTTTTTTTTTCTGGCTGCAAATGCTGGCATGTGTTTGCATGTTTATTTCTCACCATCGCTCCAGAATCATTGACTTCAACTTAATTACAGCGACAGGCGTTGGAGTGATGGGGGCCGGTGGAATGGAGTACTCTGTTTCCAGGTGATATTTCTCCACTAGCAAGGCTGCCAGCAGCAGCTGTGACAGCCTCTTGTGCTTACCGTACGCTAAAGGTACAGTTAAGGCTCCCCCCCCACCCTTCAACCCCCCGACTATGAAATACTGTGTGGAAAAACACTCGCGGGTCACCCCTGTCACAAATAACATTTCATGCACAACTGTTTCGCCGGATAATAGGAGCCACAAATAAAAATGGGACGCTGTAAATACAATGCATTCTGAATGAAATGCCATAATTTAAAACAACGCCCCCCCCCCCCCCTCTCCTCCTCTTCTCGCCGTCCTCCTCCTCCACCCTGCTCTCAATAGCTGCAGAGGGAGTCCTTGACAGTGTGCTAGCAATGATGAATCACCTATCCAGTTAATTTTCTCACTCCTCATGTGTTGTGCTGCTAAAACAGGGACCCAGGAATTGACTTGACAAACTATGAATGTAAAAAATATCACTCGGAGGGATCTGGGCTTATCTCCAATTTACATGTTATTAGATTTGTGTTGCGAGCGGCACTTGGACCTAGCAAAGCAGAGGCAAAAAAAAAAAGATGGGGCACATGATAACCAGAGATAAAACATGTCTAAAACCCACTTGAAAGCCCTTTGAAATATTTGATGGAAAGTCGCGGCGATGTGGAGAGAAGCTGGAGAGAAAACTGGCCTGATTTAAAAAGTGACAGACACACATTGCAATCTGCGGTAAATCTAGAAGAAACCTTGGGAAATTTAGCTGCAATCTCTGGATAAATAGCTGTAATTGACCTTGGGAGTTGAAAATGTGCCATATGTTTCTGGTTCCTGTGTTTGAAACGGAGTCCCTCAGGACATTTCAGCTGAGTCCTCACACGGAGGCTGCTTGAGCGGGTGGAGAGGAAGATACAGAAAGAAACACATAAAAGAGAGAGAGAAAGAGGAGGAGGAGAAGAATGCCAGGAATGAGAGATAGATGGTTGAGGACAGAAGATGGATGGATGGATAGATAGGTGAGGCTGAGTCTGAGGAAGAGGAGGCTGGAATAGAATGTGCAGAGAATGAAAGAGTGACAGAGAGGAAGAGAGATAGCAGAGAGAAAGAGGGGGGTGTGAGAGAGGGAGAGCAGAGGTACATTTGGCCAGCCAGTCAGTGTGATATATTGACAGGTGAAGCCTTTGTCCTTGCAAACCTGTGTTCCTCCCAGCAGGAGAACTGAATGCTAAACCCGGAGGTTGTCAGCACAGCCAAACACAAAGCAAGGAACTGCTTTTCACTGCACAATTACATTTGATTTGACCTGCCAGGGCTGTGCAGAAAGCAGCCTCCTTCAAATGGAGTAGTTATGACCTCTCGGACAGCCATTAGCAGCTAGCACAGCATTATTCCACCTGCACTTAAAGCGCTGGATTTGGAAAAATCTTGTCAAGGGAAATATCTGTCTTCTGGTACACAGGCAGTGGTGCAGAGCTGGGCAAAAAAAAAAGTAGCTGCATGCAATTTGAGCACTTTAAAAAAACATGAGCTTATCTTGCAAATGATGTCTGCACTCTGGAGGGTCTTTCAGGCAAAAATAAATTCAGCTTTATCTGTAAGATAGTTTCAAACATGTACTTCAGGGTGTCGAAGGCAGATTTTTTACTGCAGGAGTATTTTGATGTCTCTAGTTTTCTGCACATTTGTGAAATGCTGTTTTCAAGTGTTTACAGATGACACCTGGACGGGAAAATGTTTGTGATTGTACATGATCCAACTCCTGGAGGCTTTGATTGACTTGCAGGCAGACACACTTTAAAAGCCTCCTGAGGTTTGGCTTGAAATAGTAAAAATGCATTAAGGATATCAAAGTTGAGGGTCTCATTAAGCATCCACCAAATCTGAGTGAAAATGAATGTTCATATCTGTTGGCAAATGAAGTCAATAAAAACAGCTTCTTTTGCTGTTTTGACCGTTTCTCAAGACTCTGTGAGCGTGGTCGATCACCTTTTGATTGACATCTGCCTGGCCCCACACGCAACAACGGAGCAGGTAACAATCAGCGATGTTTAGCCTTTGATTTGCCAATTTGTTTTTTGTTCAGAGATCCAAACTACACAGCCTCAAAAAGAGTCAAATGTGGGTTTCCTAAAGCATTAAAGTCAGTTCAGACCTTCAGGATTAATCATAACATTATGACCTTTTTAGGATTAGTTCACAAAATGAATTGAGTAATTCTTATAATCAGGAAAGATTACAGAACTTTAATGAAAATCAATTTCAATTTGAATTCAAATCATTGTTTCTAAATCATTTATATGACAACTAATATTTCTGACACCATCAAATATGAAGTAAGAAAGCTATTGTGGCTTTGGGTTTCCAGCTGCTTTAAGTTTAGAATGAACCTTCTACAATAGTACTGAGATTGTGTCTGACAAATCTTATATAGCAGAAATCAACTGTGTAAATCCTGTAATAAATATCCAGGCCCAAGGCTGCCGGTAGCCAAGTGGTTAGTGCGTGTGCCCCATGTACAGAGGCTTGGATCCTCCAAGTGGACGGCCCGTGTTTGAATTCAACCTGTGGCTCCGTTCTCACATGTCTTACTCTCGATTTCTTACTCCATCCACTGTCCTGTCTCAATGATAAGAGCATAAAACGCCCATAAAATAAACTTTAAAAATGAAGTCTAACCACATCCAATTCAACCAAACATCAACGACGTTTAAATGAACTTGAAAAATTAAAAATAATTCCTTACACCTTTTACTGTAAATGTTATTATTATTTCCATGAAATCATGAACTAAATGAGAAGGTTTTCATAGATTTGGGTTTTCAGTGGTATTAAAGAAATGTAACCTGCAGGAAATACTGAGAGACTGCGTCTGACGATCAAAGACAAAGTCCTTTAAATGAGCTTTCTCTGACACGTGTTTTGCATATATCTGTGTAAGGTACTGGTGAAAAAGAAAGACAAAAACACACATTGATGTATGCAAACAAAAAAAAAAAACCCTCAGACACGAACACACTCATTACACAAACACACTGCACACACACTAATGTGCCCTCATCACATTTAAGCTAATTTCCTTTTCATCACGGAGAGAGGAAAATGAGTGTTTGCCCCATCCCTGCTGGGGGACAAAGTCAAGAGCCCCGGTCGGTTTGGGCTAGATTAACAGGTAACATTTGGCTCCCACTCTCTTATCACAGCATGAAAATCAAACCGCGTGTTTTCCTCTATCGCTCTCTCCTTCTCCCCTCCCTAATGTTCCCTTCACTTAGAGATGAAATCGCTTGCTGCACAAACCCATTTGCAGAGAGGAGAGAAGGTGAGCAGGATAATCAGGCTGGCCACTGGGCCGTGTTTCCTAAATGCTCTCCAAAACATTACTGTGCAGAGGCATAAAATTAGCGCCGGGACCTTAAAATGTTGACATTTAGCATGACTTTTTGGAGAGTGACACCCTCATATTTTCTTGTAGGATATCATTAAATTTCAACTGCCCTATGGCTGTGCCTTTCCATTAATAACCAATTCAGTGTGTCACTTCTCCCTCTCTGTGCCTGCCTCTCTTGCCACCTTTTTAAAGTAATGAGTCCATTGCTTTGCCTTAATAAATTGAATCGTATTCTCAAGGCCGTATGAAGATAGAGCCACAGATGGACAGGCTGCATGGAGGAAATAACCATAAATCCTTTACTGTCAGAGAGGCGGTGTGAGGTGACGAAAGGAGACAATCGCGATGCTCAATTGGGATCACAGAGAGATTACAAAAGACACAGTGAAAGGTTGATTCTCTCTGTTAAATCTGACTCTTCCTGACATGCATAGAGTATTTTAGAGCTTTCACTGCAGAGGAAAACAAACAGTGATGATTAAAACTAAGAATTTAATCTACTGACATGTCTTAGATTATACTCGGCTGTGTACATAATGTAAAGTACTTCTACAGCCGAGAGAATTACAAGTACAAATTGTGCTTTTGGTGAATAGATTACAATGCTAGGGCGACAACAATTCACATTGATTTCATCATTTGTTGAACTGTTAGCTGGAGAGAGAAAAAACAAGAAAGAAAGAGAGAAAGGGAGGGGAAGAGAAATGGAAACAGAAAGAAAGAGAGCAAGAGGCAGGGGAGCAGAATCTGTGTTGACTTCCATTCAGGAGGAAGATATCTTGTCTTTTTATGCGGCCCATGTCATATTTATTGCATAAAGGTCAGAGTGTTCATTTGTTCAAAGTCAGCGTTTTCCCTCTCTCCTCTCCTCCATGTAATAAATGCAGGGGCTATGTCATTATCGGACCTCTGAGGATTACAGGCTTGGCTGACTGTGATGACTGCATAAAAGCATACAGGACTTTTGTTTCTGCCAAGCGCACACCTTCAAATGAGCTCTTAAAGGGAAACAGTAGTGGAGACAAAATGGCATTTTGTAGAGAGGCCACCGCGGTTAGAATGGTGGAGACGAAAGGGGGGGCGAAGTGAGTAAAGGTGAGAGATTTTCACCGCTGAATCTATGACATTAAATAAGGCTTTAAGTTGGAGGAGCAGAAAAATAAACTTGTGGCTCAGGAGAGAAAATTACAGCCGGGCAGACTCGAATAGATTTCTGTAATTCCCCTATCGACTATGAGCCCAAACTGTCCGGGAGACAATATTAGAGGAAGGACATTATAGTCAGGCACTTTGAAGGTGTTTAGATTGTCTTTGCATATTGACCTACGTTGACTGGGTACATTTATTGACAGAAGAATCCCAGAGATTAAATTGGCCTAAACTATTGATCGGGTATTTTGCCTGAATCATTCCCATTTCAGAGGGGGATCATTGGTACTGTATACCCCACTAATCTCTCTGACCCACTAATCATCAAGCCATTTATTTCTCCCTCTTTGTTTAGTCCTCCTTTGTTTAGCATTTATTAATTCATTAGAGCAACTTCTCATGCAGCTTAACTTAGACAGTGACTGGGGAGTCCTGTTTCCACCCGATAGCAATGTGCATTCCAGTAAAATATGCCACCGGAATATGCACCCAACATCACAATACACATGCCAATTACATATTGATAATTAAGCATTCAAACAAACAAACAGAGAGGAAATCCTCCGTAATCACCAGGTTTTAATGGAACAAGTATTAGCTTGGTGTGGTTGGCCAGATAGCCTGCTGCTAGATCAGAGCTGTGCTGGGTTTGGGAGGGGAAAAGAAAAGAGAGGGGGGGGGGTTTAGTAGACACATTGGTGTCATTGCCTGGCATTGCAATCCTACAGGGAGAGGCGGTGCCGTTCTGTTGCTGCCGAACGAGTGTCGACGCTGCGCTGGCACTAATCCAGACTGGATATACTGAGCTGCTTTTAAACGAAGATGAAAGAACAAAAGAGGAAACGGGAAATGTAAACTTTAAAAGGCCAGGCTTAGGAGCACTTGCTCTGCTGTAGGAGCCTCGAAAAACAGATGCAAATCCATTAGCAGTCCTGGTTTCACAGTTATAAAAATACTTAAGGGGTTTTAATAGGAGCAACGTGTTAAACGTGTGGAAATCTGTTTTGATAACATTATTCATAACACTGGCTTTGCGCTGTGCGAATTAATAACACTTCATTTACAGACGGAAGAAAGCTGGCATGGTATTTCCAGTTAAAGAGATTAATTTTTAAACACCTAATTGACAGGCTGGGGTTAGGCAGGATAAGCAACAGACTATAAGGCTGCAGCTGCAAAGTCAAGGTGACTGGAATAGTCAGAGAAAGGCTTTCAAATCGCAGAATAGAGCGCAGAGAAGGGAGGGAGTGAAGAGAATTAGTCCTCAAGCACTTTTCCCTCCGCCCCTTATTCTTCCTCTCTTTATTAGGAATGATTTACTTTCTCAGTGAAAGGATATAAAAGCTCAAGTATAGCGGCGTAATTATCGCAGAGTGAAAATTTAAAGGTTTGACTCACAATGTCCTCAAGTCAGTGAGCAGACTGCCAGACGATAGGAGTGACTGTGTTCAACACTCTGCATGCAATCGGTGGTGTTTTATGGGCTTTGCCAAGGCAGAGCACACAAACAGCACTCGGCTCTGCAAGTCTGTAAACATGATGGACTGTGGCAAACTACTAGGCCTGGTGTTTACCTTGGCAGAGCCTGGCCCTGGCATGTAGGCAGCATCACTTAATTACTGTTTACATGTAAATATTAAATTATACAAATGGCCCTGCAGAATGTCTCAAAAAAAGTACAGAAATACATACTCAGGGTCAACCTTATCTGTCTGCAACAGTTGCCGCGGCTAAGAATTGTTTTGAATCGCAAATTTCCTGCATTGTACATAATCTTCATAATTGTTTAATGCTGTTGTCCAAGGGCATTCGGGTAAATATGTTCCACAATCTGCATAATAGCAGATGCTCAGATATGTTAAACACACCTTGTGTTCTCAGCGAGGGGAAGAAAGAAAAAAAAAGAAGGTTATTGTTCAAAAACAGTTTTATCAGGATAAAGACTGTGATCATTACTGTCTCCAGTCAAGACTGATAGATGATTGCTTTGATTACAGACCTGCTTTCCTGACAGTCCACAGCAGCAGATAGAGGAGAGCACCGGTGCCTACTGTGCATCTCTGGTATGGCTGAGTAAAGCACTTGTTCATTTGCAGTGAAGGGTAACATGAAACAGGCCTCAGCCTTCTGATGGACAGGGAGATTTCACCTTCGCCAGTGAATGATAATGCATTATTAAATTTGCCTCTCTGCTCACTAGATACACTTAGCTGACCACAGCATATTTATCTCCCCATCCGAGGCTCACGTCTTGGCAGGAGAAAGCATTCTGTCACTTTTGAGGCATTTCAAAGATTAAAAAGAACCTCTCTCTTTTCAACGTCCCTAAAAGCATCCCCCCTTTTCAGTGAAATGTGATTAGCAGGAGATGGTGTCACGCAATGGAACATTCATGAGGGGGAGAACAAATATCCAAATGAACTCCCGTGTCCTCGAGGAATAGCCCCCTCTCTGCACCATCAGCAATCTCTCTCACGCCGGCTGGGGGGAAATTTGATTGATCCTCTATTGAATTATTTTTTTGCACTCTTTCATTTCAACAGGACGCACTGACAAGTTGTTTGATCATAAAGCATTATTGTCTGCCAAGTCACATTTCAGGGTTGTGATGGCTAATGATCTTGCCTCCTGACTTAGGGAAAGTCAGGTAGTCAGCATGTGTTTGAAGCTCGCAACGCCAAGGACATCGGGAGGACTGAACAAAACACTATGCATTAAAGTCAGGAAGATGAAGAGAAGGAGCTTACACCGAGCATATCCAACTTTTAATGATACTGTACGGAGATACCATCAATGTCAGTGAAATATTTACGCCGCAAAAAAAGAGCATGAAACTGAGGTGGGAAACTTTACGCCCGATCCAAAGTCCCTTGACTTCCTTTTTATCATTGCAAATGGTTATGCAAAGGAGGCAGAGAACAAAGACTACAAAGGCTGGAAATCACTTTTTTGTCTTTTTCATCTTTTTTTCAAACTCTCTACATGAGCCCATCAGTGTCCACAGGTCCTTGCCCAAAGCATCTGTATGTAATAGAGTGTGACACGGGTACCACTTCATCATTCAGACAGTAAACTGGGGCTGCAGATAGTGCAGCCCAGAGCAAATCAACTGGACATGTAGAGAGCATCCTCACCAAGAAAAGGTGTGGCAATTAGAGTTGCTCCAATACCAATGCTGCTACCAGTATTGACCTACAATGCCAAAAATGTGGTAGTGGGAATTTGCAAGCATGCAAGTCAGTGAGCTCATAACTAAGCAGCGGTGCAACACGGTAGAAGTCAGAACTTTTGGTATCAGAAAATGTTGGTACTGAGAATCGGCCAATGATTCTAAAAGGTTGTTCCAATGCCAGTATCAGGACGGTGTTGGCTTCCTATATGGCCTAAAATGTGGTGTGTGGTATAAAGACGATTATGTTAGTCTATGCCCAAATTCCACGTCATATCTCAGTAGTGAGCCCTAAAAAAACTATTGCGTGAAAATAAACAACAAAAGTGTGGAGCGTGCAGAGGGTGTTGTTAGTCAAAGTTTGCAAAGCATCAGAAATCAGTGTACTTTGCACAAATATTTTGGTAATGGAAGAATAGGCACAGAGATACAACTTCATTTTGAATCAAGGTCTGACATTTTTTCCATTTGCAACAGAAAGACTAGATTCAAAGATACCTACATGTGACAATCACAAAAACACAGAATTCAAGGCCCTTAGACGCAGGTTTGATCTCTGAGCGCTGTGTTTAAAGCTCCTGTGACGTAAGGCGCCCCCCTATGGAGAAGTCTGTACCTCTCATCTCTTACCTAACCTCATCTCATACCTAGTAGTGTTTTTTTTAAATTACAGTACACCGTATCTTTAAGATATGAAAAACATCTTTTGACAACTACCCGGAGGCAGCGTTTACAAACATTCTAAATGATATAGAAACAGTTAAACTTGTCACTTATGATTTTGTTGCCTATAGGAAGCCTTACAGAGGCATAGGAATACATTTTGTTCTGTTTCACAACCAGTTCAAAACTCCTTAGAGGAGCTTTAACCTAAGGATTGGCTGGTGTACGAAAGAAGGCTTCAATCTGAGCTTTTTAAAATGAGAAACCCATTACCTTTGGTTTGATGGTGATAATTTAGATTAAATATTCACAATGCGGTTTGAGTACCAGACGACAGAATTGTTGACACATTTACATTGTAGGCTGTTTCACTGAGTTTTCAAGTGGTTGGCCTCAAATCATTAAAGGGATTTACATGTCCAAGTCTAAGAACTGGGATCAGCATTGGGGGAGGAAAAAAAAAAAAAGGTATCAGATCCTCTTTAGTGGCAAATCAGATTTGTCCATTGTGGTGGTCATGAAAGGAGTTATGAAAGGATCCACCTCTTGCTGACTTTATTATACCACAGGCATCCATTTGTGCTTGGGAGGACGTTATGAGTGCATCTACTGTTGTGTCAACAAGGATATATAATGTTTACCAGGGAAGTGCCAGTATCATATTACCAGTGAATCTAACACTTTTAAAATATGGTTTACAGAATCAGTTTACATGCTGCATTCCAGCTCTGCTGTCAGGCATTTCAGCTCTGTGTGAAAGAGATGTGAAGTCTTTCACTGCAGAGGAAGCCCTGAGGAAAAGTGAAGAAATTTGTTGTTGGAAAAATGCTCACAGAAAACTCCTATACTCGCATGTACATACATATGGCTTGAGTTTCAAACACCTTTTTCCCCGAGGAAATAAAACGATGTCAATTGTTTGATGTCCAAAGTGAGTTTACAGCCAAAGGCTTCTGTACCTTTCAAACTTCCCCTTGTTTGTCAGCTACCTGCTGTTTCACGAGACAGAGGCTTGTCGGAAGCTTTCGCCACAGACTTTCTGTTTGAAGCAATTCAATTAGTCTCATGTGAGACAACTCTTTGCTTTCTACTAGCCCCTTTTTTCCTCACACAACATCTAATCTCCCACTTTTTTTTTTTTCTTCTTGGGCAAAATTTGGACAAAAAATAATCAAGTTCAAACAACAGCGCAGAAAAGAAAAAAAACCCGGAGTAACCATCTGGTTACTGTGCACTTGGTGACACAACTTCGGAAACAGGCTTTTTTAGACGACAACAAACAGCCTTTGTCCTTCATCAGCAGAGATGACATGAAAAAGATGAGACGTGTTCATAGGAGATGAGTGATGTGACATTATAGTGGCTGTCTCTGAGGTGTCTGGTCTATTTAAATAGCCTCCCTAAGAGCCGGGGCACCGCATCCTTCCTCTGTGCCCGCTGAGCTCTCTTCTAAGAGTGCATTGCAAGAGATTAATTTAATGCTCTGCCAGGATCATAAAGATCAAACAAGTGGAGAGATATCATTAAACCATTGGAATGTTATCTCATTTATCTAAACAAACTGATGCGATGAACAAGCCTAATTAAAAAGCTCACCATAAACAAAGCTTCGGATGGAGAGGCCTCTCCCCCCTTGAACAATGGAACACATTTATTTTATTAATCTAATGCATCATGTATCATATCATTACAGTTCAATATATCTATCATTAATTTTATTCCCTTCACTTAAAGCTTTTATTGGAATTACTTTGGTTATTAGTTGGTTCTAATGTATTGGTTACCTCTGAATCTGGCTGCTACAATCTCTCTTATCTTGCTGCATAAACCTGTGCATGTTATTCAAATTGCCTCATTTATTATGATAGCTTCCTCATGTAAATTGTGCTGACTGCTCGCCCTTGCACAGTCCTCATTAGACTAATGAAAACCTTCAAACGAAAAAACTAAACAACCTGCCAAATAAAGGTCTGGGGTTATTATGAAAATTACAACTGTGGGAGCCGGGAGAAGCTCTCTTCATTAATTCATGCTCAGCAAATTGGTAACTAATTTAGTTGCACTCCTCTGCATTAATGGGTTATTTTATAAAAATGTTTTTCCGCAGCCCGAGACCTCTGGTGCACACGCTGGAGAGCTCAGAATCCTAATCAAGTCCAATGACATATTAGGAATTGACAATCTCAAAAGATAATAAAGCGTGTTTGTGGGGAGATGTGCGTGGGTCAACTAGCCACGATTGGTGTGGATTGCTCGGTCATTTGCTTTCTCCTGTAATGTTGCAAAGAAATTACAGTCCATTTGTGTTGATTGTATGTGTGTGGAGGAGGCACTTCAGCTGGAAAGTTATATATCTGCTACTGAGGAAACATGCAGTTGATTAAGTGTGTGGACACTTAGATAAAGCTATTTTTATAGTGTTTGTGCTGCTCTGCCTGCCTGACTCTCTTTTTGACACACACACACACACACACACACACACACACACACACACACACACACACACACACACACATACACACAGTTAGTCAGTTTGTGACCCATAAATTCAGCTCATGATCCCGCTAATTATTACTATTCACATGCTTCACACCCTGCGAGTGAAGGTCTAACACTGATCTTCACGTCAGCCTTGCCAACAGGGAACATACAGCCCAATGATTTCCACAGTGGTTTTAATATCATTATCAGCCTCACCCCACCCTGTCTCACCCAGAACAGCAGAGCACAGCAGAGCACAGCGCACCCCTGCTCCACACAAAACCAACAGAGAATACTAAAATCTATTATTTGCTTCATTTTGTATTTAATCCGACATGCTTAGTTGATTTCTATCTTTTTTTTCTCTCTCTCTCTCTCTCTCTTTTTTTTTTTTACAATCACAGCAGGATTTTAATGAAATAAAAGTCAGCAATTAATAATACAAACATTTACTCTGGACAATGTGACTGAGGGTCAACATTATGAACATGTTTCTCTCTCTGTGTTCAGAGTTAATGGTAGTTAAACACAACCACAAGTCCGCAACTCTATATGTAAAGAGCTCAACGTTTCTGAAGCTATGTTCTCTTTTGTCATGTTTTTTTTACATAAACGATTTAAATGCATGAACTATAAAATGTCAGAAAACTCTGAAAAACTTAAAATAGTCACATTTAAGGAGCTTGAACAAGACAATTCTCCCTTTATGAAAAAAAAAAATATATATCATAAACCTTCAAATCATAAAACAGATGAAAATTGTAGTTTTTCAAGTAGTTTAACAAATTCAACTCTGCAGCTTCAATCATTTTACATTTTTGTGTAAAAAATATCTGCATTCAATTGGTGTTGAAAAACAAGGTACTTTCTCTTTATAAAGAAAATCTATAAAATACACTAAATCCTTTCATGTTATAATATTCATTTGTCAAGTTTTATTGAATTCACTTCAGAGAATTGAGACAAGCTCATTCAACTTTTTTTCTTTTCAAATGGTCTCCTTTCTCTCGTTTTCTCCTTTTAACTGGAGATCTGGAACAGTCCACACCTGTTTACTTGGCTGCAGTGAACAGGCTGCTGCTCCTACAGAGAGCATGAGTGCACTGCAGTGTGACCTTTGAGTGATTATTGGATGAATGTACATCAGAGCCTTTGAAGACATGAAGGTATTCAAAAATTGAAAGGATGAATTATGAATTCAATATAAGAGTCATGAAGATGTTTAGTGCAAAACCTGTGAAAACATATTTCAAATGGTATTATAAATAGTCAAGGACTTAAAAGGAGTCTTCAAAAAGTTAAAGAAATGTTAAGTGTTTCTTTGGATGATAAAATGCACGAGGTGTGCTGAATATGTTCTGCTCGGTTTACTTGTTCTGCTGTTTCTACTTGTTGTTTTTTCTTTTCTTTTTCATTGTCTACCACTCCTGTTAATGTTTTTTTTTAGTTTTTTATTAAAGTATCTAATTTGTTGACACTCAATTCCTCCCTGACCAAAAACAGTCAAAGAAAGATGTCCACCCTTTTGTGACACATTAATTTAGTGGCACTGACATGATTCTTTCTTTTACTGAGCTCTCCTTAAATGTCTTAATGTTTTTGTTTTCAGAATAAATTCCCATAATTACAGTTTATATAGGCTCCAAATACAGAGAGCCTATCAAGTCAAGCTTTAAGTCAAAATCAGTCAATCGTTACTCTTAACATCTGTTCTACATCTGTCATTTACCTCTATGAGGAATGATGAACAGAAAGTAATGCTTTATGATATTCTCTAACTTTTAGTGCAGTGACAAAGAAACAATATAAGTCAGTTATTTTTGAAGGCATGCAGTACGTGTATCATGTAAACTATACCATTTAAACTTCTATGTCTGGTAGAAAGATTATGCCGTTGTCAAATCGCTCAGAGACCAAAATCCTTCATCTTTTGCTTTGTGATATCAGATGAATTCTGTGATTTGAAAGCGCTTGGTGTGTAGGATCTGTGGAGTGTTTGGACTGTGACTGTGTTGAAAGTGGAGTGAGGCCCTCTCTTGGTCTGTCATGTTGCACTTTTGCTACTTGTGTTTTTTTCTTGGGTTGTAACCGGTTGAATACATTTGGTGATACTGTGAGGATTTCAGTTTGTGATGTTCAGATAGAGGAAAGTTGGATTCCTGTTATAAAACCATTGAAACATTGAAACCTCACTCACCTTTGTCAGTATGCATCCTCTTTACTTCATGGCTCATGTCGTGGGCCAGGTCTCCCTCTTTAGGCCCAGGGGGGATGTTGGGGGACAGGCCTAGCAGGGCGTGGTTCATAGACATGCCATTGTGGTGTATGGCTAAAGAGAGGATGAACAAAAAGCAGCAGTGACATTAGGAACATTATTAAAGATAAATTAATGGAGTTTTTCTTTGTAAATCAGACAAAACAACAACAGTCTCCAGAGCACACTAAAGTTTGTTTCTTCACCATTTCTGTGTGTGAGCTTATAAGGAGACGTACGTATCCTGTCTGAGGAGCTTTCTGTGTGGGCCGGGGAGCTGGACACACTGCTGCTGCGATGGGACGAAGGGTGACTGCCCGGCCTCCTGTGGTCTTCTAAGGAGGGAGCAGGGGAGGGACTGTCCTGCACACGTTCCTGCAACCCCAACAGCAGCAGAGACACACGCACAAAATAAATACCCAGTGCAAGGAAGGAACATTACGCCACAGGAAGTTGTGTTAAAACTATGGTGACATTCAGTTTTAAAACTAACCTTTATAACAGAGGTGACCATTCTGGAGGGCAGACTCTGGCCCTGTGCTGCGGCGGCCATGTTTGCGATGGTGCTGAGGTGGTTCATCTGGCTCATCGCCATGGTGACAGAGGCAGGGGGCAGGCTGACTGGGATCAGGGGGTGTGGCATCATCATGAAGGGGAGTTCCAGGCCTGAGACACATGAAGAGATCGTTGGTTACTCAACGATGCGTGTTATGAGTGAGATAGTCACAAGGGGAAACTTCTGGAAGCTCAGGCTGAAAAACTCAAAACCTGCTGCAGTTAAAATTCGGCAATCAGCAATTCCCACCACTGAGATCCCCTTTAAAATCTGCGTCCAATAACACTAAAGCTTTACACTGCCGTCCATTAGGAAAGAAAATGGAATAATTTGAATTAATCGCTTCTCGGGTATCTTTCCATGTTAACATAATACGCATAAATGTTTTACAGCATACGTTAATAATAGATACTACTGCAATAATAATAAAGAAAACGGGCATGATAACTATATACACAGTCATTCAAAGACCAAAGTTTACACAGCTATAAAGATGCATCAATTATTCTGTGATGAATAAAAAGGGCACATTATGGAAATTGTCTCAATATTTACATATAAAAAATATCTCTGTAAAAACAATCTCAAAAGCCATTACCCAAATGACTAGTTAAATGTGCTAATGACAAACAAGTACCATCAGACCACAGTATGGCAATGACTTTAGGGCTAATTATAGCAGCCTATATTCCAGAGCAGAGAGAGAGAGAGAGAGAGAAGAGAAGAGAGCGAGCCAAAGAAGAGAAAAGTCACTTTCAGCTCGCACAATAATGGAATTTCCATTTCTTTTCTCTTTCATATGCACACAAATTATTCCATTACAACATCAGAGATATCTTACAAATGTTGTAAATTATTCAATTGCTGTCTGGCAATGGACGCCTAATTGGTCAAATTGAACCATTAGTAGTCTGAATATGTAAAGAATGTCTAATAAAGATACCATAGGGGCTTTACAGTTAGCCAAACGCTGGCCCTGCACTGTGCTTCAGAGTGGCTTAATGAAAACAAGCCAACTTTCAAAGGACATGAGCGCAGACAGAAGGTCAAAGCTAGGTGTCTGTAACTCCCCCTCTCTCTCCCAACCACGGTCCCCCCCCCCCCTCTCCTCCCGAGCCCCCTCTCCTCCGTGGGGACTTTGAACTGGCAGGATCAAAAGTGACTGGGAACAGTTTGGTCTCGTTCCTCCAACACTCAGATGCTTTTTCTTCAAAATGCTTGAAAGAAAACCTCATAGACACTATTGGATCTGATTGAGCCTCTCTGTTGATTTTTCACTCCTTTTTTTTCTCTTTTTCTTGGCAGCCCGGTTCAAGGTAAAAAAAAAAAAAAAGAAGCTGCGTGAAAGAAAGGGGGAGAAAAAAGATACCGCACTACAGAAAGCTGATCCACAAAACAACTCCACTCTTCTTTTCCTGACAAAACATCAGTAGCCAAAGGGCAAGGAGATCTGCATGGCGAAGCCTCTAAAGAGAAGGACACTGGTTGAAAATGAAAGAACATGAGAAGTACTCCTCTCTGTCATTCCTCTCCTTCTAAAAAGAAGCATTGATTTCCATAAGAAAGATGGCATGCAGTTTCTCAGTGGCGAGTATTCCCAAACAATATAAAGCAGGGGAGATTAAAGAAAGGCGGAAGCCAAGCAGCACCTTGTATCAGCGCCTCCGCTGTAGCTCAGACTGAATCAATTACCACTCAGCAGGCTAAGCTCAATTAAAAAACACCACAGAGGGCCTGATT
Organism: Labrus bergylta; assembly: GCF_963930695.1. Lineage (NCBI taxonomy): Eukaryota > Metazoa > Chordata > Actinopteri > Labriformes > Labridae > Labrus > Labrus bergylta. Next base: position 5,197,580 of record NC_089207.1, on the reverse strand, counting down.
GCAGGGGTACTTACTGTAGGACAACATGGAGAGGTTTAGGCTACCTATCCGCCTTTCAAGGCCACTCAAGGGCCAGGGTGAAGAGACTTCTTCTGCCTTTATGGTGGATATATTACACCCATTCAATCACACACAACAGCACACATAAAGACACATGTTCCCGCCAAGTCAATAAACTGGAGGATCACTGGAAAAAGTACTCTCATCTCTTTTTTATATCTTGTACTTGATGTTTTCTTGGACTTCCATGATGCATCTCTACCTGACAGACAATGCCGTGGGGAAACACTGGCCCTCTGTTCACAGTAAGGGGTATTAGTCTCGCTTTCAGCGCCTGTCCAGCCCCTTTCATGTCACCCCATCCAAAAGCAGTGTTTCCCCGATAAAGGCCCATTCAGACCACTGTAGGGGAATGTGCCACCAACCAACGAGGGTCCGCCGAATCCTTTTATTTGTTGATGAAAGGAGCCAGGTGAGGAGGATATTGGTTTAGTTAAGGAATCTGGATTTTTTTATTTATTTTTGCCAAAGAGTTAAGTGTTTTTTATTCATGTGTAACTTCTTCTGCTTTTCTAGATTTGCTTCTGATAAATAAAGAATCACAAGTAGGAGCAGCTTACAATCTGGAACAGTTTTAAACTTGAAAAAGGCCAAAACAACGCAAAGCAAACTTATTAATAGAGAACCAACTATACACAGAGCACTCAAGGTGATTTAAACATTTACAAAAAAAGAAAAAAAAATACAATAACTCACATATTAATACAAAATCTAGGGGCACTGGTGGTGGTTAGTTTGTGCACCACATTCTAACTTTATTGGAAAGTGTGATGAGTGCCATACAAATGCACTTTAAAGCCAAGTTGCACTTATTTGTTTGTGTATATAGATTACTTCTGACTAACCTTTTATTGTTCCTCAAAGTCATTACACGTTATGTTTTCCGGGACCTTGAACCATGTATTTTGTTGCATTCACACAATTGTTAAACTTCATCCAACTTTAGTTTGTTGATCGCAAACAACGCCCCTGCTCGGGTCTAAGACGTCTTCTAAGGTCGCTTTGTAACACGCAGCCTTTTTAAGTCAACTCGTCAGTGATAATAAATAACAAACAGGGATTTTTATTTGGCTCTATTCAGAAAACAACAGAATCAACACACATTAGTCAGACTCATTAATCACCTGGATATTGTGTAGCTATTCCAGCAGGCAAAGTGTTAGAAACATATTTGTCAGTTTGTGTTTATCTCCAATACAGAAGTTCAGACCTGATGAGAGGTGAATTCCCACAAGCCTCCCCCCCCCCCCCCCTCCCTCTCTATCTCTCCTGAAGGGCATAAACAATGCATTTGGAGTAATTTACCTGAAGTAAGCCTGAGGGACCTGCAAAGGTGAACTCCTATTTACCATCATTAAAACTACAAATCACTTAATACCAATATAAACAGCTCAGCTATTATGTCGTGCAGTGCTCGGGAGTTCACGCATGGATAAGCAGAGATCTGAATCGCTGAGGATGAATTGAACGAATTAAAACAGCCCTCGGTAACAACATGATTAAAAAGCTGTTACATCAGAATCAAAAGCGCACTGCTGACGATAGGTCGGATACTTAAAAGAATCACGCCGAAAAAAAAAGATTGAATGTTTTAAAATGATTAAAAAGAGAGCAGTAATTTATTTTGATGACAGAAATGATAACCTGCAGTGATTTGTGCAGCAGTTAATCTTCATCTTAACACGACTTCAGCCTTTTCTGGACGTTTAACCCAACAGAGGAACATAAGAATAAAGGAGCTAAGCTTTTGTCATTGAGAATGCTATAGAGCTAGCTGCCTGTGCTTTTACCCTTAACTCTGTTGTGGACAGATTTCCCCTGACAAAAATTAAACCAGCTCCTACTTGGCACTTTATTATCTCTTCAACTGAATGATTTATTGTTTGTGGAGGGAAAGAACCAAAGAGAGGGGGAAGATTACATTTCTAGCCAAAGCTCAGGCCTGATCTCGTTTTTTACTCCCTCTGTCCAGGAGAAAAAGCTCCCGACAAACAATAATGTCAGCTGTAATTGATCGGAGGTCGCCGGCTGGGCCTGCAGTAAAAGCGCACTATTTAAGCGACAATCGGCCCTACGCTCTTCAGACGCTGGCTAATGAAGCTGTCTGTCTGGGCTATTTACCTTCTCTTAAATGGAAGGGGAGAGATGTACTGTAAGAGACAGGGCTGGAGAGGATCTGCCTCTCGCTCCCGTGAAATAGGACCTGCACATGCCTCAGGAATGTATAATTGGTTGGCGCAGCCAAAGCTGGGGATCCGGTGCTAATTAAATGACTTGTTTAAAGCCTATCTGTCTTTGTTTGGGAGGCTCTGGGCTTCAGAACAATGCATTGTAAATGCTGTTGTCAAACAAACATTCCTGGTTATCCTTTGATTTGAATTGAACAAGACAAAGGGCTGATTTGCTCGGGCGCTAAGCCTTTAGTTTTCATGGTGTTGAGATATTTTTTTTCCTCTTCTGATCTGTCAAACTGAACAGGACCATTCCAGTCAGGCAGCTAAATGAACTGACTCCCATGCACAATGCATATGCAGCCCGCCGCCGCAAAAACAATCTCAGTTTTCCTCCTAATTGCGCTTGTAAAATGCCCCCATGTCGTGTATGTATTTCTCCAACAAAGGTGAGGCGGCGGTGCACACACATGGAGGGTCTTTGTTGTGGTCGTATCAAGGATTTGCACACTGGTCCCAAAAGGAAATGAATGGCTCATGACAAAGTGTCTGTCATGCAGCGAGACATTTAGAGGTCTCTCCATAGCGCTAATCAGCTATTCATCTTTACTACAACTCTTAATCTCCTCCAGAATCCGAGATGGAGAGAGCCCTATAGCCATTAGATCAAACATAAGACACAGCCTCCATAAATATACTGCCTGGCATCTTGGTGCCACTTTACAAAAAACACAAGCACATGCGAACATATGCACTAAAACACAACTGCTCCTGCTTACACACACACACACACACACACACACACACACACACACACAAACAAGACAAAACAGACACACACACAGATGGCAGGTTCAGTCAAGGCTGGTGAGTCCTGTTTCTCATTAAAATGGGGGGAGAGAGGAAGGTATTGAGCTTTGATGTAGCCACCCACGGCCCCTCAGTGTCATTGAATGAAACTTTGAAGCCTTTTGTGTTTACGCAGTTAATGTTGATAATAAAGCAAACATCTTGCCTTTGTTAAATACCTGCTGTACACTCATGTATAAGCACAAACACGCACACACACACAAGAAAAAGGACATAAAATGATCCCAGTAAAGAGGAGATGTAAACATGAAAACGTACACACTCAGACAAAGATGCAGTGTGGATAATTGTGTATAAGTAATAACACACATGGGGCCTATGAGATAAAAAAAAAAAAACACATGCAAACAATATCCTTTACAATCCAAGAGCTATGATGATTGGACCCATTTCAAGGTAACAAAAATCAACAAACAAAATATGTCGAGCATGCCGGGATAAAAAGATACATCTTCCAAAGATTCAGGTTGGCAAAGATTTCCAGTCAAGATGCCTAATTTAACGTAATATATGAGACAAAACATTTCTGATTTGATGAGGTAACGTAATTGCTTTCCTACCCAAACCACCGGAGTGTAACATGTGGTAGAAATTATCGAGGAGACAGACAGAGGTGTTTGTCCTTTAAGTGTATGAAAATCTAAAGCAGGCAACTTTTTTTTTTATAGGATAATTTAAATCCTCAGCTCTAATGGCACGCATTCCTTCTGAAAATTGAAAGATCAATCATCCCTGTGGCAGATCTGTTGTGGAAAAAAAAAAAAGTTCTTGCTATCTTTGAGGAGAAAATGCTAAACACGTTTTCTCGCCGTGGCCCCACCCTCGCTCGCGGCTCGCCCCTGTTTTAGCTGTCTATTTGTCTCTTTGCTGAAAATGTTAACGAACAGGGCAATAATCAAGCCATATGCTTGCATGTGGCAAATCTCATTACAGTAAATGACCTTTAGCAACCAATGCCAACATCCTTGTGCTCGATAACACTGAGTGTGTAGAGTAGAGGGAGACAATGGTGGGTTTAGTTAACACAATCATGCACATGGACTAGGGGGGTGGCCGGGACAGCCAGGGCCTTCAGGATGCATTAGCAAACGCTGTTTTTCTGCTTTTCTAATTTGGGTCGGAACCAGGCTCACTTTACATTTGTCACACATCACTCCTGATAAATACTCAACATCAGAGTGAGAGCCCCAACATCTGATCGCTGACAACGAGCCGTGGCACGGGAAAGTGCTGCGAGCACAAGAGGAGAGCAGAAGGAGAGGAGAGATATTACCAGCAGCTGTTACTACTGCGGGTGCAATATATTCAAGCCCAATCAATAAAGCTCGTACAGACAGTGACACCCAAGCAGACAGAGGAATCATTTTCATCTGATACTTAGCAAAGGCTCCCCTTTTAAAAAGATTGCTTTCAGTCAATGACAACCAGTTGTCATTTGACTAAGGCTCCTGAAATGAAATATATTGACGAGCGTTATCAATCACGGCCCACTCTGCCGTCATATCACTTTGGAGGAAGAGGGGAGGGGTGGAGGGGGATCAGTTTGCATGTGGTCATCAGATCATCTGTTTTAATTACAAAATTAGCATCACTACCTCCTGGGCGCTCACTTCCTCCATTACAATCACCTCTTGAGGGAAAATCAGTAATGCAGTGTAGAGTTTACAGCTTTGCTAATGAGTTCAAGGTGAACTGACTGTAATACGTGAATTTTACACCAGTGCAGTTCAAAAAAAAATCTCATTACTTGGGCTGAATCACATCGAAGTGTACAGATAAACTAAAAAGAATTAACAATATTCTTTTATTCATTCATTCAAAACTTTGTTTCAGCCTGAACTAATTAGGTTTCTCTATTAGCAATGATATTGAAATACAGAAGAATTCACATTAAAACGGACAGAAAAGGACAATTGTCAGTGGGAAAAAAAAGCATATTGAGCCAAATTGGTTCAAGATTATTACAATAACTGTCCACAAGAAATGAATTGATACATTTTTAGAATGTGTTTGTAAGTCAGTTCTACTGTTTTATGCATCAAATCTGAAGTTTGCAATTCTAAACTTGGGATAAATCTGCAGAACTTGAAGCTGGAGTTATTCCAATAAGGATACCAGTATTGAAAATAGCCTCGGATGCTGCCAAAGATTCAGAATCAAATTGGCAACTTTGCATGTGGATGAAATGATCCAACACAAATGCGGCGCTTGCAGATGGTATAGTTTTAGTCAAAGCTAGCAAAATGTTAGCAATCTTTGGTTTTCCACCAATATTACAATGTCTGCATATTTTTTTCCGATCGACTAGCACTGTATGAGAGGCGTACTTATTAAGGATGTGCGCGACTAGCCGATTAAACATCGTCGCCCTTGCGAGTCGGCATCGGAATTACTGCTCGGTTAAACAAATTATTAATATTTGTATGTGTTGGCCCTCAATGCCAGTCAAGTGTTGCGCTGAAACATTAATACAGCCACCTGCCACTTGCTGGGGTTGTAGCCACAGACCGGCTGTAGTTCCGGCAAATGGGCCTTCTCTCCTCTCTCTTCTGTCCCGTTGTAAACAAGCATAGGGAACGGATAGCATCTCATAGGAGCAGCGCGGTAAGCCGGTATGTGGATCTAGAAAATGGAGATAAAGTTGTTTGAAGCTGTGTCAGGTTCAAATGGCATAAAGACTGTATAACAATGCATGACCACATTTAGCACAGGCATTTGGACGTTAACCTGCAAGGAGGACTGAAGGCTGGTGGTGCTAGCACTGCTAACGTTAGCCACACTTGGCAAACTGATTTGACATGGTTTACCTACCTGACGCTATTATAATGAATGTATTCAATATTGACAATTTTGCTTTTAGTCCATTTCGAAATAGTTGCGAAATGTGAACACCTAATAATATTCATTATCAACCACAACTCAAAGACTCTGAATTGGTATACAAAGGAACAAAATGCAATTGAACATCCCCAACAACAGCCAGTTTTCTACAGTCCTGTTATCTAATCCAAAAGTCCAACAAGAGATTATGTATGACAGTTTTTCTTATTATGCCTCTCTACCAGAATCCAGCAGGTTAATTCATTATTTTGTTGGAATGGGCTTTATTTTTAGGGATTCTAAATTCAATTTGTCAAAAGGCACCTTCTTGTGTTTGTTCCCACTGTGAAGGACATGCAAAGATTGTGAAATTCCTCAACATTGTTTGAACTTGCTTGCTCTCTCCTCTTTTTTTTTTTTTATCTTGGATCCCAGAGGAGAGGCAGTGCGATGGTGAAGATGTCTGGGCTCAGTGTAGGTTGATAGCTCTATTTGGATGAGGGTTCCCATATCATAATTGAGAAGAAACACCTTTCTCTTTCAGGCGACCGCTGGAGTGATTTCGTGAAAGAGAACTATTTCTATCTCTGATTCCTCGCGCTGATTGCGGCGCGCTGGCGAGGTTTTTACAGCCTAATCACGGAAAAAAGAGATTGTCATTTTGTTGTCATCACTGTTATTGTGTTGCAGTGGTGTAACTGCTCTGCGCTAATGTTTCCCTCTTGGAAATAATCACAGGAAAATGAGAGCACATGATGTTCGGGCTCTATTGCTGCACCGTCTTAGCCGTCCGTCTTTGTGAAAACGGTTCCACATTCTATGCAATTACACGACGTGCATATTTTTGCATTACTCCAACCTGTGAAAGCTCATCATCACTGAAAGGTTGAATGTCATTTATTACACGTATCACATTTACACCAAGTGACATTGTCTTTTCAAATTGTGTTGATCTCTTCACTTTCAAAGGTCAGCCCCTTCCCTGGCTAAATTCAACCTGACAGAGAATAGTGAGGAGGGGACAGCCCAACGCATGCATCACCCTCGCATCAAAGCACTCCAAATTAATCCATCCAATTAATGAAGAATGAGGCCTAATGTTGATGAGGGATGACAACTCGACTGGTCAGTTGTTTTTTTATAGCTCTGCTCCTGCTATCGTGAACTAACCGCAAGAGACAGTCAAACAAATATTTCCATGACACAAGATTTGTCCCTACGTGTCATCTCTCCGTGTGTCAATTCCTCTCTTTAACTCCGCTGCCACTCAAAAGATGATAGAACTTGATATGGATCATTACGGAAATAATGTTTAATCAATTCCCCACTGTTATTGTAATCTATTTCTGCAGTTGTCTGCATTTGTGTATTTTGTAGCTTCATCTGTGTGCCTCACAACTTACAAATCATGCATATTCAAAGTCTCAGCGCCGATGCTTAACAGGCGATGCAAGCGGAATTAGAACGAGGACATTAGACTTCATTAAAAAGAGAAATGATTATCAGGTTTATCTTTTGAAATGTCTATTAAAATGTGTGTGTCGTTCTTCACTTATCTGTCACCTGGCTCCCATGAGCCTGGCAGACTAATAGAGAGATGGTGAGGGCCAAAGCCCAAGAGAGAGACAGGGACCCATCAAGCTCTTTACTCAGGCTGGAAGGCTGTCTGTCTGCTCTGCCACTCTCTGTCTATCTGTGTGTCTCACTCTGTTACTCCACATTTATTCTCCCAGTATTGCACCTTAACTGGACCCTATTTTGCAATGCCCTTTAATCAGAATAAAGAAAAACAACACTAACTGCATTGTATTGCATAAATCAGACATGACAATAATCCGTAGCAGCAAAAGAGGTGTTATGATATGTTCCTGAAATGAATTCCATTCAGCCTATGGCTACAATCTAGTCTCTCTCAAGAGCTTCGGCTGACAAAGGCTCCCACAAGAGAGCCAGAGAGGAAGATGGATGAAGTTGCCCCTAGACACTCATATCAGGTCAGTATGTGCTTTATCCCCTAATGGTTAAGGTTAGGATTGAGTAGGGGGTGATACTAGATCTGAGCCTGAGGGCCGTCGTTCCGTCTACAGGAGCAGGAAGTAGCCACCATCCTCCATCATGGCCCACATTTAGTTTTTCACTGGGCCACCAGCGCTAGTTGCAGCTAGCAGGTTTGGAGCGTGCAGCTAGCTGGTTGGATGTGTCCTTCCACCCAGAGAGCTTTATTATTAGAAAGGACATAAACAGACTAATTAAATCGCAGCAGTGGAGCTGGGCTGACAGCTGGCGCAGAGAGTGTGACCAAACAGATCCCTATCAAAGTGCAGGAGCAGAGTCTCTGTATGTGTGCTGCTTTTGTGTGCATGACTGTCTGCGTCTGCTGACACGCATGCCTCTGTGTTCTGTAACCATACATACGTGTGTGGCTGTTAATTTCACCCATTTTAGACTTGTGTTTATTCTATAATTGATGACTATCAATTTTCCACTCTAATTTCATTCACACACACTGTCATCTTAATGTCTTATTTATCTGTGCAGCGCAGAGCACATTGACTCGCTGATATGATCCAAAATGTTACAAATGCTATCCAGCAGAGCAGTAAACACTCCAGTAATTAGTGCATGGTCTCCAGGCTGACTCCACTCGGCTCTGCAGCATGGCCAAGCACAGACCCCATATCGAGAGGAGCCTAGTTATGCATTGATCTTGGAAAATTAAGGCTAACTGCCCCAGATTGCAGCGTCTTGATGTACCTTCTGGATGAGCAATGTTCTATACTTGTATTGTTTGTAGAGTAAACAGGATGATTTGGACGCGCTGTGCTTTAAAATGAATACATCTTGAATAATTAATGGCGGCACCCCATAAAGCGGTATCTGTGTGGCCGCAAACGTAAAACCACTGATGATGAGAAAATATGGTTTTAACAAGTCAATAATGGGTGAGTGCAACAAGAACAGCCTAATCAATGAGGCTGCAACGTTTGCAAACAAGGACTTGAATTATAACGCCAATAATTGATCCCTTCCATTTTTTCACCCCTCCTCCGTGTGATGTCATTGTTTATCGATTGCTTCCTGCCACTGAGAAATGATGGGAAGTTTCAGTTTGTTTTTTCTTTGACTTTTGCTCCCCATCCCCTCCTCTCCCCCCTCCACCTTTCCCTCCTCAGCCCCCTCTCCCCCACCCCCTCCCTCCCTCACCCCCTGTCTCCATTTGAAATTTGCAAGCTGTAGCACCAGCTTAACCAAAAAGGATTAAGTCCCATACCCAACTGAGAACACAGATAATGCTCAGTAATTGGTAAAAAATGAAGATGAATGGGACAGCTAGATAAGGACCAATTAGCTGCTGGGAGTGTACAGCTGTGGTCTCCTCACAGAGCGCTCTCAGGGGCCAAGGCCCCCTCTTTCTGCTCTCACACGAGCATGCACACATGCAAACACACACTAACACACATGCACGCATGCAAACATACAAGCAGGAGGGTGGGGCTTGCAGAAATTAGCCTGATGACCCTGGGAAGAGAGAATGATGCTTCCTCATCATCTCACCCAGAACCTTTTTCTCTCTCAACTCTCAGTCAGGCAGCACTCCAGGTACCTGTCACCATCCGCCCAGCCTCCGCCTAGCATGTGGCTCTGTCTCTGCTCCCTGTTGGGCGCAGGCAGCCTGGACCAAAGCCACAGATGTGAGACAAAGGGCTTTCAGTGTTTGGAAGCAGTGCCTCCAAATGTAACTGCTTATACAGCTTCGTGCTGGTTGTTCAGATTTAGGATTGCACCAGGACGTAGTATAATTTCTGCCACTAAGCAACGACTGTTGTGTCTTCTCCTCTAAGAGCAGCGAGTTGTTTGGTCGGCATGTCGTGGCATCATCTGGCTGATGACAGTGGAATTCCCATATCTAATTACAAACAGGATTTCAGCTCCATTAGATTTGTGTGGTGAGGAGTCAGATGAGTGGCAGGGCAGCACCCAGTGGCCAAAGAGAGATGGAGGGGTGAAAGACAAGGAAGTAAGTGAGACAAAAAATAAGAGTGAAAGCTTTCTTACCAATTTTTTTCAAGTCTGAAAAAATACTTGAGTTTTCTACCATGGCTGAAAAAAAAAAAAAGAAGGCAATTCCTTCTTTTGAAATTGGCAGGTGTTTGTTAGCGGGCAGCTGACAATATTTTCTCTCCCAGTAATGAAGGTTGTGGCTGGGGTCAATGCACTGGGAGGGAACGGCGGGTTGTTTATCCCCCTCAAGGCCCAGCGCCACACGTGTTTTGCTTGGTCTGTGATCTGTAATTGTGGCATTTCCTGAGAGGCGCAGGAACAATCCACATTGTGCTTTGAGAGGGCTCCCTCTGACCGACTAAAGACTGCGAGCCAAAGATAGACCCAACTCTTATTCTGCATCCCTTTTTCATTTTTATCAGTCTCTCATTCACTCAACACATATCTGTTTCTCCTCTCACTCAGGATGTTTGGATATTTTGGAGAGTCGAACCAGCTGTTTTTTTCCTCCTTTTAATTAATAACATTGATGCAAACAGGAAGGTCTAATTGCAATGAATATTTAATGAGAGGGAGAAATATTAGCCTGTTCAATTTACATCAACACAAAGACAGCGACGGGCAATCCAACTCTACAAACAGAACAGAGTGTCCTTCACTGGCTGCCTCCTCTGTGCTCTGCTTTAAGCGCTCCACAAAGATCTGCTTCACACAAACACTGAGATGAGGCACCTGTATGTTAGCCCCGAGGAGGATTTGTTTCAATGGCCTTATGTAGTAGCTCCTTCTCATTAAATGGATCTATCCCCTTAGTGGTATTATCAGAGGCTGCCTCATTATCATATCAATTCCTATCACGGTTTGGTAACGTAATTCATGCAAGCAAACACTTCCGTTTGTTGAGTCTTAGTTAAAGCTGGAAGATCATAAAACTTTGAGTCCATTTCCTCTGAGCAGCTGTGGTCTGAGTGTCTCAAAAACAGCATGAAGTCATTCCCTGTGAACAAGTCCAGTCCTAACAAAGCTACAGCCAAATACAGTTCCCCTTCTGCCCACTCAGTGCTAAATCAGTCAAGTGATTTGTAAGTTTGGATTGCTATTGAGAGCTGGACATATTAGGCATTCACAGTCCAAAATAGTTTGTGGAAACCGGCCAGAGCGAGACACTTTTGGAATGTTAAACAATTCACGCTTCCTTGTAAGTCGCTTCATATTTTCGTGAAATTACAAAATGCTTTTATTAAAAATAAACATGCGAGTGGAAGCCTGGGGCTGGATGAATAAGAGAGCGTGCTGTTTAGCTGTGTTTCATGGCCCCGCCGCGCCGAGCAGGCCATATTTCTCGTGCGTATTATCAGGATGACTCCTGCTGGCCACCCTGTCACAGGAGAGTGCTTGATATAAACAAGAGATTGCTGCGACACCCGGTAATCAATATTAGGATGGTTTCAGTACCAAACATCATTTGTCTCTGCGACCATTTCTTTGACCAAACGAAGCATTAATTCAAATCATAAATCTGAGCTGATTTAAATCCGAGCAGAGTGAGGGAGAGAGAGAGAGAGGCCCCTGTCTGACTGCCTGCCCCTAATGATTTATTTTCTACATTTCTGCGAGCGAGAGATTTGTCCATACTCACTGACAGGTCACCTTCAAACGCCAGTGGCAGACTGTTCATCACCATGCAGACGAGCATCTCATCGCTGCGAGTAAATATTAAAGGAAAAGAATCCAATTGATTGTGGATGGGGCCGAGAGGCGTCACTGCCATATATTTCACTCAGAGAGCTAATGCTGTGGCCCGTGCACCCGCACCTAGAGCTGCTCCCCCCTGCCAGAATTATGATTCCAGCGGGAGCCTGTGTGGCTGGCTGTGGGCTCAAGGTTACAATTTAAATTGTAAAAAGATAAAACAGTTTCTTATTAGCTCCATTGCCGTAGCCTTGCTGTTGGTGCTCACATTTATCTTTATTTCCGTGACCTCGTCGTCTGGTATTCTTCTTTTTATTTTTACATACTCCATTCTCTGGGAGTGATGACCTCACACTTTATGCATTTTGCATTGTTAAATCTGCTTAGAAACACATCCTGTTTTCATCTCGCGCACCATAAGCTCCATGTTGTCAAGTATTACTGATGAAATGTATTCAGGAGTCGAGCCATTTATTACAGGGAGTGAATCAAAACCTCCATTTAGCAACCAAAGCTACAGGGATTACATTTGGTTTATAATTTGGAGCCGGCACTAACATACATTATCTTTCTCTTTAATACACTAAGTGGTTCTGTGTGATATTGCGAAAATCCTCCCGCATTTTAGGGCTAATAATTAATTGAAATGGCACATAGTGAAAAACCAATGCTCTCACAGCAATTCAATTAGACCTTGTTAGAAGCTGATAGCTTTGGGAAACTGTGTTCACTGTTTCACTTAGCTCTTATGAATGTGTTTTTATCTTTCAACACAGAATTGTAACACTTGAGAGGAAACAAGACTTACCTCACCGAAGGGGAAATTGAACTTAATAAAAACTAAACAAAAAAAAAAGAAAGACAACATCTGTGTAATGGAGACAGACGTGAAAGTCTTTGGTTCACATCGAGCTGTATATATAAGAGCGTTCATATTTGCTTTGGCAAAAATAAAGTTTTTTAAAGCCATGTTTTTCTGTGTAAATTCATTTGGCCAATAGTTCAGCAGTGTGTCAAAAACTACTATTTTATAATAATTTGTAAAAAGTCAGGGAATGGGTTAACTTGTGTTATTGTTTTTTTTTTTAAAGGGGCAGCACACAATTAAATCTTATCCCACCAAAGTTAGCCAATAGCTGATTAGCATTTATTGACCCTGAGTAGGTAGACAAGCTGTCCGAGAATGTTGGTGAAAATTTTGAGAACTAGCATGACCGTACACTAAAAGGTAATTATTCAAAGACAAATATCCCAATAAAAGTGTTCACGCTCATGTATATCGTATCTCATAATTCTAGGGCTGCTCATTCATTTTGGTCAAAATAAGTTTCATGATTATTGAACACAATAATTTTCTCAGCTTTGAACTTAACTGTTGCCTTCACACAGATCCAGGCAAAATGAAAACCATATCATTTTTTTACAAGATCAATCAGAATGGTAATATGAGGTGAGGCTCATATCACCATAATAAAATGGAATAAAAATGTGCCATCAACAGTTACAGTATTTGAACTTCCATTTGATGTTGACAGAAATTACAATCCTCAACCAAAGAGAAACAAGAGTGATCTGGACAACAAAGCGAATAATTCTGTCTGTTTGCTTTCTTTTCTTTCTGTGTGGTCATTAAAGTTTAGTCTGTCTGCTTTCTGCTTTCTACATTCTTCCTGAATCCAAATTAATCCTGAGTTGAGAAATTGATTAATTTCCAAACAGTAGCCAAAACAACACTAGGAAACTTTTAATTGTAAATAACATGTTGACCACCACACCCATTTCCACCAAAACTGGTTTTCACTATCCTTTTAAGAAGCTGTTATTTTAAACTCTATTTTCATGAACTAAAGCCAAAGTTGGTTCAGTAAAGATTAGCAAGATTTCTGGAAAAAATGAAGGTATTAGTTTCATCATTCACCCATAATTGTCCATTGATTTGTTGGCAATGTCTAACATAAAGGCCTAAAAACTAACAAAAAGTTTCCTGAAAGATCAAAATAAAACAGTTTGACTTAATAAAACATGCTTTCCATCAGTCATTAATTATTCACATCAATTTGTAGGACTTAATTTGATAAAAATGCAGACGATTGTTTGCGTCTTGAAAGAGATCTGAATTTAAGTGCGTTTCAAAATAGTAACTATAGCCTGCAAGTCTATAGCTGTATGTATGTATTTGTCTCTGCAGGCAGAAAAACTAGTTAACAGGAAGTGTTTGTCTTCTATTCATGAAAGTGTGAATATGTTTAAGGTTGTGACACAGTGTGTGTGTTTGTATGAAGCATCCTCACCGACAGTGGAGCTAAGGTCTCCATTCTCTCCGTCGCCCCCATGGTGGTTGGCGTTGCTGTGGTAGCCGCTCATCGCCTCCAGCTTGATCTTCTTGACCTTCATGGCCTCTGCGATGGCTGCGTTGGCAGCTGCTGCCGCCGCCGCTGTCAGGCCTGGAGAGAGAAGGCAGAGGAGACAGAGCTGCTTACAGAGCCGCTACATGTCTGCTGGGGCTGAGCCACTGCACCTGCAAAAACCTTTCACAAACCTGACCTAGCAAGGGGAAAAAAACAAAGGGAAAGGACTTCTGAAATAATAAAACAATGAATAATTTTATACACTATGGGGAATAAGCGCCTGTGAGATCACAGCTTGGTTTTTCATCTTCTGACAGGGGATATCTGCACAGCAGGTTATCATGCTGATGGGATGGATCCCTGTGTGTGTGGCAGCATATGATTTTTATGAATGTTTCACTGACTCCCATATTCCTCGCCTCTATATTGATGTATTTGTACCTTGATGGGAACAGATGCAGTCAACATAATAGTGCATGATGCAAGCATTTTGTGTGTACAACTTAGAATACACAAAGTGAGTGCATGTATAAAAGACTTGTAGTGATACAGAAGAGTTTCAGGGGGAGAAAAAGGTCGAAGAAAGAGTTCAATATGTGAACAAATACAGACAGAGAACTATCTTTAAAGATCTTCATATAGAGTGTATTCAAATGACACATGTTAATGTATTCAACAGATCTAATTGTCCTGAATAATGCCTGGAATTGGTATTCTAATTCCTTCACAGCTATAACCTGTAGTGTGTCGGGGCTCTTCTGAGAATCAAGGCCAGTCATCAAGTGGATAGAAAAAATCTGTACATAACATGTTTTTGTGATTCTTTAACACTTGTATAGGAGTTTGAGTGGATTCGATACTTGCAGGGTCATGTGTTAAAGTGGAACAAAGACCGCATTAGAATGTATTTAATTCAGTACATTTTCTTTTACGTTCACTTAAAAAACTACAACATTCTCAGGAAATGAATCAGGCTAGATAGAAGAAAAAAAAAAGACCCTATTGAGGAAAGGGGTGGTTTGATTATATCACAATATGACATTTTTTTTTTAGACCTTCAAAGACTTTTTGACAGCAAAAAGAAACTTGAAAAAGAGTTTGTAAATTACAGAGAAGTAACTACGTAAAAATCAGAAGTGAATTATAGAACCTGTCAGTCTCGCTCTTGAACTCTGTAATAAGATTGTGCTGTTTCAAGGCAGCTTCAAAGTTAGCTATAATTACCATATACACTCTTTAGTTTGCAAATGACTTGAACATTTCTGACAATCTGCCAAATATCTTTTAGAATATGGATCCTCCTCAGGGGACTGTTCTTCTTCAAAAGATTGTTCAAGTTCTAAAAAATGTCATTCACTATTCCCCCTAAATATAAACTGTAAAAGCAGCGTTTCACTCGGTCTCCCACCTCTTGATATCACTTGATAATGTATGACTTGATTTAGTGAGATTATGGACATACATATGCCGAGCACACTGCAGAGATCATAAAGCATTGGTTTGTCATTGTGGTATTTGCAGGGTTCTGGTGTATTGAACGTGACTGACATCTTTATTCATGAGGCCGGTCTCAAACAGCAGGGACAGATAGCGCTAAAGCTCCTCTAGGCCGCGGCGTGTCTCAGGAGAGTCCTACGAGTCCTCTCTCCAACCCCGGCAACACAATCAAATATGCATGGCAGGGGGAAAAAAAAGAAAAAAGATATGCGACTATTATTGGAATCACTCATAACCACAATACAGTCTATCACCTGCTCGTTAAAGAGGCTGCTTACACTGGGTACGCAGGTTTGCCTTACGTTTGACGCAGAACAAGGCGATGTCTGCGTTTATCATCACTAAGCTGTCACGTCTCCGTGATGGGACTCAAGAGCAGCTATTAGCCATGCATCTGAGGGGAAGACACAAGTACAAGGAGAGCTAGAAATCGAACATGTGGCTCTAATAGATACATGCGAGCGTGTGCACACACACAGGTACAAGCACACGCTGACAAACGCACACAGGAACATACCGGTGTGGGCACCTTCTCCTCTCATCCCCCCAGCTGATAGGCAGATGGCGAGAGTCACTCTGAGCCACTGACATGGAGGTGCATATAATTTAAAGCCTTGTTTGCATCTTAAAATACATCAGTACCATATTGACGTACAGTATACATCATGTCAGCGAGGGCCCCTCTCGTTTGCAATGGGCCGCGGCTTGCTGTTCAATATGCATAGGCAGAGCGGGGGGAGAGGAAGAAAAAAAAAAAAAAAAAGAGAGAGCCATTGCCTCATAAGAAGGTGATACTTCTCCACATAATGAATGTGGCCTCTGCCCAGTCTGAAGGTCAGCCTTCATTTGTGTATAATGGGCAAGAGTCAACTGTTTTCCAAATGAGACGTATGCAGAACAGACTGCCGAGTAAATATTGAAATCACCTCTGGGCTGTTTGTGTGATAAATTCCCCCCACAAATCAGGTGCCGCTCAAAGGAGTGCCGCAGTGGAGCCTTCTGATGCTCTCTAACTTTGGCTGTGGTTTATTGCACTGCAGGCCGTGTGTCCTCGACGTTTCTTTTGCTAAAGTAAATGGGGCTATATTTTAAAAGATGACAGAAAAGGAAAAGAAAAAAAGGAAACGGATCAAAGATATTTAAGTCGTAAATAATATTATATTGAGTAAATACAGGCTAAGAAATAGATTTGTGGCATGACAGAAGAGATGGAATAATCACTTCTTCATTTTTCATTTATCATTCCGCTCCATCCTCCAGCCCCGTCTTTGACTAAGTGACACTCTCCATAGATCGAAATCTTTGTTCTGATAATTGTTTCATTCCACCAGATCAATTGTCATAGCCACATAACACACACCTCCATACAGTGCATGTAATAAGGAAGCCAGGGAGGTGCTGTTGGCGCCCAGCAACAAGTCTATTAAGCCACTAGAAGTCTAAACGTCAACAAGACCAATCCCACTCAGTGCTAATCTGCATTCATTACTATGCAAACAAAACAATCCTGCCTCTTATATTCTTTCAAAGTCACCTTTAGATTCAGACACTTTTCTCTTATAGACGGCGCACGGGCAAGTCACAATCCTCCCCGGCAGAAAAACAAACAGCACATCACGGCCGCATGTAGAGAGCCACACCAGCCAGAGAAGAGAAAAGGGAACATTTTAACAAATAGAGAATAGCATGGCACTGTCACATGGGGAGCACAAAACAGCAAATAACAGAGACAAGGTCTGATGGTAGCCCTTGGAGCAGCTGTCATATTAAATAATAATGAAGGATCTATTAATATGCAAAGGAAGCAGCAGCCGACTGGCTTAACGCTGTCATGCCTCTGCATATTGTCAGGATCTTCATCATTAATTAACATGCTAGCTGCCCCATACCTGCGCCAATGTCAGAACATTCTTACAACAAACACCCCAATGCCTGTGCCCTCCGCAACTAACTCGTATAATTAAATTAAAATCAGATTAACTTCACATCAGTACACAAAAGACTGACTTTTTACGACTTTCTCTGGCTGGGATTATATAAAAAAAGGGGAAAAAAAAGAAGCTTATCTGTTGTGTTTCTGTTGTGTCTCTGTTAGGGCCTGCACCACGGGTAACAATGAAAACACACTTTATTTATCAGACGAGCGGGATAAGTAGGGAAGGGACGCTCCATGTCAATGAGCATGGTTGCCTAATTTTATGCATGGACTGGTGGCAGCACAGCAATGACTAACTGGGGTTGGGAACAACGCGACTCTTAGGTACAATGCGCCACTTGAACTGTGCTATCCACATCATGACAAATTTAGTATCAATTACACAGCGCGCTAACCTTATGACAAGCAGTGGACTGGAGGAGGAGGGGCACAGACACAAAGAAGTGACACTAAATTACCTGCTGCATACTGGATCTATTTTAGAGCAGCTTGAAGTGGCACCAGATTAGATGATCCACTCTAGAAGCTGACGTGCTAATTGTTCATCAAAGGAACATAAATATTACAATACGTCTCCACCTGCAGCACTTAGAAGACGGAGAAGCAGCTCTCTGAAATCTGAACACATGCCTGTACAGTAAGGCACGCCTGAACAGCATTAGGAAATATTGTTTTATCAGTAAAGTACAGGATGCACCCCGGCTGGATGTAGGTGACATTCATTTCTCTAATGGTAAATGCAGTACTCTTGCGTTATTCAAAAGGTTGAAGCCATATCCAGGACATAAATGAATTATATTGAAGCTGCTGCTTAAGTAGTGGCCAGAGTGTGAGTGGAGGCCCTCTCCACTTTAAAGGAGATGTCATCTCAGTGTGGTGTCAGTCCACAGCAAATAATCCGATTTGGGGGCCAATCTGCCTGTAATGCATCAGCAACTGGAAGGGCTCCAGAGTAAAACCCACCCCCCTTACCCCCACCCTGGGGGGATGAACGCAAGCATGCACGCATTCAGACTCTCACACATACACACGTGTGCTTCCACACACATATGAGGGTATTTCCTTAAATGGAAACCTAAGCATATTAAGATGTCCTTTTCTAAATGGAACCAGCATCAAGGGCAAAGATACATATGTTAACAGTGTGTTTCACCGAGGCCTCTCTAGTCTGCTTAGAGTGTGAAGAAGACATCTTTCCACCGTCTTCAGTCTGGGCATCGATTTGAATCTAACATGATTTAAGTCTTTGTCTTAAGTGAATCTGTTAAATCTCATTTGCATAAAGAAATCAGAGCAAACATAAAAGTAGAACATGCCGTTCAGAGTGCAGCATAGGTTCAGTCATGACATGTTGCACATTAGACATTCTCTAAGTAAAAACATTCTTGTATTTAACATGACGGCTTAAAATCGCTCACAAAAGATATAACATTGATTATCTGGCATGATATTGTTTTAAGCAATGTTTGTGTTTATTATTTGTTTTATTGTGTACATATATTGAATCATGTTATAAATTAGGCTTTGAATAATAATTAATAAAATAATCATCAAATGTTTCCATGTAAGGATCCTACGTCACAGGTTTGATGACGATTTTATTCAAAACTTTGACAGAGATGAGTCATTTTTCCAAAATCAGAATTTTCCCCCCAGGACAATTTTGATTCAATTCAGTTGAAGAACTTTGGATGGATATTATATGCTCCTTAAATTAAATAAGGTGAACGGTATTTCAAAACAAATACTGAAATATAATTAGAGAAATTCATAAATGAGGTCTTCAGACATCAAATTACACACAATCCGTTATTTTCAATAGAAAGAAACATAAACGTCTTATAGATGAAGGTATGTATTGATATTAGTCCTGTGCAATTTAAATATAAAATGTGCAATGTGTGATTGCATTGTGAGGATGTTACGCAGCGTGATAATCAAACATATCCTAAAGAGTGCGCATTAGTAACATCTCACAGTTTTTACATCTATCTGTTCTTCATGTTTTACACGATACTTTTACTTTCAACATGTTCCATCCTTCATCCTTAATAAACCCTGAAAGTGATTTTTAAACATCCTTAATAGGCACCATTTAATCTGGGGTTAGCTGATAGCTAGCTTTAGCGTCATCTGACGGAATCAAACATGGTTTGAAAGGACGGCTGTTATACCCGGGTCTCCATCTGACATCTGACATTTACACATGTTGATTATGTAAGCATAGCTCGAAAACAATACATATTGTTTCCTATCCATTGTGATATATTAAGTTTTGCAATGTGTGTATTGTAAATGCTTATGTTGTGAAATTTAGGTGCAATTCGAATTGATAAGCAAAATTATATTGAATTTTCCCCCCGTGAATCCATAAAAACAATCCAAATCCAAGTTTTGTTACGCCCTTATTTCTCAAAAAATGAGTGCTTCGCTAAACTTGAGCCAGAGGCATCCAGACCAAAGTAACAGAGACTGGAGATGAAACATCAGTATTAGCTGGGTTGGTATATGACACTAATCAAAACATAGCATGGATTGTTTTTTGTTGTATCTCTGAGCCTAAGTCAGACAGAGCGATGGCTTTTAGGTGGAAACATGCAGCATTGGCAAAGCCTCAGGAAAAGCCCACATTCTGTGTGTGAGTGTGGAGGCGCTAACTCATCTGCAAAGTGATCTAATATGACATGACGTGATAGTGGAACTATTTAAGACAGTCTCTCAATGTCGCTTTTTAATCATCAATCAGTAGATTTGGACATGACAGGGAGATCAATTAGTCGCCTACTTAGATGCTAACTTATGTGTGGTCAATTATACTTAATTATTAATCTGTCAAAATGTCTAACTTCCTTTGACGTTTAATGCTTAATCCTGTAATCAAAACAATAAGCGGTTTAATCAGAACATAGAAATGGAAGGAAAAGTTCTGTCTCGCCACAGTTAGGAAGCTTAAGGCAGTTATGAGAAGACCAAAAAACCTCAATTACTTTATCTCTGCCCCCTGAATACCCCGACTAAATGTCAAGATCATAGAGTCCCTCTGGGCTTAAAGGGGATGATATCAAAAGGCTTTCTCTGTTGCTTTATGTTCCACTAAATAACACGGCTCTTTCTCATCATTGTCCTTCTCTGTGTTCACTCCGGCCTTTAAGTTCGCCTTCTATACGACGCCGCAGATAGCCAGTGACCTCACCCTATTCCCAGAGTTCAAAGCAGCAGCCTGTGAGCCCCCATTGTACTGAATCACAAGGATGGTCATATCTGTGTGTAATACAGAATCTCTAAAACCAGCACAGACGCTGCTCTGCTGCCTCTTGGAGACAGAAACAGAATAAATCAAGAAATATAAAACTGAGGTGTGAGCAGGAATGTTTATGCGAGCCTGAAAGTTTTTTTTTTTTTTGTATGACATGTTTGAGACTGTGTTTATTTTAGTATAACTTAAACTTTGTGTTGAAACAGTTGCCAATACTTATAAGTCATGTTAAAAAATGCTAGGTACAGTAAGCTTCAGTCTGCCTTCACCTATTGGGTCAATTATTTTTCTTGTCATTTAACCCTTAAACCCTTACTGTATCTATATTTATGTAACTTAGTTAATAAAAACTGAAATATGATGCTACGACTTCTACTAACTACTAAAGAGATGAAAACGGGTCTGTTAAAATTGTTGCGCACCAAAGATGACATCGTTGGTACACCAGCGTTTGCAGTTTACCTTGCAGTACTATTATACTGTTCAAGGTTGTTAAAATTGTTATGCAGAGGCTATAAAGATTGGGAAACCAGTTGTCACATATAAAACCGCTGGTAAAAATACTACAGTTCGTATTGTTCCTCAGAGATAATTGAATGTGTCTTAAAAACATTGTGCACTGAAAAACCAGCTGTGGTGCTTTATCACTTGGTTAAATACTAGAGTTAGTAGTTGTATTGTTAACAGTTGTTTTACAGAGATAAAAGAGCCTTGTAATATTGTGCTGCACCAAAGACGACCATTAGAAAACCAACTTTTGGATTTAATCTCGTCATAACAAACTGTAAGTACAGAATAAGTAAGAATTTTGTACAAAGATAAAGTTGTTTGTTGTTCACCATTAACAATTGGACAACAAGCTGTTTAATGCATTTCTATGTAAAATACGACAGTTTAAGTTAAACAGTGAGTAGTTCAGAGACAATAACATGCCTGTTCAAAATGAATCAACATTAAAATCAGCTCAGCTGTTCAGTTTTTTGGGAATATACTTCAGTTAATAGTTTTGCTTAAAGACACTTATATCAGTAACAATTGGTGTGCACCAAAGACAACCATTGGACTTTTGCAGGTAAACTCTTTGTAAAATATTAAAGGTAGTTTACTCTTAATGGTTTACAAAAGAGATAATTATACGGTGAGATAAGTATACAAACGATTACCATTTATTGTCCTACCAATGGGTTACAAATGGAAAACCAGCCTTTACATTTATGTTAATAAAAAACAACTTTTTTTTACTGGTATCAGTTTGGTACAGTTTGCATTTTTTAAATATTAAAATGTGTTACAGTTGTTTTGCATTGAAGATCAGCTTTGGTGTTTGATCTCTTTGTAAAATACTTCAGTTCATAGTTTTATAGTAAATCAAATGAGTTATGCACACAGATAGTTATAAGACTGTTAAGAAGATAACCATTAGAAAACCAGCTGTGGTGTTTTAAGTCTTTGTAAAAGACTACAATTAATAACTGTTTAAATGTGTACTGTACACTGAAAGAGCATTCAAAGAGCTGCAGTCAACAGTACAATATCATTAAAGACATATCAAGAAGGAGAGCGAAATATGCAAATGAGAGCACTTACAGCCACCAACATCAAAGCAGCCACAATGAAGCAGGCCACAAATAGAACAAAAGCATTAGTCGCAATAAGACATGGCCCGGGGGCTAAGTTAGGGCACAAACGGTTGTTGTTGATTCTTGTGGCGATAAGCTTGCTTTAGCATCACCACTGCCTATGTACATATACCAGTGGAGTGGATTTAATCGCACTAATTAGAATGCACTCAAGGCAAAATGCAACATCTACTGGAATAATCTGAGAGAAAAGATCTCCACTCCAATTTATTCTCCCCCCGACCGCTCCCCCACCCCTCTGCTCTTTGCTTTCCGGGGGGTTGAGCAGAGGATCTGTTTTTGGTAAACGAGTGAGCGGCTGGTGTCTGGTGGTTGGATGCATGTGTCACTTTGGACTGGTTGCCATTTCGAGGACGAGCTGCGGGGAGGCCAGTGGTAGGGGAGGATGAGTGTGTGTGTGTGTGTGTGTGTGTGTGTGTGTGTGACAGAAAGAGAGAGAGGGAGAAGAAAAAAAAAAGCCAGACAGAGCAGATTAGAGCCTTAGCAACAATGACAGAGTGCCACAGACGAAGATTTACCCATACCTGTGGGTGGGATCATGCCAGGGGACATGAGGCCAGGGACCGAGTGGGGCATGATGTGGGGGTTCTCGGGCGATGTCACGCTCTGGGTCCTCTTCGGGGGCCGGCCAGGTCTGGAGCTAAAGAAGAAGAAGGAAGACATGGTTGAGAGATTGGCAGAGGGAGGAGGGGAGGGGGGGGGGGGGGTTGTGTGGGTGGAGGTGGTTGCGCTGGCAGGGGGGTGGAGAGTGGGGGGGTGTTAACATTTGGAGCACTCCAGAATGCAATTCCACTGCAAATAGCTAACATGTACTGTAAATAAATTTCTTTTCAAGGACAGTTGCTTTCTGCAGCTCAACATAATAGACTTCCATAACTAATTAGATTACACGGTGAATTCATTTCCTTTATTGAAGATCAACCACTTTTTGATGCATAATTCATAACCCGTACCTCGTTACCTGTTCCTCCGTATTAATATCCCCACACTATTTGAATTGCCTCGTTTGCATATGCTAAAATCCAGTGCGCGGCCCTCGGCCTGGAAATTACATGTTAACTTGTTATAATTATTGCAGTCAGGCCACTATTGATTTATGAGACTTTTAAAAACCAAATATGTGTAGTTCTGGTAATGAATGATATTTTAAGGTTCTTCAGGAAATTAAAAGGCAATGGCTGCCTTAGGAAATGTTCTGCTTGCTTGATTTAATGCATGCCTTAGCTGGAAGGTGGTGTGACAGAGTGATTCAGACCTGTTGGACGATTCTGATGGGGGAGTTTTATTACACCAAACGAGGGGCACAGATCCAGCCGTGATAAATGACTGTGCCACCTTACTGTGGAGGAGAAAAGGGTCTCTGAAGCAGATACACCCCTGACTTTCCACACATCTCACCCGTCCACTTATTAATACAGCTTCCAGTTGCAATCAATACCTACTTTGCTGGCTTATAGTTACAAACAAAAGCCTACAGGGTGAAAAAATATGAATGCGATGAGCTTGTAATGAGGGGGCAAGGTCCTCGAGAGGTGTGCTCTTTATGAACAAGGAGCTGGATGTCTCATCTGAAGATGAATTACGGTGACTTGACACAGGTGACATATTGGCTTCATACATTATTTCACATACAATAGTCCATTTAGAAGCTTAACCAGGATACTAAGTTCTCTTTAATATCAGCTGACTTTAATCCATCTTTAAAACACCAAAGGGTTTCCGTAGCAGGCTGTAACTATGGGAGGAAACAGGACAGACTGTAGTAAATTATACAAAAGACAGGACAAACTCAAACCTGCGTCATTTTGGCTGAGATTCTGTCCTTCCTAAGACTAAATTAAAGCTCATCTGTGTTCATGGGGATGGAAGGAGTTTGCAGGAATGCCAATGAAGTTGTTTCTTTATGAAAGTTAGTCTCAAGAAATAATTTCTTTTGTATAGCCTCAAGCAAAATACACCTGAAATATATCGTTATAAGTATTTATTATTGTGACTGCAAGGCACTTTATGTTGGTACTAAAATCTTCTTATTCTTTGGAAAACAATATATTTTGGATATCAAAATATTTTCCGAGATAGGATAGGATTTGATTTAATGCACATTCAAATGAAACCTGTATATATCTGTGTGCAAATACAACTGAGATTTCACACATTTAGAACCAAAATGGTGAAGGTATTTCAAAATAAAACTTGGATTCCTTTTTATCACTGATATCATTGTTTGGCCTTTGTATTGATGGACAAATGTGGATGATTTTTTTCACTTTATTTGTATTAATTAATCAATGATGACTGAATTAATGTAATGGTCAATATCGATGTGCTGCTCCAACACTATTTCAATGTGATTACTGACTAATGGAGTCCATAAAAAAGTTTACAAGCTGCTTACAACCGACAAAGGTTTCAAAATAAATTAGTGGCAGTTACCGACTGATGAGCTTTTTCTTTAAACATTGATGGCTCATTCAGAACTTTATCAACCAGCTCAGTCTACGAGGCTGTTTGTGTTACAGTACATTTCACTACATCTCCCAAAGGCAGTATCCACAGAGAGATGCAGTGTTTGTGTTCAGATACCACACAGCCTTAGTGGTTGGATTTATTCAGCCGTGTCTTGTGAGGTTTATTTACCTCAGTCCTGCTAATAGAGTGCACTCGCTCTATCTGTCTGAATGTGCTGACTCTCTCATATAGCGGCTCGGGAGGTTTTAGGGACTAAAAGCAGACCGCCACCCAACTGTGTCCCCCTGCAAGGGGAAAAAAAAAAAAAAGTGATAGAAAAGAAGTAACGAATGACAGAAAGTGAGAGGAGGGCAGTGTGGAGAAAAAAAAAAAAAAGAGAGAGGAGCAGAAAGAGAAACGAGTAGCCCCTCAACCTGGGAACGTTTGGAAATGTAATTCCTATTTCTATAGAAGCACCTCTTTGATCTTATGAGAGGGAGAGATCGCACACAGTTTTGCTGTCATCACTTTCACTTGTACTCCGGCTGAATTATTTATGAAAGACCTCAATAGAGGGTATGTGATGGGTAAAAGGCTTTTTACCAACAATACTAAAAGCAAAAGAGGACCCTCAAATGGACAAAAAGATGTCACATCGACCTTAGATCATGTCAAAGGATGTGAACTCGGGGTACAAAGACCCAGTTAAGTTAAGGTAATGTTTGGCTAGGCTGCCGGAGAATCAGCCCGTGTGTTTAGAGGGATAGTATTTCAGCTTTACTCTGCAGACAAATAACACTGGATGGCCATGAAAGCAATACAGCAACAGAACAGGAGCTTTGAACTGAGAAACCTTCAAGTAACAGGAAGGCCAAATTCAGGTTACCGTTAACCTCCATTAAGACTGAGAAGGTGTTTTAATTCACACTTTGTTATACAGTAAAGGGTGTTCTATGTCTGTTTTACTATTTTCTTCAGTTTACACTACGACTGTCTGGGATGCAGTTAAGTATCACGTTTCCTATGAAGATGCAGTCTACTTCATTGCTGCAGCATTGCGTGTTAGCATCACTGCAGATCTGCTGGTCAGAGCCATGCAGGCTAACGCAGGCTAGTCCAGAGAGGAACTCAACCTGGCCTCAAACAAAAGAGCCAGGCTATTTATCAAGCAGCAGATGCTGATTCCCTAAATAGCCTGGCACAGAAAGCTGCTCCAAACTAGGCCATTTTTGAACACACACAAAAAAAAAAAGAGATAGCACAACTGGATTGATGATTGGAATTTTTGGGTTCTTCTCCTGTCTTTTCCACTGTTGGCTTTCCTAATCTTTCTCGCCTTCTTTTCATTTCAAAATGTTTCCGAAAATAAGAAGCTCCGGGTTTTACATTGGACTTATTTGGACAATATTATCCTTGCATCAGAGGTCTAACATGGAAGAATTTTATTCCCTGCTTTGTTAATATTTATACTAAAGATATTCAGGGCTGTCATAACTCTGGCTTTAATTAAGGAAACAAAATAGGCCCCACCAGCTTTGGGCCGGGGCCACAAATATGTTACACATCTATTCTCTCTCTCTCTCTTTTTTTTTTTTGTTTGGCTACCATGGTGAAAAGAAAATAGTGGTGAACTTTCCCTGAACCAGACTTCCTTTAATGGCCCGGCCGTATGTTGACCCAGCAGAGTCGGCTGGAACATGATACTATCCAACACACTACGCTGCGCGGGCAATCAGATTACACGGGGCCCAACAATACACTCCACACGAGTCCAATTTCAGCGCTACAATGCAATAAAAGCACAATAATTAAATTCACGTTCTCACCCCGTTTACAGGAAGCCAACACAAGGTGATAGGTATAATAAGAGGTATAATATCGCATCAGATATCAGGACGCTTTTTGATCTCGTTGCAGAATTCTGACATCTCCCCATCCGAGTCTTTTCTGTCGGCGGAAGCAGTGACTGAGATCTTATTACCCAGAACGCCGTTAATGCAGTGATTATGATCTGTTATAAATCAATTGAAATCACAAATGTAATGTTTAGCCCGAGCCGGCGCACTCCCTTAGTGGATTTAGTTACACACAAAAATCATCTGCTCCTCCCATCTTCGGATATCTTTAGGAATTCAACCTGATTATGTCAATAGTTAGTTCAGTTTGCAGAGAGTGAGACAGAGAGAGAGAGAGCGAGAGAGTGAGAGAGCACAATATTGTTTCCTGGTGTTTATGATTGAGCCATTAACCTTTTATCTCGCTCTTTTGTTTGATGTTTCTAAAAGGTAAGGATGGAGATATTTATTCCATTTCCGCTCAGTCGGCCAAAACAAGCGAGTGAATCATTCCGTCTGAGGCTTGTGTAAACAAAAGGCCTCTCCAGGTCTCTGCCAATCAGGCCTTATAAAATATTAACCCAATGTCATTGCCCTTTTAAAATCTCTCACCTAGAATTCCCTAATTGTTCCTTTTCTTTATCTCTCCACTGCAGAGAGTAAATAAATTAACAAAATAGCTTTTATCGCCCTGAGTAACCTTTTAACTGGAGGATTATCTGGGGTTTATTTTTCATTTCTCTCACAGCGATAGCAGAGCATGCCCCATTGATTGGTTTGCTGGGGTGGTGACCAGCCATGAAAACAAGGTCTTATTGATAAAACAAAGCAACTTCTTACCTTCTAAGTGCCAGGTCAGGCAGAAATGCAGAGACCTCAGACCATCAGGGGCCGGAATATGCTGACTTTATTCTTTTTTTCATCATTTGGTTCAATCAAACAGTTTAACAATATGCGCGCAGCTCCCCTGAGAGGTTAACCATGTTTGTTGAAAGACAGGGATAACATGGCTGTGCTGTATTACTACCAATTTAAATTCCCCGCAGATCAGATAACAGGGTTGGGCTGAGGCGAAAGGATGAAATGTTTGACTTTAATTCTTCAAATTAGTTCTTTTTTTGAAACAACCTCTGCTGTTTGTTTTCCACACTTTGAAGAAATAAGCGGCCTCATGGCAACAAAACGGAAGACTGACATGCAACTGAAAACATCAAAACTTAAATAGCTGGAGTCAGAAGACTTCACACTGCGGATTTGCACTGATAACATGTCCGTCTAAACATTTTGGAGCAGGTTTGAATGTGATCTTAGTTCTCTGGTTCCCACCACCATAATGTAAGCAAATACAGAAGTCGAGATAACGTCCTCACTCATGCAAAGTGACGGATGAGGAACTGAGACGTATTTTATTAATCATCTACATTTACTTTGAAGAGGTAATCTTTTTTTCATTTTTTGAACTTCCTACAATATAAAAAGAACATGGTTAAAAATAAATCAGCAACTATTACATTAGTAAGAGATAATTTGAGGAATCTTGAGGAAATAGGGGCTATTACTTTGTGCGTTAAGAAATAAAAATGAATCCACATTTTTTATGTTTTGTGGCATTTTATAGTCAAAGCAATTCATCAATTATTTAAAGTTGTCAGTTAATCATTTCCAAAATGCTGATTGCATAATAGTCGAGTCAAATAAAATCCAAAGACTTCGACAATACAAAACCTGTGAAACTGACAGGTATGCTGCCTTGGACAGAAAGAGGGGGGGGGGGGGGGGGAAGATGATTTATATTTCCTGCTGACCTTGGCAGTCTATTGGTTGTGATGATCATAATCTCGGAGTCACACTGTGATACATGGGAATGTATTCACTCATCCATCTTTTTCATGCATCCATCTATCCTCACCCTCATCTTGTATCTGTATTTGCATTGAACCTATTCTTGGATTATCTCAATCAGCTTCCCCTTGCACCTGTCAAACACCGCCTCGCACAGGTAGCCACACAGCGCTTATCTGATCTAGATAGCTGGATTACAGCGAGTTTGTGAGTGTGAGGAGAGAAGGGGGGGTCGGGGTGGGGTGTGGGGTGTGGGGGGGGGGGGGGGGGGGGCGGTTAGAAACACACTTTTATTTATTAGGGGTAGGAACAGCTGCATCCGCCTGCAAACTGTGAACCTTTGTTACGGAACAATATATCACAGATCAAATGGTGTGAAATCAAAGGCGGGAGAGAGTTAGCATCAATCCCACTAAAACCCCTTTTAAAGTGCTGTCTGTGCTCTGATCCCAGTGTGGACTAATGTGCAGGGTTGAGATCAGTAGTAGTTGGAAGAGTGGGTGCCTTCCTGGTGCCTTTGTCTGGGCTCGGGCCTGATTAGAACCATGCTGGGTGAGACCATCACAGAGAGGGAACGTGGAGCCAGTCGCTGTCCTCAAGCCCGTGTCATGACACCAGAGCCGGGCTGCAGGAGGAAAACTACTGCTGCAGTACGGCTACAAAGAGCTAACTCGTGTAATCACATCCTATTAGAGCTGTTTGAAGGCGCTCAGCTGTGAAATGGTATCTAAAAAAGATCTAAAACACGATAAATTGCTGATTATTCCCATGCATCATTAATGTTAAAAGCTGATTTCATAATTGTGTGCGCCGTCACTACAGAGTCCGAGATTGTTTAGTATCACATCAACAGACTCTGATAATGAGTAAGCAGACTTCCTACATCATGGGAACTGATGAGGAACGCCTAATTGGTTGACTTTTCCATGCCTAATGGATGATTCTCTTAATTAAAAAGATACTGTACCAAATGTTAGAAATCAGATAGCGCTTAAAGTAAATGCAGTTAATCAAATGTAAGAGAACGAGCAGTTCCAGGAAAGCCTAAATGAGATTGGAAGATATGATTTTGCTCCAATATTTATTAATTGCAAGTGCCTTTGGTTAGCTAAACAGAACAGGTCTTATCTTCAAACTGCGAGGAAATTTCATCTAACCGCTCGCACTGATCTCTCTTTTTCATGAACTGCGATGCATATGAAACAAGTCTTCAAAACAAGGCTTTAAAAACTTACCCAGTCAGGGTGCCTTTGAGGATATTTAATTAAAATCTAATCCTGCATTCATTAAGGCTCACATAAATTAAGCTGTCATTCATAAGATTTATGGATTCTCATTTGCATATTGCATACAATTCATCAATTACTCAAGTATGAAAGGAGCGCATTTCCCTTGGAGCTGCCTGCTAGCCTGCCAACATTTGAAATGAGAGAAAGAGCACGACTGTCAGGCATTCACTGCAAACTTTTCCGCACAATGTCTGTGCACTGATTAATCTCATTTTCTAGGCATCCCTTACAAGATTGTACACAGTCCAGCTGCACTTTTCAATTATTTCTCCTGTCCTCTCAACTAACTCTGAAAGCAGGACGGGCTAAATGTGGACCGGGGGCTACTTTAGTCTTTATGTATATAACATGTCTTTTAGTCAGAGTAATCATAAATTAGAGAGGGGGGTTTTAGAGATCCTAATGGAAGGGAAATGTAGTAATTTTATTGCAAATCCCATCAGGCAAATATTCTGCATGCTATAATGGCATATTTCCTGTCACATTTAGAGAGGAATACATCCAGCAGGCATTCTGACAGAGGGAGAAGAAGCGAGAAAAAGATAGAGGGGGAGGGTTGGAGGGATGGGAGAGAGAGAGAGAGAGAGAGAGAGTTGCAGGGAGAAAACAAAAGAGAGAGGGGGAGAATCTTAGTGCTAAACACATAAAAACTCCCTTTTTGGACGTGAGGCTATGGGAAACACAGTATGGAGTAAGTGCTTAAACCAAGCCGAGCATGAACGCATCTAAGATAAAAGGTCAGGCGAAAACAAACAGACCACTCGCGAGGACGAATGGAATTAATTGACTCATTAATATGCATGGCTAATAAAGCTCAAAATCCTAAAACAAAAATCATTGTCAACCATTCCCTTTTAATGGCTCTTATTTTCAGCTTGAGAAGAGCTAGTCTACAGGGTGTATCAATCTTAGGAGAGGGTGGAGTTCCTCCAGCAAACAGGCTCGGGGTAACCTCGGTGTTGTCTGCTCATGTCCTCCCCAGCAGACAAAGGCAGAGTTGTTCTGGTGGAGGGATTAATTGAGAATTAATCCCAGTTTCTGGCAGTGGAACAGACCGGCAGTTAGAAGTGAAAGTCATCCTGAAGGGTAGTTAATTGGTTCCCCATAGCAAAAAGCTTTGGAGAACAGAAATCAAGCTGCATTTTCATTAATCCTCCCCATTGTTTTGTGAAATTGTTGTGGAGAGTGACTTCAGATGGAGTCAATAGTTAAGGCTTTTAATTTGCTTTTAATTCTGCCAGTGGGGTGACAATTAACAAACCCCAAAGAACAATAGCTGTGAAAATTATGCGTTCGATTGACTCTAAACGACTCTGAAATCAAAAACCGATAAGCAATTAATACACTGTACTCTACAAATGGTAAGTACCTCCAACATGCTTGATGCGCTCCATCTCGTTCTGTCTATCCCTCCAGCCCTCTCTCTCTCTCTCTCTCTCTCTGTCTCCCTCTCTCTCTTACCACTAAAGCTTTTGAACTTTGGGAATAGCACCACCGGATTGTCGGATGTGATTAATTTCAGGTCTAAATGGACACAACAGACAGAAAGGGGTGATGTAATCATAACACGAGGAGACACAGTGACTAACAGGAGAGGTGGAGGAGGAAGAAAAAAAAAAAATCAGAGACAAAAAAAATAAAAGAGGGAGAAGGAAAAAAGATGTAGAACGAGAGACAGCGACGACTCACAAACATACTCAGAGTTCAAGCTAAACAGGAAGGCAGTGGTGATTAGCATTAATTGCACTGAGGATTGGAATCCTGTGTGAAACATTAAACAAAAATTATCTTCTGTTTATCCGCCTTTTTTCCTGCTTTTCTTTTTTTTCAATAATTAATGAAAAGTAAATACTTGGAGGAGTCCAAAAATGATCTAGGGAGGAAAAGAACTGTTTACATAATCAGAGAAAATGTTCTCTCTCTCTCGCTCCCTTTCTCTGTATACATGGAAAGGTTAAGGCCCGAGCCTGGTTCTCACTGTTTCTCACTGTTTCCCCATCACAAGTAACAGTGTCTGTTCCCCCGAGTGTGCACTGCTGGGAGACTGTTTGCATATTTAGATACAAGCAGCCCTGTTTATGCAGCCCCACTCTCTGCTGCTCGAGTTCACTCCAACGCAAGCCCTGATCAATTTGGCCAGCTGTGCTTTAAATGCTGTTTACAACAATAACATCGCGGCTAACAGAGCAGAGCCTAGCGTGAGAGAGCGAAAGAGAGAGAGAGAGAGAGAGAGAGAGAGAGAGAGAGAGAGAGAGAGAGAAGGAGAGAGAACTTCAGAGGGAGCCCCCAGCCTGCGCGCATTCCCAGACGAGCATTTGTACTGAGTTAAAGACGAATCAAAGTCCGACTCCTCTGCGAGACACGGAAGAATTGGATTCCGTCTGTGTTCGTTCTCTGTGATCCTCCCGGAAGAATCTCCCGACTACAAGCAAAGACAGGAAATAACAGGAACTCAAACTAGAGTCCCACCCTGAAGTGGGCCAAATTGAAGGTGGCACGTAGCAGTTACAGGCTTTATTTCCTGACGAGTGACTGGCATTGAGAGCAAAACATAACGTCAGCCTCACTACAATCCCCACGTTCACAACAAATGCTTCTGACAGGCTGCGGAGAGTTTCACAAATAACTCGGTTTGGTTGAGTTTCTGCGCTCCTTAAGATGTCAGATTTATTTTAAAAGCCCAATAAGAGATAGAAGAGGAGGGTGAAAAAAAAACTCTATTCAAGCCTTTCAGCAGAGCAAATAGGCCTGCTCAGCAGATAGCAGAGAAGCTGCTGGTGTCCTCCTGCTTGATGATATAATTCTTAATGTACAGCCTGACTAGACATAAATCTTACCCAAGCATCACCTCACCTGAATTCTTTCTCCCTCTCTTTCCTCCTCTCTCTCTCATGATGAATTGTTCGCTACATCTCGGAGACTAAAACCCTTCAACCTCTTCAAACCCGGGTTTCTAATAACGCGTAGGTGTTGGGGAGAGGTGACAGCATGATGAATATCACAACAGACAGCTCCAATATGGGACAATTTTACCAGATCGATATCTCACTGCAATATCAGAGAAAAGGAGCTGATATTAGTCTACACAGTGTATTACAGATGGGGTACATTTCTTCTCCCTGCACTCCCAGTGAACCTAGGCTATATTTCATCCATGTCGGCAATGGTTTACACACTCACAAACGCTCTGGAAACTAATCATAGCATGGTAGCCGCGAACAGATGCATCTGCTTAAAATTATCCGTATGTGTGACGCGCCCATAACCCCCTTGTTCGACACGGCGACGGACTTGCAAATAAACTGTGAATCACATTAGACGATGTAACAGACCATTCTATGTGGTGAGAATAAATGTTTTGTCACGTTTTAATAGAGAGATCACAAGTCTCGTGAGGGGATGCGCAGCATTCGAAAAGGAAACCCGAGGCAAAAAGTATCACGTTTAAAAAAAGATAATAACAACTTAGTGTGGAAACAAGCTGCGGAAGAAATATATGAGTTAAAAAGCTGAGATAATGGCTGAAGAGGACGATATTGAAGTAAGTCTCAATAAACCACTAAAACGGTAAATGCACGTTAATTTCAGGTGCAGTATCGAAGATTTCACACGACAATTCCACCTCAGCCCTTTTTTTGTTAGACCTGTTAGACAAAAATATCTAAAAATATAAATGTCAGAAAAACAACAACAAATGTGTAGACAGTGGTATAGTTTTGACTTATTTTCTAGATTCTTTTGTTCTCAGAGTTTATAGCTTTTCATTTAGATTCTTTCATATTTTTTCTTTTTTATAATTTTTTCTTTTTAACATTTTTCTTGTTCCTCATTCTGTCTCCTTTCATGTACTCACATATTTTGGAATGGCAATAAACCGCTTAGAATTCTGGAAATAAATTAATCAATTAATAACCTGTCACTGGTTTGCAGCATATCTTTTTATTTTTTCCACGTCTTCTGGTTTGATTACTGCTTTTGTGCCTTTGTCGTCTTTGACATGTTCAAATAAGTCCATAGAAACAGTGTTTTCTAATCAAATTGTACGTCCGTGTCTGTGTGTCATTAGAGGTCTGAGTTTAATTTGCAGTAAATTACGGTTCAGGGGATTCATCACCGTACAAACATTTGTTGAGCCCTAGATGAATAAATCAATCACACGCGCTCTCTGACAAATTAACTGACACAATTCTCTTTGTCGAGCTCCGTGCCGAAACAGCGTGGTCAAGTAACGTGTGCCTGCTGAAATGGGATGAGACACCTTTTACTTTCCAGGGAGACGGATGCATATAGGGAGAGAGGGAGAGAGAGAGAGAGAGAGAAAGAGAGAGAGAGAGAGACTCTGACTGAGGGAGAGACTGCAGACACTGCTAACGCTTAATATCTTTCCTCTCCAGGGGGCCGCGGCTGAGGGCCCCTCTGCTGTCAGCTGCAATAGGACCGGCCTTTTTGTGAGTGCCCGAGCTTCCTTAAGGGCTATTAATGGAACACAGATTCCCTTGTGCGGAGAACTTGTCAGTGTTTCATTAGAGACTGATAAACATACAATACATAAGTGTCAAACAGTGTGTGTGCAGACGACGGGAGGGGAGCAGGATTTTGGGATAGTGGCACAACAGTCATTCCCATGCTCTGTCCTGACAATATTAATGATTCCACAAAGAGGGAGGGGGGGGGGGGGGGCGTAGGAAGACCTGTGGAGCATGCTGCTGGCACCACAGAGAGGAAATCTTTAACTCGGGTGCAGCTTGGC
Organism: Labrus bergylta; assembly: GCF_963930695.1. NCBI lineage: Eukaryota > Metazoa > Chordata > Actinopteri > Labriformes > Labridae > Labrus > Labrus bergylta. Next base: position 5,163,124 of record NC_089207.1, on the reverse strand, counting down.
AAACATTAAATTGCATTAAAGTCTTGAACGGTGATCTAAGTAAAGAAAAAGTAATCTTGGGTCGATATCTAACCAAGATAAGATAGGCTGGCATTTCTCTGTTGTTCTATTCTAGGCCCAAAAGTAGAAGAAAAAGAAATACATCATATTCAATTAAAGTTCTTTTTTCGCCACTACTGAACAAATCAGCCCACAGCTGGGACTCTGGGTCTAGTTCACAAAGTCCTTTTGATCATTTTGTGGCAGAGAGAGAGAGAGCTTGGAGTCCCATGGAGTACGGGACCAAGCTGATCTTATTATGATAATTGGGATACATCAACTTCAGATAGCTCTAATGGAGTGAGATTTCAGTGATCAAGAGCACATATTCATCTGTAGAAGCAAGTTCACTTTTTGTAGAAGGAGTTATTATGCAATGCTCGGGTTGTGCGTTCCCAGTAGGCAGCTACTGAGACCGCCAGCACAACCCAGAGTGTGCTTTTAGCTGCGGCATAGGGAGCGATGCTACAGTCTGAAGAGAAGCGTTACCCTGGTGAAGTTACATCTATTTCCCCATGAGTGAGTAATTGGTTACCGTGACCGTTAATCAGTTAATCTTCTCTTTTTACCCCCTCTCTTCAACTGAGAAATATCAGAGGTTCAATAATTAAAAACGTGTCAGGTGAAAGTCCAACGTGCTTCCTCACACTGTATGTTCTCACATTCCCTGCTTTGTTCATCTTATTAACCTCCTCTCCGCTCGCCGCGCCTTTAAATGAAATCTTTAGCCCCTTACATGTGAAATTAAAACTGCCCTCCCTTGAGCGCTTTTAATTATTCTTCTTCAGGAGAAACTTCCACTTTTGTCAGGGCGGCCTTCTTTCTTCCTCTCTCTTCCCAGTCGCCCTTTCCCTCACTCCCACTCGCTGCCCAGGCCCTGTCATGCTTCACTCCTCCCTCCAACCCGTTGCTCCCCTTACGTTTTTTTTTTTTTTTTCCCTTCTTCTCTTTCTCTTCTTCTGCAGGTCTGTTTAATTCTCACCTTGCTCTGCCCTTGTCATCAAGCCGTTGAAGCACAAAGCCAGGAGCAAGGGAGTGTTTACTCATTTCCCCACTACATTACCCCTCCTATTAATCACTGCATGGAAACTTCTGGACACTGAAACATCTCTGCAGTCGTTTGCCACCGGCCGGCCCCCTATGCTAACAGGGCACATTTAGACAACTGCCACTGTGAACGTGATCCTGTTTTATCTTCATGTTAAAGTCCTGAACAACTTTCCTCGTTAGCCTCCTTAAAGCTCCTGTGAGGAACTTGGTTTCTGTTTCTTTTTGCGCCCCCTGTAGTCAAAAAGCGGTAATTTCTTCGCTTATTTTGTCCTGTCTGGCGCTTTTTATCCAACAAAACCAGATCCCTGAAATCAAATGTCTCCCTCATTGTGAATTTCTGAAGTGGGAAATGTTCAAAAGGATGTTTCTTATGTGTGTTATAAACCGCCTCGTCTGACACCTACCCTAACAGGTAGAAATGGTCGATCTTCCTACCGATGGCTATTTTTAGAGTGTATTTCATAACCATCCAAAACTCCTCATAGTAGATTTAAGCTAAAGTTGTCATCATTGAAATGGTTCACAGGTCAAATATTTGAATATGTATTATCTAAATGTCTCAAATTATGCCTTTGTGGACATCAACCATAATGATTGCTCTTTGTAAACACAAAGTTGAAGTAAACACAAGCTGGTTGACATTGAAATGCATGATACATAATGTGCACACAGGACGGGCAGAGGTTAGTGTCTCTAATTAATCAAATTTAATTGCATGTAAATTGTATTTTAAATGCAGATGAGGGAGAAAAAAAGCTGTTTTGGAGGAGGAGAACGCACCCTCTTGTTACTCTTTGCTTGTTCTATTTGCTGAGATCAGAGAGTAGGTAAATAAGCAGTTTGCGAAAGGGGGCTACGTCTATGATTTTTTTTCGCCCCCCCCTGTAATTTATTTTAGAAAACAAGGGCAGAACAGAAATGAATTGTAAAAGAGAGTTTGATTCAGAGCCCTACATGTCCACGCTGCCCTGTGAACAAGGAAGAGCTGCTGCTAAAGTATTCTTATGAAATTCAATTAACACACCAAACAGCTTTCCTTTTCTCTCCTGCCCTAATTCCCACATTCCTGCTGAAATGACTGCATTCCCGGCGATTATGCTAACCGCTTGGAGTGCACCATAAATTCACAGGTCTGGGAAAGGCTGTAACGAGAGCTCCTTAAATATGGGAAGGAGACGTTTGAGAAGATGGATCGCCGTGGGCTAGCGCTCCGCCAGCAGTGGGCAGGGGGAACTTGTTTGCGAAAACACATGCTACTGGCTGCTATACTGCCTCTAATGAGGCTATGGACATAAGCAACATTATCATTAATGATTGAGCCCCTCCTTTTCCGGACTTCTCTTTCTTTCTTTTTTTTTTTCCTGCCACAGCCCCATGTCCTTTCGCAATTACTGTTTTACTGGATAGCCCAGGGCGGCCGGCAGCATGTGTGTCTGCTATATACGGGAGAAAGAAAGAACCCAAAATATTTGAAATTCAAATAAATGAGTAATGTAAATAGTTTTGAGAGAGTTTACCCAGCGAACAATGGCCCCTTATGAGACACAAGTGCGACAGAGGGAGAGAGAACAGGACTGCTGGTGTGGGGATGGGAGCGGTGGGGGTTGGAGGGATGATCCAACACAATGTGGCCCTTCTCCTAAAGCAACTTGTTATCAGGCGCTACGCAGAGCCCCCCATTCAATCTGCATTTAAATACATTTCAGTCCACTAACTCATTTGCATTCATTTCTCCCATTATATTTGAAAATGGCCAAATGTCTAGCCAGCACAATGTGGGAGCCTATCACCGGCCAGGGGAAGCCCACACCTGATGCCAATTTAGCCTGCTTGGATCTATTCATTGCCATGGCCTGATCTGACAACTCCAGCTCTTCCCCATCCAGGAGACTTTTCAATTGGATCTGCTTGTGGTGACAAAATTGTTTTGCTCATTGAGTTTGTCTTTCTTCTTCTGTTTGCCCCCTCCTCCTCCTCCTCCTCCTCTATCACTCCACCCCTCCACCCCCTGTTCCGTCTCGCTCTCTCCCTCTCTCTCATCGTCACTCCCTCCGTCTGCGAGTCTGGGTGTCTATTTGCGAGCCATGGGAAAAGGAGAGGCAAATGATTCTCAGTGGCTTCTGATTTCCACTATTTGTTCAGCATTAGGCCCACTTATCTCTGAAAGAAAAAGCAACATGTGGAGAGAAAGTGACAGGCAGAAACTCAGCCTCGCTAACAGGCCTATTGTGTGCTGAAGATCTGCATTCAAACATGAGGGGCCCTCTAACTCTTTCTCTCCCTTGCTCACTATGAATCGCGCTCATACTTGTGCATAGACCTCTGTCGCAGTCAATTACTGCTGCTAATCTGTGCTGCAATGGAGAGTAAATATTTCATTACTTTTTTCAAATAAACAGTTGGTCTGAGCCTGTGAAGTGTCATCTATCCCGTGAAAGGAGCGGTGACGTTCACTTTCAATTACGCCATCAAACTCAGCCCAGCTTCTGAAGTGGACGTTTTTTTTCTGTTCCGAGAGCACACTACTTAAAATCATTAGACTTGGTTGCAACATCTTGAGATGAAAAGCCGAGTGGAGAGCTCGCCATTTACACTACAGAACCTTTTCTTCGGCCCAAAAAACATTCAGCCTCCCCTCCGTCTTTAATAGCGCTCTCTTTCCTTTCCCACAAGAGTTGGTATCTTGAGGTACCCAACACTTTTTTTTTTTTTCAGCACGACATGCTAACTATGTAGTGTTGTGTGAGATTAGCAGATGAAATAATGCGAGGAGCGGGGGAGGGCAGGAGGGGATGGGGGGGCTGGCAGGGGGTTGACAGAGAGATCCCAGAGTCTACTGCTCATTAATCACTGCAGCGTCTTTGACCTTTCATTTGCCAAGGGCGCAAAGAGAGGAGGAGGAGGGTGGCCGCCGCTGCTAACGCTGCCCAGGAAAGAAGGCAGGCGAGTCTGGAGTTAGCAAAGAGGGCTAAAGAAGAGGCTGAAAAAGATGACCACCAGAGTGTGTTTGGTGGTAGAAGAGGAAGTCCACAGAAAGACGCCACAACATATTCGTAATGAAGAGTGAAATTAATCAGCTTCACGGGCTGTTAGATGAATCAGGCGTTTCCCAGCCCCTAGGTGGTATCAGCTGCTCTGCTCGGCTCGCCAGGTCTGATAAAGACCGATAGGCCCCTTGCCCATTTACACATGTTATTAAAAGAATTACAAAGATGTCTGCCCCGGCTCCCTCCCTTCACACCGGTCTGGGCTTTGGGAACCGGGTGCTGCAAATGGCAGGGGGGTGTGACATGAGGGTGAGGCATATTTTTAGCGTCTGGATGCTCGGCTCTTGGCTACCAGGTGGGGTGGGCTCAGTGGTGGAGGGGGGGGGGGAGAGAAAAGCCTGATACTCTACAACTCAAGAAGAGAGTTGTCTATTTGCACGTGTGTGCGTAAGAGCAGCGAGAGAAGTTGCAGTTGGTTGTAAAAGCCGGATTGTGACCCTGCCTTTACGACTCTTCGCGTTGATTGATATGTAGAGCGATGCCTGTTATACATCATTACATCTCTATTGTCTGTTGTAACTTGGAAACACACTCCTGTAATTAGATAATGAAGTCTCAATGTTGCACAAGGAGAGCGCTGTAAAAAAAGTACTCCGGTCTGAATAATTAAGCTACAAATAAGCACGAGGGAAAATGAATGCTAATGCAGGCTAATCAAGTGAAAATAACGACACTTACAGAATCAATACATGGGGAAATGAGTGATGCAAATGTGGAAGAGTTTAGCATCAAATACAGTGGGCAGTTATGAAAACACATTTTTAGCTTATTTTTAACCCTAATTGATGTTCAAGGTTAATCTAATCAGACCAATTTTACCTCTGAAGAGCCTGCTCCAATTTAATTGGCTATTTTTATTGCCTCAGCGAGATTTTAATTGAAACCAAAGGGGATCTAACAACAACTGTGACATGTTGATGTCTGGGGGATAGTTATAAATATGTGACAAAATATGTGCATTATTAATGTGATTTCTTAATGCATTATTGTAATGCGTCCCCAGAAAGACAGAGATATTACTTTACGCAACGAGGAGAAGGGAGGGGGGGGGCAGAAAAATCATTTCATCCTGAATATGTCAACAAAATAATACTGAGACGTTTTTTTTTCTTTCCTCTGACTGCAGGCAAATCAAGAGATTTAAATCATTAACATTCAAAAGGTACATTTGAATTGAAGAAAAGCTAGATGTTATGCACAGTGCCATGAACAATGCAGAGGCACACATCTACTCTGTGATGTACATCCTGACACTGGCCTTCATCGAGTTAGTGCAAATGTTTCTTTCTAAGTGTTAACTCAGCTGTCAGCACATTCAAAGCTGTATTTTAAGGGGCTTTAGATGATATGATTCAAGAATAGTGTTACCATCTACTCTGGAAAAGCGATGAGCCCATAAAAAAGTGTCATTGATTCAAAAGAAGAGATTACATTGTGCTTGACACAGGCGTGAACATTAGCATGAGGCTCCTGGATCAAATTCTGCACGCCAGCAGTAGCTATTGATGATATCGATCAGAATCACGGCTACTATGAGTACACCTGGGCCTTAAGTTGGCACTGTGGAGGGGATTTGTGGAAATTTTCTCTTATATCTCTACGACTGTCCCTTCATTTATTCCCCCATTTGGCAGTCGAGTGATATTGGAGGTAAAAGGCTTATTAATTGCACGCCTGCTCTGCGCTGACGGATTCCACTGAGAATTCAGAGGCACGGAGGATTCAGTGCTGCTGTACTGTAGTGTTGTTATTTGTCCTCTAAGGGATGACAGTTACTCTTTACCAGCGCTTTAAATATCAGACCTATTTCCAGACCTGAAATGACAGAGGTTAAGATAAGAAAAGATAAAAGAAAGCAGCTCAGAAAACGGTAAAATCTTAGGGTTTTTTTTTCTGTCTTCTCTTGGAAGAAAAGTGAGCAGAACGTGACCCATAGTCTCACAGAAGGAGTGGAAAGCACCACCTACTCAAGCCTGACATCTGTATAAAAACAAAAATAATCTGCTGTCAGCAGAATGTTCAATGACTCCTATCACCCGGCTGCTGATAAAGACTCCGGCCGCTGTAAGGATTGGGCTGTTATGCGAGGGGCTCAGTGGATCGGAATGCATGCTAATTGCCGTCAGAAATATGTGGTGAGCCTTACAATTTCTGGCATTGCTCCGCACCTTGGCGAAGGACATGCCAGAAGGGTTCTAGCAAAACAAAGATTAATGAACAGTGTTGAATCGCTGTAATGCCATGTCAACAGCGCCATACATTTCATTACAGAGGTCACCGGTGCCTCTGTGTTAATGCCACGCGGAAATTTTTCACAGCACAAGTCTGAGACTCTGCAACAAGCTGAAAGCAGGAGATAAACATTTTACTTGTTGGATGATATTATGCTGTTGATGTGATTATACGGACCCATTTGCACTGGCCAAATGCACATTTATGCAGCCAAAAGGTATAAAAAAAAAAAAAAAAGGGCGGAAAAATGGAAAAGTTCACAGCATAACCACAGGAAAATATATTCAACGTGTCAGTATAATCCAGTGTGTCAGTAAAACCTGATGCTCTAAACAGGAGCAAACCTCCCCTCTTAAATAATTGATATTTTCTGATTAAATGTGGCAGTTTGGAGATAATGAATTCTTTATACTGTGCCTTGAGCAACTCAACAGCTTTGCCCTGCATGACAGCTTTATGGGGCATCTTTTTTTGCCCAAATTCTGAAAGTTTAACCTATGTAGATCAATGTGCTTCCTTAAAAGAGTTTAATAAATTAAAGTGCAGAGGGCTTTTTTTTTTTTTTTCCTCAGTGAGCAGAAAAAGCTGATGAGACAGGTTTAGTTTAATCTCAGGCAATAGAAGTCATTAACCATTCTCCCAGGAATTAAAATATAGCTTGCCCTTTTCTTCTCTCACTTATCATTAGCATCACTTTAATCTCCCCGCGTTTCACACTGCTATTTTAATCATTACTTACTGCCTTTTGACAACTGAAGAACATGGCTTCTCCCCGCTCAGGCAATATCCTGATTTTAGCTGACAAAATGTAGGACATCATTTAAAAATATCTAAATTTCCTCTTCCTTTTTTATTCTTCTAACTTCCACTCGTCAGACCCCTGAATGTCTGTCTATTTATATCAAAGAAGGCACAAAAGACGAGAGGAGATTGAGTGGACGACATTCAGAATGTAATTTGACTTAGCTGCAAGGGTACAAAATGTATAATACCGTTTATTTATGTCCATCATGTTATTTTAATGGATGGTGAATTGCATGTATTGCTCTATGTGGGTCATGGAGGGTGTTGGGGGTATATTCGTCTGCCCTTGAATCAATGAACATTTACAAGAGAAAGCACATATCTCCAGAGCAGAATATAAATAAAGTATTATGGCCAGTCGCTCAATGACAATGACAGATGTAGGGCAAGCAATTTCTTCAACTTTTGTTTCTTTATTGTTACTGGTAACAGTAAAATTGAACAATAGGAGTGGATCTGGAGCATGATTAATTTGGATATGGTGACATAAAAAAAGAGGTACAATAGCCTACAGCTGATTGTATTATATTTCTTAATTCGGTGTTGTGTGAAATTTGTGGTTTGGGGATTTCGTCATCCAAATTCACCGCGATTAGATTTTTTTGGGGCTTTTGTGCCTTTGGTGGAGAGACAGGACAGTGGATAGAGTGGGAAATAAGGGAGAGAGAGTAGGGAATGACAAGCAGGACAGGAGCCACAGGTCGGATTCAAACCTGGGTCACTTGCGTCGAGGTCTACAGCCTCTGTACATGGGGTGCAAAACCTAACCACTTGGCCCTCCCTTTGTGTTATTTGTTAACAAAATAACACCCCAACATGGTTACCGTTTTATTAAAAAGGTACTTTGGTACTTTTACAATCAACCCACATGATTCCCACGTTTCAGTTAATTCTGAAAAATAAAGTTCAAACAGCTGGAAGTCCAATCATTCAAACAGACATATCCCTGCGTCATTACATTTCAATTCACTGATTCAACAGTAATCCATTTAAGCTAGTGTAGTTCTCCCTTAAAATACATGAAATTGAACTAATCTGCTTTTCCCTCAGTGACTCAGTACTTCACTGCCTTTTCTAAAACTGTGCCAAGATTAAAGGCATTACCAAAGAACAGAAACCTCAAGTCCTTTAGATTAGTGTTCAATTACTTAATCCTTTAATAGAACTTGAGTTTTGTCAGAAACAACAAAGTACCTCAAATGCACATTATGACTGCTGTGGAAAGGAACAAGCAGATGAAGTACAACTGTTACAGGAAGGTTTAACTTGTCAGACTCTTTGGGAGAACTAATACAACGATCATTAAGAGAAACATATGGATGGCATATTGTTCGAATGAGCCTCAAGGTAAATGTGGGGCTTGTAACTTGAATATTGAATCTCGGAAATCTCCTCTTTGAAGGGAATAAAAGCTGTTGTTTTCCTTCCCTTGTCACTGGGTGCACGTGAACATGAAACCGGCACCCTCCCTTCTTTCCTCTCTTCAAACCGTGCACCTCCCTCCCTCCCTCCCTCCCTCCCTCAACTCCCTCCCTTTCTCCTGCCTCAATTTAAAAATCAACACTGAACTTGTTCTCTAAACGGTTGGAAGCAGTTTATGAACATTTCAACAATAAAATCCCCTCCTCTTACATCAAAAAGAGGCTCGATTCATTTTCTGATCTCCATCCAAGTTCAAAGGCTGAGTTAAAGTGATACTTCAAAGAAGGCCAGTAATCAAAGACATGCAGCTGTTAAAACAATCTTTTGTTAGTTCATTGTCTTCAAACCAAACTCTTCACAAAGAAATCCCCCAAATGAAGGAAAGCAGAATCAAATAAGTTGCATTCAATCATTCTGAGTGGGAGGCTTTGGTGTCATGCTAGAATAAATGCAACGCTAAAGATTTACTGCTATTTACAGCAGCTGAGGCAGTACAATAAGGCCGGTATCCTGCCACAGGAAAAACTACCATGGTCCTCTTAAATATGCCAAAGGCTTGAGGCGCAGTGAAATATGCCCCAGACACAAGTGAGGCATTTTGACAAATCAAGCAGCTAGTTCTGAGAAGGCTGCTTTGTGATATTTGATGTTGTATCCGTGCCTTTTTAAAGCTGCTGCTCTGTGTTAGCAGTATAATGTCCTATCAGTCTTTCCTCTTTGGCCCGCTGCTGCTCTGTGTCTTTTGATTTCTCCACAAGGGCAAGTTGCGACTGTATTAACAAGTCCCTATCACTACTTGATGCCATTGAAATTTTAATGTCAGACCATCCAAAAGGTGGTAAAAAAAAAAAAGAGGAGGAGGAAAAAAAGGGAGCTTTGCCAGTCCACTGGCTTGGCTTAATTTTTTAATATGCGTTAGCACCTTGCCTTAATCCGACTCTAATGTACATCGTCAGGGGTTACTGTTGAGATAGAGAAAGGGGCTGTCAATCAAGGCTTGGTCAAATTATACCCAGACTCCATTAGATTTAAAATAGAGCGATGAGGTCGAGCGTGAGTCAATCAAATCATTTAAGGATGGCTGTTTCGGTTATTACGTTCCACTTGTTATGGAACCTGCTCTTACCTTTATTACCATCGCCGGTGAAAGTGAAAGTGAACGATCACTGAATCGCACCTGTTGTTTTCATGTTCAAATGTGTTATTGTAAATATGCCTGGGACTCTGTTTTATATTGTCTCTCATGCAGGAAAAACAACAGACAAGATGCACTGGCAAGCCATCTGTCTCTGACAAACACTCGCAGAACATTATTACAGTATTATATCATAAATGAGTGTTTCTTCTTCATTCATTCATTATATACTGAACTTGTTCAATTGTGAATGAAAGTAGAAGGAATATGAGAAATCTTCATACACACATTTTATCAGTAAGTTAGATGTGTGTTTTGGAAAACGGAAGAGGCTGACTATTTTGCTACTCGGTTAACCCGAAACGGACTAGTTTAAAAGTAAGAAAAGACACAGAAAAAAGTCAACATTGAGCACAGTATACTGAAAAATGTCTTTGGTCCTCTTTGCAAGTTAATGTCCACATCCCTGTTCTCAATGTAGTTACACATTGCTCCAGTTGATAAGCTATAGTTTAACCAGGCAGCCTACGTTTTCTAGATCAGAAGACTACCGAATCGTGCTGCTCTGACTACATCCTATCCGTTCACTGTGCTTGTTTACATCCAGGTAGTAGTGTGTGTTTGGGGGGGAGGGGGGCTGGCCCTTTGACCACAGCTACAGCCAGTCTATGGCTACAGCCCCGGCTTGTGGAGGGCCACTACGCTTCAGTTTGACCACCACATTAGGCCGGCATTAACGACCAATGTAATAAACATATTAAAAGTTTGTTTTATATCGATTAGTAATTCTGGTGCCGACGAGCAAGGGTGATGTTATTGAACAGTTTAACATTCAAAATGAAGTCACCACAATATGTCAGCCCCGGTCACTGGAGGTATTCTGGCTTCACTTATGTACAACAGGAGGAGCTGGAGACATGCCATCCATCTTTATAAACACTCAATGGTCAGAATATGAGGTATATTTGTAGTTGTGTTCATTTATATTTAAAAAAAATTATAACACGTACATCATACAGTAACTATAAAAGTAATAAATTGTATTTATTACACATTTTGAATTTGAGGCAAATCTGAAAGGGCTACTGAGCTAAAACAGGAGCATATAAATAAAAAGTTCAGAGCATAAGCAAAATAAATAAGAGAATATTTAAAATTTAATTTAAACAGAGAAATATAAAAAGTGAAAATAGGTCAGAAGATAAGGCACAGCCATAGTTTTGTGTACTTATTTTGATAGTTAAAAAATGTACTAACCTGAACATCAGAAGATCCAGACAGGAGACAGAACAGGACGCCACATGAAAAAAAGAGAAAACAATCAAGGGAAAAAGTTAGTACAGCCATAAAAAGAAACCTACTTTTTAAAAGTATAACTCGATAACTGTATCTACTTGGTGAACGACAAGAACCATAATGTGTTTCATCCCAAGAATAAAGGGTTTGTCATTGTGGTTTTTTTTTGCTTTTTGGGCATAACTCCTTGGATCAGAGTAATTGCCAAATAAGACAAAGCACATGCATCTGTTCGCTGAGGCGTCCACAAATTTTTTGGAGGGGAAATCTGTAAGTGAGTAACAGACCGACTGACAATATGCGTGAAACTGGAATAGTGCTGTGAAACATTTTCATTGGGACTGTTTGTAAACATGTCATGAGCTGTTTAAGTGCCAGGCAGCTTGAACAGCCACATTTCCAACAAACAGAAAAGAAGGGAGAGACAAATTGCCAAAAATGACATTATCATTTCCGTATATGTCACAAGGCAAGTAGATCTATGTCAACCATTGAAAGGGAAGTGTGTGAACCTGCTAGTGAGTGCCTGTGTGTGTTTGTGTGTGTGTGTAAGCGAGTGAGTCTGTGTGTGTCTGACCTGCTCCATCTGGAGGATTGGAGCACTCGGGGGCTGTCACACAATAGGGAGACGAAAGCCCGCTGAAGGATAACAAATGACTTCATGGCAAAACAGCCATTGAAATTCTTTCAGTATGTGGCATTAAAAACAACTGAACAAATAGAGATAAGAAGGTGGGTAGGATTTGAAATGAGATTTTTTTATTTTTTTCGCTCTCCCCTCTCCCTTCCTCTCTCCCTCAGCTTAAAAGCTAAACAAAACAAATGGAGCTTATTACTGCAGATTACCTTACACTGGACAGATTCACCGCATGAGGCCCAGTGTAAACAATGTCTTTCTCTCCGTGCACTAACTATGTGCCATTTATAACAGTGAGCAATCATATCCACAGTGCCCATAGATAAAGCAAAATATATCCTGGCCAGCAGTTTAAAAATATAATTGTTTAAGGGGCTGTTTCCATGTGGGTTACCATAGCAAACACTGATAAACCAATTAGAATCTGTTTTATTAATCCTTATATTACCTCTGCATAAACAGTGACTGCCAAAGGACACTGGATGGATGTCTATGAGCAAAGGGAAAAGCTGAGCTCTCTGTCTTTCTCACAGTGTCACTCAGGACGTGTCAGGACACGTTGTCACCACACAAACACTCTTTTCTCTTTTCCATTTACTAATTCATTCGATTTAAAAACAAAACTTTAATGACAATAAATGTGCAGTAGTTTCCTGTGTGAACATATACCTGAACTGTTCTTGTGTCTACATGTAGTAGTATAATCTGTAGCTCTTTTCTGTTAACAATTTGACAACCAGAACATTTTATGACCTCCTGGTCATACACACACACCTCTCATCCACCTGTATTATTGTATTATAGTATGTTAATATCACCTCGATAAGTTATCGACCTGTACAATATGTCCATATTCTGTATATTCTGTATATTATCTGTAATCTAGTATAGCATGCTCACTGCACCTTAATCTGTATATTATAATCTGAAGAATATACTTATATTTATAGCATTTATTTATATTTATAGCATCCCATTAATCCAGCCATATATACCCAATAATTCCCTTTTTTTAGTCTACATCTGTAAATTTTGTAATTACTGCACATAGCACAGATTCTTGCACTTTCTGCTTATTGCACTTCTGGTGAGATGCCAAACCTCATTTCGTTACTCTATACTTGTAATGACAATAAAGTTGAATCTCATCTCATCTCATTTTTTTGTATCAATCAGAACTGGTGTTTTATATAGAAAGTGGCGGGTAAGCATTTCACTTAGTTAACTCTCTATTTCCTTTAAAAACTTTTGGATATTATAAATGTTTTCATGAAATGTCGTAAAGTAAGTGAATGTTATTTTTGACACGGTCCCTTACGGAAAACGGCAGAGGAAGTATGGTGAACTTTGATTCTGAAATTTGAATTTGATGCGTATGAGTTAACATTACTTCCTCTTTGTCTCTGGGACGCTTTCCTAAAAAAATGCTAAGAGTATGTAAGCAAGAAAAAAGCCTGTAAATGTTTTGTTGTTAGTAAGTACAGTTGCATGTTGTCCAAGAACAAAAACATCTCAAGGCACATTTTTAGAAATGTGTTTGTACCTTTAACACTTGAAATAAGACCCACTTCAGATAGCCAAGTTTCTGTTCAGAATAACAGACAGAATTCAAAACAACAAAGTCAATGTAGTATTTCCAGTGTTCTTATAAGAGGACTAAGAGAGTGGATTCACAGGTGGTGGCGCTAATTGTCCAGTCAAAGTGTCACTGAACATAAGAACAGGCGCAACAAGATGACGTCATTAAAGGGGGCGCCTGTCAAACATTAAATGAGCGATAACTGTCTGAAAAACATGGATGACATCTAACAATTCTGCTGCCTTATGTATCCTATAAGGAGTCTTTTTATTGGTCCATACAGATCTTGTATTGTTTTGTTCATGTAAGTCATCATTTAAAAACTTGTTTAAGTCTTTTTTGCTGCACTTTGTTGAAATTTAGATTTGAATACAAAATGTGTTCCACCTCAGCAAGCTGTGAAAAATGTCTAATATTCCATGTATTTACAAGTTACCAAGTTTTATCACATAAATAAATCCATAAGTAATTGCTTATGGCTGAAGAGAAACAGAGATTCAAAGATCAGTTTCATTACATTTCTTCAATCAAAATGTGTTTTCTTCTTTTGGCTGAATTGGATAAAGGAGTGGCGTTTGACACCAGCATGATTCTTGTAGGTACAGAGGGCAACAAACACACAGCTATGGCCCTGGAAAACAACCTGCTCCAAATTTATCATGCGACCTAGTCGGCCTAACAATCAGGCGTTAAAGAGAACAAAAGCCCATTCCAAATAAATTCCCACTGTATTTGTGCTGGGATTTGATTTACTGGCCTGTGGGGAGGCACCATTTGGTAGCACAAGAAGAGGCGGGGAGAGGTAGGTGGTGTCTGAGAGGACAGTGTGTGTGTGCACGTATGTCTGCGAGTGTGTGTATGTGTGTGAGGGGGCTAGGCACCAGGGGATGGTGGGTAGGGGGGGTGCTCATGTGCCAGAAGTGTTTATTGTGTCATGGTGATTTATTGAGTGAGCTTCATTTCACTGAATGTTCTCAGATATTTATTTCCCTAAAGGCCCCACAAAGATATGAACAGGCCTGCATCCACATATGTCATCATTGCCCATTTTACAGCGTCAGGAGATTTCTCTCAAACTAAGAGGCGGAAGAAAGAGAGAGAGGGAGAGAAACAGCTAGTGGCGATCAGGGCACCTCTCCATCAAAGCCCTGTAAACAATGGTACCTCAGCAACACGGAAATGGCATTTTGGAATATGGCTGATGACTTCTCAGCGTTCATCCCTCCTGCTCTCCGCACTCTCTGCTGCCAAATACATACTTACAGAGCATACATAATTTAAATCAAGACTTTGAAGGTCTACTCAGCAAGACTGGAGCAATGGTAGAGAACTCCTTGAAGCTTTAAGTTTTCATTACATTACAGTTTGTAGCTCCTTGAGACTGACTTCTGTTTTCACTTAAAACTTGGACGGCTTTAATATCAGCAGAGAATGAAGGACGAAACCATCACTTAAAAGTAAAGAAGTAGAGCGATGCTTTGACATCAGCGATTGAAATGTCAGAGGACACATTTTCACAAAGGTATGAAGTCATTTGAAGATAATAATCCTTTTTGATTCTGCACACTTGGTAAACATATTTTCTTTTTAAAAATATAAATTAGTTAAGTAGTTTTTCAGATCAGATTCTGTAAACGAATACACTAACAATGAGTTTCTTCTGACAGTCAATTTCATAACGATAAATAGAGAGAAAAATATATAGTAAGCAAATCCAAAAGATTGTCAAGAATCTTCAATAAAATAAACAATGTAAATAAATTACAACAACTCTACATTTAATATAGACATTTCAAAACTACAACAGACAAATAAAAAATTAAAACATTGTTTTCATCTGAAATCATATCACAGACTCTCACATTTGTATTAGTTATATATAATAATAATAATAACTGAATCATTCACATCTTAAACACTGAACATGTGTTTCCCCAAGCAGATGTGTGACTGATTTAAAGAGCCAGAAAAATATATATATGTATATGGGTCAATTATTGATGTTAAAGTCTGATAAAAACTTAAGTTGGCTAGATAAATCAATTATTTGTTCTCTTCTGATTGGTTTAAAAGCAGGTGCAAATCAAAAGCCTGGATTCTTTAACGATGTTTAAGAATGTCGACAGGCGCTTCTCCCTTTTTTTTTTTTTTTTTTTACTGAAATGCTCTTTTACCTGACTTTTTTTTTCCTCCAAAAGGCCAAGGAGTGTTATGGCAAAAGTCCTATCTGCTTGATTCTTATTCTGCGGGGGTAGAGAGTGGGTGAGGCAGCCAGATGGTAGGAGTCTTTGATTCTCCAGATGGCTGTTCTGTGTGGTGCTCAGTGACACTGGGCAGGCTCATTGACATGCTGCCTCCCTCCCCTCCATCTCCTCGCCTCCTCTTCCTTCACCTCCTCCTCCAACACAGTCACGGTTACGAAGATGGATACCAGCCCCCTGGCCTCTTGCTGCAGATCTTCAGATGGGATGGGATGGGACTTTCCACTTAGCCCACCAAAGAAAATGTCAATGTTTGGGATCATATTGATGATACCCATTTGCCACTGTCAAATCTACCTAAATTGTCGTTGGGAGGTGACGGTTATCCCAACTGGGATGGTTTGAGGGATGAGAAAGGGCTGATCTTAGGTCAGTGTTAAGGGTAAGTTTTTGTATAAGGCGATAAAGAAAAACTATTGCTTCTGCAAATCTTCAATCTCACGTCGAAGGATGTCAAAGAACATGTGTTCTGCCTTTTTTGTTTATTAAATTCCAGAGTGATCTGGTTAGAACTTATGGGTTTGAAAAACTACAGCTACATAATAAACTTTTCCAATTTGATCTTACGTTATAACACAGAATGTGACATTATTAAGTTGAAGTTTTTTGTCAGTGTTTACATTAACATATCAGGCATTCACTGCTGACATAGGGAAAACTGTCGTCTTGACCCTAATCATTATTTTCATGGGAGGAAAAAAAAACCCACACGAGAGCCATACACACTGCAGGAAATTAATCCACATTCATGCACATCTAAATTAGCCAGTTAAGAAAATCTTGGCCTAATTTGAATTGGACCAGCTCAAACGGTGTTTCTGCAGATCAGCCAAGCTCTGGCATTAAACGCTCCCTGCTTTTATTCCCTGACCCCTGGTGCACCTCTCCTTTTGGGGTCATATCATCATTACCATAGTGCAAGCTCAGAGACTGTGTTTCTGTGTGCCTTAATTAATGTGTGTTTATAGGGGGCCACAGGAGTGAGTGCACTTAATGAAACATTGCTACGGTAGCCTCCGGGGTCCAGAAGAGACAGCTCCTCTATTGTGCTGCTGATTCTTACAGGCTGTAAACACTTAATTGATCTGAGGAGCATATTTCAGTGCACATTCAGGGGAAATCCTTTTCGAATTGGGACCGTTCATGATTACTTTTTAACGTCTCTTTAAGGGGGGTTGGAAAAAGAATCATCGCTGTCTGGTGTCTGTTTATTTGTGCAAAGCAAGGGTTAATTAGTGATAACTGCAGACAACTGGATGGTACAACAACTAAAAAGAGAAAGAGTAAATAAACATTGGAATAATAAAGTGCGTTTGAATGTGTGTGGTTATGATGATACCGCTGAAAATGATCTCCGATTGTTGTGATGTCACGTCTGGGAGTCTGAAGGGGAAAGTATTGGTGCTATGAAAAAGCTTGCAGGTCCCTCTCCTGTGGTCGGATTGCTTTCCTCGAGCAAAAAGAGTGATTGTGTGTACGAGTGTGTGCGTGTCTATGTCCTAGTGCATGTGTGTGCACTGGGGCCGATGACAGGGGCCATGGCCTCCACACTCGGGGGACCGCCAATGAGAAAGAAGCATTTCCTCTAACATTCCATGGGTCACAAAAACAATTTGCCCAGAGAAAAGTGGCTAAACAGCCGCAATGCTACTCAGAGGTGCCAGGGGGGAGCTAAATCTAACTGTTTCCTTTCTTTCTTCAACTTTAATGGGAAGAAATAATGTGCAATATCTTACAATTAAGCAGAGAAAACATGACAGGGTTTAAAAAATATTGTTCTGCTGGTGCGACAGCGCTGTATAATTAGTAAGTTTGCTGTGTGTGTTCTGGAAAGTGTTCTGCATTGGAAGAAACAAATTCATTTTTCACGCTTGAATTGCTTTGTGATTACTGTTAATCGAGAACACAGAATGATTCCCTACTTCATTACCCTACACACATAGCATGTCTGCTGCAAACAAAAGTACAAACTTGCCTCTGAAGTGTCCTCGTCGCTGCAATTTCCTTCTCTAAATATGTTCTCGTCAGTTGGTAGCAGGCCTGCACAATGTGAGAGAGATTTGCATTGTGCATGTACACCGGTCACAACTATGAAAACAATATGAAGAGTGATAAACAAACATATACTAAGCAGCACATATTAGCTTTAACTCGCAGTTTCTATCAGCTGTTCTTACACGATACCTGTGTGCCTCTTTCATCCAGATTCAATCCAAAAAGCTTCAGCTATCTTGAGCTTTATCTGACTGCATCCAAACATTGTGAAAGCATGGCCATTAAACCCTGACCTCTGTCAAATAGGTAAAACATGCTGAGTTAGAAAATGCTGCTTGTTTACATGATTTTTCTTTTCTTATTTATTACGAGAAATTCAGACTTCTAAATTCTAATATAGCAATAACAATTACATTTCTATCAATTGCAAAGACCTATATGTCAGCTAAGTTTAAACACAGACCACACAGCGTACACATTATCTGGTGTCCTTTAATCAGCAGATAGCTGGACCCCCCCCCCCCCCCGAGAACATTCATGATGACATAACATTGGGTCAAGTGAAACCCAGAGAAGATACGAGGCTAAGCCCACCACAAATAAGCCAGAGCTGATAGAGACACATAGCTTAGATGCTGCTGGAGCACACAGACCACGTTCTCTTTCCTCCTCACAAACCCCACATGGGCTGACTTCTGGGACAGGTACAGAGAACAGAGCGGACATTCCTCAAAATACTCCCGATCTAGGACGAGTGAAAAACAGACAATGACAAGTGTGCTGCGGTGGTGTTACTAAGGCGGTAATCTGAGGAAGGTAACCGTGAGGCTCTCCCATGACAAAGTGCTGTGTTTGTGCGACACAGTGCTTTTAAGAGAAACAGCACAGCTTGGCTTATCCTTTTCCGCTCATCCAGATAAAAGTTGGCGAGAGCGTGGAGTTCTCTCGCTGGATGGCTAAGTATGAAAATGTGTTTAGCAGCAGTCTTAAGAGGAGTTGATTGGGGAGGGGGGAGGATGAGGAGGAAGGGGGGTGGGGGGGGGGTGTTGGAGGATTCTCCCTGAACACAGTGCTTTCCCTGGGAGAGTGAGGCCAGGTAGTTAATAGGGGTCAGAGCCAGGGCTGAAGTGTAAATTGGCAGGGGTGCATCAATTAGAGGGTGGCAGAGGCTAGGATAAGGAGAGAAGAGAAGAGCTAGATGGAGCAGGAGACAAGCATATAATCTTTATCACCGCTGTGAGATGCTGCAGGAGGTCTGTGCAAATAGGGGGAAAAAGGAAAGCTAAAACATTGCACACATTAATGAGTCAAAGCAGCGGCTTTATATTCGTGTCTAGAATGAGATTTGAGTCATCACTGTATTAGCATGTAGGTCTGAATACATTGTGCTTGGTTGTATCATGATTCTTTCTTTGAAGCAATACAAACATGCTTTTTTCTTCTCGAGTGTTTCCATTTGCATGAGAGAGTATAAGAAGCGAGCGCTGAGCCTCCCTTAGAAACAGAAGAAGCCCTTGAACAGATGTAGAATTACACCGAAACCCAGGAGAAAATAACTCAAGTGGGCTCTTTTTCTCTTCTGCAAAGAAACTGCCCATCTACATGCTTAGTTACACATATATGTATATATTTATACATTTCAGTGTGTGTGACAGAGTGCCCTCTTGTCTGCTGACATGTCCTTGTGCTCATGTGCCGGAAGTTCCTCAAAAAGAGAGATATTTGATTATATTGTGTTCACCTCTCTGAGTGATCCACATGATTTGAACATTGAGCATTGAAGCAGACGGCCACAGCGGAGCTTACATTTGCAATCTTATACCGTTTAAGTGTATATTGGAAAAAAGACAATCTCGCTTATTGAACACATTCACCCTGGAGGGCAAACTGCTCCGGTAATGAACACCACACTCTCAGAGAATTACAGTGTCCTTTATCCTGCTGTAGTGGAGGATGAAAAGGGATCTGTCCGGCACGTACATGAGGACGCGCACGCACATACGCACGCAACACATGCACGCATGCACGCATGCAGGCAGGGCGATTAAGAGGAGAAATGCAGAAGAGAGAGAAGGAGAGCAAACACACATTTCAAGACCCCATAAACCTGTAAACAAAATCTGTGGAGCAGATAAATTATAAACGGCACAATGCAATTAAAGCCAAATTCAATTTGAGCACACACTGTCCATCTGTCACGGTGAAACAAAAGCCGAGAACCTCCATTATTACCAAATCCCCGCTCACGTTAATTTGCTCGCTGGGAGATTTTTAGTTTCTAGGAGCCGGGCCGTTCTTAAATGCCAGGGTTGCTCACTCAGAGCTGTGTCCTCTGAAAACAGCCTCCAGATGCTCCCAATCAGACTTCATCAAACTGCCACCTCTTTTTTCTTCAATAAGAGTATTTTTCTTTTTTCCTTCTGATCTTAATGAGGTTTTTTTTTAACAACAATACGGGAAAAAAAACCAAGGATGACTCTGGAGAGAGGGCGCGATAATCAGAATTATTTTTTAATATTTGTTAATGTTGCTACAAAAATGAACAGTTAAAAAAAACACAGGGAGAAAATAGAAATATCAAAGCAAGAATTTGCATTGAAGTGTGCGTTTAAAAAAAGTTATTTTGATCACATAAAGAGTCTTACAGAGGATGTCTACAAGCCCCCTCTAACAGGTGAGAAAATAACAGCTGATACAGTCACAGAGTGCATCTAAGATCTTTAGTCAAGCTCTGGTGAATCATTGTGTACGCTTCCTTAGTCTTGGTGAAATAGAAGCGCTCCTCTTCCTAATCCTGTTTGGCCACTTTAGAATGAGAGATAGAGATCTGTGCCCCAGAATCTGAGAGTGGGGTTCAAGGGACTGAGCTTTCGCTGCTTTAAGCCAGCGGGAGAACGAGCAAAAAAAAAAAAAAAAAAAAAAACTATCATCTTCAAAGGTAGAAGAGTGTGTCAATTTAAAATCAGAAATGTATCTGGCATCTTTATGCTTCTTAAACTACAATACATCTCGGCTGATTAAAGCACATCAAAGAGGGCTCATTCATTCCTCAGAGCAATGAGGGGAGATTTTAATTGCAAAATGTTAAACCTCACAATTAAAGGCTTTGTGCTGCTCAGAACTAACCCAAACACAACCATTAAGGACAGCATACAAATTAGCCTCGGCACGAATTAGACTCAGGGACAAGGATGGTACAGAGAAGTGTGCTGCGCAAATGATAATCTTCCATCAGAACCATCTAGAGGCACCGGCCACGCTATTAGAGGCTGTAGATGCAGAAGGAGATGAGCTTTTCATGAGCTTCACTGAGGGGCAAACTTGCTAACGAGGGCAGAAAATCTCTTCATCTTTTTCTTAGACAAACATATTTTGAAGTGGGCATAAATACATACGTCAGCAGGAAAGTTCATATAAACTAGGGCTAGCCGGTATGATGAAAAATGTGATCAAGATCAGTTGTTTATAATCCATCAATAGAGATATTGAGCAAGATAAATAATTAGATAACGCTGCCAAACTGAGGATAACGATCTAGACCTAGAGAAACCAGATGTTTCATTAATGAAACTTTCAAATATACTTTATTTAAATGAGCTTGAAGAGAGTTTTTGAGAGAGTTTTTAGCTCTTTATGAGACCGTCTTAAAGTGTTACTGATGTGTCTGAAGGACCTGCAAGAACAAACAAGACCATCAAAGAGATGATCGATTATTTCTATATAATTTCTCGATAAGCCTGTCACCCCTGCTATCAGTGAGGTGTCAGATGAGACAAGTTTTATCTAAATAAATCCACAAAAAAACACTAATCAAAGGAGTTTGTATAAAATATCTGTAGTATTGTGAAATTTCACTGAATGTCCAGGGGGCTGCGAGCCAAGAGGCTGCTTTTATTAGCTGAGCCTTTTTCGAGGACCTTCTTTAGGAATTCTATTGTTCAAAAAAAAATTCACAAAGATTTTACAGGGAAAAACTTGGAAGAAAACTTCTACATACACTCCAAAATGCAATGCTCATTGGTGTACACAGGATCTCCAGAGAGGGGGCTGCTAGCTGAGCTGCCGTTTTAACCCTACATATTTCATTATGTTAGCATTTTCTTCCCATTTTTCTTCGTCCCTGACACATACATGGTGATACATGAGACTGTTGCTTATGTTGTCCTTTGGTTTCACACTTTTTTTCCCCCTCTTTTACAGAAGACGTGTACTTTCTTCACCAGCCACTTAAATTATTGTATTGGTAAGTGGGCGTGTACCTTGGTGTGTACTTTAAGCGTAAGGAAACAACAATCGACAAACTGTTACTGGACTGCATACTAGAGCCTTTATATGTGAATGCAACACTATACAGATGTTCATCAGTTTCCTTAGGAAGCTGTATCCATTTTTTTATTATTTAATTGTATTTCTTCACCATTTTTTTCTTATTGATGCTCTTTTTGCAGAGATGCCGCTCAAAGTTTAATTGTCCTCTGTACAATGACAAGAAAGTTTATTCTATTCTAAAATGTATCTTTTTTTTATCATAGTACATTTCATTGCAATCCTATATCAAAAACATTTTATCGCCCACCTAAATAAAAAACGTTTGAACAGTGTGTAGACATTGATATGTGCATGCAAACACAAGCTGAAACACATATAAAGATACACATACACACCATTGAGGTGTCAGTATGTCAGAAAGGGCTGCGCCTGCCATGATAAGAGGCTGACAATGATACTGTACAGCTATTAGGCTGGAAATAGCCTGCCAATACAAACAGTTGTCAGGCCAGCCCATTGTCAGGTTCTGGATTTACAGTTAGGCCTGAAGAATTTAGTTAACTGCGCTTTTCTAGGTAGTTTCCTGAACATATTTAATGACATTGTTTTGCTTCAAAATACTGGAGCAATAATGAAGAAAAATACACACTTTGTAAAGGAGTGACAGTACAAGTGAATAGATAAAGCACACAGTTACCTTGCACACACACAAAGCACACACACAAGCCTCCTTGTAACAAGCACAGAGAGCCCCCTTTTACAACCCCTCAGAGTAACAACCGTGTCTAATTAAAATTCACATTTCAACCAAAAAGGGAAAACAAGCCATCTTTGAACAATCCCGTCCGTCCTCGCCCTGGTCATGAATTTCAGATAAACACTGTGATACAGCGAGAGGAGTGCCACATTAATTAAAAGCCTTGATAGACACGGCTTCCATCTAACGGACCTATCAGGAATTAAATTTGTATCAGCGGCAGAAAGAGCAGTTGAGGGGTCCCTCAGGGGGATTAATGAAACAGACTTTCATAGAGGAGTCATCAGAGCCCCGGACTGAGGGGAGGAGGCGGGAAAGAAAGGGCCAGCAGCAGGATGTCATGTGTGGGACCGCCGCGTCACTGACCTCTCATTTCATACTTTAATAAAGTCGCACCCAGGTGTCCTTGATGCCTTCCAGTCGCCCGGGGCTCTGGGAAAAAAAGCTAAACAGGAGGCAGCCATAACATAATTCTGAATGCTCACCCCCTCCTACCCTTTGTGTGTTCCCTCTGTGGTGTTATGTTATACATCCATGGGCATGCACACACAAGCACAAATGTATGTTGCAGACACTTGATATGCTTTCTGTTACCTTGATTGTACAGCTCTTTTATCAAGATGAGACTGCACTTCGGTTGAGAAATGTTCAGCTATTTCCTCCTTGAAGCATTTAAGTAATTCTAGTATTCCACTTGTGCAATGTAAAGTAGCAGTATTACATCAATTCTGCAGAAAAAGACTCAAATTCAGTTAAGGCGGTGGCGCAGCCTTTTGCTGTTTGTGTCACTCTGGCTTCATGATTTACTATCATGTGCAGTTGGTAACAGGAAATTGGAACAGCAGCGACTTGCTTTTGAATTGTGGTCGAGACAGTTTTCTGTTGAAAACAGAAGCAGATTATCTCGATGAGAAGGCAGCAGATTTAGAGATGTACAGTATGCAATATGTTATCACAACACAGTCAGCCCAGACAGCTGCTATCTGTCATAAACTCTGCTGGCTATTGTTGGCCACACTACACACAGCAACATGTGACCTAATCTAGATGAGCAGTCACTGAGCAAATACAGAGTGGAATGGTGTCATTTTTAATAAAGCTGTTTTATGGACTACAGTCAACAGAGCCAGAGGAACAGGCTGAAACTTCCTTGTGCAAATGATACAGCAGCAGGAGTTTCATAACTTCCTCTGCTCAGACAAGCCTGTGGCAAGTCTCGTAACAGAGCACAGAGCCGGAAAAAAAAGAAAGAAATAACCTCAGCCTTATCAAGATTTCACAGAGACATTTCTTTAATTAGTTTTAATATTTCTTGTTTAGATAATGTCAACCAATTGACAATTCAGTCCCAAACGGAACAGAAGGGGAACTCTGCACTTCTCTGATACTGAGAAAATAGCTGATTAAAAAAAGATTGCTTACTTCATGTGATTTAAATTCCGTCGCATATTTTGGACAGGACTCAAATACCTTTGCATGCACAAACTCTCCGTACAAATTTCTATCGCTAATGTTTGAATGCTATCACACCATTGCATTGGTTGAATCGTGGGGAAGTCGTTTTAAAAAAGAAAGCTATCTATGAAACATTAATTGTGCAAACACACACTCGCAGCAGCTTTATGCCTTCTCTGTGTTACGTGCTCTATTTGCTGCCTGGAAGGCGATGTGGACGTGAAGAGTCGCTCGCTGTTGACGGCGGGGTGATGGAAAAATAATTAGCGTTGCTGAGGAAAAGTTTCCTCTCGCTGTGCTCTCAGACAAACACGATGGGCCTCTACCCCAAAACAATGTTGATCAAAGCACGTAAACATCTGGAGCAATGAGACTGCTGCCTTCCGAACAAAGATATCTATTTATATTTTTTTTTTCAAGATTACCCGCAAAGATAACCAGACTGTTTGCATGAGGGAGCACTTAGAATACCAAAGGTTTTAGTGTGTGATACTGTAGCCTACCTGCATATCCTCCCACCTGTCTCTCCTCTCATCTTTGTTTTTTCACAATCCTCACTCCCACATTAACACATTCTCAGGCTTTTGTAGCCGTGTCGCCTCTCCCTAACCACCTATCTTTGTCTCCCTTCTCTCCTGCACACACCTTTTCTCTTCACCGGGCAGCAGGTGTTGAGTGGTTGTGTTTACTCCCCCCACCTCCTTCATACCCTTCCCTCTCTCTCTCTCTCTCTCTCTCTCTCTCTCTCTGGCAGCTGGTAAGAGGAGGGAGGACGCTATAACAGCTGCACATGAGGGTGGGTGGAAAAAAAAAAGCGCACAAGGCAAACAGCTCCAATCCCCTCAGGGTTGTCAACTCCAATCCCCCCAACCTCTGGCGTTTTTTAACCAGGCAAACAGAGGGAAAACTGTTGCAGTCCAAAGACATCAGGGTCCCCGTTCCATTAGCCCTACCTGGTGATCTCAGCCACACTCCCACTCCCAGAGGGTTGCCTGAGCTGAGCGGTCTAGTAGCCTGCATGAGAAGTATCTACTTAAATCCACTTACTACCATTTAATTATTTCGAGTTTGAAAAACATGTCACTTCCAAATGGAAATTTAGCTCGAGGTACTTACATCTGTTAGAGAAAAACACAAAACAGCGGACACCATCAGGGTGCTTTTTTTCCCCTCTTCTCTTTTTTTTTTCAGCCCTCTCAAAGTCTGAGCTTTGTGTGTGTGTGGTGTGTGTGTGTGTGTCGTTTTCACAAACAGCATCAAAATACATGAGATCAGCTCTCGGGCTTTGTTTGGCCCTGGCAAGGTTAGGCCAGCCTCATTCCAAATTTCCTGAGGGGGGGGAACAGAGAGAAAAACGATTCCATGCAGATAAATCACTCGCACAGATCAAAAGACAAATCAGTGGCAAAGACAAAAGATGCTGACTTGCAGAGAACAATGGAGACAGAGAGACGTAGGTATCAGAGGAGCCGGCCCTAAGATCCCCGGCTCCGCTCAATCAAACCTGCTAACCAAGGTTTGCATACTAGGTCAAACAAACTCTGTCTCTGCAACAGAGAAAGTGTATGTAAACTAGGCTTGTTGAGCCTTTTTTTTTTTTTGGAGGCTGCTGGGCTCTCCTCTGAAGCTTTAGTTTTGTAAAACTAAGAGCTGGATTTAGTTGTAGTTTTGTAGTTGAAAATGTTCAGAAAACTCAAAGGGAACCTGCCCTCGAAATGTTCCAAAGTTGCCCACTCTCACGTCCTCCACAGCAGGAGATTTTAGCAGTTAGATTGAAGGCGGGGCGTCTCAGGAGGCAGGAAGTGACATGAAATGGAAGCAAAAAGTCACAGTCTCTAACAAATAGAAAACAGTGGACAAACTAACCGAGTCTGACACCATGATGACAGATGTTTGCCTGTATGTGTAACGTGTGGACGTGTTCACATTATCAGAAAACAGGCGGAAAAGAACAACGTGGTGAGCAGAAGACATGAAGCAGTTTCATCACTTGCAACAATATCACACCGGTCTCGCATTGGTCACAGGATAAAAATGTCATCTCTAAACTTTTTTGTAGCGGATGAATTGTCCTGAAAATTTTGCTCAACTCCACTTCTGATGGAAATTTTTACTCACACCCCGGAAATGTTAGGAGTCTACTACATTTGTTAAAGAAGCTTAGGTTTGACTTGCCCTTAGAATGGAGTTTCTAAGTTTGAAAGGAAGAATGGGAGGGATAGAAGGAGAGGGGGTAAACTATTTTATATACAGCATCTGTGTGTGTGTGTGTGTGTGTGTGTGTCTGTGTGTTTGTTGTGCACACACACACATCTGTGGGGTTTGATGTATGTGTTCAGCCCGGCTTTCTACACTTCTGCATCTAAGACAAGAAGTCCTGTCCCGTGCAGCCCTTCACGCATCACAGCCCCCAGTCTTCTATTAACTTCTTCAACACGAGCAATAAATAAATATATGGAATCCACAACTCTTTATCATCCCGTCATCGCTTTAGAGAAATCGAGGTGTCACAGAGAAAAGAGCCCTTTGGGAAGTAACGTGTAGAAGACAAGACCCAGCAGCGCCCCTCGCCAATATTACCTTTTGATCAAACTGCTTCACAGATATGAGAGGAAGCAACACATCACTTTTACAGCTCTGTGCTCGGCTTTATAAACTATTCTTGCAAAGGGAAGGGTCATATGAAAAGCACCTTGTGATTCTGCTTTCAACCGCATTTTATAATGTAGAAGGACCAAATTATATTCCAAAAAAACAGAGTTCAGCATGCACGGCTGACAGTCGTTATTTGATCCCCCTCCTCTGAGATCCATGTATGATAACACATCAATTTAGATTAAGGTGATATGAAAGAGAAATGTAAAGTAGGTTTCAAAGGGGGAGGAGCTGATGCATTTGAGATGAATAAAATGATATTAAAATTAACATGTTGAGCTTCGGCACGGTCACAATTGACCTGTGAAGTGTGCTTAACAAGAAAATATTTGAAAATTGAAGCGCTGGGCACAGACGGGCTGTAATAGCCGGCCCATAAAATCTGCTGAACTCACCGAAAAATGTCACACATGTCTTGACATCGGGCTTTATTCAAATATCAGTGGGGATAAGGAGCCCGAAAAGGTCACTTGATTTACCTTAATAGATTTAGAAGGAGGGTAAGAGAACCCATTCAGGTGTCACAGGGGAAAAGAAGAGGAAGCATTAGAATACGTGCGTTAAATCGAGCTGGGTCAAGCCCTCGATGAAACACACTCCAGTCGCTATCTCCAGTCCAAACAAGTGTGATTTGATAGTGCTGTTCTGGCGTGGAACAGAGGGAAAAAACAAGCCCAGTGCCACAACAAAGACAGGAAATTCAGCATAGATTCCTACTTCTCTCTTTTCTTCTGCCTCTCTATACCTAACAATGCTGGTAATGGAGAGAGAACAGTGCCCGGGGCTGGCAGAGACACCTGCGACATATTTTCTCCCCCCTCCCTTCTCCCGCCAACCCCCCCCCCCCCCCTTTCCCTACAAGTCCCCCGTCCACCCTCCCCTCTCTTCCCACCCCCTCGACATTAAAGTCCTTCACAGAAATCAGAATTTAATAAATCACCCCAGAGCCTGACAGAGTTTATCTCCGGGGGTCGCCTCCACTGTGCAGAGACTCACAGACAGACAAAGCCCGGCCCGATAAGATGTGAAATTAAATACAGTTAGCAGTTTGAGACAAAGGAGGGAGAGTGTCACAGCGAGCTTTGTACGGCGTAAACGGCTGGCTGCTAGTGCGCGCACACACACAAACGCCGCCAAGACAGCGGGGTGATTCATTTCAGGTTTCCTCTCACATTTAGCCTCATTTGCATCATCCACTGTCAACATATCGCCTCTCCCAGATATGTTCAAGAGCCTTCATTAGACGTCCAGAGGATGACATCCTTTTTACCCAGATGCACCATTATTAATCACTGGCTCTACTCCTATGTGGACTCATCTCCATCACGGATCAAACGCTATCTGCCCGTGTTTCCTTTCATTCAGCAGACATCCCTGACATCAGCCATCACTGCAGCTAAAGGAGACTTATGGGAGTGTGCTGGGGCTCAGACGACCTTATGAATGCAGTACATAAGCATTTAGCACTGAGCGGATATAAATGTGAGGATTTGTTCAACAGTGGTAGGATCTGTCAGAGCGGCCTAGTGCAACGTACTGTACGGTATACCAACTCGTGGACTCTGTAGAACAATTAGAGGAATATGCAATATGAAATCCCAACTCTGTGTTATAAAGAAGCATGATTGCAATGTTTTCATTTGAGTATACAATTATATTCTTTCAATTAGCTGCGGGCTCCAATTCACATCAGGATATGGCCGACCTCAGCTGTTCAAAGCTGATTTTTTCCCCTGTTCGGTAGTTAAGAGAAAGCACAGTCAGGTTTCCAGGAAGAAGCGGTGTGGGTTGTTTAATAGGCTTAGCCTGGTCTTTGGACCTGACCTTTCCCTTTAACAATACTGAGGCCGATGGGCTCGGGCCTGCTCTGGGAACACAATGACCTGTGGGTGAAGCCTAATCTTCTCAAACTCCATTCTCTCTGCTGACCAGACGGCCTTCTTCCACAGCCTCTCTGTTGCTCCAACTGATGTCTTCCTGCTGAGACAACAGTGCCAAGGAACTGTCACCAGGCCCGGCCCAGCAGGGGCCTCGACTGGGCCTCTTACCCAGAGCCCTTCAGGGTTCGCAGTCACCAACACTCTGCGCTCAAAAGTGTGATTGCCGCTCGGCAGAATGTGGAGAATGACAGGAATGCTGGGTGCCATCATGCATCCTGATAACGTCCTACATCTAAGAGCATGATTAGCCGTCTCTGCAGTCGGCCCGTCTAAGGGTGTGATTGAAAAAATGGACTGCTGGGTATTGTAGACCTGTCATTACATTGAAGCAGCTTGTCATTTTGAGCAACCTGAACCCGAACCTCCCACTTCACACATATAACCATTAACTATAAATCATGTGGCAGTAGCTATATTAATGCAAAATATGGCAATTAAATGTGTAAATTGGGGCTTTAAGACTTCATCTTAAACTACGGGCAGCTCAGAAACTTGGCATTAACAAAGTGCTTAAAAAAGTGGAGCAGTGGACCTTACAGCCAACCATCCACTTCATCCAAAGCTTTACCATTGCATTGTAAAAAGCATTGTGGTTGGCAGCTGGTTTAAATTATATTAGTCAATTGATTACTCAACAAGAAAAACAAACAGTATTGTAAAAAGGCTCCGATTAGAGTTGCACCCATAGCAGTTCTAGCTGACACTTTTAACGTTCGTCAAAGCTTTTTTGTGTTTTGACACATATTTTAAGATGTCTAAGGTTAAGATAATTGAAAGAGGTTAATACATAAAATAAAGCAGTATCATGTTTTTGAAATGAGCATTTTTAACAATGCTCTTCAGCAGACGCAGGACAGCCAAGCTGCCAACCAACGTTGGCTTACCTTGTTTCTAGATTCTGAGCTTCAGTGTAGATACGGTACTAAACCAGGCCATACAACAATCAAAGCAAAGGTAGTAGATGGTATTTCAAAATAACATGGTTTGTTGTTTTTAGCACACTGGTATGGGGGCATACTCAATGTCTGCTAATCCTCACGTCTAGAGAGATATGGGAATCAGCAAAGCCATTGAAAAAGTGGTATCTAAGCATCTCTAGTTTCTGTTATACCTCAATTGCAGTGCTGTAAACTCATGTGTACACGCATATACACACAGACACATTCAAGAGCCAAGTCCCAACTGACTTTGAATGCCTCCATACAAAGCCCATTGCTGTGGCAAGAGCATATCAGATAAAGGAAGAAGTAAAGAAAGGCCTCAGAACCTAAATGTACCCAGTGCTGCATTACTTTAACTTTCTAAGTGTTTGATCTGTACAGGTACTTACAAGGCAGTTCATTCTACTCCAAATATTTCCTGGTTTTTATTTTTATTTTTTTTTACGTTGAAGTGATGAGCTGTGAAAGGTTGTCCTTTCTTCTCTGTGCAAGTAAACTACACAAAGAGATGTGATGTTTGATCTCTGAAATCCGATCTGTATTTCTAGCATTGTCTCCAGTTCCTACTGTGGCATCTTAAAGGTCAGGAGTGAAAGGCCATTTGATAACTACAGAAAGACCTTTTGGCTTTATTACAGTGCCTTTCATCTCCTTTCCTGCAGAGGTTAAAACAAAGCATCGCATCCTTTGAAAAAGAAAGGATAAAATGGATCGCTTTGGAGCCTCAAGCCTTTTTTTGTGTCACTGGGGGAAGTCTGGCATCCAGTGTGTAAGAGAAAAAAAACTCTAGTGGGGTGTGTTTCTGAGAGTTTTCTCAGGCACAATTAGCATATGTCCTCTCAACCTTCTTCCAAGCCTCTCAATGAGACCCTGAAATCCTATTGAGATATTATTACCTCTCAAATAGGGCATTAAACAAAACATCTAACACTCCTACAGGTGCACACATCCAAAAACACGCACCCACAATCACCTCTCAATGACATCCACTTCCCACTGAATATTCCTTTCTTTTTAATGGTAACCTTGGGAGACGGAGCAGCACCGGCGCAACACTTAACAGCCACTAGTCTGAGAAAAATGTTTTTGATATGCTTGTGTCATTTAATCATCCACATTCTGCCGAGGCTGTGCAGGACAATTTTGCAGGATATTAACTCCCAACTAAACCCTGGCTTGTATCATTTGTGGGGCCAGTCAAGCAGGAGTCCCAGGAGGTGCAGAGACTTCCTCCTCACAGTCGTAGTAATCTCAGCTTGAGTGGGCACACACACACACACGCACACACACACACACACACACACACAGCGACACACAGAGAGAACACACAGCTAATAGACAGGTAGAATGAACCATAAAGGAATAAAGGAATCAGGAAATGTTAAAGCACTTTACTGACAGTCACAACAGTAAAAGGATGAGTGTATTTGTGATTTGGATGATCAGGTAACAACAATAATACAGCTTGTAATGCAGCACAGTAAGCAGGAGTGGGAAAAAAAGCCTTTTAGTGTGTGCTGAAGATATATATATATCTCCCGAGTGAATGAAATTACTTCCTTTTCCGTTTTATTTCCACACCAAAGTTAGAGATTGAAGAGCATTCGTAAAAATGTCACTTTAACGTGATCCATTTGGACAGCTCACATTGCTTAATGGGGTAGGAAATTCATTTTTTCTGCTGTGGAAAAGACACGGTGGAAGATGTGATTCTATGCAAAATATATGAAGCCATTACGAAAGAAATGCATGAGTTTGAATAGTTGGAGAGGGAGGGAAAAGTATTTCACTGCACGGAGGCTTTCTCTTTTCTTTAACTAGGGAGCGTCACAAACACAACCACACACACACACACACACACACACACACACACACACACACACACACACACAATGCGAAAGACAGCAAAGGCAACTGATGAAAACCATTTTTGTTCCATCACAAAGAACTAGGTCACCCTCTCATAATTGTCAATCATGCAATAAATCTCTCTGTGGCACAAATGAATACGGCATTGGAAATGAGACAAAGCTTATTGGCATGCTATGTCAGCTTGACTCAATTCATCCTCCTTTTCACACAAGTCCATTCATATGTGAAGTTGTGCAAGGGTGTCTCTCTCTCTCTCTCTCCCTCACACACACACACACAAGCTCTCTCTCTCTCTCTCAGGGAGCATCTCACACACTCCAGCACACAAGAAAACACACTCACCCGCTCCTAATGTGAAAGTTTCAGAGGGTTAATGTATGTGGACAAACCATCCCGCCGAGGGCTGCTTTATTTTAATAACCATGTTTATCTCCATACAGAACATGTCTAACTGCGTTTTCTGCGCTCGTGTGGAATTACAAGGAACAAACACTGGCTACCCACTGCTTTCACGGCGTAAGCTCAAGCATGGACTGAGTTTGAAAGCTTAAAATCACAGATAAAAGGGGTTCCCACACCTCAAACTACGATTTTCTGTTCACTTTTTTTATTCAAAATCCAACAAAAGTCTATCAGTCTTTCTTAAAGAAGTGGCAAGAATAAGTCACTGAGATGACTCCTGACTTCTCTGCGAACCTCACAGCACACCAGGTGTACAGTGCTCTGTGTCGTGCTATCTCATTGGCTGGGAGCAATGCCTTGACACAGCAGTACAGCTCCATCCGCACAGGTTTGTGTCACGTCTCTGAGGACCCTACTGTCACTCTTTAAGAGGAGGGTAATAATAGCCGGGCGCCACAGCAAGTGGTGGCACAGGCGATTTTAAAGAAACATCAGGGAGACGGTGACATTTGAGTCTACGAGAGGAGAAACCCAAGCGCTGCAACCAATAAAGACTCCCACCATATTCTCACTAGGCTTAGAGGGAGCAGCGACAACAGGAGCAGGAAGAGAGAGAGAGAGAGAGAGAGAGAGAGGGTGAAAGGCAAAGAGAGAGATGTCAGTGTTAGATGAAAATGTGTTGACCTGGTGATATTGATACCCCGCTCATAACCTCTACAGGTGTGCAGTGCCGTCAGTAAGCCGCTCTGGGTGTGGCTATCTCAGTGGATAACAGCCAAAATTGCAGACATTATCATTTTACAGTACAGAGCAGGGGCTGCCTCGTTCACATTAAATAGCTGACAACTGAAATGATCTGTAATAAAAAAAAAAATAGAGCTACTGTACAAAGAATATGTGTTTTTAATATTTGCACATTTTTAGAAACATAAGCACAGTAAAGGATTTGTAAGAAAAGGGTATATATAAGCATTTTAGTTGAACGATAGCACAGTCGAAAATGTCACCTTTTTCACAATTTTCTAATTTAAGAAACATCCAGATGACATTGACCTTAAGATTAATGACTGATTTTAAAAGGCCAGATTTAGCGAGCTTATTATGATTTTTTTTTTTTGTTGAAAGACAGAACTGGAACAATCTGCTGATCAGTGTCCAAAGACTCTGCTCTAACCAATCATCTCAATTTGACCTCTAAATGTATTTAAAGAGGAATTTAAAGGTGTGTTTAGCCATTTGTTTTTATTGAAGAGCACTGATTTAAAAAAATGTATAAATATGAATCCCTTTAACGACTGTCCTCATATTTTTTTTAGTTATCCTGGTTAAGTTAGCCTTCATTTAAAATACTTTATTATTTTTACAGACTCTTTAAACAGCAGCGTCTCTGCAGCTCCAAAAGCAGACAAAAGAGAGCCGTTTTACCGTCTAGCCTGCTGCCTCAACAGGAGCTCACTTTAAGCACATTGTTCGTTATAATTCAATGCAACAAATTGACTGCATAAAGTGTTTCTGGTGTCTAAGTGAATTCAGACTTCACATAAATAGCTGTGGGGCCGTTTTTCTTAGTTTTTCATCGCAAGGCATTGACTGAGCAGATGCTTTGAACCACCATAGAATGTGCTGCTAGTCTCAAGTGTCATTAGCTTCAGGGCTTTTCCAGCTAGCGCCAGGTAAAGATTAGATAACAATCAGCCCCTTTAATAGATACTGTTGGAGGCACTGGAGCTGTTCCTGTGCTGCGCCGTTCATCTGAAGCTAAGAACAGAAGAAGAAGAAGAAGAAGAAGAAGAGGGGGAACCGATGTCATTTCCTCCCTGACTTTGGTCTGTGTGATGTGCCGCTGATCCCAGAAAGGAGCACAGCTGTTGTTAAATTACATGTAACTGTTGGCTCAAACGAGTGTCAATGTACAGCGTGTCTGTCAGTCTGTGTTTGGACAAGTGGATAGAACTTCAAATGACAGACTTCAAGTGTGCGCTGTATTGAACTCAAATATATAGCAATGCATTGACAGCATTTGAAAATGTGATTAATATCCACTTCATGTGTATCACTGTTTGTTGCTGTGACAACTGTTTAATGCTACTTTACCAGTTTTTAGACCAAAGTGCCTTTCATCACTGTGTTTATGTTCTTTTTTTATGTTTCTGTGTTTTTATGTTGTTGTTTTTAATGTTTCTGTGTTTGTGCTGCTCCTGACAAAGAGCTGATGAACTGCCTTTTGTTGTTTTTACAACAATGACAATAAAGATCTATTCAACTCTATATGTTTGATGAATTTGACATTAAAAAAAAAATGGGTCTTTGCACACATCTGCCATACAGTTAGCACTCTTTAACACTGAATCACTCATTTGTAATTTTGTTTAACTAAAACTGACATAAAGCCTCATTTGAATTTCATTATATTAGACATTTCTTCTTCTAATTTTAGGGAAAAAACATCAATGATGAGGCCTTACTAACTTTTAGTTAAATGAGAACTGATGTTTTGGTAAAACAACATGATGTGCACTGCCTCACTGAATTTCCAAAAGTACAAAAGGCTTTTTGTTGGATGACATTCCTTTCTTAATATACTTCAATTACGAGGAGGAGTTTTTTTGTATTGAGTGAAGAGCTCCGAAAACATGGACACTGTAGGAAAAACATCTGCATGTTTACTCAGGAGAAGATTCCTCCCTGATAGCCTCCACTGAAATGAAGAGGAGGGGGGAGAGAAAAAAACAAGTGGAGGAAATTTGTGGAATCCCATCTGAGATTGCTTCCCTGATGGATTCCTTTTCCTGTCAGCTCAGACGAGAAATGAAGCCGGGGAAAATTAACTCCTGATACAGTTACGCTGAATTAGACAGAGAGAGGAGGAAGAAGAAAAAAAAAACCCTACACACTTTTTAAGGATTCCAGCCTTGTCATTTTCAATTTTCTGCTCTTTGGACATGCTTGTATTCAGATTCCCCAACATCTATTCGCCATATCAATCCTAATTAGACAATCTGGGCCCACGAAGGATGGGAGCCGAGTTATTTGCATAATTTAATCATAAATACTCAGTGATACATATTTCCAAATGCATTTGTACAATTATCTTTTCATCCTTGGGGCAAAAGTTTTAATATGATTAGGCAATAATTCTTTAAAAAAGAAGGGAAAATAGGAAACCAGCAAGTGTGCACTCTTTTTTAAACTCCAGCTTTGGGCTATATGAAAAATTAATTAATTTCTGAGGAAAATCAATTTCTCTATGTGACCATATTAGACAGAGCCAGGCAAGGGCCTGCATTCCTCGTCCAATCAGGAAATCTCATCTGCTCCCTCTAACTTCTGTCAGTAGCGTTTAACATCCTGGTATGAGCGTCAGTGACTTCCGCCATGCTCCCTAAATGTGCTGTAATGTGAACGAGGCCGTGAGTAAAGACGAGCAGGGGAGCTCTGAGAGGACGACGGGAATCAGAGTGGCCCAAAATCTATCGCTGGTGTGTCAGACAATCAGTCTCAAGTGTGAAATCATCAGGTAAGATCACTGTTAACAAATCTAGCCTAATATGCCGGATAAGTCATATTGACAGGTAGATTCAAACCGCTTATATCTATGATGTATAAAAATCAAAGCTAATAGCCTTTTATGGCTGCTGAATGTAGTAAAAATAGGTCATTTTAACACACTGATCAACGTGAAAAGACCTGATGTCAGTGTGTGATTCAGAGCCATTTCATTTGGTACAAGAATTAATTAGTAATTCAATTGCTTTTGCGGAGCCAGTAAAGGCATGCAAATAAGATAGGAGCTTGGACAACTAATGCATCCAACAGGCAAATTAACAATACAGGCCTCTTTGCCATGCAAATAGCCTCTAAATCCACAAATGACATTAGACAGTGTCAAACAAAGCCTCTTTAACAAGTGAAATCTGTGGTTTCTACACTCTTGGCTCAGCTTCGTCGTAGGCTAGGAAAGAGCTTATTTAAAAAAAAAAGAAAATGAAGAAAATAAATGTGACTTTTTCTCCGCCTGAGCTTATCTGTGGATACTTCTTTAAAAATGTTTTAATTTGCGCTTGTTCCAGCTGAATGGGTGTCAAGTCAATAAAGCAATTCTGATTTTCAAGGAGACTATTTGTTTGCATAAAAACACCTTGCCGCCATCTGCCAACTGCACAGTTGACTTGAGCACATGTACTGTACCTAATCAAATTTAGCAGAGCCCCACTGAAGGATTAAAAACTGGGAGAAAAAAAGAACGAAAAATGCTTTTTTTCCCCCTAAGATAAAGAAACAACACACAATATGAGAGCCAATTTGACTTTCAAGAAAGTACTTGAATAGATTTGGATTTTAAACAGCTTTGTATACTACTCTCTTTCTCTCTCTCTCTCCCTCTCTCTAATCAGGCATCTGTCACTCTGTTTTTGAAGTTATTATCGCCCAAGCTCCCTCTTGGATGTGGTTGCTGGGTGACGGGTATCTTAGCACCCACTCTGACTGGGAATGATTTGAATGGAATCCAGAAATCTCCCCTGAGTACCTGTAAACACATCCGTGCCTTGTAGAAAACAAATATATTATAAGAGAGCTCAGCGGAGGAGAGGAGGGAGAGAGACAAGCTGGCACCCTCGGTGGCAGCTCACACTGAGCGCTAAACAAAACAATTACCGTCATTTGCAAATATGTGTGTTTAGGCATAAACACTCTTGAAATGGGGAACAAGAGAGGTGATAGCTCTCATAGCGCTCTCTGTCACATCAGTATCAATTAAATATCTGTTAAAGAAAAAGTCGTTTCACTGCGACCTGTCACACGTAACATTTCACAGGCAGGTCTGTTTCACAGAAGTGAGCGGGGGAAAATCTATTTAAGAAGGGCATGTAAGTGAAAAGCCGTCCCATTCCCAGTGGTGGGACATTGTCTGGGGCGTGTGGTTAACCTTCAAGGGTAGACAATGATTGTCAATTAACTGCTGCATTTCTGCGCCCCAGCATCGGATAGCTTGCCTCCACAAAGCAGACCAATGAGAGATATGCGATATCTCCTCACCCCCCCACACACACTCCTCCTTGTGTTATAATAACCTTTCAGAGAGTTCAAGTGTCACACAGCAATAAGAACCTTTTCCATCCCACCACAGGGAAAATGAAAAGGAAAACAAGTAGCTGGAACAGAGGGCTCCTGGAGGGCCAGAGTCATAATGTAGGGAGGGGGGAGATTACTGAACCTAGATCAGTCTGGGAGCAAGAGCCAACACTGCTAATCTGGCACAAGAGTCCTTAAAGAAAATGAAGGGGTCAAGCATGAGTATATTTCTGGTGTCTTTAAAGAACAATGATCACTTAAACGCAGTGTCATTTATTAGGAAAAGTACATGCAGTTCAAACAGAGTCAGTAAGGGAATTTTCCTTTGAGAATGATTTCTTTATGAATGAATCAAACATTTTAAAAAAATCAAAAAACTCCTGCTCTACAATTCTGGCCGACACTGTATTCTGTATTCAAAAAGTGTTCTGCTAAAGTAAGCATTGTAGGGAACAATTTGGTTGGAGCTTGTTTGTGTCCACATCAAAACTAAAGCAGCGGGACGTAGCGGTGCTCTGTGATGCTATTCACATTCACACTGTGTGCAAAATGAGAGTAGTGTTGTTTTAACACAATAGGCCGTGGGAGGGAAAAAAACAGCATGTGAAATAGTAAGAGCCATTGTACAGGAGTATTATTCACTTCATTGTTACCCTTCTGCCACTGTATAAAAAGAGTAGTGACATTGTAGTAATAGGGCGAGATGAAAAGCTAAAGTATCTCAGGCAGCAGGCTGTTGTTGTGTAACCTGAGCGGGGTTAAACCGGTGAACTGAGATAGTTTTTAGCTGACAGAAAGTCGCCGCAAAACGGGAGTTAGACTTTGGAGAGGGAGACGACTTTTCACCTACAGGCCAACCTGTGTCCTCTTTACTCACACAGATCATTTTGTCAGCAGCGATTCAACGACAGGCGGTGTAAAGCACACATCCCTGCAAATAAAATCAACTCTTTCTAAGTAACAGAAGCCTTTTATCCAGCGGATGCCTCCCCGTTCCATGATGTAATTCTCCAAATGGGGCAGGCAGGCGGGCAGGCCGGGTCTGAGTGATTGATTTCAGCCCAGCACCGGGAGTACCTGGCTGCTTTCAGAGACAATTACAGTCCTGTCCATGTGCCCGTAATAGCCCAGCACTTTAGCGTCATTAAAGCGACGCGAGGCACTGCATTATCCTTTAACCCCATCGCCGGCCATCCCCCCATTGACAACCCGGAGAGTTCAACCACGTACTTTGTCACCTGAAGCCCCACGCCAGGCTTGAGAGGAGGATCACCACTCTGTATGTCTTTCTCTACTGAGAGAGAGAGAGGGGAGAGGAGGGGATCTGCTCCCTTGATGCTTTATGTAAATGATGCTTAAGCACCAAAGTGCACAGGTGAGTTGTTGAGACAAATGCTGCTGCGATGGAAATGTATGGAGCTGAAGCATATTAATAAGCTCCAAATATTATATGCAGACGTGTGAGGCTGACAGTTTCCCACAAAATAAAACAAGGTGTTAATTAATTGATAAAACTGAAGTTTACCAAAAATGCAAGAGAAAAAAACTGCATGATAAATAGAAGCTTTTCATTACAAAACGAGTCTTGTTACAATATTTATCTAATTTAATTACATGCAAAATATAAAAAAAATGTTGCAAGATATTTAATTTGCATTTTCTGATCAGGCTTGTTCATGCATTTTGCAGGTACAGCATGCATTAAGGGTCAAATAAACTTAATGCATCATGCATACGGATCTAAATTGTATCTTTATAACACAGAATAAATAATAAATAAAATATGTCTGGTTGTACCAACATGTATACTAGTGAGTGTGTGTGTGTGTGTGTACCTGAGCGTCAGAAAGAGTCAGAATTACCCTCAATATTTTTTTTTCTAAAATACTGAATGCTTTTAAAATTGAGATAACAAAGTGCCTCAAAGCGTTTATTGCTGTTCCCCACTGATGTGAGCCTTTCCATCATATTTGCATTTCCAGCTCATTTCTGGATAGGAGATCAATATGGAATCAATCATAGTGACAGGTAAGATGGTAAATTTGACCAGGCTGAACCATCCTGTGAGACTGAACGATACATCAAAGCTGGGAGCAACAGGACAGCGAAAAAATGACTTTTAATCAAATATTGATCCCCTCTTAAATCACTTCATATCAAAAACATTAAACTTGACGTCATAATATTTTGTTAATGCACTAATTTCCATGTGTGAAGCGGTTTGCCTCACTCACTCTTTATATTCATTTTGTTGTTTCATATAGAAATCAAGGATGTGTGATTATTTTCCAAGGTGTGTGACCATTATCCACAGCGTTTGGAGTGAGAGGAAAAAAAAATGCTTTCTTCCACTCATTTTCACAGAAGCCGAGAGTGAACAGAAACCTCCTTAAAAAATGTAATGCCCGTCGAAACTAACGAAACAACAAATACAAAAAATATCTAATGACATCTTATTAAAATAATCTGGGTATGTCTTGTTTACTTTTAAAAATCACAGTTATCATGATCAGAATGATAATATTACCCCTCTGGTATTGGCAGAAAACAAGACATAACCTACTTTAATTAAAAAAAAAAAAATGTTTATTTTTTATTTTTTTTATTAAAGTTAAGCAATAACTTTCCACTTATTTAAATTATTACAGTAAAGTTCAGCTCTTAAAGGATGACTGGGCTCTTGTTTCTGACATTTTCTTTGCAGTGACACCTGAAGTTTGTTGTGAAACTCAGCCCAAGTGTAGTCTACATTATCGATTCATTTGTTCTGAGGCAGACAGGCTATCCATCATGGCACAGCTTTGCCCTGCACGTGTTAAAAACTTTCACTGAACTTTTCCTCTGATGGTTGCGCGTCGGCCTCACCCCGTCATGCACACAACTACGAGCACATTGCCTGAGTGCTTATGTGCAGTTTAAAATCCCACTCTCACGCCTGTTCTCACACTTTGACAACCGATTATTAAATTGGTCTGATAAGTTCATCACATCGCTTGAACCACTTGTTTCATAGAGGAAAAATGTCTCCCCCTTCCTCGCATCCGCGCCTTTACGCACGGCTCTCCGTACAGACATTACACCAAGCAAATGCTCGTCACTAACCTCGCGTTGGTGCAGTCGTTGTAGAGTGTCTCGAAGTCTTTTCTGGAGATGAGTTTGCAGCGGTTCACCCCGGGTTGGATGGCGCCGAGCCCTCTGAGGATGCGGACCTGCTCCACATTGCAAACCACCGGCGTGATCTCCAGCCGCTTCAGCTTGGTGTAGACCGTGTGCAGTCCGCCGACCAGGTGCTTCAGGAACAGGTCGAAAGCCTGAGGAAGGCAGATGAGCTCGCAGCCGTCCACGGTGAAAGAGGCCACTTTGGCACCGCGCAGCTCGACCATCTTGCACTCGTTGTTTTGCGGTATGTTTTCAACAGGCGACGGGGTCGAGTACACGGGTTTGCCGGGGGGAAGCGCCGCAGACGGGATGCCCGGGATGCCCGGACTGCTGGTGGCGAGGAGCTCTGATCTGAACAGGTTCTGTGCGGGTCCGGATGGGGGTGCCAGGGATGGAGACGGTGATGAAGTTGTCGACGGCGGGGATGTGGTCGCGGAGGGAGTGGAGATCGAAGGCGGCGGAACCAGAGGAGTTGGTGGGATCAGAGCAGCCGGTACGGCCATGGTCACCTACAGGAGGGGAAGAGAGTAGCCGAAGTTCAAAGTAGAAAACCCAGCCTGCCGAGACACCCCTAAATGAAAGAATCCACCAGAGTTTAGCTCCTCAGATAAGTTGGGAAGTAGAAAGAGCAGCCGAAAAAAGGCGTGCAGAGTGAGGTTTTTTTGGGGGGGGCTAAGCGGCGGGACAATGATCAAAGATAGGAGGAGGAATGACAGGAGGAAAATGAGCTGAAAAGTGCAGCTCCGCTCTGTGGATGAGTTGTTGTTGTCACACGGTACAGAGAGGGAGGAGCTAGGGGACAGTGGAAGCCTTTGAAGAGCAGATAACTGGGCTCGGGCTACCACTCAAATGTCTCAGGTCTGTTTCAATGTTGCATTGTCTATGCCATTTAAAACACACCCCGTCATATCAGGTCATAATCTTAAACAAATGTGAATGTCCTTTTATTTCTGTGGTAGCAAACATGCAAGCATTAGTTCATAGTTATCCTGCTCTAATGACACTTTAACATCCACACACTACACCTGCTGACAAGCTACATATAACCATTGTGCAAAAAAAGTAACCTTATTCAACGCCTGAACCACGAAAACAAAACTTTTTTTAAACACTGAGGGTTAGATTTTATGGTTTAAAATAAATGTGCAGACCTGTATTTTTCTGTCTTTACTGCTGTGCTTTATAACTGTTAATTCTGATGTTATAATGGTCGTATTTTCTGACTGAGCAAGTAGCAGTCAATGTGCCAGGTACACTACATTAGAGGAAAATAAAAGTAAGTCCTCTCTCTGCATTTTATATACACAGCTATGGTTGTTCTGGCTTTTTGTGTGAAGCGGCAGCAAGTTACAACGTAAGGCAAAACTTGTTTTTTTTTCTTATGGATGAAGTGATAGCAAACTAAAACATTACAGATTACACTTACACTGCATATGTTAAGAGGTACAGGTACCACTGCAATTAAAGTTTGACTGACTCCATCAGAATGAAATGTAAGTTACTTCACTCTGCACGTGAGGCGTTCTTTTGCTCTTACTGTTTATTTCACGTTCAATAAACAAAATATTGTATTAGTAAAACATAACAGGTGAGCAAGAGAACATGTCAGTGTGAAC
This sequence comes from Labrus bergylta, assembly GCF_963930695.1. Lineage (NCBI taxonomy): Eukaryota > Metazoa > Chordata > Actinopteri > Labriformes > Labridae > Labrus > Labrus bergylta. Next base: position 5,121,488 of record NC_089207.1, on the reverse strand, counting down.
TATGCGTTGTTTAAAGTGTTATTGGACTCAAACTTTCTGTTCACTAAGAATTACTTCTGAAACCTTCATAATGATAGAGCTCTAAATATACAAATCAAGGTGTAAAACAATGATATCATACATTCTACTCGTTACATTACAATAAACCTAACAGAAAGAATGCTGACAATGGATATTTTAACTGTTTATTTTCTGGGTGTTCGCAAAGTAATGCAGTGTCAACTACAGCCACTGTACACATACAGCACAACCTCCACACCTCTCACCAGCTTGTCCATTGGTTGTACTGTTTTATGATGCAGAGCACTGAAGCAAGCTCTACCAGCAACAACATGAACTCTCAAACTTGCTCTCAGTCTCAGACAGCACAGGAAGGAGGGATAAAGGCAGAGAGGGATGAAATGCACCACTGTTACAGTGAGTAAAGAGCCAAGTCTATGTACTGTAAGAGTTCATTAAGAGTGTAACACACAACTTCTGAGGCAAATTATGAATTACTGTACCTCTCTTCCTGCTATTTTTTGCACACTTAGTTTAAAAGTTCTTGAAGAAATGGAAGAATGCAACGATCAAGTCATAGCCAAAAAATATTCATATTTGCGCTCAATTAAAATCAGGACTAAGATCTGTGAGATCGAGCGAGTAAAAAATGCATGCTTTTGTATGTGTTAAATCAAAAGTGTACTTACTAAATAACTTAAAAGAAGCATGATTGTAGTTTTGCATAACTTAAAGCAAAGTTTAAAATACTTTCCAGTCAGCACAAATGCATCTGTTTATAAAGAAAACTGTGTTTTGTAAGACAAATATTAACGTTAGAGTCAAAGATTTGCAAGTTAAACTTTTTTGTCTTCTGCACATCTTTAATTAAACTTGTTTATTTGCCTCCACGTAAAACTGCATCAGCCAAATACTGGAGTACAAGTGTTCTCATTAATGGAAGAAGAGTGTTGCTTATCAGTGTCTAGATTTGTCTTCATATTCTGTGTATTCCTGTCGTCCTGTTGTGTCAGATCAGCTTTAAGATAAGCAGTTTGCCTTTTCAAAATTATCATTCAGGCAGAGGTAGCTTGTAGTGTAAAATCAATAGCTGCTTAAAATTCATTGCAAGGCAATCCATTTGCCCTTTATGTTGCTAACCTTTCACTTAAATATGCACCATATTAAGATTTCATTATATACAATGAATGTCACAACAGTTTGCCCACTATTTCTCTTGTTTGCATGGGTTAACGGCAAATCATTGTGCTTGTAATGTCTGAAAAATGACTTTCATTAAAATTATGCAGGAAAGGGGAAAAATATATGAGCCTGAGAAGGCTAATAGGTATTAAAAGGCACCACAGGATATGCATGATGTTTTAGATACAAAGGCTTTTCAACAGACTGGGTGGGCTGCATGTGTCTGACCCAAGTTATGAAAACACAGCAGAGCACAAAAATAAAGTCTGTATGCTGCTGCTGGACATTACACCACAATACTTTGTTGATGTAATTCAGCACAAATGAAAAATCATCACTGTATGTTAAAGTCAAGTATGGGAACGTATCTTACAAGGAAAAAGCTTACGAAGAAAACTTTTGACCTGTGAGAAAAATATGTCATGCTTTTTGACAGGCAAAGTGAAGCTCACTTTAAAACTGACTTAATAAAAAATAGATGAAAAAAAAGAATAAAGTTAATGGAGTTTCCAGCAAACTGTGACTAAAGTATCAAAAACAGTGAAGAGTTTCTGAAGTACACAGAAGTACAGTACATGTGGATGAGATTGCAGTAAACAAATGACTGTGTCAGAATGTAATCACCCTGTATGATGTATTGCATCAGGAAAGTGTTTCAAAATGTATGGATACTGGACAGGACGTGTGTATGATCAATGACACAGTATATTGTTTGATGTAATAATTTATTCACCCCATAAAGCTTTGATAAAACAATGTTGAAAAGCAATTTAAATTGAATTCATTTAAATGTCAATTCTCATGCTTAGGATTTTTCTATAATTGGCTATTTAATTAAAATAATTTTCATAGTCATTAATACAGCCGGCAACTTGTAGCGCCCTGACGTGTTTTAATTACATGGTATTAACAAAATTGATATGCTTTAGAAAGCATGGTGAATAAGAAATAATTAGACCAATCATACATCATCCTCTTATGGACATTAAGTGTATCACAATATAATTGATGAAGTTAAAAAACAAGAGAGATAAATAACTTTAATTGAAGCGAGTTGGTGTACAGAGAGCCTGGAACAAAGAATCATACTCACGATGTATTATATTTCAGAGGCAATTCATTATCTGTAACATCACTTAGCTGTGTGTGCCCGGCACTCTCCCCTAACCTATGATTACATGACATTTGAAAGCACTGATACTGTGTAGTCTTTTAAAATGTCCTTTTACCTCGTCTGCATAAATCTTCGAGCTGCTTTCCTGCCTTTGCAAGTAAGAGAGGAGGGGGGGTGCAGCCTGAGACATAAGAAGCATTTAGATGCCCGGAATAAAGCACTTATTGATCATGAATATTTGTTTCTGCAAGGTTACACTGCTTTGACCCCATCTATCCTTAGACGCTGTCCAACACAAACATGCCACTTGGGGTGAAGGGGAAATGTCAGGGAGCACACTGATGGTGGATGGTAAATTCTACACTGGACACATTAAAGAATATGTAGTTATGAAAAAGAGGGTAGGTTTGTTTTGATCTTATATTGTTAACTTATTGTGGCTGCAGTGGAAGTTTCTGTTTCTGAAACGGTTATGACCAATAGTTTAAGCCACTGTCCAAAATGTGACTACGCCACAGCTGAAGTGATCTGTCAATATTCGATTAGTCAATAGGAGTGGGACAAAATATCGATTACAGCAATATATCGCCGTCCTGATTGACTCATAATAAAATTATCAAATCACAGGTGCCAAATATTGATATTTCAATTTTTTTTAAATGTGACGCTCTAAACAGATTTCCCTGCCAATTTGACCCACCGCGTCTCTACTTCATGACTCCTCACGGTAGCCCTTAAGACATAAATACAGGTAATGTGAACAGAAGTTTATTGGCCAAAGAAGAAGAAGAAAGCAGGATAAGAGAAAGAGAAGACAGAGGGATAATGTAGGACAGCGTTGAAACAGGATAAGAGGTGAAACTGACACAAATTTGCAGCGCATAATTAGAAAGTATTAATCCTGCACTTGACTTTTAGGGGCCTTTTATATTCAACAGTGACTCAGATATAGGGATGTATCTTTACATGATAGTCTTTCAAAATCCCAGAAACGCTGTATCATGAAATAGTTGTTGTGGGTCATGTGTCTGTAACATAACGCAAAGCAGCGCAATGCATAGCAACCTAATGCAACGTGACCTTAACATCATGACTAACGCTGCAATTCCCACCCCTACAAATGACTTTAGTAGACTTTGGTGTATATATCATAAATGGCTGAAAGACACCTGAGTTAATCATACTATTTACAGTCCAGTGAAAAGAGTGAAATCATGTTTTAAATAAAAGGCAAACATAACTATTTTTTTTAAATCTACTGGTATGCGCCTGCCTTACAAAATAAGTGGGTAAGTCTTCATTTGTTTTGCAAAAGATGAAAATATTAAAACTTACCAACAAGATGAAATCTCCTGTTCTTACCTAGGCCCCTAAATGTCATATAGGGATTAACTTAAAAAAAGGGGGCAAGCGCTAACATTGACTCTAATGTGGTTTAATTGATTGGATTTAAAACGAATCATATGAAAACCCCTTATTACTTTTGATGTGGGTTCACTTCTGTTAGCGCTAACTTTGACAGACGCACTATCAATAGGAATTAAGTAAATAAATAGTCTTGTTGCAGCTGTAACAAGCTGGACTTGAATACAGCTGGGCTAATAGACTGCATCCTTACACAAAGTATGCACAATAACAGCTTTCTGGTAATGTAACTGCTCAAAAGAGGAGAAAATGAAGTTCACTTTATTTTCAAAGAGCCAGCCTCACCCACAGTCCCACAATTAGAGCAGTCACGGCCCACATCCTACAGCACTTCATTTGATGCCACGCAGCGTCCAATATAACCGGGCTGTAAGAAACAGAGAGATTTGTGGATATCTAAATTGCTAAAGCAGAAACCTGTATAAACAGCGGTAATTACCGGGCCATTGACAGTCTCTCAGTGTTGTGCTCATTCTGCCACAGCCGCAGTGATTAAAATGAATCCTCATCGACTTCTCCATTAAAGCGCTGGCAGGAGCGATCCCGTGACCTTTCCCCATTGATTGAACATAACAATCACAATTCAATTGTAATGCAAAGAGAACATTTGTTATAATGTACATGAGATGCATGAGCCATTTCCTGGGAGCGGGGAAGGGTAATCAATGGAGTGACTCTTGGCGTGATGCAAGGAGAATGAGTCTGTGTTTGTGGGCCCTAATTCATACAGCCTGCAGTGTATGATGGAAGGCAATGATATGCATGTAAACACTCTGATTTCTCCCTGCTCATCGTTCAATGGGATAACAACAAATCCTGATTTCTGTTTCCATATGCACCCGCAGCACAGCGATGCTATGAGTGGCAGTGATGTGCATGCACACAGCCTGATACACTTCTGATTCAATCTGAGATCAAAGTTTGATTCATGTATCGTGTCACGTGGATATATCTCTTTCAAATTACCTTTCAGTGAACGGCAACTGCCATCTTTCAAGAGGAGAGACTTAATGTAACATATGACTTCAGAGAGTTCAGCTCTTGCCATTGCATTGGAAGAATTACAATGCTGAGGACTGAGTGCCCACATAAACCTGTATGCTATTGAAGCGATCTTAAATGCAGCTATACTGTATGTTTTGTGATAGTGAAGCAAGGACACGCTTGTAAAAGCGTAATTACTAATGATTAGCAAAACTCAAACAAGTGAAACCACAACTTGCATAAAAAAAGAAAAGAGCATGATAGGCATAACAACCCATCACTGCTCAATCCCTCTTTAAAAGCTGCACTCGATCATGTCTTTCAAAAACTGTCTTATGAAGAGTGTATGCCAATGATGTCCTTAAGGGATTCCTTTTTAGAATCAGGAGATTATAGTTTACACGGACATTAAACAGATTAAACCAGCCAGCTCTCTAAAGGCAGTTTATCTAATGGAGAAAATGTGGTATGCTAATTGAGAAATTCCGATGGTAAAAATATATTTAAACCCCTCTCTCTCTCTCACACACTATCTCTCTCTTCCCCCTCGCTCTCTCTCTCTCTCTCTCTCTCTCTCTCTCTCTGCTGGAGGATTTCAGTTTGGCTTGATGAAATCAAATGGCTAATCACAGCCATAAGCTGTGAGACTTTAGCTGAGTGAAACACTGTTTGCCATGCTAAAAGGTAATTGTCTCGGAAAACTTCATCGATGACAGATTCAATTCCATTTAGTCAATGTTTAATAAATGCTGTACAAACAGGCCGCCCTATCTCGCTGTGCTTAGAAAACAAAGGGAAACTTTAATTGCTTTAATCATCCCTTGGTTTGACGTTGTTATTGGCCTTAAAAATAGCAGTTAACAGAAACTGTCCTGCTGAGGAAATTGAACCACATTTGGAGTATGATTCGTAATTAAGATAGGGGCATCCCGAGCAGCCTGGGCCGGGCAAACTGTTGTGACTAAGAAAAACATTCCAAGTCATACAAAGCTATTCAATTAACAGAAGGACCCAAGGAAAACAACCTCCCTATTATGTATCACTTACTTTAATCAGATTGAAAGCGATTGTATCCCTTTTTGAAAATCCCTTAACACAAACACGTTAATTAACAGATAGGAGGGTGGAAAGATGTATTTTTCATTAGTGGGTGAAATAATGTTCCCCTTTAACATCAAGGAAAATCAACTGCTTACTGCAGTTAAACCAGTCAGCGGTGTAAATTCCCTGCCAGCATTTTTATTTAAAACCTCATTAATGTGTTTCAAGCCAGCATAGCTGTACCTTTAATCTGCACTAAAAGGAAATAATGCGTTTCCTGCTTTATTTACCAGCCTTACTTAACAAGTGTTCCTGTACAATTAGAATTGTTAATAGATCTGGAAACAAAAGGACTTTGAAGGTGGGAAAGTGCTGACATTATTTCACAGGGGAAAAACACTCATGAGAAAAAAGATCTGCTGTAAATGTAGTTTCCTGGAACACAGGCGCACTGCAATGTTGGTCTCTCTCATTAGAAATGCCATGCACAGGACATAAATCAAGGCCCGTAAAACATTTCATTGCCACAGCACACTAAATTACACACTTGCTGCTTTGCCACACTGATTGTGTTTAAACATTGTAATTTTACTTTATTCCCATTAAATCCATGCAGAGTTTTACAATCCATAAACAGAGTATCTGTAATAAAAGTTAATAAATGTCAGAATTTGCATTTGGAGGTGGGGAAAAAAAACACTCCGCTTCATTTTTTGCAAATATCAATCTATGAACCTTTCAACATTTCGTCAAACAAAATGCTAATTGTACCTTTAGGAATTTAGAGGACAAGTGACAAGAAATGAGATGCAATGTCCTTTAGAATCAGGGAATCAGCTAAACTGGAATACATTAAGAGAGAGGCAAAAGCAAAGTGGAGGACACAAGACAATGAAAGGAAACATAATCAAGCAATAAGATGTAATCCTACATTGTTATGGTATTAAATGTTTCATTGCACTGAAGAACATACACTCCACTTTTTCCATTTCACCTGGGTTTTCTGTTTTTCTTTTTTGTGAACTACTTGTTCCTCTCATGGTTGTTCCACTGAATTATACATGGTCCTGTTCATGGTATCACTACAGACTTCAAGTCAGTTTTTAAGTGATAATGATTGAAAGTAATGTAGAGCAAGTGTCAAGTTGACATGAAGCTATTATCTTACAAAGCAATTCATTGTTTAATGACAGCATATAAGATCTTTGAAACTTTTTTACCAGTTACAAAACTATAGATATTTGCTTGTGAACAGTGATGAGACTGTTTGATTCCCATACAAAAACCTGCATTAAATCTTAATCTCTGTGGCAAATCCCAAGTACAGCTGTAGGTTAAATTACTTACATGCCTTTTCCCAACTTTGTTTAAAATATTGCAAGAATCACGTAGTTTAAATGTGTGTTATTTTGAACAACATTCCTCTTAAAAAAAAATTTAAACTAGACAAGGCGGAAAAATAACTGATTTCTGAACCAATCATGAATTTGGTAGCACCAGTCATTAACATGAACACCACATGACTGACTGTGAAGTTAATCAAGCTAAAAAAAAGAAGCTGCTAACCAGACCAGTAGCACCAGCAGGCTGTAACAATGGAAGGAAGCAGTGATGTACAACCATTATAAATGTGTCGCATTGATCATGTTTATATTTAGTTATCATGATCACCGTATGATACTGATATTATGGTGCATGATAAGACACTAAAACTTTATACTATGAGTTCGAGGAAGAAGTCGTTCTTCATTCTAGTATCCAAGCTGTAATACATCAAAAAGTCTTGGCAGGGCAGCACCATGCTCTGTAATATCTCTCAGTTTGCAGTAGGTCACTATGCTCTGCTGACTTAATAAACTATGCATCCAACAACAATGATTATTCATGTCATTCTTCAAAGGTCCTTGAGAGGATCTCGATGCTGCAGCGATTCAACCTTTCGTATTAATTCAAGCTTGGCTAAGATTGTACCATCTGGGTCCTTGTACTTCATGATTAATGCCAAACAGTTGATTCATATGTGCAATTGGAGTTTAATAAACAAGGATTTCAGAGTTAAATGGCACATACAAATGCTGGGGATGAACTCAGATTCATTCTGTCTAATTTGTGTTCTTGGTAATAAAGCCTGCTAATAATTGCTCACTACAATCGTCTCCCAGTAACACAAATATGGGGATTTTGTGATTAACATAATGTGCTTCTTCCAGAGAGGAAATAATCCGACAAATTCTTAGATGCCTTCAGACATATGTACATAACAATCATGATTTGGTCCAAATTAACTTACTACTGGAAGAGCGTGATTAACACTGGCATAAAATATAATTACAGTTAATCATTGTACAGATTAAGCTCGACAAACTTTTCCCTTTTAAAACAATGTTGTTTGTGTTCAACATAATGGCTTTGTAAACACAGTTAACTCTGTAATTCTTCCCTTGCAAACATTCACTCTTGGTCTGTTTCAATGTCACAGCACTTGCTGCAGACTTCAAAAAGGGAGATGTTAAGTCTGCTGATAGTATTCAAATGTGACAGAGAGGCACCACTCAACAGTGACCTCTACAGGAACACAGGATATATTGTATTTACTGAGAGTATATTGTAACATGCCTCTCTGTGTCTCATGGCAGTTTTTAAGTCCATACAGCACTTAATGGATGAAATGCACCTTTAACTCACAAGATATATTTGTTCTGCAAAATAAAATATTAGTTAATGATATCCTGCTGGATTCAATATTATTAAATTAAAGTATTTAAGTTGTTTTGAGGGAATTTGTGGACCGAAATAGTGTAGATCATTGGTTCCAAACCTGGAGTCTGTGGTCTCCCAGGAAGGGGCCAAAGATGTTCGGAGGACGTTGTCAAAATTCAGATGTGCACTAACAAAAAACATGATAACACACTTACTGAAATAGATGGTTTGTACAAAAGATTTTTTGGAAAGAACATGTGTAGGTCCACTCTGTTGGGATGTTTTTTGGGTGAGCTCAGATTTTCTTAGATACAATTAGGGGGAGGCTCCAAGGAAAAAAGTTTGGGAACCACCAGCTGGAATAATCATGCAAGGATATAATGTAGCATTTTCTTGCTTTCCCTTTGGAGATGGTTAAATTAGGACTAACTGGGATAAGGGTTGTCATGATTTTCAACAAAATCAAAAAATCTCTATTGTATATATGATCAATAGCATCAAAAATAACTTTTAAAAAAACAACATATCGGTCATATTTGGAACCTGAAGCTGTAGCGAGCAAAAGAGAGAGAGCAGAAATAGTCAATCCAAATTCACAGGTCAACAAATACTGACCTTTCTGAGGTGCTATTGGCATCTCATAAAGATTCAAAAGTTATGTTTATGTTTCTTACAAACACAAATACATTCACAATGTTTCAGTACCGAAACCTAAGTTTTCTATTTATGTTGCCCTGATATCTGAGTTGGGATTGATTCTGTTTGATAGTTACTTGTATTTTATCAAAGTTTGAAATTCTAGTATCCTGAAAAATTCAACTGGGGCCCATTAAAGGCTGTTTGAGAAACAAATGTGCATTTTAAAAACACTTGGTGAAAAAACAGATTTAGACAGTAAAACTTGGCATATCATCAAAATGAAACATAAGATTTTAAATACAAAGTTACCAATGTCCTATTTCTACTCTAAGCTGCAGATAAAGACGCACAGACAGATTTCGGGAAGGTGTAATGCAAACAGGTGAGGCCGCTGCATATCAACAAGTATTGCCCTCAGACACCCCAACCCCTCTGCTTTTGGTTGGAGACAAAGAACAGTGCAGAGCAGTGTCTTTAGCGGGGCAGAGGAGGAATGGGAGGGTGCCAAGCCAGGCAGACCACAGCCAAGTGCAGGATCACGGAGGAGGAATGAATGATGCTCAGATAAGGGGCAAAGTAAAGAGGGCAGACCAAACAGGAAAACTAAGAAGGGAGAATGTGCGGGGCGTTGGCTGCCTGAGCAGGAAAATGAGCTGATAGGAATATGTTGCTTTCCTTGTTTGTGTTTTTTTAATGTTGCAGTGTTTTGTTTTTATAACATGAAGAGACTATCCCTGAATATACACAAGTTCAGATGATATACACACAGTAAAGGTATGAGCAAAAGTACAAGACACTTTTCCTTTAATACTTTCATTACAATGTTTTCTGACATAAACAAGTCTGTACAATTTGAGATCTGAAGTTTAGTTTCACACTCAGGGCAGTAAAATAATATATTTCTTAACTATTTTCCCCAAGAACCAACAGTTCAAAAGGTTTTGCACAAATCTGTAGACGTTTTAAGATATGTGGTCAAATTAAAAACTGGGTGGACATGTTTCACTGTTTTTGGTTGTAGTAATACATCTGTAATGTGTAAGACATTCTCTGCACAAGAAAGAATACTTTTTATTAGAAATACATTAAATATCACTGAGGAGCAACACATTGAATCACGATAGAGAGTGTGACAATGGAGGTAAAATGTGCATTCCTTGAGTTAATGTAGTTAATGGCACAGTTGCAGACCTTAAAAGGCATAATTAGTTATTTAGAACAGGGCTAGAATATAAAAAAAACGTAGGATAATCTGCCTCTTTTCCCACACAAGGGACCAGGAGAACACAGGCTACGTTGTACCCCCCTTTCCTTTTTTACCCGAGTTCTCCTTTATGTATTCAAATTCACTTCAGCAGCATAAAATTCTCCCATGAGACAGCATTGTCCTCCTGCTTGTCCCTTGGGCTTCCCATCTCTCGCTAACATCTCTTTACTCCACACGATTTAGCCCTAACACCTAGCAGACAGACCTTTTTCCACAGAACCTGATTTTTCTAAAGTTCCCTGTGATTTAATGAAAATTAATTAAAACGCTTTTTAAAAGCCATGAATGAATGCATAGAATGTTTAAAGGCTTTGTGAAAATTATTCCACTTTTTTTTTTTACTCAGACAGTCTGAAACAAATGCACTGAATAGCCTTTCACTGGTTTTACCCCCTGAATAATAATCTCAGTTGTGTTATTATGTGTGAAAATAAAGGCTACACACATCCCCCCCCCCCCCCCTCTTTCTCTCGCAATGCATTCAGGGAAACGTAGAATAGCAAATTTTACACTGATGGCTGAGTTGCAATTGCAGTTACAAATGTACGAACACTATACTTTCATAATAACGCGGTCCAAATGCTTCAAAAGGCGCGTAGGTCTGCTCTAGTGAACTTGAATATGTGGTCCTTGGTGCATAAAGTAAGCATAAGGCCAATTCTATAGCAATGAGGCTTTACTGAATGAAATGAAAAGCCTAAGGCATCAGAGTTAATACATTAACACAGTGGAGGAGTAACAGACAAAAATACTAAGGAGTGGAATAGATCAAATGACAGAGAACGGCAGTGAAATAATAATCATTCTGCCGTGTATTTTGACAAGCCTCTCACGTTGAAGTAGGGGATGTTAGTTTTAGTCTAAAAGTGTAGCTCTGTAATGGTTAAGGTAAAAATAAATGAATATAAAACAGCGGCGTGGGCTTATGCCTCCGATAACATGAACGGTTTTGCCTCTTACCACACAAAAATCATCACATAAACTACTTTTGTGCGACTGATTCCAAAAGTATTAGAATATTATCATATCTATTCACTGCTAGCATGATGCAAATAGGCTCAACGGCATGCTTGCCTCTACAAAACTCTCCCACCGGGTTCTAATAAAACAGTACAATTTCCCACTCTCCGTTCTCCCTCAGAAACGTAGCAGTCTGCAGCCCTGTGATCTGCGACAGACAAAATGAGACGCAGCAGCTACAACAGAACTGAGACACAGCCAGTATTCCCTGCGCTCCTTGAATAGATAATGCTTTTCCTTCACATTCCTTTATTCTTTCAAAAAGAATGCATCAGAGGCCAAATATTAATTCTTCTTGTCATATGGAGGAGCTACGCAAGTGGCATACTAGGATGGGCTTTTGAATGATTAAGGGAACACATAAAGGGTTTCTTGTGGCGCTTTGAACTTTCTGCAGAGTTCTGAGAACTCTCCACTTATTCCCCACTCTGCAGGAGACTTGATGTTAAAAGACAACATTAATGAAAGCTCGGTAACAGGTAGAGACAGAGGGATTAATGCAATCTAAACACAGCAAGGCGCTCAGAACTGGCTGTAGCTAGCAGGTGAACGGGGGAACCACTTTTCCTCACTTTTCCTCTGTCCTCCCACCATGAATCTCCTTTAAAGAAATGCCAATAGATCTGATCGCCTGATTCTTTATTCCCTCCCTCCCGCCTTTCCTTCCTGCCCGGGCCCATGAAGATGCACGTGTGGGGGGAATCACTTCAAGGAATGACATTGACTGGGGATGTGCTGACTTGCACCACTGTTTGTCTTTTGATGTGAGAGATCAAATCAATGTACGCGCCGTTCTCCGAGCAATGTGCAGCCAGATTAGCATTAGCCCGAAGGTGCCTGCATGCCCTCGATCATTAGCGTTTATGTCTGACTCTCAAAATAATCAGGATTTACTCAGTGCTGGTGTGGCGCTGAACTGATAGGTGCAAAAACAGCCTAACATTTAAGATGGAGGGTAATGTAAGGCTGTCATAATGAGACCAACACCTTCATAAGCCAGAGATGATGCCAGACACTGACATTTGTTATTGGTGTGAGCAGCGTTATTTGTCACTGGAGTGGTGTGCAATGGTGCCTTCACATGGAAAATATCACGATGAGATCTCCTGAGTGCTTAAGTCAGATGGATTGAATGCTCTTGAACACTGATAAAGGTTGATTTCAGGTTGTGCCAACATTGTTGTGGGCAAACTAATGCAGAATAATTGTCATATTTTGTCCTGTCAAAACGGGGAACAATGATATCTTTAACGCCCTAAATTGTGACTTTGCATCACAAGCAAAAAAATCAGCACATTTGATCAATATTAGAGTGTATTTTGATTCATGTGTTTTTTATACAGGGTGACAAATATAGTCCTGTCAAAACCAAGGACCAGATATAGCGCTCGGAAGTTGTACGTTCGACAAAAGCCAGAAATCAGAACATTTTTATAAAATTGTGACTTCTGTTTGATTTCTATATTTTTTACACTTCATACCAAGCACATATCCTAACTGTGCAAAAGGTGATCCTTTGATTAATGTGCACGGTACCAGATCAATAAATTCAACAAATCAAGTTAAACTTCACATCAAAAGCAGGAAATCACTGTTTTATCAATAGGTAGGTGAGTATTTCTGGATTTATATTTAATACACTTTTAGACAAATATATATCACAAAAACAACTAAGAACAATGCTATTTGTAATGTTCTTGTTTTTTTGTCTTTGCATCAAGAATAAAGCATTTTTTTATCATTATATTTGTTGTTGTTGTTTTTTTTTTACATTTTTATATTCTTTCCAACAAATAAATATCAAAATAGTTTCGTAGAAAACCCATAAAATCTTAAATGCTCTGAAGTTACAGTTTCTTCACAAGCCAGAAATCAGTAAGTTTATCTAAATGTAAGAATATCCTTACGGTCCTGTTGAATCCCAGAACAGGGAAATATTCAATACTCTGAAGTTGGACAAAAATCACTACATTTAATCAACATTTCAGTTTGTTTTGGGTTATGTTTTCAAAGACTTTATGACAAATAAATATCCCAACTATTCTAACATGCAAGACATCCAGATGTTCTGACAATATTTTAGTGCTTTTTGGTTAAGTTTAAATTCACTTCTGACAAAACCTGTCCTTACTGTCCTTTCAGCACAGATACAACAATATCTTTAACACACAGAAATTGGCTAAATGTATCAATATTTAGGTTTATATTGATTTATTTAAACTTGACCTAGTTGATCCATCAAGATGAGGACATTTATAGAGAATAGTTCTAAAGTCTGACTGAAGTCTATTTTTGTTTATATTTTTATTTTCTTTATGACAAATACAAATCCCAAATGTCCAATCATAACCCAGGACAATAAACTCTTTAACTCTAAAGTTTGACTTTGCATTCCAAGTAGAAAATCAGCAGATTTGTGTCAATATGTGGGTGTATTTGGATTAATATTTTCATATAACTGGTACTTTACATATTCTACTGTACTGTCAGTGTTCAAACTAAGTACTTGTGCAATTATTGTGTAAAGAAACTATTAAGGGAGCAACTTTGAGATTAAGTAGGCATAAGGATCTTAGCAGTGCATTTCTGCCACATTTGAATTCATACTGTTTGCCTGTAACTTCATGCTAATGATCAAAGTTGGGGGGGGGGATTCTCCTGAGTGCGAGTTATGAAGATGAGATGAGGAGAGGGAGAGGGAGAGGGAGAGTCAGAGGGAGAGAGAGAGGGAGAGGGAGAGAGAGAGGGAAAATGAGAGGGAGAGCAAGAGCGAGAGAGAGAGAGAGAGAGGGGGAATATGAGAGGGAGAGAGAAACTGCTTTGCTGCCCTGCTTTGAACACTTTTACACTTTCCAACAAGCTTTGTTTTTTAATTGGCTGAAATTAATCTTAGGGATGTAGATGCCTGATTTGCATTCATTAAAACCCAACCAAAAGAAGTCATGCTTAATTCCAATCAAATTTGCTTAATTATGCATGGCGAGATATTCCCAAATGAGCTGTGGATTTTTGTTGGACCTTTTTTTTTTGTTTCCTATAGCAAATAAAATGTAATGAAGCTGTCTTTTTGTGTTTTACTGAATGTTGAGGAGCACATGAGGAGCACCTTGAGCCCAGGCTGAAAACAATATTACTGCTAAAGTAATTATAAGAATCTGCATTTTTCATTGTTAATTGTGGATGTCAGCATCATTAATTTTAATTTACGGCAGGCAATAAAATTAAGAATACTTTGTGCTGATGTTTTAAATCATGCCTGTGAAGGGGACACATAATGCAACTTAAATCTCAAGTAGATATTGATTGGGGTGGATGGTCTTTTCTATGAATCTTAAATAGGCAGACGCTGGGAATCTGCTTGAGACTTCACTTTTACGAGTTAACTCCAGCACCAGATATCACGAGTGCAATACAATTAAAGAAGTGTCAGTTTATGCACACATGCACGACGTGGGCGCGTGCACTGACACACTTAATCAGCAAACTGCAGAACAACAGAGTGATATTGAAGCAGATAACAGACATATAGGAGCAATTACAACATAGTCTAACCATGACTAACTTCTTAATAAAATACATGAATGGCATTTACATATAATTCAGTAAACCTGTATTTTCAGAACACATTTATATAGTTTGAGTGTCTAATCAATTAAAGTGTCCGGCATTGTAAAGTTGTTTTTTTACAGACAGACTGAAAGCAGGATGGAGGAGTTTGAAGTGTAGTTCTGTACAGTACTTGGTCTGTGGGGGATGACATTATGTGTTTCTGCTCCAACACTTGATTTATAGCTTCATTTGGACCGCGTTTGTACGAAACACATCCTGCTGCTGCAGGAGGCTTTAGTGCATTGTAGTCTGAAAACAAAGGAAGAATAAAATTGATCTTTCTGGACACACACAAAATCAATGGATGGCTATTTCCTGTTCCATGGCATGTTAGTCCAACTGACTTGCTCAATCCTTGAACTTTCCTTGTGTCCTCCCTCGCCAGAGAAGAAAGGTCTGCAGAGTTCAGTGGAAACTTAAGATGATGTCATTTAAGGTCCTTTGGATCAGAGAATTTTTTGTTTTCACTTTGCCTTGACCCTTAAAACGGAGACATTGAAAGGGCCTCAGGTTCATATCCATGTTATTGTTTGCCTACTTATTACAACCAACAATGTTTATTGTCTTCTTAGTGTCCTGTTTTTCATATTTTTCTATGCCCCTGTAAAAACACTGAATTGCCTTGTGTTTGAAATGTGCTATATAAATAAACTAGCCTTGTCTTGCCTTATTCAATATTTTGTATTTTTTGTATTGTGTTTTGTTGACTCATGAGGTAGCCATTTCAGCCAAAGGGAATAAAAACAAAACAAAACTGTAGTAATAAATATACGTTATGAAATATTTGGTCGGCTTTGGTTGAATTCCACCTTCTATTCTTCCAGAGGATGTGTCTGAACCTGTTGTACAATGCATTCTGTTCTCTAACAAGGTGATTGTGTTTCCAGCACAAAAAGACTCTACAGTGATGTTCAATTGTTCTCTTTCAGGCTGGCTGTTCGCCAGAGGCTCCTTCATGACACATGGAGCTGCTCCACTATCAGCTCCCCTCTCCTCTTCCTGTCTGCTTTCCTGGCGGTGACTGAGGCAAGTCACTCTAATGCAACAATGATGGTGATTTCACTCTGCTTATCGAAGCGAGTAAGTACTTAAGCAGCTGCTTGTACTTTGATCCAATTTACTTCCTGAATGTGTGCTTCCTCATGCACAGTAAACAGGCCTGCCTAAGTTGTCATTAGTTCAAAGCCAAAGCAAATAGTTCACATGATTATTGTTTGCTTAGTTTTTTTGTTCTGCTTTGTACAGTATCTTTGTTAACACAAGTGAGTTAACTTTAGTGACAGGCCTTCTCAATATGGCGCATATTTCAGCTATCAATTTGTACTTTAAGGAAATGGCTGTAATTCAATATTGCCAGCGGAGCTCTGGAGGTTGAATGGGGATGCCATAAGTTGAATACCACAACCTTTAACATCATTGTGTGCTTGAGTCATCCCCAAGGACAGGGCAGATAAAAGATGATCAGTAAGAAAATTGATAGCACTGATTTAATAAACATCCTCAAAATGATCTCTGTGACCTGCAGGCAGTGCGGCAGTCACTCGTACTTCGCCCTGGTTAAAGAATCAAGTGAGATGATTCATTTGAGTGACTGAGGTAGTTGAGTTTGATGGATCATTCCTAAAAGCATCATTGCTAATCTTCAGCTCCTCTTTTTTAGGTTATTCACAGATCAGTGAGTTTTCCGGCTAATCCTGGACCTGACGCTGCTCTTGTCTGTGTACATGGTATTCATCATACTCTGACAGGAGGAGTCCTTCAGACGACAAATAACCTTCAGAGAGGGGAGGCAGGCAAGCAGTAGGTGTGCAGTTATTTTGGATACATTTCACAGTGGAGTAGGAAAGCTGCATGGGGAGATGTATGGTGTCCTTGTTGGGTGCGAAGAGATGGACCCCTCTCCGTTTCCAAGCATAATCATTCTGAGCCTCAGCCATGCCTTCGACAACTCAATCAGACAGCCCTCTACCTGTAAAGTGGCTGGGTTGATTTGATTGCCACTTTTATTGGATCCCGGGCACATAAATCAAACCAATGGGGACGGCTGTACAGACGTGACCACTCGTCATTCGCTAGTAGCCTTGGAAACATTGTTTCGAGGGCCGCGTGGCTGTCATCGGAGGTAAATCAGGGGTCTGAAGTTTCTTTCCTCCAACACAGGAGCATGGAGTTAAATCATCTTGAAAATTGATGTCGCTGTGCCCAAGTGTTTTCACCTATCCCTTGGATAGAGTCCCATCAACTGGTGACAATGTCAGCACTTTTACCCTTCTCTCAAAAAAGCGATGTTTCCTGTCTCGGGGCCTTGGAGGCCTGTTGAAGCTGATAAGAGGTGATAAAGTCAAAGTATAAAGTTTGACCTTTTGCATAACTGATTTTTGTCTGCTATTTAAAAAAGTTATAAAATATTCAGCCACAGTACAAACAACTACAAACTTTAAAGTTCAACTGGGTAATATTAGTACAGTGGCCGATCAGGGGAAACATGATGCAACAGCTGATAGATTTTGATTAGGAGAAACGTGCCGTAGAAACTACCTTAATTATTAAATAATAATAATAATACAAAACTCCAAAATAAGTAGAACAACAGAAATGTGCTGCATATGAAAAAAATACTCTGCAAAAAATTAAACAATTGCTTAAACAACACATGCCGTAAAATCATATATGATTGAAAGCCAAAACCACACAAATGCAACAGAAAAGTGGCATTATGAAGCCAAACGATGGTTCCCGCCGTATTGGAAATGCTAACTATCTTCCAGCTAATGCGGGAGCAGGCAAAAGAGGTTGAGTTGAGGCGGGCAGACTGAATATCTTGCTAGAATACGCCCATCTTGCCTGTCTAGCTTGTAATCTATCTAGCGTTTTCCAAACACGAACAAAGACAGTTTAAGGTTCAGTTACAGAAGTGAGCCCAGCCTCCTGGCAAACAGACACAACTAAACTGACTGACTGTCAATTCAGCCACGCCCTTAATTATAGCTAATTATGCATAAAACTTATAATATAATTTAAATGGATGTGTTGTAAAGAATTCATCCCCCGCACAGTTTTTACCAATAAAGAAATGATCTATAGAGACCATAACCTTAATTTGTAACAGGCTGTAAGCATGTTCATTTCTACTCTAAAAATGTGTTATTTTGTTTTTGGCTCTAAAGGGATTTCCTTGGTTTTTACACGCCACACACTGGAGGTTGCCTCTTGACCAGAACTGAAAAGGTTGAACATGTGCAGTGTTTTTGCAGTGATCAAATAAAGTTTGATCAAAAAATTATGTTTTTACTTTGCCTCAATGATATGAGCACTAACCATTGACTGTAAATATTATGTTCAGAATGATGTACTGTTCAACCCACGGTCAATATGCAATAAACTTTTAGATGTAAAATTGTTTCCTATTTTGAAGTACCATCATAAACTTTCTCAGATGTAATTCCAACAACTACATCAGACAGTTAGCTCCCATATTGTGAGGGTAATTTATCCTGTAAAATAAAGTAGGCGTCCAGACCCTTTCTTTGAAACTTAATACATTGTTCATGGCTAAGCGCTGTCTGGTGAGCTTTTTGATTCAGTATGAACTGATTAAGTCTATCATGTCCACCAGCGCTTACAGTGGGAACATATTAGATTAAATACAGGTAGCTAATTTCCTCCTCTGCATGGGTGAGTGGGAGTATGAATGAAAGTGATGTAAAATTAATTTAGACCTCTAAAATTTTGATCACACCGAGGCTATTTTGGTTCTCATGATGACAAGTAATAGGAGGTTGTTTCTTTCTAACCTCACAATATTACAACGTTTGCCTGTAGGGCTTTCAGGATCAATTTCATTCAGCATAAATATCACTTGATCTGTAAAACAAATTAGAAATAATAAAAGCAATAAAAATGCAGCCAAGCTCTATTGAGATGTCCCTTCTAGCCATGTGTCAAGACTGAAGACATTAATGATACACGCAGGAGAGAAAATTACCATCTAGGATACGTCCAAACCAGTAAACTGGTAAACAAGCTGGCCGTTAGGAGTGGGGATGATTTGAATCAACAAGGGTGAACAGATATGGATACTCGGCGCATTAGTGTTAATAGGAATAGATTATGGAGGGATTTCGTGGAGTGACCTTCAGTGCACTAATTGAAATAGTATTCCGAGTCAGCAGTGGAGTAATCAACTTAAACACAGAATCATAAATCATCATGAATAGCGCTGTCACAACCAAGCCATTAGCCTCGTGTTTTTTTCCCCAGCAACCTCATGAAAATATCTGCCACACCGATCCGTAGGTTAATAGGAACAGAAATGGCATTTAGAGTCTATTTGGATCAAACGTACTGTGAGCTTGAAAGTAGAACTTTGCTAATTTGCAGGTAATGTGAATTGATGTAGTAAGGGTTGAAGATAGTTCGGGCAACGAGTCAACACAATAACTCTGTGGAATAATCAGAGCTTTTGGTAATGCCTTAGTCATGACACAGCAATGTGACAAGTCACCTCTCTGCAGGCCTAGTATTGTGGCTAGATATGTTATCAGGCTTTCTGTCGGATAATCATGTTAGCTGAGTGTGACCTTTGTCTTTTTTTAATTAATCATAACTGACAAAAGTGCAATAAACTGTGGGACCTTTGTGCTACACTTGCTTTTTAAGAATGTGCTGTGAGCAATCTGAGTGATCATAGCACACACTGCAACAAACCTGGATTTTGCAGCTTGTTATAAACCACTCACATTATTAGGTCTAATCTTCATAATGCCAATTTATTTACTTACATTCACTTAGTGCCACATTCAAAAGTATCAACACAGAGTGCTTTGTCAAAGTTTACAACATCTATATTAATATCAACAAGTGCTGTGGCAGTAAATAGCTTTTTAATTGCAACTAAAGTGAACGAATTAGATTCTAAACAGTCGGTTAGTGTCAGTAAAATGTCTTTCACACAACAATACCCCGCAAACTTGTCAGAAATGCTGATAAGAGGGCCGATCCTGAGCGCTTACACGGCATTAATCAAATAGCAGGTCTAATTAAAAGCGCTTTAAACAAAGCTTTTTTTCTAAATGTTGCTCAGGTATGGCAATAATTTTTGATCAGCCAAGCCTGGAAGACAAATAATTAGAACTGCCACAGCGGCCTGATGAGTGATGTCAGCATCTCCGAGTGACCTTCCCCTGCTAATTAATTTTCATTCCAGGGGAAAAAAGACCCCGTTGTTGCACATTATTAATTGAGTTCATGAAAAGATGCACCTGATTAATTTTTGTTGATAATACTTGTCATTCTGGCCGCCGTTCGTAATCATTTTATGGGTTTTCATCTTAGTGTTTTTCAAAGTTGATCTAAGTCATCTTTACTGGAGATTAATTTGTCCAAAGTAGCGCTGGCCTGTCCCAACAGACAGCAGAGCCTCGGTCTGTCTCACTTAGACGCCTGCTGAACACATCAGTTTCTCTTTATCAGCATTTGTTTATCCTTATTTACCCTCACAAACACATTGATAGTGGGCCGCAAAGTGAGAGTGAGTGAGAATTATTAACCATACCACTTAATAATTAACTTTTACAACCAAACCATGCTATGAATAAAATGCCTCTGCTACACCAAATTAAAGTAGTTTTGCAGAACAAAGATATGGCTTTAAAAACATTCAACCAGAGCCCAGTAGAGCTATTTCTTTATATTATATTCATCTTGTGTATGTCATAGTGTAGAGGAATATATGCACAAGACTGCACAATATGAGAACAGTATGCAAGGTGCAATGACACCGCTCAATACTGAAATAACAATATGAGGTGCGATGAATAAACACAAATTCAAGAACAAATATTATCTATAAGTCAGATTTTATGTCTATCCGCTGTTCTTCATGTTTTACACCATACCTGTGTTCAACATGTCCCTCGTTCATCAAAACAAATCCAAAAACTTTTTTTTCACTGCTCATATGGCAACAACAATTCTGCAGGTAGCGGATAACTAGCTTGAACTTCATTTAAAAGCATGACCATTATACCCAGGCCTACATCCGATGGGTAAAATGCACACATGCAGCGTGAGAAAACATCACTTTGTAAGATTATTTTTCTCATGTATTGCAATGAATCCAGACTTTTGCAATTCATGCACTGTGAATGCTCACATCGTGATAACTTGAGGTGTGCACAGTTTATCGAAAATGTGAATTTGTTCACTGTTAATCCTTTAACAAAGACGTTAACTTGGATAGCAGCTAATCAGTTAATTCCGTTTACAGATTAAGTAAACGTTATCAGGTATTATCATCAACACAACAAAAAACATCAGCTTTTTCCAATGTCAATAGATTGGAGTTATTCAAGAAAGGCATGATGGCTTCTAAGACTATAAATTACACGTGTCTGTATGAAAATCTACAAATAGAAACTTTTGTTGATATATCACCACTGTCTTCTTCACTCTAGCAGCGCTCTGAAAGTACCTTCATGTAGGTCAAGCAGCTTTTCAAAATAAAAGCGATGGTGCAGAGACGGGAATTTTGCTCATTATTCAATAAGCTCGATAAAGTACATGAGGTGGTATGTTCTTTCTCAGGTTGTCCACGACCCATCTTATCATGTAAGACTGGGGCTTGGATGTCAGCGGAAAAAGGACCAATGGATTAATGGACGTTTTCCCAGCTGTGGCTATATCGATGAAATTGCCTTTAATTTTGCAATGCTAATGCATAAGCAAAGAAAAAAACATCAAGAATTTGAACTGAGTGGTCTTGCTAAAATAATATTATCAGGTGATGTGACTGGCAGTATTTGAGGCACTTTCCTCAGTCTTGTGGAAAAGTAAAGGAATGATCACAATGCTTATTAAAGGTCAATCCTTCTCTAAAGCCCTTCATCACCTATAAGATTTTCATAAAGAGAAATATAAAAAAATTCAGGTCAAATCTGTCGGAAATAAACATTCACATATAAAATATTTTAAAAAAATCTGATTTAAGTTTTAGATTTATCCTTTCACAAAATATATTTGTATAAATACTATAAAAGGCAAACCATTCGCAAACATGATGTGCAAGTGTTTATAGAATTATGTAAAATAAATCTGGTATGCCAAGCACTCAAGCTGCAAACAGTGTTGTTAAAAAAGCTCCAGTGGAATTGAAATATGATGTATGAAGACCAACATGAGCAATGGCTCAATAGGTTTGAAGGCTTGTCAGACGCTGCACACCGCACAGCTGTTTACGATACTATTCAAATATGTCACATAGTGGACTTTAGAAATACCACATGAAAATTAAAATGCCAGATAATAATGCATTGCATTGTGCAAAAAGCTGGGTCAGTTTCAACTTAACTTGTAAGAAGACCTTCCATTCTTTACGCTGTGCCAACACAGTGGCCTCATTCTGGCTGGTAATATGATGGAGTTCAGGAGGAGCTCGCATCATGTGAAACTGATATGCCGGTGCAGTCTGCATAGCTTTTTTTCCCAGAAGCTGGCAGAGGCCCCTTCTTTTACTGAAGTCAGTTTTACTGGTTGTTAAAGATGCAGCAAAGATTGTTCTTAAGGAAACATTGGATGTGCGTGAAAGCTGGGTTGGAGTTTGAAAGCTGTACTTATCAAGTCACTATACTTGTGTTGTTACTTTCTAGTTAATAACTTATTTTACTTATTTTACCGGACTCCTACCTTGACTTGAGGTCGACTTGTCACATCACTTCAGGGATCAGAGCAGCTTGCCAATATTCTTGAGACAGGAGGAGTGGACGAATCCTGCAGCCTCTTTGCTCAGATAATCCCAAACACTGCAAAGTTAAAGAAATTATGTCCCGTGAGGTGGTTGGTATTATTTATTACAACACATAAAGCTGTAATGCACACACACTTAGTGTGGATGTATTTTCATTCCAAATCCACTCAACCAAACATTTTAAAGTATCCACCATTACAAGTCCACAGAGTGTAAAAGGAAAAAGGAGAGAGTCACATAACACTCAAAAACATGTCCATCATGAGTGGACAGTAAGACACGAGGGGAAAAAACTTTTAAAGGCAAAATGAAAATGGCTATCCTAAGATGAGTAAATAAATGACATGCAGCAAAACAACAGTTGCGCTGAATGCCCATGAGCATGTCAATATGTAGTTTCTGACCAATCAGGGGGGACTATAATCATGGTTTGACTGTATGTTTTTTCCTCACCTGCCACTGCAGCAGGTCAATGAATAGTTCTACTGCCCACTCTATCTTAAACTTCTGGAATCCTTGACTATGAACAAACTAAAGAAGTACATAATTAAAAAAATCAATCTTTGATTTTGGCAGGTAGACAGTTTTTTTTTTTACCTGTATCACACAACAGGTTACTCAGTATTTTGCAGGAGGCTGAGGTAATTATTGAATTCTGTTGTTATTAAACTATAGCTAATGGCCACATATATGAAAACATTGTACTTAGGACTAAAACTTATTGATAGCACCTGTACTCAATATTATGTTTACTTGATAAAACTGAGGGACACGTTAGTTACAGTATGTTTGTTCTAATTCTAGTCTAGCTTAAAAAGAATTACAAAAAAAAGAATGTTCTGAAAACAATGGCATGACATTTTGTAAAACATATGATGACATTATAGAGAACAAAGGCAGATTTTACCAGTAAAACAGCATTCAACAGCAATTGTCACTCTCTATACTCTATAACTATGAAATTGATAAACTTTCAGTTTCTTTCCCACCAGCCAAGGAGAAGCTGCGATATTGTAAAAGATGTTAATGGTTACGTAGTGTCACCTCATGCAGTGAAACTATAATCACCCAATAAAGCATCATGAGCCATAAAGGTGAATCAACACCTCTCTGACAAAGTCTTAACAAAAATCTCTTTCACCAAGTAAGGATTTATGGCCAGGCTCTGAAGCTGCATGGCATTAGACATACAGGGGGCACACTTTCTGGTCACTGGCTGTAAAATATTTGGACTGTAAATCGATGCATTTTAATTTGGCAAATATATTAGCACACGGTCTTTGCATCTTAGCATCCTCACTAAACTTTAAGCTGAGGCAGAAGTTCTCATATTCGTGTGCAATGCTTTTTTTTTGTTTTGTCTGATAAAAGGTAAAAAGAAACAGTAAAAACACATCATCTACATACCTGAATGTGTTCAAGTGTTGGCATGGCAGGTCCTCCATAATCATTTAGCTGTGTGCTTTTTGCTTTCTTCAGTGGTTGTTTGAGTCACCAGAGTGGTTTATTTTTGTAACAAACCAGAAGTTGAGAGTACAGTTTCTGTTGAAGTCAAACAGGACTATGGACATCACCTGAAAAATAATGCCATTGTAGGTTAACGATATTCAGCCCCTTGCATTATTCAAGTTTGACAACTTAATGAACTTTTAGAAGTGTTGGTACATTCACCGAATGAAATATTACCCCAGAAAAAGTATTCTTTTGACAACAGAATAGGCAGGCTTTATGCATGGAAAATTGTTTAAAAAAATAAAATGTTTTTTTTTTTTTACCTGCCTTTAGGCTTATTTATGGAAGCCCATTTCCGACAGTAAAAAAAATAAAAATGAAAATAATAAAGTCTCATAATTTCTCATAACTTTTTATCTCATTATTTTGACTGATCTCATTATTATGACTTAATTGTTTTCATTTTTATTTTTTTAACTGGCGGAAATGGGCTTCCATACTTATTCCATGTAACTGGCGACTTTCAGCAGGTGTGCGTTGTCATAGTTACAAGAACAGATGTTGAACTAGTCCTCGCGCAAGACTCTTCTTTTATTTTTCGATTAAATACATATCTGACAAATATGTTTGAAGTCATATAAAACTAAACAAAGAGGCATTCGTGAGAACTCTATGGTTTCATTATGTTGTAACGCATCTCTAAGTCACTTAGCCTAGTATGTTTTGGCTGAAGGTGTGGCGGCCGAGCATTTTACCTGTTAATTAAGTGAATTAATTAAGTGAATTAATTAAGTGTTTTTTCGACACGGCTTGCTTTTAGCAGCTTTTAACCTAAATGACGTTTAGTGAGAAACACGCCTACATGAAAACTTAAGAAAACAGTTTTTTTCTTACCTCACGCAAAACCGAGTATCCTCTCACAGGTGCACACAGTTTTTGCCAACTGCCAATCAAATCCAGAGAAGAAGAATCGTCGCGCGCAATCACAGGAAGTGTTTTAACGCGAAATGAAAGCTACAGTGACTCCAATCAAGGTGACCCAAAAATTAAAGGTAAGCAATATGAACACAAACAGCAATGTGGTTGACACATGGGCCAATTCACAGTCATGCTGTAAGAACTGTAGTTTATGGTTGTAAGTGGCACAGTAGAATAGATGTGCTGCTGATATTGAATTACAGAAAACGCCATGCCAGACCAATTCAGTAAATGGGCCTAAATATAGTCATGTTACATTGTAGGTTACTAACACAACTACCCATAGGATGATATTGACTGGCACTTGATTTCTTCCTGTTACCAAAATTAACAATATACTGCATGAGCAGTTCCCCTGCAAGTTCTATGGCCTGTTATTTTCATTTTTCCATGTCCAATACTATGACACATTACTTTTAACAGTTACAGTTTATATCTAAGAAAAGGGTAATCAACAGTATCACTGTACACCCTCTCTAAAAAATTAAAAATGAATCGATAACAATAGCTTATGTTTTAATACGATGGCAACAGAAATACAAGTTTGAGGCACCCAATATTTGGGAATTTAATGTTTTGAGTAACCAAAAAAATGAAGGCATACTCCTGCAAACTATCTATTTTGCTCAAATGCATTAGCAACATTTTGGTACTGAGTTGTTGCCAACATATTTGTGCTATTCAGACAGTGGTTTTTTCAAGCTTGCAGCAGCTTTTGGTTGAAAGTATTATCGCAAGATCTGAAGTTTTTGTTAAAGCTCCAGTACTTTTCGATATAATCAATAATTAAATCCCAGAGATTGTATTGTTTTAAAACACATGGTATTGAAACGTGTACAATAAGGCAGCTGACCTGATTGACTGACTGATTGGCTAAACTTAACAGTTTGTCAAGAGGCTTATAACCTGCCTCAGCTCCAGCTGTTAGTCTGTACTTAGGTTGACTCAAAGTTAGGTTGAGACAGCATTAATAGATCTACTTCAAAGCCTCCTGCAGTAACAGATGATGTCGTCACTCATGCTTCTTCCATTAATATTTACAGTCTATGGTCTTGACAGTCCTTAACTTGTGTATTTTAAGTCAGGTGTCAGGACTTTAAATTTGTCTTTACTATATTGTCTTCTTCTTTTTACCTGTATACTACTGAAACAGAAACCTCAACAATGCCTTGCAGGTTTTTTTTTCTATCTTCTTGTTCTTAATGGAAAATACCTTTACAGCCACAAAAGCCTGCTATTGTATGATAAGCTGCAAATGTAGAGAGGTGTCTGAAAATCCATTTAGAATTAATAATACCCAAAGCAAAGCATGGTTAATGAAAAAGTGTAATTTATCTGAAGAGGTGCAGAGTCGTCTTTGAAATGCGAGATGTCACTGAGCCGGTATAAATGCGGGCGTTAATGGTTACATTGACAGTGCTGTGGTATTGTTCTTGACCATAGAAAATGATGTGAATGGCTTTGCTTGTCATTGTTGTGAAACTATTAATAGATCTGTAATTATGGTGGGGAAATTGTTGATTTTTTTTCTTCCTCTATGGTATTTGATATGCTCAGCACAATGCAGAGATGAATTAGGACTAATAAACAGGCCTCATGATTCTGTCTCTAATTGGAAGATCATTATATCTCTTCCAGAGAGATGCCCACAGCTAAAGCCTTTAACAGCACTATTTCAAACAGGACACAAAGGCCTTAATGAATACTCCTGTGACTTCGCACCGTCTCTCACAAAGGCGAGCACATTTTCTGTTTTTATCTTACACATGGTTTCCTGTAATTGTTGGATTGAGGTGCAAGATCAAATGTGCTTCCCTTGGAAATCACAATAATTATACGGGGGTTGTGTTTTGGTTAAAGAGTTATGGGATCATTTGAAGATGTGTTTGCAAATATGCTTGCAGGGACATCGTACTTCTTTTCTTTTAATCTTTACCGGGGTGCAGGATATTTCTAAAACAAGACCTTGTATCACTATGTTGTCATTTGAAATATTTTACAATGTCTTTACGTGCATACTTATGCATTGCCATTAGAACACAATAACGAAAATAAGGAGAGCAAATGTAATGCATGCTCTGGGAACGTGTTGAAATCTCTTGGTGCCATTTGCTCCCATCAGTGTGGCTGATAGAGTCATTAGAGAGCTGGAGCGGCTCGGCTCCGGGGTCTCTCTCCTGTAAATGGCCCTGTTGGATTGGTGAACAACCTCCGCGTGGCGCCGTGGCCTCCCAGCACTCCACTAAAGCTAATAGGTCACAGCTGCAGAGCTGGGTGACAAAAGCACGAGTGTTAACAATGGATAATGTGCGAATGGATTGCAGTTATCTACCTCTTTCTCTGTCTCGCAATTCAAAGTGTT
The DNA here is from genome assembly GCF_963930695.1 of Labrus bergylta. Lineage (NCBI taxonomy): Eukaryota > Metazoa > Chordata > Actinopteri > Labriformes > Labridae > Labrus > Labrus bergylta. The sequence continues at coordinate 5,093,971 of NC_089207.1, read as the reverse complement.
TGACTTTGAATTTCAAGTGTTAAATCAGATTGTTTTTTCTCCCACTGCAGTGACAGCAAGGTTCAGGAGTTCTTACTGTACATTTCACGTTTGACCTCCATGCTAATGGAGGAGCCTCTTCTTTATCTATTAGTGACGAACGTGATCACCCTTGCACGGCTGGAAAACCAAAAGTGCTGAAATCGTCTAAATGATGAGCTGAAGGATCTGTGGGTTTTTGCATATCACACCTCGTCCATGGCTTTAAGAAAAAGGGTGAAAGAGGTCAGCTCAATATGCATATAATTTGGGGTTACATCCGAAGTTTGGGTTCTAAGCTTCTTGATGAAAGACAGCTATGAATAAATGTAATCTTTTTCCCTCACATTTGGTCATTTGCTGAGGGCTGTGAAAAAGTCTTTGTATGCGCTTTTACTATTAATGTTCCTTATTACAGTTTCCTTAGGCAGGTTGTCCTTCGGAATTGCTCTAAATGATTGACCAATGTCACAGAATTTAGATTTTATTTACAGAAGTTGTAGCTGATTTGACTTCTCTATTGAAGTCAGAATATTGTCACTGTACTGTATATGCATTGCCCCTATAAGTTGGAAACTCCAATCATCAATGGAGACGAACCAAAGTCAGCTTTTATTTTGGTAATCAGATATTTGCGAACTATTTTTGTCTTTATTTTTTATTTTTATTACAGACTCTGCAAACTAAGTCTAGAAATTACCCTGAATTATTCATCGTTCACAGTGTTTTACCCGGAACCAAATCATGCGCAGAGGTCTCCTTCCTCCAAAATGAAATGATTGTATAATTAAACAGCTTAAACCTTTCTTCATAAAGCAGTTTTAATGTTTGAAAAAAAAAAAACCACCTTGACCATGACCATCTTCTTCATCTGACACAGGAGGTCAGGGGGCCGAGAGCAGAACTGCTGCTAGCGTATTTGATGGTGCTAATCTTGCTTTTAAATTCTTTAAGTTTTTCATTGTTTTGAAGAACAGAATTAACCGCAGAGGTATTCTCCTTTAGAAAACAAACCTATGAATTCAACCTGTAAAAATTAAGCAGTTATGCATTAAAAAATCTGCATCTTTCTGATGCTATTCTTACAGATACAGGACATCACTCGGGTCTGCCCACAGAGCTGTACGTAGCTTGTTTGATGGTGTGAATCATGGTTTTACCTAACAATTTCACCACGGTTAAAAAACTAAATATTTCACCAGGAGCTAAATATTTGTAAAGGTTTCACTTCTCTGAAACAATAAGACTCTAAAAGATCATTCAAACCAGCAGTATTAATGAAGCAGTATCTACAGTAGTTTTCCCCATCTCTTCTGGGAGGCATGCCACTGTAATACTAATGTAAGCTCACCAGTTTACTAAAAGTGCTTCATTCTTTTAAATGAAATGGTAAAAATAATACAGTACTATGATTTGAAAAACAAAGTATTTGGCTTGATCTTTTTTTTTAATTGGCTGATACAGGTGTTTGTTGAGGTATTGAACTGAAAATAGTGGGGGAAATAGTCAAAGCCTCCTCTTAAATGTCTTCGTCTGATTCAGCCGACACAATTCTAAGTCCGCTACAGTCCTACAGTAATGTCTTGTGCCCTCAGTTATTTTATTGAATGCATGGGAAAAGTTTAGGCCACACTGGAGGGGAACTTATTTGTTGAGCAAGGGAAAATACATGGAGACGAGGGCAGACTGTCAAAGGACTGAACGCCATTCATCTGCTAACCTGTTCAAGGTGTGCCTGGTTGATGTCCTCCTCCTTTGGTGGGGAACATATGTCCACAGCAGCTGTGCCACCGTGAATAGGCAGTGATTGTGTGCTAGCTAACTGCATTCCTGGGAGCCAGGCCAAGTCTGAGTGGAGTGAGCTGTCCCATTTTTTTGATACAAGCGTCCCCCACATTCCACCTGATTTAAATGTCTGCTTTTACACAGATCTAGTCTCTGGTCAAAACTACACCTGAGCTAGAAGATCTCATTTTTTGAGGCCGGTAAAGCTGAGACATATTTCAGATCAAGTGCTAAATGGCATATGGCTTGGACAGGTGTACTTCCAGTCAGTGACACAGTTTTCAATATCTTCAGTGCAGGTCTTTTTTTTTAGATGATGTATAGTAGAAGATTGATGCTAGATGCTTGATTGTCAAGTCAGGGAATTCTATTTCTGTTTGGTATACGTCAAAGAAGATGATGGAAATTGGGGCAGTAGTATTTTTATGAATAGTTTGTTTATTTGTTGAACATTTTGAGAAAAAAGTCAGAACAGCACATTGTTTTAGTTGTTCCTAAACAAACCATAAATGAAAAAAAGCTTCCGACCTAAATGTTGGAACCTTGAAGTACAATAGTCAATGCACCAATCCTTTTCCATATTTTTTTTTTAATACGAAGATGAATATATATACCATGCATTGCATTGATTTTGTGTTTTTATACTTTGCATGCTATTTAATGTCTTTTGTATTGTCTTATCTAGACCCTGAGTCTGTAAAGTTTTGGTTGATTGATATAACATTTTTTTACAGCAGCACAGATTAGTTGCTTTCAGGGAAATTATCATATGACAACAAGACTTCAATGCTAGTTTCAAGAATGTAATGTTATTTGAATTTAAAAATGTATGAGAAATCAGTTGCTGTGTCTGAAAGTACATATCTTCATACTTTTCGTATAACGTCAAATTGAGTATGTACTAGTGCGTCCTGAATTCATAGTTTGTGTTGGTGAGAAATCCCCAGATGAATACCAGATTTGACAGAATTTTAAAGTAGAATCTGGGAGCTCACTCCTCATACTCAAATGCCTCCACAATCCCAATGGTAATGGACATCCTTTATCAGAAAATGTTCAAGTCTAGATTTCCAAACAAGTATGAGGGACTTGTATCAAAACATTAACATATATGGCTAGGTTAAGTAAATGACAGAGACAGTACCTTGCATTTGTATGACCTCAAATTACTGTATGCAAATAATCACCGTGGCAATGTTGTGTACATCATCCTTGAACCTGATCGTTATTTCATCTTTTACAATAAACTCAACCACCTGTAATCGTTATCAGACGCTCGCACAGGAAGCCCGGTGCTGTAAATGTAATCTAAATGTAAACATTAAAAGGCAGAGGCGAAATGGAAATCTCATTTCTGCGTGGGCTGATGTCTGACCACAAACAAACAATAGACATCTGCAATATTTCTCTGCTCTGTCCTATCGCAGACCTCCATCCCGTGAGGAACAAGGTCAACAGAAGAGCTCTGAATGGGATGGCGATCCCAAAATAACAATCCTGAACACCAACACCCCCCGCCACAACCACCGCCACCTTTTAAACAACACAATCACACAATCAAAGCCCTGCTGCCGTTCCCTCATTGTTTAATTTCTGCTGGCTATCTTAGATATCTCTGCGGCTGTTCTTATCTTTGACCTTCAGCTTGTTGCTTTGTCGTCACCCCCCACCCTCCACCCACCTCATACCTGCTCCCACCCCCCACTCCAGTGTGCTGCGACCTTCAGAGGGGTGTCATTACTCCCTGACCCATTTGACGATCCCCTCATGTGGAATGTGCATATGCCGAATCGCTGCGGATCGGCACAGTATGGGGTGAGGTGAAGTACTTACAGAAATATGACTTGACACGCTTTATCAAATGGGGAAAGATGAAGACGAAACAGCTGCTGGTGCTGTCGTAAGCAATCTGGCCGTGATTGAATAAAAGTGTCAGGAAAAGGGCCGCTTGATGGTCTTTTGTTCTCCCCCATCCAGCTTGATGTTAGTTTGAGCTGTCAGGAGGGAATCACAGCTGGGTGATTTATCAATACTTGGAGTGACCTTGCAGCCACACTGCTGTGTGTACGTATGTGTGTGTGTGTGTGTGTGTGTGTGTGTGTGTGTGTGTGTGAGGGAGAGAGGGTGTGTGCGTTTGAGCACACGCTCGTATCTGTGTGTGGCTCTTGTGGATTAAAAAGACACAAAGTGGAATATTTTCAAAATAGTTGGCACAGGGAGACAAAGACTTGGCTTGACTTGGATCAAAACTCTCTCTTCTTCTCTTAGACACAGTAAGTGGATTGTTCTGCCAACACGATAAGGGTATTTTTCTCAACATCAGAGCACTCAAAGTACCACCAGCAAATGTTTGGAAGAAGTGTTTCTCTTTTAACTATCGCTGCGTTTGAACAGTTTTTTTTTTTCCTACCCCAAATCTCTTTACTATTTTTTCCTAACCTGTCCGCGCCGTCTCGTCCCCTCAGTTCTACTTTCTTTGAGACGTACTTGGACAGCCTGTTTTCACAGCAGCCATTGACTGTCTCTGTTGTGATTAAGCAGATGTTTTATTGCAGACTGGAACAGTCATTACTGCCATAAACCCATCTGTGGAATTGCTTTTTATGCAAATTTACCAAGCATCTGCATAAATAAAGTTCTAATTAATACCTCTCTGCAAACCTCTGCGCTCTTTGATTCCTAAGTGTTCTTAATTGTGTACAAGCAGGTAGAAATCAATGCGCACAACATGAGACGTTTTTGTTCTCCGTGTTTGTGGTTTCTTTTTACAACTCTTTTAAAAAGAACTGTAAATAAATAAGTAAGTGTTGTTTGGCAATATTTAACACATTTATAGATTTCTGAAAGCACACGGCTCAGCTGTTGTTTAAAGATATACCATATATTCACATGTAATTAGATTCTGACAACCCAACATGGTTAATTATTGACAAATCTTTGATTAAGAATGAGCTTAGAGCGATTCCAATCAAGGATAACATTTGTGTAAAGTTGCAGGGAGTAGCATTTTCAGCTCTCGTTGTAGGTTACAAGGGAAATAAAACCAAATCTGCTGCTACCGGTTGATTGGGAACTACTGAAGAGTAAAGTTTCCCGGAGAACATTAAGGCTGCTTTATAGATCCCTTTGTTGTGAGGGTGCCAATGGAAGCTCATTAATTTCCCCAGGTTTTTAATGGGGGAGTGTTGAACATGTGGCAAGAGTTGTCTTGGTGGGACCCTTATGAGTTGCACCTCTGCTGTTGAACGGATGCCATGCTTTTTAATTGTAAAGGTGTCCCTTTGCGGAGTGATCAAGCGGATTTTATTGTTTTTAAATTCTACAAAGATATTTATTCAAGCCGCGTGCTTAAGGATTTATTTATTTGAATTATTTTATTTTTTTCCATGCACTTAATGACAGGCAGTTTTCTTCAAGTAAACAGACATATCTTATTCCATGATTGTAATAAAATAATTCATTTTCTACTGACACTCCTCCGTAGACTTATTCACAGGGGACTCCAGGACAGATTGTAAACCTACAACAACCTAAAACTTTACCTAAATCATTTATTTAAGAACTGATGATTATGAAAAAAGCTAACAACATTCATAAAAATTGATTCTAGAAACAGCCATTACCTGTCATGCTTTTTTGTGCCTTTATGGGAGAGATAGGACAGTGGATAGAGTCAGAAATCAGGGAGAGAGAGAGAGAGTGGGGAAAGTCATGCAGGAAAGGGGCCACAGGTCAGATTCAAAAGCAGGCCAAGAGACAGTAAGTGTAAATGTTGTAATAATTTAACATTTGGTGTTTGTCATGTCAACTAATTTGAAGTTTTCCAATTTTCAGCAAAAATGATTCAATTGAAATTAAGACGAATAAAAAGGGTTAACCTTTTAACAAAGTTGAGCCAAATATAAATACGTCATTAAGTTACTATCATCAATACAATGTGTGTATAAGGAGCAGTTACTGGTGGCAGCTCACTCTCCAAACCAGGACTCAAACCAGAGAGACCTTTGAACAAGTACGAACTTCAAAAAGTGAATTAAAACATTTAGTTGGAAAGGTTTTATTTGTTTGAACACAAATATTTCTTATTTGATCATCTTACATTCAGTCCACTTACCATTTGAATGCAGCTCACTTTTTTAAGTTTAAACAACAAGATTTTTTTTTTTACAGTACACTTTATTTAAAAAAACAAACAGATGTTAAAAGACGTTACTTGTGAACTTGAACTTTATAATCTCTAAAATCAGGAGAAGAAAAGGTTTATTTGAGGATAAAGAAAGACTTTGTTTGAATGATTAAAGGAGCCATGAATGAGGAGGAGGAGGAGGGGCTGCAGGCAGAGAGGTCAGGGGGAAAAATGTAGAAAAACTTCAAAACCGTGTTTGGATGAAGGCAGCTTTTCTACACTTAAGGAACGCTGCTGTTTTCAAAACTAAAGGAAATCCCAGTTGTTTGCACTTTATAATGTTTCTAGTGTGAAACAACAGATCATTTTAAGTTAATTCACTAGGTGGCAGTGTCACATTTCGAACACATCAGCGCTTGAACTGACATAAACCTCTACTGCATGTTGTCAGCTACTGTGTCTGATTAAACTCTGGAATAGAAGCTTTTAAGATAAGAGCTAAACATCACATTTTTTTTAAGGTTACAGCATCTATATATAGAAGCTGCGGCTGCTCACTTTGGAGACTTGTTGAAAGCTCTCGGTTCAAAAAGTGCAAACTGCTGTCATCAACATTGCAGAGCAGAGCAGGGATTTATTTTACAGCACAAAATACAAACACAGGTTCTGCCACTCTGTCTCTCTCTCATCAGCTTGTGAGATCTCGCAACTTTTAGCATAATGAATTTAGCAGGGAAGCCTTCTCTACACAGTCCATCAGGCCTGCCATCTACGAGATTAAATTATGTCTGTAAGCATTAAAGCTTTGATGCTGTATTTGGGCGGCATGCATGCATCCATTTGCAAAATTCTATATAACAAAATTAAAAACATGGACACCTATGGAAAATGGCTTGGCACGAGCACTTAAATGCAACCACTCCAAACAGTCTGCTGACTAATGCATTTCTAATCATTTCTGTGATCAATGTTAGCTACTGTGCAATAAGATTAATCAGCCATATGCAAAGCTAGGATCACCTTGAACAAGGCAGTAAGAAAGAAAAAAAAAAAGGAGATAAAAGGAGTGAAAGAAAGCATCTTTGCTCTTATGTATGATAAGCACACGATACAGAAAGAAAGCACACCTGCATTATTCACGTTTTTCATGCTGTTGGTTTTGTGTGTGTGTGTGTGTGTTCGAGCGACATTACACCGGCGTTGCGCTCCCCTCAGCTGTGCTTTGGCATCTGTGCATGGCTATCTCACTGCTGAATAGCTGCCTGATTATTCCAAATCTAAGGGAATATTCAAACAAGGCCCATAATGCATTCTTCCATATGATTCTCCAGAGCTAGGACAGCTGTTCAGCAGCTTTCAATACCGTGTTCAGAAAGGGGACAGATTTCCCCGCTCAATTAATAGGCCCCCATTAAAAATCAGCGAGAAGTTTGACAAATGAAGCAGAGATTTAGTTTGTCTTAGCAAGAAGGCTTGAAAAATAACTATCTCATACGGCTGATAAATTGCTACACTTTAACAGAGATTACTGGGAAATGAATGTTTAACTTGAAAATCAATGGCCGAACAGGATTTCAATGGCTGCGTACCCTAACCAGGCCCTTGTGTTGAGATCTGCTTCTGTTAGCACACAAAGCCGGCACTATGCGGGGAGTGTCGTTTACACTTCTGCATGATAACTGTCAGTAACTTTGTCAGAAATACAGTCTCTCACACAGATTACAACCCGGTCAATTTTTACAAACCTGTCGTACAAAATGATAAAACTTTAATGACAGGAATTTGTCAGCTGTATTAGACGGGAGGAATTACGGCAGATCAGTGTCTCTTTGTTCGTTTCTCTCTGGCCACACAGTGACTTCAGAGTGCTGCTGCTATGCCGGTGCCTTGTAAAGTTTCAACTGGCAGATGAATTCTTTCAGTCTGGCTTTCCCCCCGAGAACAACGAGGAGGCTGTCTGTCCAAGGGCACACCTGTAAGGTGCAGACCCCTCGACAGGCTTACCTCAGTGGCCTCTCCTGCTGTACTCCAAAGGCAATTATTCCGCCCAGAAGATCGAGCACTGTCAACTTCAAACACAGGACATTCTTCAGGCAGATTAGACTAAAATTATGTTTTATTATTCAGGCCCTGACGAATGAATTGCACTCTATTTGGTCGTCTTTGCGGTGAAATCTAAGACAGTTTAAATGGCAGAGGTATGTTTGGAGTCGGGGTAATACTCTGGTGTCTTTATGAAAGGGCAACAGAGAGGATCAGATTAGAAGCCGAACAGCGAGAGTCTTTCAGAGCGGCGGTGCTATCATCTCTGTCTTCGTGTCCGTGCCTGTAGAGAGGTTAAATTAAATGGCTGTAATAAATGTTTTGGTCTTGCTGATGTGCAATGGCCGGCTATCAAAGGAAAACACTGTGGAGAAACGGCATGGTGGAAGATCAGAGAGAGGAACAAATGGAGGGTGGGAGAACTATGTCAGCACATTACCAACATTAGAAACGGACTTGTTTTCACTTAAACCTCAATTATAATGCTGGCTCCAGAAACAATTATATTGATGAATGCTTTCTAAGTTACTGTAATTAAATTATTCCATTTAATTAACAAATTATATTGAATTCCTCCCCAGAGGACGGCATTAGCCTCATCTGCTGTTTTACAAACAGGAGTGCTCTAATGTTGTGTGCTATGGAAATGATTACTAATGCCTAATGAAACTGTGTCACATCAGATAAATGCTGTACACAGTCAACAAGCCGGGCTTGTAACACAGCCAAACTTGAGACGAAATAATAAAGCCAAAGAAGAAATTATTGATTGTTGTTTTTTCAAGGGCAGGCTTTGTAGAGCTGGCATCAAATGAATTATAATTCTGAGTGCCTACTTGAGGTTGGAAAGAGAATATGTAAAGGCAAAGCCAATGTGTATTAAGCAAGCTTTCAAAAAAAATCATTATCCTTGTATGTGTACTTATGTCAAGATTTTAATTTAGAGTCAAAAATAAACAACTTAATGTGCGCATGTCATTAAAAACATTCAGACAAAAAAATAAAAAATCCCTCCACAAAATCAAAGTGTCTATTTATTGCATAGAAAGCCGCCCATTAAAGTTTCCTATCGCTGCCTATGGAAGGCAATTATACACAATATAAATTCAAATGCATGGTGTTACTTTGATGGTTCAGCAGTACGAAGATGCAGTACATTTAAGCCCAAATGAAGTTTCACAGCAGCTGACCATTGCCCTCTGGTGGGAGTGCCAAGCACCTGCTTTAAAAAAAGACTACATACAGGACTTCTAATGTTTGTATGCATTTCTGGTGGTGCATTCAATGTTTTAACTCAAAGTAGTAAAAGCAGAAACAAATAGATAGCTGCTTAAACTATATACAGTAGTCTTATTAATTACACAAACCATACTGAGGAATTTGACCTGCTTATTATTTATAAAAGTGATTTTACCCTCTCAGAATATAATACAGTAGGTGTGCTTACAGTAGCAATGTGCTGTATGTGTTTATTGTCCTTCCCCCTCTTGGCTTGGCCATATTAGTTCATGTGAGACGAGAGAGGAGTTGTGATGCTGTAAGCACATACCGTGCATTCCCTCTCCTCCGCTGTGCAGTTGTTGGGCATATTGTGAGGTTTTAATACGGGGGGATATGGAGGAGGGCTCGGCTCACATTCGCTGCACAGGAAGAGCCAAGAATGACAGTTGCTCCTCTTGGAGCTGAGACATCCCCGGATTTAAATTGCACTCTGAAAGGTCAGCACATGACAGGCAATCAGTCAGATCCTAATTGGTTGATCAGCAGACATTTAAATATGCTTCTGATTAGTTTGGGTCATGGAAAATATGAGCATGGGAGCACTTTTTTTTTTTTGTCAAGCACTTATTTTGATGATTTCCAAGTATTTGTATGGATTGTCATTCATGTAGATATCATCACTTGATATAAAAAAAGATCAAATATAGACAGTTAAGATATCTAGTAAACAATCATAGTGTTATATTGAATTCATTATGTATATTTCAAAAACAGCTCAAGAAGTTAACAAATAAGTTAACTTCAAAAGAAGGAAATCATTTTAAAAATATATATTTTTTAGCGGAAAAATATGTAACATTATAACATTGTTATTATTTACATTGTTACAAAAAAATGAAGTAATAACACTATTTGTGACAATTACATTTTGATGTCTTTTGAGATGACGCTATGCCAATCGTTCAGTTAAAAAAATACGCACACCAAAAGACATAAAGACTAACAAGAGAAAAACACTTTTTTTTAAATCAGGCTTTATTGGCCAGTTATGATTTCAGTTGACTTCAGTTGACTTCGGTGAACTTTGTTATTTATGTACAAAAGTTTAACTTGAAATATCAACAATGAACACAAAATAAGCAAAGACTAATATTTAAGACTAAAAACAGTAAGACAATAGTGCAGTGGTGAGTAGTGAAAACATGCTGAGATAAACATGATAATAAGATTTGTAGTTAGAGAGCGTTTGCAGTACTTACATTACGCAGTGTGCATCGATTGATATCAGATAAGGAGGATGATTAAAGTGTTGACTGTTACTTTTACTGTTTATTTTTGTTAAGACAGAAACTATGAAAGACTTTTATTAAATACATTGAATGAAAAAAAAGATTGCTAATTGTTAGAAACAAAAATATATGTAGAAGTTTTATGTTTTGAATTACTTGCACCATTTGATGTACAAATAATTGTAGTAATTATGCAAAAGGAGAGTCGGTGCCAGAGGCTAATGCAATGGGGGGGTGGGGGGGTCCTTGGCATGGGAACCCTTATTGAGCACACTCTTTTATGAAAGGGACGAGGAACGTCTAATAGTTAGTAAACATAGGCAAGGATCTATAGACAGGAGGAAACAACATCAGGGAGTGCCATCTAACAGCTTCAAGTCAGATCAGACATCATAATGAATATTCAAATCAACTTCCTCAGTTGCTTCAATATCATTAAATACGTATGTGTTCATGTAAGAGATGGGTTTTGTGACAGTGTAACGCACTACAGCATTCATTGCCAAAGCTTTTTTACCATTTATGTGACAGAAAAATGAACAAGAAACACACACAAGATATTACAAAACACACGACATGGAATGATTACAGAGAAACCTTTATTGACACTATAGTGAGTTAGTAAGACTTTTGGAACGTACTGAGGGAATGACCTGTGTCTGTGGGTCAGGGAGTTTCACAGCATAAATCATAGAGGTGGGAAAAAATCCATACAGCATAGTATTGCGATATTTTGTGTGGCGATATGATATCATCTCATGGCGGCCAAGTATCGATACTTTTATTATGATATTTTAGATATGCCTTTTTAATTTCTACGGACTGAAGGGGTTGCACAATTCATTTTGAACAAGTTGCATTGTTAAGAATTCATGTTGAAGTTCAATTAGACTGAAATATACCAGCAGTTCAGATTGTGATCTGCATGCAGCCTTTTATCAGTGTTGGTCAGTCTGTGAGCTAAAAAGACTGATAATATCGTATCGTGGGGACTCTGGTGAATCCCACCCCTAATAAATCATTACATCACTGAACAGTGAAGAAGAGGCAAAACAACATGTTATAATAACGAGGGACTTATTAGATATTCTTTACAAGGCAGCAACAGCTTCAAATCATAACTCAAGAAAGATAAGATAATACTTCAGGAAAGGTTAAATTACATGAAAAAGGGTCCTTTAAAAACAATTGTTTTAATGTATATTTGTAATGTGAAAAGTGTTTTATTGCTTCACTGTTCAGTTTTTATAGCCAAAGCTTGATAATCAATGTCTGTCATTATATGGACTTTTGAAATGCATTAAACTCCACAAGAAAAAAACACAAGAGACAGAAGGAAAACACCACAACAATACATTTATAAAAGCAAAAGTGTTTGCTCACAGCGAAGTTTATATCAGGTCCCTGTACATATTATATTTTAAAGAGTACAGTCTAGACCGGCTCTATTTTAAAGTGGCTTGAGTTAACATTAAATATGGATTGGACTGTACAAATAAAATCTGATTTCTCTACTGATTGATTTAAAAAAGATGAAGTAAGGTTAATAGGTAGGATTGAAATAAAAGGTAATATCAGGTCATTGTGTTGTTCTTATTTTTATACAGGGACAAGAGTGTAGCATGTTAATGTTTATGGACTCACCACAGCTGTCATAACCTGTAAGAGAATTGACAACACTGTCACTAGATGTGCCATTACAATATATTAAACTTGACAACCAATTCAGAAGAGACTTCAATAATACAATTATCATGATCAACACACTGAACTGCATTCGAACAAAACAGAGTGAACAAAACGACATTCATTCTACATAACAAATCACAGTGATTACATAGAAATACATAATACATTTTGAGTCCCTTATTAACCCAGAATAACAAGCAGTACTGCTTCAGTATGGTTTTTCAGTACAGTAAACACTACCATTATTTGTTTGTTTTAAAGTGTTTCACATTTGTCCTAACCTCACAGATACTTGTGATACTCGTGTTCAGTCAAGCCCTCAGTGGGTGCAGTTACGATTTTTAATAAGAGGACAAAATGTGCCTGAAGAGAAACAAAAGGGAGTGGCAGTAAATGTCACATTTAAAAGAAAGAAAAAAAATCCTTTTACACGCAGTGATTTTTTTTATTTTTTTTATGTTATAATGAGCCATGTCCACAATCGTGCCAACATTGTGGCATACCTGTGTTTCCAGTTCCAGCATGTTGTAGTGTCACCGTCATTGACATGTGTAAATACTTCATACACCTGTGTGAGGGGAAAAAAAAAACCTGTCAAAGCAGTTGTGTTGTGTTAAACTGAGGTTTTAAGCTGCTGCCACTGTGAGCTCATGAGTGCTGGAGGTGGGATTACCGATTCTTTTTCAATCCTGAGCCAGAAATCTGGAGTTTATCCAGGGATGTAAAGAACAAAAAAGGCAGATAAAAACACCACATGTCATACTTCCTATAAGGTCACGGCAATATGTGTACGTAACAAGTAAAAAAACAAGTTTCCTGAATGCAGCATTTGCAGTTAAGTTCAGGGCAAAGTTGCAAAAACTGCACGCAGATGATCAAGAGGCGGATGTCAAGTGTCACAAAATGTGTTTGCGTGAATGCTGAGCTATTTTGATGGAAACATCCACCACTGGTATACGGCATGAGTGCAGGCTTCACTGCCGGCTCAGGAATGTTGGCATCATGTATGCAGTCCTGACAGACAGCTGCATTGCAGTCAGTGGCGTTTTTAACATGCCAGACGCGGACCCAAAGCGTGCTGCTGGCTCTGAAGAACATCAGAAAGTGTGTCTGAAAAAGTTACAGAGAATTTGTGCTAACTTGATTTTAAGGGAGCGAATAAGACCGAAGATCATCTGTTAGAAAATGTCCACGAAGGTGTTAGAGGTCAAATGTGATATTTGTAATAAAATCTGTCAAAATGTGCATTTAAGTCAAGATTATTATTATTTTTTTATCAGATTTAAATCATAAAGTTTAAGACAGTCTTTTACAACGTGATTATGACAGGAATGGATCAAACCAACTGCCTCACTTTATTCTCAAATCTGGGAATAAACTGCTCACTGAAGGACACTTGTCACATTAATCTCCCACAATTACCTCTATCTCCACGTGTTCAGTGTTATTTCTACCTTCTGTCCTTTTACCTGCTCATCATACAACACATAGAGCATTCATTGCATTAGGTGTACGTCTTCCTGATCTCCTACTTGTCCTGTTTATTTTGCAAATGTTCAGCCCCGCCCTGCGGACGCGCTGATATCACGCAGTTGCGTAATTTGACAAGCCAGCGCAAAATAGGCAGAATGAGCGTTTGACAGCTGGCTCCTTGCTCGCGTAGATCCTTCCGAAACAAAACAATACATGTTTCATTCATTTGTGAAAGATTTCGGGTAGTTAAAGACAGTATATTTGCTTTTATGGCCGCCGCCGTGAGGAATAATAATGTTTGGGTCGCTCCGGGGCAGGACGCGCAGTTTCTCCACAGAACAGCGGACGGTCTGAGAGGTGAAGATCATGGACAAGTGCAGTGTAACACGAGGGATGCCGTCCCGGGAACTTCCCCTTATCAGGGTTATAACATGGTAGGAGATTGCTTTTTTTCCCCTTTTGCCTCTGCATCAGAGCATCTCTCTCTGTTCACTGATGGCTGCTGAGTTGACGTAGAAAGACTGAATGTTGCTGATCAAAGCAAAACAGGCTGTTTTCAAGTAAAGATGCAGGAGGCAGGCCTGTGTGCGTGTTTGTTAAAATTCACAGCTTCTGTTCAAAACCGTTGCGACTTAAATTCGCGGTGAATCATCCGTGTTGATGCTGACATTCAGGCTGCATGGCTGGGATGTGAAACGTTGCACACGCTCCAGAAACTTGTGAGGAAGAAGCATAGCGCTGTAGAGCAACTGGATGTTCTAATTTCAGACATGTATTTCCAAACAGCTTTTGGCTGGAGCGTTTCAGGAGGGCGTCTGCTGCTTGTAACGGCAGAGGAAGGTGGGGAGGGGGGGGGGGGGGGGTGGTCTTTGATGTGGCACTGTAAGCACAGAAGCGCAGGCCCCAAATGCATCCCTGAATGTGTTCAGTTCAGTCAGTTTTGCACTACAGCATCACTGGTGTAATTCTGGTCATGCTGTTTATTCAGGAGCAGCTCATTTCCATCAATCATCAATGAATTATTCATTTTCTGACTTTATTTTAGATCACCAGTAGCAAAGCACTGAGGCGTTCAGGGACCATGATAAAATCTGGATTGTCTGTGCATCTATCTTGATGATTTTTTTAATATCAGTGTCAAGGTATACTTGTTTGGATACGATTTGTTGGTTCTAGCCTTAAGGTACATAGACTTGAGAGATGGCAAGTAAGTCAAATAGTAGAGTGGTGAAATAGAAGAGGTTTTAACAGCGGTATATACTTAATCTTTGTGGATTTGATATGATTGATAATATTGCCTGCATCCTGACATCCTGTATCCGAGAAAGAACATGAAACTGCTTTATTTCTTATTTAACTCTAGGACCTTGTATTTTAATTTTCAAATATACAGCCTAAAAGTTTGCCATGGGAAACCAGTAATTGTTCATATTTTGCTGGGTTAAATTCAAGTGTTAACGTCCAGTTTTGAAAAATTAAGCCAATGCTTAAGTGCAACAAACTGCAGTTCGTTGACTGTCCACTTGTTGGGCCGACTGCAGCTGTTTAACAGATCGCTTAAGGCCTGCCTCAACTCCAACTCTTTGCTCGTTACTTTACCAAAAGTTAGGTTGTTTGGCATTTTCACACCTGTTCAGAAACCAAATGAGTAACTTCACTGAGACCATATTTTATACAGTCTATCACAATACACTCTAAACTAGCATTGAACTGTTGTTTGTTTCTTTGTTTTATGCTGTTGTCACCTGATCACTTACCCCAAATCAGTCATTTCTTTCTGCTCTGAATTATTAGTTAAGAGTTGGCTATAATATTTCTGTGTAGACTACTTTTTTGTAGAGAATAAATCATGTCTACTTATTAATAATGTGTGGTATGTGATCCTGTTTTGACTTAAAGTACTTGCTGATTCCAAGTTACTGCATTTAGGTACTTCTGGTTCTGCTAACAGGATAACTTATTTTGCATCCTGAACCAATTATTTCAATTGTATTTTTCTTGTATCAATGTACTTTCGATTAGAGGACACAATTTTACACGGTTGACTTGATCATTTCCTTCTCTTTCAGGGTAAACCTGAGATGGACAACTACCTGCCTGCGCACCAACAGGACATTGTAAATTCTAAAATGTTCTGCAAGGACAACTCTCTGACACTAGAGCCCCAATTCACTGGGGACTTCGCCTCCCCTTACAGCATCAACATGAGCCTGCTCCTTCCTGATGTCACATACCTGCACCCTGGTCTCTGCAGGACTATGAGACAGATCAAAACAGAGCCGTCACACACCCTGATGCACCCCGCCTGTCAGGGCAGCGGAGTGCCACCAGCACTCCAAGAGTACCCAGGTGTCTTTACTGTTGCTGACAGTACTAGCAGCAACTTTTTAATCAAACAGGAAGTGCCAGATTTCCAGGATGTTCCCCTGTTTCAGCTCTTGAACTCTGACTTGGAGCAGATCGTTCATGGGTCTCAGTTGAACACCATGGGGATGGCGCCCTTAAGTCGTCCTATTGGGAACGTCCATGTAGGCCCTGCACACAATTCTGCTAAAAACACAAGCAGCTCCCAGAGTTTTCCATTTAACCATCATGTTAGCCATCAGCAGAGGCCAACCTATCTGCCACCTTCTCCACCAAGCTCTGAGCCCTCAAGTCCAGACAGGGGGAAGGAGCTGCTTCACAATCTGTCCCCGCCTCCCTCTTATGAAGCCAGCATCGCCTCAAAGATAACTTTTCAGAACCACAATTCCATCGATCCAGGACAAACTTCTAACGTAACTCTAATCCAAAGCCAAGACCAGAATTGTAATGTGGGATTAGTCCAAAGCCCAGGTCCTGTAACAGTCCAGCATTCAACCCTGACACCAGATCAGACCACACCAGCTGTTGGCCCACTGTCCCCCATGTTGGCCCAGTCAGCTCCAGGAAAATTCAACCGAAGGAATAATCCTGATCTGGAGAGGAGGAGGATACACCACTGTGATGTCCCAGGTGAGTCTTCTGTCCAGTTTGTTCAACAACAATAAACTTGTCTTTGAGAAAACGCTTAAACATGATTAAAGGTTTCTATTTGTGATCTGATTGAGTTGTTTTTTTCTTTCTTAAGGGTGCAAGAAGGTCTACACCAAGTCTTCTCATTTGAAAGCCCATCTAAGGACTCACACAGGTAAAATGTGTTTTGAGTTGCACTGCTTATTTTTGGGTGAAAGTTCTGATGTTGCCGGGCAGAAAAAATGCACTTGGCATGCAGAAGCATTCTGTCTGCTGACAGACCTGGAACACATCTCACTGCTGTCAAATCTCATAAACCCCTGCAGCTCCATAAAGGCGGCAGGGAAAAGGACAGGACATGCTGTGATTAATGATTGATGCGTGTTTTTTTGTGTTTTTTAAGTGTTGACTCTTCCATCATGAAAATATCCACAAGTAATCCTTCTAAGGTTTTAGTTTTATACTTATTAAGGAAATAGAAATAAAACACGTGTTGTCCTTGTTTTTTCTTTCCCCCTTTCTTTCTGTCTGCTGAAGGAGAGAAGCCGTACCAATGCTCCTGGGAGGGCTGTGAATGGCGTTTTGCCCGATCTGACGAGCTGACTCGCCATTTCAGGAAACACACCGGAGCGAAGCCTTTCCAGTGCAGCGTGTGTAACCGCTGTTTCTCCCGCTCTGATCACCTGGCCCTACACATGAAGAGACACCAGAGCTAGAAACCCTCTGCTGCAAAACAAGCCAATCTTTTATTTTTTATTTTGTTTAAGTAAACATGGACGTTGAATCAGCACTGAAATATCAGCAGGCATAATATATTTTAAAACTGTGTAGACAGTCTGAGCAGTGCTGGCCTACAAGTAGTTGTTTCTTTTATTGTGAAAGGATTAAAAAACAACTGTTGCCTTATTTATTTCCACCCTTATATTGAGGGACATTTGCAAAGATGTCATTTGCCAAAAGTAATAATACAATAGTACTTAAACCTTTTAAGCCTTTAATTTTCTTTCAATCAATTTTTTTGTAATTCAAAGTAACAAACTCCAAATATCATGATTTCTGTGTTCCATTGTATAGACCTTAATGTGCATAGTATGAGCATTTATGAAATTCAAGTAAAACGCAAACTGCCATCCTGTAAGTGCAGATATAGTATCAATATTAGCTAGAAGGTCAGAGAATGTGACTTTTGAGGGGTAGAGTGAGTTTGTGTGCTATACAGAAAGTAACAGCAGTTAGTCAGAGATCTATGTTAATACGTTGTGGGTTTATTTGGACAGAGCAGCTGGCTAGCTGTGTGTATTAATCGGGGACTTTTACACTGCCAGATTGATGGGTTCCTTTACTGAGGATTACTTTATTGTGATTTCCTCTTTTTTTACTCAAACGTTAAACAAAAGGAAGACTATGATTTAGAGATTTGAAACATGATTATTTGGACGGCACATTAATGTTCTACAGCTATGACTGCCCCTCTACTGTTTCATAGATGTGGTCATCGCAGAAAGTGTTGAATGTTTTTCATGCAGGTGCAAATATAGATCCAAATGGTGCATTTTTTCAGGATGAAAATATTTTTATTAAATTATGAACTATATTTTATTTATTTTAAATCAGTGAGGTTTTGTTGATGTAAACTATAGTCAAAAAGCAATATCTTATTTTGCACTTAGGACGGTGTGGGGGGAAATAAAAGTGAAAATTTTACAACAACTTTGTGTACATGACATTTCATGGGCAGGTTATTTTCTGTCTTCTTGGAACTTGTTGTGATATTGTACACATTCAGACTCGTTCTTTCAAACTTCGTTTGAGTTGAAAATAATGTTTCCAAACATTAAACACCTTTTTAACGGGATTACAGCATCATATTACTGAATATTTGTCTTTGTAAGTGGTTTCAAAGTGACGCCTGTGAGATTTCTTTTTCTTTTTTTTTTAGACTGAGCACCTGCCAGTCGGAACATCTGTGGAAGCTTTCGGGTTTCTTTGACCACTATCCAAACACCTTTTGAAGTGCCTTAAACTGCTTTCTTTGATTAATGAAAAAACAACGTTCTTTTATCAGGTACTCCACTCTGCCAAAACGCTTCTGTATCTTGGCTACCCCTCTTCTTTTCACATATTGGTCATATTGGTGGTCATTCTCATTTATGACCATGTTTCCTTCAGGTTGAATTAAATTGATTTTTAGAGTCTCTAATTTGTTGCGATGTATATATTTTGTATCTGATTTTTAAGGATACATCCGTTGGTTGTTTTTTTTTAGGTGTGTTTTTATTTTTATTTGTCTGAGTTTAGTATATTGTAACAGTCCACATGTCATCTTTGTAGCCAAGATAGCAGCTCATTGAACACGTTCTCATGTATTACTGCAATACTTCAAAAAAAAATATGTCTGTACAAACACACAATATTTTGACATGAAAGGAAATATTTTGTGCCGTAGCTTCAGACCATAAAAATGTAGCCTAAATTGATCAAATGTGCTATGAAGCCATGTTATCCACAAATAAAATTTCGTCTTGAATATCTCTGCTTGCATGTCTGATTTTTGTTTTTACATTACTATTTATTTTTAATTATTCTTAATTGCACACTTTTTAAAATGTTTTTTCTCATCGTTATCCTTTTTGGTGTTTCCATATAACGTTTTTTTTTTGGTGACCAGTGTCAAGTTTTTGGATCGCAGGTGACGCCAGTAATGTGACGCTCAATGTTTGCAAATGTTTCACACTTGTGTATTGCCATGGTTACAGACCAAGCGACCACTTCCAGTCTTGAAAAATGAAGTCAATGCAAAATCCTGCAGTTCGTCGAGGTTCCTCTTGAGGCTGGCTCCAGGAACACCGGAAGTCACACTCACACAATTATTCAAAAAAGCCACTTTTACAGCAGACATTAACATGATAACAGCCTGGTACAAAAAGCAAGATTAGTAATTGTCATCACTGGCACACGCTGCACGGGGCTTGATTTCTTTTTTTTTTTAAACGGCTCTGTATTGATTTTAAGAACGATGCATGTTATCCATAATTAGGAGCGTAGCTGACCTGATTGACAGGTGGGCGCGCTGTAACGGTTCGTCAAGAGGCTTAAAACCCGCCTCAGCAACTTTCATCTTTAGGTTGACTGAAAGTTAGGCTGAGACAGCATTTCCAGCATGGCGGCTGCTGCCGATGAGCCTCCGGAGCCCCCTGCCGTAACAGATGGGTGAGATCATTCATGCTTCGTCCATTAATACTTACAGTCTTATGTTACAGACTCATACTATTGGTGGCCTAATCTGCCCCATTGAAGATCTCAATCTAACCCTTAAATCACGATTAAAAAATATATAAATATGAAAATAGGACGACAAATATTTTACGAATTATTTCATACCTCACCTTTAATGGCATTTATAAAGCCATACAGAGCTAACATTATGACATAAGTAAGTACAGTGTTTGATTAAAGGAAATTTACCATTTTTAACCCATAGTGGTGTTTGTTCAGCACTGAAATGATTTAATCTTGTTGGTATTGATGTGAAATGGAGTTATCAGTAAGGTTATAGAACATAGATTATGTGGAAGGGGTATAAAAACAGATTTACTGTACATGTGGAACATATTTAAAAAATGTGTATGTAAGACTCTTCTATCGAAACTAGTCCACAAATGTTACTCTTCCTTCAATAATCTGAGTTACGAATCATCGTTGCTGTTCAAGTTTCATGTGGTTTGGCAACAGCAACACATATCTTGGCTTCGGTATGTAGTAATTATTTAAGAACACACCCTTTCTGCACACTTGATCTTTTTGGTAATTCAATGTGACCCAAATAAAACAAGATGACTCCTTGTTTTGTTTGTTTGATTCTTTTAAAGGTGTCCCTGCCATGAGTCATAGCCGAGGTGTTGACAAAAAGGTGCCAGGAGAAGCTGTACCAGCCCGAGGAGCTGTCGGAGCTTGTCCTGAGATATAATAGCGCTCCTATTTACTCACTGCTGCTCTACAGCCTGTACACATTGCTTATACAGTACACCCTGCACCGTATGAGCTCTCGTGAGTAATAAATCACACGTGCTATATAGGCGACTACTCTTTGAAAAAGCTCGAGGATTGGGAATTGAAACCTTGTTATTGTAATCATCTGAATCCTTTGTTGGCTGACAGAAACATTCATCCAGATCCAGTTATTATAAATCAGCTTACAGGATGTACTGGGCGTTTTCTTTCAAGTGCAACCTGTTCTCTGAAACTGTGCTCACGACATGCTGCGCTGAAACACAGCAGGTCTTAAAATATCACTCTCCGCGGGTACTTGATATTAACAAAGCATTATGATATTACACTGAGGGACACAATGTTTTACATGGATGTTTAGATGCATAAGGGAGGTCTAATGGTACCAGCTTTTTTTTTTTTAATATAAAGCCAAATGTATGTTGAAGTATGTGTGTGTGGTAAGTTAAAAGATAACACATTCACAGCTACAAGTTAAAAAGGGTAATAAATAAAGGTACCAGTTTTTATATAGCCAACTGTTTGTTGAAATAAGTGCAACAAATTGAAGGAAGGCCTAACACCATAGACTGTTAGCCTAATACACTTATATTAAGAAGTTAAATTATGTTAGCCACTAGTTAATAAGTCCATGTGGAATTATTAAAACCGTAAACTTTTTATTAAATAACTAATATGTGCTAATAAAAAGATAAAAAAAATGATACTTGAAACATGTGAAAATTGCATTTTCTTTGTTCCATCCATTCTCTGGTTTTCCTAAATGGAGTTGATCTGTGATCTGCAGAGTGATCTTGATCTAACAGCGGAAGATTGATTGCTTCTGTCTCAACCACGTACTTTGGGAATTTGCGGTATTTTGGGGAGATTCGACTACACCTGTCCCCCGACCAGCCTCTCAAGGTTGTTTTCTCCCGCTGGTGTTGATTTGTAACAGTATGACTTTGTTGTGGCAGCAAGAGTGTCCATTTAGTGTTTAGGTCATTTTAGAAAAAGGTTAAGTTAAGTGTAGCAGAGACGATAGGTAGATACCATTAGACTGTAAATATACACAGTCTATGGTGGGTACGAGTGGAGTCCCTGCTGGGTCACAGAGGAAAACCTGTAGCCTATGTTTAAGCTACTTAAATTGAAAGTCTGATTTATGTTGCAGGACCACTCAGTGTTTATTAATGTGTGTTTCACTTCCCACCTCCCTGTAGGTCTGCATGTGTTACTGTGTGTTATTGTGAAAATAAATTATAGGCTTCAGTTTTAACTAACACGCCTACCTCTTTCATTCTTGAGTTCATTCCTTTTCTAATTCTCAATGACGAAACATTTTATTTTTATTTTTTATGTGAAGTCTATTTGTGGCAATATTTGCACTACAGTATGTACAAACCACGTACCTTGCACTACATTTATGTGTTTCTACCTCTTGTTTTTATTATGATATATTATATTATTTAACTAGGCTACTTGTAAATGGTTGACATGACAATCCCTTGACTTGGCCTGACTTCATAAGCAGCTGAATCAGATTTTGTAAAAGATTTCGTCCTCGTCATGTAGTGAGTGTTCAAGCATTTGTGTGCAAGCTTCTGTACTGGACATCACCTATAATTTAAAATGGTTTCCCCAATACCGAGATAAGGTTTCTGAATGCCAGAGAATGGGAGTACAGTACTCGGATGACTCGGCGACATCCAAACCACATACCACCCGTCTCAGTCAGAGATAGCAACTAGCTCCGAATACCAGTATGTTACATACAAAATGCAACTTTATTAACCTTCATGCCTCCATTCATATTGATATACATGTATATGTTTGAACTTATTTTAAATTTCACAGCTCCATCCATATGAAAAATACAGAGAAAAAGGCAAAACACTGACCGGATACTGAAACAACTCTTGAAGAAAAAAAAAAGAAAAAGTGTAACAGAAAAAAAAGGACACCTGTATTTGAAGTTCTTGAAAAATATCAGGATTAAAAATCTCTTTTACAGACGTGGAATATTCCATGAGAAGAATCTCCCTTTTTGAAGCGATGCTGAGCAATATCACAATTTTTTCTTCTTCTTTTTTCTTTTTTTTAAACCGGTAAGAATGAAAAGATCTGAATATATTTACACTACACTCACTTTACATAAATACAGGAACAACGATTACTGTACGTAATATCAGCAAACTTGAAACATAGGCATTGGCTTCACTACTTAAATGTTCAAAAAACCAGGAAATCAAAAGCAGATGTTAAAACAGGAAGTAAGAAAAGATATTGAACCAATAGAGACGTGTAAGATCATAATTCATTACCAAAAGGCGTCACTCTACAGCCACAGGATTCTTTTAATTCCTGGGTGTTCCTCATTTTCTTCCATTGAATCACCGCGTTGACTTCATGTGATTGAGCTGAAATATCAAGAGGCCTTTGTAACTCAACTTTGTTCCCCTTGGAGGAAGTGACTTATTGCAAGCAAAGTAATAACGTGAGCTATAAAACAGCCTGTGAAAGTGTTATGGGACGATGCTGCCTTTGACACGACGGCATAAGGCTCAGTGCGAAAAAAAAAAAGAAATTGAAACATTAGAGGTCCGACTTGCATAATGTTGTCTGTGCTTTTTTTTTTTCCAAAGAAGAAGAAGAGAAAAAAAAACAGTTTCCCATTTGAAATGTTTTAATTTGAGCACACATGCTGAAATCTAAAAGTCTGCACGAAGCAGCGGATATTACAAGTTTGCAATATGAGGCACTATTTTATTATTATTATTATTATTATTATTATTATTATTGCATAACTTTGACCCTGGTTACCGTTACAAAATTATGCTTTAAAATGAGGGAAGAGATGCTGACCCTGTCCTTTGGAGACACCGTATTCAATGTCATTGATTTCTTTCAAAAAGGTGGCATATTAAGGCATGCAACATCATATACTGAACACGAAGAGTACACGTGTTGTTGATATGTGCTTGATCTATAGAATTTCTTGTCTGGGTTATAGTAAAATAGCAACACAGGGGAAATCGAGTACCTTATTATGGTGGGTGTATATAAATAATTTGTCGGTTGTAGCAAACACTGGTTCAGCCTTGGGAATAAAAATGATTCGCTCATGAACTTTTTAGTTAACCACAAAAGCAAAGAAAGCAAACTGTTCTATCACATCAAGTATGATCATTTACACGATGAAACACCATTAGCCCCATCTCACTGTATATCAAATTAGATAAATTACAGTCTCTGAAAAAAAGACTTTACATGTATAAATGTATTTCCTGCGTCTACTAATCAAAAGCCCTATTTTGTCCAATGTATATATACAGGCTGTAGAACTTTGTAATAAGTTTTTTATCTCCACTATCACATATATTACAACATTTCAAAAGATCCTTTGTACAGAAGAAAAAAAAGAGTTCTATGCAATGATGAAGTGCCCCTCAATAATAAAATGTTCCCATACATTATATATGGAGGATAAAATAGGAGGATTATTTGTTTATAAATTGACATCTGAAATAAAATCATTTGAAAATCATACTAATAAAACAAACAAGGTGCTGATATGCTTTTTTTTTTGTTGTTGTTGTTGCCAAAATGATAATACAACCAGGCATAATGACATGTGCACAAACAATATACATAAATAATGATTACATACGTTACCATTCTCCATTACAGCCTAAGGGCTGTCACATACAAAGTGTGGAAATCACTGCCTGATGTTTGAATGCTTCACTCAAAGGGAGGATTTTATTTTTTTTTTTTTTAATTAAAATGTTCAGGTGTGTGTGTGGTTGTCACGGTGCTTTTATCAAAATGGGTGCCATTTCTCTTACTGGCTTCTGTCCAATAAATGCATTTAGCAGCACTTTAAAGTGCCGCAAATTGGCCTCATTCTGTTGAGTTTATGTCTTACACCGCTCGAGGAGTATTGGAGATAAAACATCTGTTATTATGGCGGTAAAGATATACATTAAGTTTAATTTAACTTCCTCATTATGGTAAAGTTAGAGTCTCCCGAGAGATAAGATATGACTGCCAGTAAATGCATTATGTTAATATAGATATATGTGTGTGTGTGTGTGTGTGCGTGGTTTCTTCAATTTTTCTACTTTTTAGAAACAACTTGGGTAGAACATTCTTTAAGATAAATCTTGTCGAGGTGGTAGCATTTCAAGTGACTTTTAGAGACAAAACAAAGTCGAGTGATTTGCAGGAACTCGCTGACTAACGCATGTCAGATAAGAGCCATGTGCTGGAGCTAAAAAAAAAAACAAAAAAAAAACAATCCTTGCAGGGAATCATGGGAAAGAACGAGGAGCCAGACGTTTCTCCAATAGACTGACATCAGCAAACAGAACAACGAAGAGGAGGCGGACTTTCCTTCCCCTCACTTTGTTCTGCATGTATTGCTCTTCTGTTTTATACCTCAGGTAACAAACTATCCCTGTAACACTGCAGCCAACGCTGGATTCAGCTTATGGTCTGTGCAAAAAAGAAAAGAAAAAGAAAGAAAAACCACAACAGAAGTTCCTTTCATAACTGAGAAAACAGATCTGAAGAACAGGAAAGAAAAGGAGATCTACTGGGACAGAATGAAATGATGAGTCTGTAAGGTGCCTCTCGATTTTTTCACATACTGAAAATCTCCTCTGATTGTTTCAAAGTTCACTGTACATGAGGGGTTGTATTTTTTCTGAGTCCAACATAAGCGATAAGCAGGCATTTGGAAAAACAAAAATAAACAAAACATTTTCATACTTAAAGTATATTTATCCTTTAAGATTGCACTTTACTGATTGCTAATCACAGCACAAAACCCACCAAAGATTTGTTTTTCTTTTATGAGAAAATGCTTTCAAGAGGCTCAACATAAAGAAATGCACGGATGAGAGGTGAGGTTGTCCATAAACTGTGTGTTTCTTTGCTGGTGCGATGACATGAGTGTCCGCTTTTCATTGTCTGGAATGAAGCAATGCGTTTCTCAAACTGCAGGTGTGTCGGTGAGGTTGATCCATATTTCAGTGAATGTCTTCAGTTGTATTCCGGCGATGGTAAAAGGTGAACGTCCAGCCCTCTTTTTTGATTCTAATATGGCATGCCTCGGTTTTTAACAGCAGGCTCCAGCGGGAAAAGAAAAACCATCTGTGGTGAAATGGCGCCCTCTGCTGGTCAAAAATCGGACTCACAGGGAGATAACTGTGCAAGAGTATCTCCAGCAGGGCCTTAAAGCTTTTCCTGTTATCCATTCAAGGCCTTAAACTTCTGTCTGCTCCCGCAGGAAATGCCTTCCTTATAAAGAGGTCTTTCACATTATGAATGCTTTGAAAAGCAACTATTTGAATGAAAAGAAAAGATACCAAAAAAAAAAAAAGAAACAGCTGCGATTGCATTATATATCTTTTTTTTTGTCCGAAGAAAGAGTGCGAGTTCATCTTTAAAATCAAGGTGAAACATTTACAAACAGTGCTGTAAAAGACAGTTCCCTATTCAACTCCAAACAACGACGATAACAGATCCTGCCGTCTTTTCCTTCCAGCCCCAAAGAGGATTCAGAAGTGACCCTGTTTTGTGCTCCACAAGCCCTGTGCACGTCTCCATCTTCTCCCCTCGCGACGGATGAGAGTGTGTGTGTGTAAGTGTGTAAGTGTGTAAGTGTGTGTGCGTCCAGGCCAGCTGAAAAACATTCACAGGGAGATCCCGCTCCCCCGGCTGCCTGTGTGTGTGTGTGTGTGTGTGTGTGTGTGTGTGTGTGTGTGTGTGGGGGTCTGTTTCATTGCTCTCTCTCTCTCTCTCGTGTTGATCTCTCTCTCTCTCCGTCTGATTCACACCAGCATGTGTCTCCGTCGGTGCAGGGCCAAGTGGTCAGATCTGGAGAAGCTGCGGTCACAGTCTGCACACTTGAAGGGCTTCACCCCCGTGTGTTTTCTGTAATGCCTCGTCAGCTCATCGGAGCGGGCGAACTTCCACGTGCAGCCGTCCCAGGTGCATTTGTATGGCTTTTCCCCTGAAGAGAGAGAGAGAGAGAGAGAGAGAGAACACAGTCAGAGGCTTGTAGACCACTTAATAAAATGAGTCACCATGATTAATGGTCAATAAAAGAATATCAAAAGATAGAAAGTTTCTCTGGAGGCTCACATAGTGGATCATAAGATGTTTCAAAAGGTTTAGCAAGATGCTGAAAGCTTTTTTAAGATGTTTACAAAAATGCCTTTATAGCAACAGCACAATGAGACGGTAACATTTTAAACTTTTATAATGCCAGGCATCATAGTTTCTATTGTTCATACGAGCTCAACAGGTTATTCAAGCCTTTCTTTACTTCCTGTCTCTATTAAACCACAGAAGGTGTGGTGTTCTGTTTACAGCACTTATTGTTGCGTTATCCCACACACGTGTCTGTGCCTGTCTTCATGTGTGGTTGAGTTAGGACCTCGACTCATGTCATGGTTTGCTCTTGTTAGTTAGTTTATTCCTCGTTTGGTTGCTAAGTTGTCATTTCTTATTTGGTCATTTTGTCTGCTAGTGTTGCTTGTTTCCCGACATTGTGTTTTTTTCTTTTTTTATTGTATTATTTCCAACTTCAGTTCTTTATGTTTTCCTGTTTTATTGTGCCATTTCACCTCCCTCGTGTTCCTGTTTTCCTTGTGTGTTTCTTTACTGTAATATTCAGGGGCTGTATTCACAAAGCCTCCTAAAGACTAAGAACTCCTGGTGACAAAATTCTGAGAAAATTATTAGAATCATGACATTTTTTAAGAATTCTCCTTAAAGAAAAGACTAGATCCTGGTAAAGATGAACGTTATTTACAAAGCTTCTGAGCCCTTAAGATAGCTCCTAAGGTGTTATGGTGCATTCATGGGGTGTCGGACACATCGGAAAAATTAGATTCCAAGTTGTAAAATGCAAATGAACGACTGCTCAGGTTGGAACAACAACTAGGAAACTCGAAAAAAAATGAGGTGGCCGACTTCACATGGGGGGCAAAATATGTTTTGTCAATTTTAAAATACTTTTTATTAATTCACAAGTATTGCACATCAACATTTTGCTGAAATATAACTCAATGTTACTGTGACTTTTCACACTTCTTCCTCTTAGCATCCATGATGTTTTTTTTTGCTCTTGTAACAATATTCTGACTCTATTCACTATTCCAAAGTGAAATCACGTGAACACACTGAAGTCGGAAGAACGACTTCCCAACTCGGAAAGAGGGACCATCCGAGGAGCGCATGAATGCAGCATAAAACTAGTAGTGAGGAGGACTTTTAACAGGTTTTTCAAATGTTAGTATCAAAGTATAATGGACTAAAGTGTTAACGCTCTGTATCAGAATAAGTCAGGCAGCTTTGATGTGTTAGGTATGATTTTTGAGCCTGGCCTTGATGACCCTTCATGGGAATCTTGTTTTGATTTTGTGCCTAATCAGATTCAAGTCAAGTTAAGGTTTCCATGTCTGACCTTTGTCTCTGAATCGAGCTACTTAAAGAAAGATGTCAATTTATTGACGTTTGGTCATGTGTGGAAGTGTCTACATATGTATACGCTCCAGAAAGTCAATTCACCTGAATTGATGAGAAGATGCCTGGAATAAATTATTCACAGCAACATCTCTTCCATGTAAATATGCAAATCTTAACTTGATTTGTTGATGCTTTATTTCAAAATTAGAACAAATTATTTGTACTTTATTATCTTGTTCATGTTCTGTGATTTGAGACACCAAAAGCTCTGGTTTAAGTCTTGATTTGAAAATAACCTCTGATCGTTTCCCAAATAATATTTGGCTCATCATCTAGAAATAAACTGAAGAGTAGATTTGGACTCTTCAGTGCACATTGAGCCTTAAATACACTGAGTAAGATAAAGTCTAACATTCTGAGCATGTCACTGACTTCACTTTATGTTTAACATCCTAATAAATAAAAAATATCACAGCAGTCAAAGCTTCACAGTGAGAAGTTACTGACCTGTGTGCGTCCTCCGGTGTGCTTTTAAATGGGAGCTTTTGGTGTACACCTTATTGCAGCCCTCAAAGTCGCATCTGTGGATTCTTCTCTTTTTGGACTCCGGAGACTCTGACCTGCGGGGGCGCCGTATGCTGTCAATACTGAACGGAGACATGGAACTGCAAGAGAAGACAAAGAAAAGTGGGAAGATTTATTAGACTATGATCATGACTTTGACATATTTATTCTGAGTTGGTTTACACAATGAAGTGTGTTCATATCAAATATGAGCTCAAATAAACTCAATACGGTCTTTATGCAAAGAAAAAAATAAAGATTTTAGAGAACAAACTTCCTACTTTCTTTAGAGTTAAGCTTTGCACATTTTGCAAATTCCTGCACAACTACCAGCTTTTTCTACACACAAAATTCAACTTAATATTCGGTATCGTAAAAGACTTGTTGAATCACATCATTTATATATTTTTTCTTACTTACAGGCTCTGGTCCATGTGCTCTTTATTCTTATGCTGTGTAAATCATTTAAATTGGATGTGACCGCTACAACAAAGGAGAAATACACCATCATATATCAGTGTTTTATGTATTTATGTTTCCTAAGCTTCATGTTTTCTCTCAAAATCAGTTGGATTCAATGTAAGAGAAAAACCATTTAATGTAAATGTTTTCTTTTACCTGTTTCTGATTCATACTTTTGATCATTCTGTGGATTAAACATTGTTTTCACACTTACTTAAAAGGAACTCTGGTACTGTACAACACATGGATGCATAATGGGAAGCAAGAAATGCCTCTTTCATTTTTTAAAGACAAAACGTTTATTTTTTATGCAGTAAAGTTGAATTTGTCATTTAAAAATGGCTGTTTTAGGCAGTGTTTCTCAACTGGTGGGTCAGGAGCCAATAGTGGGTCGCGTAGCTGTTTTCAGTGGGCCGCCAATGTGTGCATGGGCAAAAAAATGTGTGAAGTCTATTAAGCACTATTAAAACATGCTTGTTTTGTTTCATTTCTTTGTTTTGTCACATGTTTTGTACCATCTGAGGTCCAAACTGCACAAAGTTTTTATTGAATAAATCTGATTGGTTGAAAAGTATCAGAAACTTGGGTTGCAATTTTCAAGGAGAAGATGATGGCGGCTCTTTTGAGGCTTGACCAGTTGGGAGTAACTGGTTTAAGAAACCAAAGCCCACTAAAACATTCTGCTGGTGAAGAGTGATGCAGTAAAAAAAACAAAAGCGCTATTCTCATTATTCTGATGATTTTATACATATCACTAAAACACCACTGTATGCACAGTCATGTATTATATTTGTGTGCACATCCTAAATGTTAAGCAAGCTGTTTTAGGAGCTGTGCAGCAAAACACGTTGTTTGTAGTGTAATTACAGCAAAGGCTTTCTGCTTCACTTTGTTCTGTTCAAAAGGCGGAAAAAAAACGACTTCATTGACAATAGTGATGCATGTTTGAGTTCTAGTATACTACATGCAAGTGCTTTTGTGTCCTTGTGTTAGGACGGAGTGACACTTTTTGTTTCACAGTTACGGTCCAAGTGCTGATCCTGGGAAGTGTTTGGGTTGCGTAAGAGTATTTGAGTTGTGAGATGAACTGTTGTGCTGAGCTGAATGTTGGCAGAGATACGTGTGAAGAGTTTGGAAGAAGTGAACTATCGTAGATGAATAAAAGACATCAGACAGCGCAAGTATTACATTTGTCTTAATTAACTGCCTCCATGCTAATTCTAAAAAAATAAACTGTAAACATTATGGCTGCAAAGAAATACAATGTACGGTAGTGCAGTAGCTCTGCCAGCAGGTGGCAGTGCAGCTCTGCTTTACAATAACTCAGAGGAGGTAAATGAGGTAAGAATGCTGCTTTTCTCATTGTTCCACTACTTTGGTCAATCAGAACGGTTTTATTTCTCAATACTGTCGATCGAGGTTAATGACTCCAGAATTTCTAATGTCAGCAATGGATTTTGGCATGACATTTCCCTCTCCGATAACGGCTCAATATCACTCTTGATCGCATAATTAATCACTTCCAACAGTGGCGCTCTGCAGTAAAATGTGTGTTTATGCACACAAGAGTTGGAAGTTTAAGTGTGTGTGTTTTATCTGAGCGTCACATCTGTGGTTAATGTAAATGCACTCGGGCGTCACTTCTCTGAATATAACGCCACACACAAAAACACACACCCTCACGCACACACACACATATGGAAACTCAGGAAGCCACTAAAATAGGGCAGTGTTGTTGTGGTGGTACATGGTCATGTCTGGTTCATGGCTCATGTCTCGCCAGTGAGTGTCGAATGTAAAACAGCGAGCACCTTTCATGCAGGGATTAACACATGACTGCTGCACACACACACATTCAGACACACACACACACACACACTCGTTAAGTCACACATTACAAATGGACAAGAAAGAGAAAGATACAGTAGAGACAGAAAACAAGACCATCTCTGTTTACTAGATGGGAGGAGTAATATCTGTGGGATATATTTAACTGTGGTGGAGCAGAGTTGCTTTTCTTTTAGGTCTCTGAGTCCCCGCTGTGGATATTGAGAAACAGGTAAGAACAGGAGAGGAGGGGGCTGAACATCTTTAGTCATGTTAAAGGGATTTGAAAGAGGAGCCGGGGCTGCCAGACGGGCCCTCCAGTGAACCTTCTCCTCCTCCTCATACAACCCACATCCTGTCTCTGTGTGATCTGTCAAACGCAGACGCAGATAAACGCACGCTATCAAGATACAAAGACGCGAATAAACTCAAATACAGAGGACAAAAAAACGCAAACATGAGGATCACCTGTTGATTTTGGATTAATGCCAATCTGAAGCTGAACAGGAAACGAGGACACGGGTCAGATATGAAGCGAACTTCAACTCCCCTCTCATTTCTCTCTCGCTTCCTCCTCTCTAAAGTGTGTGTTCAGCACTAAAACAAAATGCCAAAACTCTACATCTACAGACAGAAGTGTCATCATAAAAGTGAAGGAGACAATGTAGACACACATCTAGAATCTGTGTGTGTGTGTGTGTGTCAGCAGTGAAGAGGAGAGGCAGGATTTACAGTGGAAACACTCTGAGCTCAGACGTTCAGCAGATGAGGCGGATATTTACACTCTGACTTCATCCCTGCAGTGACTCGCTGAGTATGATATAATTTAGGAAGGTCTGAGTACAACAGCTCTGAAAACAAAGGGCGAGTGATGACTCATTACTCATCACAGACTAATTCATTTAATTTACAACAACTGCTTGTCCACTGCTGACAAGGATTTTGTTAGCATCACTGCTTCACTTCAGAGGCTCTCGGACAGATTTTTTAGTTTAAGCCACTTTGGGTATATATGTAAATATGAGAAAAGATGTTAAGATTATCAAAAGACTCAAGATAAAACTATCATTAGAGTGACATTTTCTGATATTTCCAGGGCAATCATGGCATAATTAATTGAAGGATTTTTAGCAGCAAGAAATAAAGCAAGAATTGTTTCTGGGTTCAGCTTCAAAGTGAGAACATTCAGCTTTTGGCTGTTTTATGTCCCTGAAAACTGAAAATTGAGGGTTTTGGTGGATGGTTTGACAAAATTCTCATCATCCTATATGGGACTTTCTTAAAAAACAGGGACATGATACAAAAGGATTCGGTCCTGAAAGATACCATATCCTACTATACAAAATGTAAGAAAACTTGTCTTGGACTCCATTGCTGCATCTATTTGGTCAGCCTTTATCAGTACTGGTCAGTACTTTGGTCAGTACTTTTAGATAAATGGAAACAGAGAAGCACATACCAATGGCAATCACAAACAACATATATATCAAAGATATTTTTCAGGAATTTCTGGGATACTTGGGTTAAATGTTTCCTCAAAAAGATAACAGACTTAGCGCACAAATGTAGTAATGTTAAAGCAACTTCTACTGAAACAGGGCACTGCCCCCCCCCCCTCCCCCATGTGGCCTCTTGTGATGTGCAAGGATACAATAAATCAAACTTCTTAAAATGCAATTTGTGGTTACCTTATCTAGGAGCTTATAAATGCTGTCACTTATGTGCCAATAAACTAGAACATTCTGTTCACCCTGAACCAGAACGGGCAAAACTGAAGGGTCCTACAGGACGCTTTTTTATGTATGACCGCTCGTACTGTAAGCAGACATTGTTTTTGCAAAGACCAAAAGCTTAGACCATTGTCTTCCTCTACTTAGGCCTTTTTGTGTGTGTGTGCTCCTAATGCCTATCATAAACCACCGCCCAAAATAAACCAGCCTCTCACTGATCATACTGTGTCACTTCTGATCTAACTGTTAAAGAGGACATACACTTTTACTTTTCTCATGTCTGACAGTTTTGGTTGCCAACATCATAGTTGTTCGCTACGTGAAAGACATTACTGGTCACCAACGTTGTTGTCGTTAATCTCAATAAAGAAGTTATTTGCTGCCAACATTAATACAGACTGTAGAATGCAACAAATTTAAGATATTTAGTCGGGGAAGAAGTTTGAAAAATCCTCATATAGCACCAAGTTTCATTTGCAGCTGAAGGATTTGTGCTTCTCTGTGGGTTGAGAGAATTTCACCACTACTGTTCTTCTGGAAGACGCTACTAGCAGTGTAGTGTTTCTATTTATATCTACAGGCGTACTGTACGTGTAAACACACAACACAGCACTGTGTTGCTCACCCTTTTTCAACTAGGGTGTTTAAACCTACACAATCAGCCACTACAGATGGACTCGTGCCATCACAGAGCATTGTTATGTGTGCTTATGCTCAGGATGGTAAACACAAGAGGCCAGGCGATAAGATATAATCAGGAGACTTTGGTGATGATAAGACAATATTGAGCTAACATACATTGTAAAATATTGTGATTCAGTCCCTATTTTAAACTGCCAATGATGCTGCCAAAGGAAAATTATAATATTTACTTCAAAAGAGATGCGTTCTTTAGTCTTAATTCAGTTTGTTTTTGCAGTCATATGGGATCTCTTGCAAACAGGCTGAGTAACACTACCATAAACCCTATTCAGACTGCTGTTTCAAGCTGCCATGTTTACGCTCCTGTGACGAATCGCCTTGATAAAAGGATCCCTCGTCTGTACCGTCTTCGGAGGTAGTAACAGAGGCGTTACAGAGGCGAGACGGGATCAGCCGAGCCAGCGGGGGAGAGCATTCACAGACTGGGACACCAATATTAAGCCATCTCAAAATCAATATGAATGTACAAACTCGTGATGTCGGCTGAGGTTAGTTAGGACATTTTCGCGGGGAAAAACAGCAGCCTGAAAAGGGCAATAGAAACATGCTGAGCTCGGTAGAAAAAAATGGACGGCCATCTTCTGTTGAATTCTGGTGTAGCAAGCAGTAAGTGATTAACAACCTCCAACCAAGACCTTCTTTTCTGTGAGCTGCATTGTTTACAGTCCCATTAGCACCTTCAGAGGCGGCCATGGGTTCAGCTTTGTTTGTTTTTTTAAACGGGATTCACCTCTTCAGATTTATGCTATTCAGGTGATTCAAAGTTTAACCGTAAATCTGAAGTTACAGAGAGGCTTCACGCTGGCTAACTTCAGCTTTATGAAGCCAAAAAAAGATAATGGATTTACCATGGGTTTGCTGAAATAACATCATAATACACATTTGTCAAATAAAGAAATGTAAGCTCTGTTGAGTCTGTCCTCAAGAGGAGGAGAACAAAACATCTTGATTGTGGAATGGGGGTTGGATTGATAGCTGCACTTGCAAAGGAAATTACTTGAGAGATACATAAATTGTTGGCTGATTTCAGCCAATAAGAGATGTCTTTGCGTCATGCAGATTACACACTGTTTTTCACGCATACCCCAAAGCCTGCTGATAAGTGATTGGTCAATACTACTCAGGCTATAAACTTATTACAAATGGAAACAAGAACATTTCCAAGACATGCAAAACTTCTACTTCCAGTCCCCTGAGTACAGATTGTATTTGTTTAAAGTAAAATCAGTACATGGTGTTAAGAAAAGGTCATAATGTTTCATGTTGGTTATTAAAACAAATTATACTTTGCATCTGTGCAACGATACAATATTGCTATTCCAAATATCACAAGATATTCCTTTGCATCGTTATTTTCCCCCAGCAGAATGACGTTCTTAATAATGGGGCAAGTGAAGTAAAATCAGTAAACACAAAGTGGTCAGGATGTACAATAAGTCTTTTTGTCTTTATTACCACAAGTTTGGCCATTTGTAACATAGCTGTTTTGTGGGAATCAATTTGCTGTATTTTCTCATGTGAGCCCAGGGGCAAAAAACTCAGAGTCTTGAACTCTGTGTGTCACCAAGGCAACATGGTTGTGTGTGTGTGTGTGTGTGTGTGTGTGTGTGTGTGTGTGTGTGTGTGTGTGTCTCTCGCTCACTCTCAAAGCGGCAGCAGCAGAGAGAAAAAAGGAAGTGCGGCTGAGAAAGATTTCAAATAGAGCTGACCTCTGTTTAGTTCCTTTGTTTTCTCTTTTTTTTTTTAACTTCTCTTCATCCGCGAGAGACGAAAAGAGGGAGCGAGTGTGTGTCACCTGTAACAGGGGTTTCCCACCATGCAAACACAAACATATTTTCCAACTTCTCAGAGGACGCAGGGTCACAACAAAGGGCCGTTTCAACACAGAAACAGAGCTGCACGGTTTATCAGGAAAACAGGAAATAAAAGTGTTAATGTGTATGTGTGTGTGTGTGTGTGTGTGTGCAACTGTGTGTGTGTGTGTGTGTGTGTGTGTGTGTGTGTGTGTGTGTGTGTGTGTGCATGTGTCAGTGCAACTGTGTGTGACTGTGTGCATTGGAAGACTGCCCACTGGGCATTCCTGTACCTGTCTGAGGATACATTCCCCCTCCTGCCCTCCTTCCACCTGCTCTGCTCTGTGGCCCCCAGGTCTTTGGGGACCAGCCAGACTTCAGCAGACGCAACCCCTCCAACACAAGCCCCTAGACCTCAACACACACACACACACACACACACAGACACAAAATCACACAACACTCTCTTTCTATCTCTCTCTCTCTCTCTCTCTCTCTCTCTCTCTCTCTCGCGCTCCTTCTGTGTAACTGTCTTCCCCTCTTTCACTCGTGCTCTCCCACAATAGCCTATCCACCCGTCCCCAGGGAAACGCATGAATATGGAGGAGGCTGCCCAAGAAGCACATGACACACACAGACACACTCACTCTCCTTTCACTCATTTATTTATATATGGATACCTGGATTGGAAGCTGCAGGCACTCCCATCCTCCGCCCTAACACTCCTCTCCTCTGATGCTCTCTGGATGGATGCTTGTATAAATGTGGGTACCGAATTACATAAAGCTGTTCTTTCTACACTCACTGCACACACATTTTTTTTTTTTTCCAAAGAAGGAGGGGAGATACAGCGACGCGACGGACAGATAGATTTCAAAGAAGCTCCGTCGGCTTCTGTCGCATGTGTCGTGTCAATACAGAAACCATAATCTTACGCTATGTGGCCAAAAAAACTAGTGTGAAACTGAGTACGACTACAGACTGCTTTGTTTTTCACAGACAAACAGTCAAGTGTGTGTTCCTATTGACAATGGCTGACCTCCTTCTGGAACCAGCTGTTATGTCCACTGTGCAGAAACACGTGCGTACATAAAGTGCAAACACACTCACTAACACATACACACGAGAGGATTAATAGTTACAGACGTGCACACACACACACACACACACACTATTTCACACTCATAGGAGCACAGTTCTCCACGCAGCACAGTCTGCACTTTGCACACACAGCAGTGAGTGTGTGGGCAGGCCCTGGCAGGGCATTGCCAAAGCCTGGCTGGTGATTTCTCGCTGTGGTGAAAGCTCGGGCAGTGAAAGGTTGGGTCCTGCCAACCTCTGTTCTCCTCTGACCACCCGGTGCCCACGTGTGGCACTCAGGGGCACGCCTGTCCCTTTCAATAACCTGCACGGAAACCTGAGTCCTCCAGTGAGTGTCTATGACTGTGTGTGTGCGTGTCTGTGTGTGTGTGAGAGAGAGAGAGAAAGAGAGAGAGAGAGAGAGAGAGAGAGTGTTTTCCCTAGAACATGACAACCTCTACTTGTAGAACAGAACAAGCACAGAAAGAACTAGTTTCTACCACAATGTGTTGCAAATACAGACTGAATAAAACAAGTGGACCTGACTTGTAAACTACTTTTTTTAAGCCTGGATTTTTGGCCTTTTGGCAATCACCATCTTGTCTTTTAGAGCAATAAGTGACTCTATTTGGATACGTTTGATTTTTAAGTTGTTTCAAGAGCTGCAGTGATAAATTGATCTAGAAATAGCAATGCCAATTTTTTTTTATTTTTTGCAATTTTCTGGTTCGAGCTTGTAAAAATAAAGGTTTGCTACCTTATCAGTTATAAAGGAAAACATTTGACTTTACTGCTGGCAAAAAGAAACAGTGCAGGTGTAAGGCACTTTTGAATTGGGATAAGTTTGAAACCAGGAGACCTCTTCAACTTCTTATGCACTTTCTAAGGCTGTACAATGCTTGCACAACAACCCAGACTTCCATTACAGTAGATGTTACCACAGAAGGAATCGTACACACACACACACAGTAAAATGTCTTGTATATATTGTCAGCCCCGAAAGCTGAGTCATTACCACCAAAACAAAGGCCGCCGGGGATAAGCCACCATCGGCCTCAGCCTTGTTAATGCTGCTTCATCATTAGAAGGATTCTTACACAGTCCTGGAATACTTTCCTTACAGTAAGTCTGAATAAAAGTCCCGTGGGTATTAACTGGAGAGTCTGGCAGGGCTACTGGTTCTGACTGTTCTGGGTTTATGGGCGACAGGAGGGGGGGGGGGGGGGGGCGGCAGGGGCAGAGTCAAGTGTTTCACTGCGTCTGATTTCCTGTCTCTGATCAAGAGAGTCTAAGCTGTCATCAGCTGCAGAGGGAAGTCTTTTTCATTCAACACAGATGGACCGGCACCACAGGAGTTGTGATGTCTGTAGGCCGATCGGGCCATAAAGCATGTCTGAGCCATATGCAGCCGGGCATATAGATGCACGCCCACACAGACACAGGAGCATACTGAAATGCACTTTGCAAGGTTCCACACAGGGTTAATATGTAAACACTGCTTGATGTGACTAATAAAAAGCAATATCAGGAAAGAAAACATTGAAATCTCTGCACCTCTCTGCACTCTGAACACTGTAATGTAAGAGCTCTTCTCTTTTTTGTTTTTATCAGTTTACAATAACATTCACATTGTTTGTTTCCGAAATCTTTAAATCCCTTCTTAAATTCTCTTAATCATCATCAGCATCATCAACTGCTGAAAACTGAAATTCTCTTAATATTTTTCAGACCTCAAACCTCCCCAGTAGATAAACAATGGGTAATGGCGTATATAAACATGGAAAAAGTGGTTATTGGCAGCCCGGACCTGGAACACTGCCGTGGACTGAAAGTTCAACACTCTGCTCGCACGCTTTTCAGTACATGGTCAAAGTTAATGCTAGTCCAATGTAGCACCCGTTTCAAATAGCCAAATTGTATTTGAATGATTTG
Source organism: Labrus bergylta (assembly GCF_963930695.1). Lineage (NCBI taxonomy): Eukaryota > Metazoa > Chordata > Actinopteri > Labriformes > Labridae > Labrus > Labrus bergylta. The sequence continues at coordinate 5,055,777 of NC_089207.1, read as the reverse complement.
CGATTTGTGTAAATAAAAGGGTAGTAGTTTAGAAAGTGAAACCATTTTTTTTTTTTAGATCTGTGACGGTCCGCAGAGGAGAAACAGTCACACATGTGGGCATAGATCATGATACTCACTCTTGTACAGCGCGGGCTATAGACAGCGCAGTGGAGCCGGTCTCGTTAACACTGTCCAAGGTCACGTTTGGCAGGTCGTCGTCGTCGCTGTCACTCTTGATCTGCCTCGGCGACAGGCCATTGTGGTCTATATGTGCTGCAAGGGTGGGACACAAACACTGGAGTCAAAAAAGGGAACATTCTGCATTTCTTATTGCGTGTGTGAATACTAAATATGTCCCAGTTAAAAGTTTATGTGCATGTTCTCTGTTCCCTCGCATGCGCAACTGACAGAGAACCATATTAAAAATAATGACAAACTTTGACATAAAAAAGGTCTGCAACACAAGTGCAAGTCCATCCACTCGCTGCTGGACTCCTTTTCACAGTTCATCCTGATAATTAGCAGGCTAGCTTAGTCCCCCCCCTCTCTTTGATTTGACTCTTTTTGCACAGTAACGAATCAAAAAAAAGTCGAACATTTGACTGGCCAGCATGCTATCAACCCCGACCCTCTGAGCCAATGAGCAGAGTGTTCTCTGTCTCCGCAGCTACATGACAGAGTTCCCACAAGTTGTGACAACTTCTCCCCTGGACAACTCATTGGATATATTGCCAGAGCCTGCAGCCATTCTGTCATCTCCCTCTCCATGGACACAGGCTGCGTACATCCTGGAGAGCTCAAGAGGCGAAGTTAAAAAAAATAAGAACCTGCCTGAGACTACTTGTCAAAATAAGGTTTCTGGAAATCCTCTGGGTTAAACACTGATTGACTTATGTAGCATTTCAAATGCAATACAGAAAAGAAGGAAACTTGAAAGCTGCATGGTGGAGATTTTACATGAAAAAAAATCTTGTTTCTGAAGATGTAATTATTGCAGAAAGCTATATTGTGATACATTTTCGCAGTTACAGTACGCCTGCTGCTTTCATGAGCTATCAGGATTTCACCTCCTCTGCCCTCTCAGCCGAGACTGTGGCCATAATGGCCCATAATAAGGGTCTACAGTTAGGAGCAGACATGGTGTTATTACTGAGGGGGAGATAGAAATGCTGCAACTCTGCGGGAGCTTTTGCTTTTAAAGGTTTCCAACAATTGTCGTGGACTAGAGAAGAAGTGCAGAGTGGTCACCAGCCTGCCTCCCCTACGGAAAACCTGTAATTAGTTAGAAATGCATAGTGTGTAGAGGAAGAGGGGGATTTTTTTTTTTTTTTGAGTGAGGGGGCACAAAGAAGGAGTGGTGGAGAGGTGGGCAGAGCACCGGATTTCTTTTCTTTCTCTCTCCTGTTGTTTCCAGTCAAGCCCTGTTTCCATGGCAACCTGCTGCCGGAGACAGGGAGACAGCAGTGAAAGGAGAGGGTACCCACCCTCTCTTAGAGAGGATGGCCAACCTGTGTGTGTGTGTGTGTGTGTGTGTGTGTGTGTGTGTGTGTGTGTGTGTGTGTGTGTATTTGTGGGCGAGTGGAAGTCTGAATGCATGCTACTGTTTTTGTATCTATGTTGAAGGTGTAAGTATGACAGAGAGTTGCATCATTGGTAATGGATGTTCTGTTTGGATTACACCAAAAAAGGCTAACATTAGCTCTTAACTGTCAAAATGAAACTTGTTAAAATGCAATAGGCTTTAATAAGTGACTCTCTTGGTGTCAAAAATCTATTTTTCTCAGAACCAACCAAACGACACTAAGTTCCATTTTTTCAAATTGGTTAATCTGGATAAGAATGAGCCTGATCTGGAAAAGACCAGTTGACAACTCTACTTTATCTAGTGTGTCAAAGTAGCATGTAAGCACTTACTGTAAGTGTAAAATATTTCAAAGAATGTGTCAGTTATAAACATCATTGTTAAACTGCTGTGTTAATTGACCAATTTAAGTTTTATAAAAGATAATTGTGATATCCTGCCTGAGCCCACACCTCTGCTAGAATCAGAAAAAAATCTTATTTTTTCAAAGTTATCACAATATTCAAATTTGAAAAACACAAATTAGGGTTCTAATGCTTGGAAAAACAAACATTTCCTGGTTTGACAAATTTGTAGTCCTATTATTATCTGCACAACCTGTTTTTTATGTAAAATTTAAACCAATCTGAAGTATTTTAACCAATAAGCATTTTCTAGATAAAGGGTGACCGAAAAAAATCAATTTGTGTCCTTACAAAGACATAATACTTGGTGGCGGATTATTAATTTTTACTTTACTGACTTTGGGAATTTGTATTAAGATGTTGTCATCATGTAATAAACATCTAAATGTACTGTTTGTCATCTGGTTGCTAACTCATTAAAAGTGACTGTATCCACCACACCCAACATCCCACACTCTTTCACCCCTGTCCCCTTTGTGTTTGGTGGCTTCAGAGCTGGCCAGAGCTGAGATTGGACTGTGTGTATATATATATGTGTGTGTGTGTGTGTGTGTGTGTGTGTGTGTGTGTGTGTGTGTGTGTGTGTGTGCATGCGAGCATGTGTTTGTATAAGTGCCACCCATCTTCAATATCCACCCACACCCTCTTATGCAACTTTTGTTTTTCCTGTCCTTTCCTCTCATCTCCTTAGCGTTTAAAACGCCCATCTCTGAGGGGATCACCCCACCCAGCCGGCCAAGTGTCCGTCTAAAAACAAGCTTCAGTGACACATATCTGTTTGTTTTGTGTGTACATAATGTGCATGCAGATATGCGAGTCAAAGTGTGTTTGTTCTTCCTGCAGGGATTCACAAGAAGCAACCTCCTTGAAAACCAACAGCTGCCTTGTGCACGCCTCAGAGTTGGACAGAAACACCTTCAGTAGATCCACTCCCAGCGGCTGGCAGTAAAACCACACCCAGAGAGAAAAGCCAACAACACAGTCTAAGCCAGGCCACTGAGGTCTAATGCTCAAAATGCCTCACATGTTTACTTCTCGTCAGAAAAGAAGAGGTAACGACTGGTGTGGCCCCGGTATCCCGTGCCAGAGGCTATTTAAGACAGCCGAGTGAAATCTCCGTCTAGTCAAAGATAGGAGAGCCTTTCAACCTGTGAACCTCGTCTTCACTCTGAGGAGGGAACAGCGTCGCCTGAGGGGCCGTCTCTAAAAGAACGCACACACACTTATACACACAGTCAGCTCTCAGGGAGTTGAGTCTTCATCTAAAGACAGTAGGGCATCTGTGCAGACATATATAGCATCATAAACAGCTTTGTCATTGAGAGATTTCAAATCACATCACACAGGTAGAACACATCAACAAGGACCTGTCTTTGGAGTCCTTTTATTTCAACCTGAAATTACCTAATCAAAGATGTAACATTTTGAAAGGGTTTACAAAAAAAGCTTTTAGGATGTTTGATTTTTCTACTTAAGTTTCTGAGTAGATAGGGCGACTGTTTATCAGAGCCAGAAACCCAATAGACGTCATGTTTCTGTCTCAAACTAGGGCAGGTTTGAGAAAACAGCAAAAAGTCTGCATCCCATGACATCATCATTTCCTCTAGAAGTCAGTTAGAGAAACACAAGAAACCACCAAGGTCATTATTTGTTTCTGTTTTTAAATGTTTCAATACAAAAACGTTGTCTTCATAAAACCCAGAAAACTACGGCCCCGAACTTTTCCAAAATCTGTAGACATTTTATTCTTACATTGCAATTTCAAAACACTTGCACACTTGCACAAAAGACGCAAACAAAGAAAAAGAGTTTTGTAGCATGAAGTCCCAAACAGTCGTATTTGTTGCATGCCGTATAAAAATTATATATTTTCAGTGTTTGTCCTTTCAGAGTTGTGTCCCACCTTTTTTTAAAAGCTTTTTTTAGAAGTGAAAAGCTGACTTATCTTTGAACAATAAAAGAAGAACATTTTCCAAAAAATGAAATCAGACAATAAAAGAGAAGTCGTCCCCCACCCCCGACTCCCGCTTGTATCTAAGAAGGGTTGAGCACCCCCAGGACCCATTAGGAGAAAAAAGAAACATTGCTCTATAACAGTAATCAATTTAAATGGTTTCAATTGATACAATCAATAGAGACGTAACAGGCATACACAGGGCCTTTTCTAACCTGTGCTGTTGTAATTAAAATGTGCAAATGTGGAAATCTAATTTTGACAAACAAAGAGTGGCCCCCCCCTGAGATCTTTGGATCACGCCAATGCATGCCTGGGGTTTTCATTGTTCCCCAACAACTAAACTTAAAGGATAATACTCTTATTGTTATCATAAATGTAAGTATAATGTTTCATTGTAATTGCAAAAAAATATGTTATTCCTTACTGAAATGAATATTGCTTAATAATCCTCCTCTTTCCTGCACTAGCTTAAGTTTGACTATGCATTAAAATACATATCTGTTGTGCTTTTTTTCAGTTATTGTATCTTCAGATGCAACGAGGGACACATTTGTTTTTATTTAACTAAGCAAAAAAAAGATCTAATATGATCTTATATCTACATTGTAGATTTTAAAATTTAATCAGAATGGAGATGAATTTATTCTTAGATTTTATGTCCGTTTGTTAAAGGTTTATGCCTGCCTGATATGCCTTCTAGTTAAATATTTCTGGTAGTTTTAAGTTTCAAATCATTGTTGGAACACCTATCACATCCACTCCTAACTTGAAATGATGAAACGCTTGAATAGGAATCCCAAAAGAACCCAGTCAGCCATATGAATATGGAGAGAATTCTGAGTGTGGTCTCACCTTTGCCCTGGCTTTTGGCCTCGTCCAGCAGAGGTAGCATGATGGCGTTGTTGAGCCTGGAGGGGGATCGAACAGCGGTGGTGTACATGAGGGGCAGTGACTGTACCACAACTGGGATGCGGTGAACATGGCTGGCCAGCTTCCCCACTCCCTGCAGGCCCAGAGGGCTGGACGGAGGCGGCGGCACAGAGTGCAGGATGTGCAAATAGGGCTGACCTCTGACCCCAGATCCAGGGGCGACTAGGGGACCTGGCGTGAGCACCGACGAGGCGGAGGTGATGACTGATGGAGAAGAGGAGGAGGAGGAGGATGACGACGATAATGAGGAGGGAGAGAAGGCGGATCGTAGAGGGGAAGAAGAGGAGGTGGTGATAGGAGTGGTGGATGAAAAGGAGGGGCGGGGTTTGTTGATTGACAGGTCGACGGGCTCGGTCTGTGTGTGGAAGTGCAGGTCGTGAGCGAGCAGGTCTTCTGGTGGCTCAGGTTTGACTCTGCTGAGGAAGAAGGGGACGCCTTCCATCGCAGAGTAAGGGCGCACTTTAGGTGACTGTGGGAGAGAAGAAAGACCCTTTGTTAGAAACTTGAGACTTTTCAAACAGCAGTTTGAAATCGTTTTTTTCAGCCCAAACTTGATTTCTCCATCACGAGGTTTTGTTGCGGTTTAACCTCTGTCAGTTACTGTAGAAGTAATAGCTGCTTTGCAACGCTGTGCTATAACAATGGAAACAATAACCTTCATTTGTAGAGCACTTTTAAAAAATCAAAGTTTTAAAGTGCTTCATGGAGGTGGTAAAAGAAAAAAAGGCTTTTACATTCAATTAATATCTGTTCTTTTCTCTCCAGTACAAGACATGTTAATAAAATCAGGTCATAGACAGTTGTTTTTGTGGGTAAATGTTCAGTTCCAGGAAGAAAGATACAGCATAAAAGACACACGTTCGGAAAAGGTAGAGTGAGAGAAAGCAGTCAATTTTGCTCATGTTCATTCAAGCGTTCATCCTCCTGAGTTAGCATGATGTCACACACTGATGAAGCGCAGGAGTAAAGATAGTCTCTCACAACCGCCCTCGTTCGCCGTATCCTTCCCCTCTTTCTTTTCTCTCTTTGGCGTGGGTTGCTCTCTCTCTCTCTCTCTCTCTCTCTCTTTTCCTGCTGTTTTCCATCACTCCCACAGAAAACCGTCGCTCTCTTGGCTCCCCTCGTATCTCTCCTGAATCTCCTTTGTGACGGTGGAAAAACATCATATGTGCTCAATTTCCTGACCGTCTCTCTCTCTCTTTCTCTCTCTGTCTCTTTCTCTCTCTCTCTCTTTCTCTCTCTCTCTCTCTTTCGGTGATGGGCCTCCTAAGGCCAACGCTGGTGGCTCAGTGTATCCCTCAACACATCTTACACTTAACACCAAGCAGACTGTAACGCAATCTCCATCTGTCTGCACAAGTTTCAGGAACCTGTTTACTCGGAAAAAGATAATGAAGAACATACACAGTAGAAAAATGACACCCGGGGAACTATTAGCTAATTTGTTGCACCTGAATTCCAAACATTGGACCGGCTTTTCTCTCTTTATTTTTGCTTTTTAAAGTCATACGAGGCTCTTTAAATGGAGATGTCGCACATCTAGAATGACTAGGTTGGATGTGGGAGGGGTACTGGACTGTATGGCGAGCAGTGTTGATACTCACAGTGGAGCCTTTCAGAGGCTGAGTCACAGTCAGAGCCATCAGGGAGCGAGCACATCCAGGATTTTTTACTAATCATGCAGGAGAGAGTCATAGGGAAAAACTCAACCACACAGCTGCAGCAGATATAAAGAAATGTGGATTTTCCTCCTTGCTTTTGTTTTTGAGACCCACATTTCTTTCCCCTTATGTAATGCTGGCCTAGAGAGGATCTGTGGCGAATTACGGATCTTTCTGACTGTTCTCTCTTTTACGTAGTAGCTCATACTATTTTTACTCCAGACTTGTTCGACTGGACTACAGGAAATGTTACGACCCCATGAATCCCTGCTTCTCCCTGAGTGACTCCTCCTCAGTTGGAAAACAAACCCAACCCCATGAAATATACCCTCACGTGACCCCTAGTGACCTCTGCACCTCAGTGGGGTTCAGCTCGGGGTCGGCGGTGTCAGGTCAAGACTCACAGCATGTTAAAGTCCGAGTCATTCCACAAACCACCCACCATGCGTTTATTTATTTTTTACACACCTTTGTGTTTGTAATTATGCTCTCAAATAATCTTTTTGTAACAATCACGGGAATATGAACAAACAAAGGTACGACTAAGCGTTAACGCTTTGTGAAAAACTGTATGAGACGATTATTCCTGATGTTGTTTTTAGGCAGAGACACTTCCCTCAAGGAACTGACCATTTATAGCAAATAGTTTGAAGTTATATTTGGCAAAAAAAAAAAAAAGACGCTTTGAGGCAGCTCTCAAATAATCCAAACTGCAGAGAGGATTCAGCAGGGGGAACATAATCCCCACTTAATAAAGAAATACATACATAAAGGAGAAGTCAACAAAACCAAAAGCTTCAGAACAACAGGAGGAGGCTGCTGGAGGATTGTAAAGGCTACACTGTGTGCTCTGACTATATGATTTGATTTGAGTTCTTAGCCACACAGCTAATGAACCAGCCTCTGGTAATAAAGCATGAATGAGGCAAGCTCTACTTTTTTTATTGCTCTGATTAAATTAACTCAGTTCTGGGTTGTAACCATAAGCTGTAAGGTTGTTTTGTCCCCTCCTACGGCTAATATGTCCCTGGGGCTGAAGTTAAAGCTCTGATGGGTGGAGTCCTACAAGGAAAGTTACATGACAGCAGTGACACAGAGTTTGTAAGACAAAGACTTCCATGAGAAAAATGTTATTTCCACTGTATTCAGAGCTGAAGTATGTGTGGCCACTTGTAATTTTTCTGTTAGTCAGTCAGTGTTGACCCTCGCGTGGCAGATGAAACTTTAGTTTTTACTTAATTTTAATTTTAATTTTTAACATACTTTATTATGTATCCTGCTCAAACAGGATATGGACATGCATTAACGGAGAGATGTCAGAGTTGGGCTTCTACGCACTGCTACACTAGAGCTGTTGGAGGTTCGGTGCCTTGCTCAAGGAACCCTTGACAGTTCTGGGGAAGTAGCCTCCATGGCACCTCCAAACTTCAGTCTGACCCTCCTGTTCCCAACACAAGTCCTACAGTCTGAGCTACCGCCGCCTCCACATAAGGTTCCCCTATGTAGCATTCATAAGTTAGTTAACAAACTTTACAAATGTATAGGTGCATGCCATGAATTGTATTTTATTATGAATATAAAGCAGCTGTTGGTATCTTTATTCTATGAAGACTTGTAGATGTTATCTATACTTGGTGCTGTAATAACAGAGGCCCTAAGCAGACATGCATCCATACATTTTATTAACTCTGTTTTCCCTTAATAAAGAATACTTTCTGGTAGTTTTCTTACTTATTTTCCCATATTCTCAGAGTCGCAAAGGCACAACACAAACATAGTAATGCTCAACTTAACGCATTAGTTTGGGCAATGGCAGCAGCATGGCACGTTGTGTTGTAGTCTATCAGCTCAGCCCTGTTGTTTAGTTGTCTCAATCGCCAAAAAGTTTTCCTGTACTCATGAGAAAACAACTTTATAATTGCAGGCTAATGAGATAAATAAATCTGTTATAATAGGCTAACCAGCCTTTTATCTAGAGATAACAAAAAAAAGTCAAAATGCTCATTATCAGCAGGAAACTATACAATTTTTATCTCAAGATAATGAAAAAAAAGAGGTCAAAATCTCAGGAAAACAACCCAAAATCACTTGTTATCACAGGAAAGTTCATGAAGTGTATGACTGCATGTCAGCTTCTGTAGTATATATTTTATTATAATAAGTCATGTGGCAACAAGAGAATATTTGCTTTTAAGGATTTTAGGATCCTTTGGGAGTGCAAATAGAAAACAACGAGCTTCTAGAAAAGCAAGTTGATCATGTTACATAACTAAAGTACAATCTGCCTTTAAACTGTGGACTAAAGTTTCTTCCTTAAACTATATTTAAGATCTTCTTCAAGGAAAAAACTAATTAAAGATTTTCCTTTAATTGATTTGAGGAAATTGTCATATGCATACAATCCCATCTTCTCAAAACAGCATTTTACACCACACTGGGTAGCTTCTTTTTCCCCTTTTATCTATGAATCATGTTTAACACATCATTGGAGAGTTAACGATCTTTTAGTTAGTTTGTCTTTCTTAAACTAAATTCATATCTTACTATAGTACATATTCTTTATAAGGCCATGCTGCTTGAACTGCCTCATATCTATGTTCTCTACTGACAACTCAAACTATCAGCAGCTGAACATTTTTGTATTGCAAACAAATTATGTCTGAAAACACAAATTATTTAGCAAAAGTTTCTTAAATAGTTTAGTCCCTCATTTCTGCAAGAGCTGCAGACAACTTGCACTAATTTACTTCATTAATTGATTGACTTAGATATTTATTCATCACAGATAAACATTAAATTTAATAAAAACAGGATTAAGGATTTATTGGCCAGTGAATAAACATCTCCTGTTGTTAAATTTTCATTTTCATTGCGTGATTTAATATTATTAAGTGTAAACCTGTTGAACGTTCTTTTATGTGAAGCTCTTTTTTGTTGCTGTCTTGGTCAGGACTCCCTCGTACAAAAGATTGTACATCTATATGGTAATATTATTGATAAAATAAAGGTTAAATAAAGTAATTCCAACACAGTTTCCCTTTGAGTGTGCATTATCCTGCAGGTTTCCATTAATGAGTGTCCACAGCAGGCGCCCTAGTTATGAAAGAAATGGTGAAACACTTATATCTGTTTATTGTACTAAAAACCAATTATTAAACGTTTATACATGTTATTAAAACTGCATATGAAGACTTTAAGAGTTGCCTCAGGATCTAATGTGGTCTCTCTGCACTTCAAGATTCCTCCTTCAGGCTATTCAGTTTCTTATTTTATTTTGTTCCTGGCTGTATATTGAATATAAACCTACAGCATTTTCTCTGCAGCTGCTGATCCACAACTCTACCTTGTCAAATGAAATAGTATGAGTTGATAATATGTATGATTGTGATGTCAAATGTCCTCTGTGCTTTTCTTACATCAACTATGGCATCAGCTTCATGTAGTCTTTCTTGACAGACCCTCGGGCGATCATCCAGCTGCCTCTGCACGCTCTCTCTCTCTCTCTCTGTTTGCATGTTCTGTATAGGCTGCGAGTGTCACGGACCGCCTCCAGCTACACTGCCCGCAGGCTTTGAAGTCATTACAGCCATTGAGACTGATCTCAGAGCTTGGAAATCTTGTTTTTTTCCCTCTACAGTGTGTTCTAGATGGCCTGAAGTTCTGCAGTATACTGCCGGTTCACCCTGTCACTGAAAGGAGAAGGAATGAAAAGAGAAAACTAAAGAAAATATAAATTTTTCAAACTCCAGTGTCATTGAATTATCTTCATTACATTTAAATAATATACTGAACAGATTTATTGCTCCAGTCATAAATACGAGTTATGTTTGAAGTTAGATACACACATCATCATACAATTTAATCCTGAATAAGAGCCTAAATAATCCACATTGGCTGTCCAATGATTTCAGTTCTCAATTGGGATTAATCGCAATATTTCAGTAGTTAATCAAGATTAATTACACTTTTATTAAACGCATTTTAAATTCCATTATTTCGCATTTGAAAATAAAAATTGCAATGCTTTTATTTTGAAATTTTACACAGTCAGCTGAGAGTACTTCACTTGCTGTGTGAATTCAACCCTTGTTTCTTCAAACCCATGTTTCGGATCAAATCTAAATAAAAACAGCTTAAAGGAACTGTAACAAAGTGAAATGTTTGCTATGGGTGGATATTAGTTTTGACTCATTAACTGAGCTGTCAAGGAATTCTTTAAAGTGAAATGACTCATTCAAAGATGCAGCAGTGATGTTTTCTCCAATGCTGTGACTACAGGTAGATACGGTGAAGACTTATCCATCAGTAATTGAGTTGAATTAATTATACTGAGGTTAACAGCTACAACCCTTGTTATCATTGTGCTACTGATGTCTTTGACTGTGGTTAAGGCAGTGTAACATATTATTCCTTGACCTTACTCATTGTTTGAATAAAAGGAGGTGAAAGTGAATTAAGACGTGTCTGGTTGCTTAAAGCGACTCTGTGTTTGGTTTTGCCAAACAGCAGCCATCATGTTAAACGGAATTCAAGCTATCTGTTCTCATACAGTTTTTCCCACAAACGTTGTCCTTCAGTGATCTGACTGAAAACTAGTTAAGCTCACGACATTCAATCAGTAGGGTTACATGGCGCTAGAAATTCGCATTTCTGATCGTATCAGACACTGTTTGGACTTTTTAAATGCATGTAAACATCTTAGTCCGACCTACATCGGACCAAAATCGAACCATAACGGGACATCTCATTATCGGAAAAGAACACCTAGATAAGTCGTTCATCGTCGGCAAACTAACGGCATGTAAACTCAGCCAATCGTATTATTATTGGATTTTGTTTGTTAGTTTGTCTTTTTCCAATACAGTCTATCCATTGTGATACGTTTTTTGGAAAATGTTTGCCTAGATTTACAAACAGAGTAGTCATTAGCTAGCAAACAAAGCCAATAGCATGAGCCTAACAGCAATTTAAGTTGGCTAACATTAGCTGACTGTGTGACCATGTGTAAAGTTGTCATATTTTATTAAGAATGAGAGCTACATACCATTCATAATTCTGTATAATTTGATTTTTGACCTATGTTTGAAATCTATCTCACTGTACTGGCTCTCTGCCTCATTCAATGTTCTGTAGCCCAATCAGCTAGCGTAAGGGTGTTAACTGTGCTAACACAGAAGGACGACAACAAGCTAGCTGTGGTAAAACTTAAAAGAATCAAACCGAAAACACTTTGAGAAGTATTATGAGGAGGTATTTCTGATAAATAAATAGAACAGACATAGAAATAGAAAACCTAAGCTTGTAACTGCCTATCAGAAATGTTAGCTTATGAAGCAGTGCCGCTTATCTTAAGAAGAACACCAGCTCTCCAAAGATTAAGCATAGAAAGATTGATCAAAGTAAAAGTGATAACTCATGTTTTCATTTTGTTTTGTCAAACACTTTTCCCCTATATGGACAATTTTTTTTATAATAAAATCTACATTTTATTTGCCAAAGAAAGAAATCTGCCATCTCATTGTTTAAAAGTGTTAGGCTGACTTTTCATTGTTGCTTTTCTTTTTGTTGGAGGAATAATAGTCTGTTACTAGCAGCCTGGAAAAATTGACGGTCCTGTGAGGCTCCTGTGTAAACACACTTCCGATTCAAGGTCAAAACAACACAGTGTTTAGTGTTACATAAAAGTGAAAAAACAGATATTTGCATTTTGGGTTCATGACACAACTCAACTAAAAACTTGAACCACTTCCACTCTGATTCCGACTGATGCACACACACGTACGTAAGCTCCTCACACGCCGACACACATAATAAAGATAGTCTCGACCCGCCTGCATGCCTATGTCCTCGTGCCTCTGTCTTTATTAGGGGATACTGGTTAGCGGGGCAGATTTTCCAGCCCCTTGCAGGAGAATTGTCTAACGAGGCGGACCATTTCCAGCAAGCCCTTGGCCCCCCGCCACCTAAATGAAGACCACATTTCTGCAGCAGCCTAAACTGTCTGTCTGCCGTTTAAAGGGAAGCACACAGTGTTACAGGGCAAGATTGGATCTTGGTGCACTTCAAAGCCGTGTGGGCTGCAGTGCTCACATCCTGTCTGCGACTGACATCACTGTAAGTATGGAGAGTGACTTCAAACGCCAGGTATTAGGTAGCTCAGCTGAGAGCAGGACACCCACAAAGAAACCACCTGCTGCCCCTCCATCAAGTCAAGAGAGATGGATTCAATTCTTATCAACACAAAGCACTCATACACTGCCGAACAATTCAAGATTGCTGCTAACCTGATGGGTTATCAGCAGCTGCTATTTTTCTCATCTATCATGCGCTCATGCTCCGGTTTTCATCGCAACAGAAACTATTTCGCTCTTCTCCCGCAGAGTGCTCCTGTAACATATTAGGGGCCTCGTTATTATTGATATGTTATGAATGGAAATCAATAGTAACTGAAAACTAATTCATCACGATAACAAATATTAACTGACCTGCACCCACTGCATACACACATACACACACACACACACACACACACAGCTGTGGCAGCAACACAAAGCCCCTGTAACCTAGCAACAGCCTCTCCATAACAAGACCACTTTATTTCTAGGTATGTTGGACCAGAGAGCACTGATGCTGCTTTGTATGTGGGCCAAGAAAACCTGCATGAGGTAACGCTGTTATTCCTAACAGGGCCAATGGACACAGTTTAATGCTCAAAATTAAAGTCAGTAGGGGCTTTCAATAAAAGTTTTATTATTGCATCTTTTGACAAAGACACAAGTATTGTCCTAATTTTTAAAACAATTTTGATACAAGCGGTTACATACCAACTCAGAGATTTTATTTGATTTTTTTAAAAGACTTTACATGTTTATCTCATGCGGCTCTTATAGGTCAACGTGTCTTTAACATGACTTTGCATGCTGATGCTTGGTCTTTTAATCCATTGTTCTATAGTACTGCAATTCATCGCAATCTTTTTTTTGCATCTCATACGTGATCTTGTTACACATCAAGCCAGCCAACTACAGCGAATGAAGTTCAAAGAAAGTTTCCAGATATTCAATGACCCATGCTGCAGAAGGGATCATAATGTTTTTTTGGTGGTCACTTTGGGTTTTTTTTACATGATGAAAACAACGTTGTCGTTTAAGTGCTCAAAAACTTCCCTGAAATGGAACCAAGGTGATCTTTTTTTTTTTTTCAAGGAAGCTACCCCTTTGTTTCAACTGTTTGCTAACACTTGGGGCAGGTTGTGAAAACTTAAATCAACTGCTTGTTTTCCTGTTTGCATAGCTTAAAGGGATACTTCACCCGTTGAAACATGAATCTGTATTGACATTGGGTCATATATGTAGTAGAAATGTGAAATAGATTTTGAAGTTGGTGCCTTCTTCGGCCGAGAAAAGGCAGAAATTGTCTTTTTGACCGGCCTGTCAGCAGCAGCCGTCTCGCCGCTATATTTATATTTTCGCCATTATTAGCTTTCTTCATAGAGCCTGTTAGCATAGCTTCCAAGCAATGGAAGGACGGACGTTATGGCGGACGTTAAGTTTCGATTCTGGGAGTGAGGTCCCACCCACTGATCTGTGATTGGTCTGTAGCTTCAGTGGTTGAAAATATGAGGAACTAGCATTGTAGTTTCACACCGCTAACCGCAACAGCTTCCAGTGACGCAATATGACGATATTTGCATCACTGGAAGCTCCTTCTCAGACTTAAAAATACAGAACTTTCCAGTCTCAGGGGGTAATGAGGGCTGGATGCACAACCATTCAAAAATACTACCAATTTACTACTGATACAATGCTTAATGCAAATGGGTGAAGTATCCCTTTAAGGTTAGAAACTCCCAAACTGACTGTCTCTGCCTTTCAGCTAACAATGTTACAATGTAACAAGGTGCAATTTCTCTTGGCATCCAAATCACAAATACCACTAAACATTGTCACACATGGGTTAATGTTGAATTTGCGTGTCTCTTGTGGAACCCTGAAGGGTCTCTAGGTTGTCTTTATGAGATGTGATAAAGTGTATCTGAGGAATGAGAGCTGTCTGATCCATATATATGGATGTGTTGTTAAACCTCCATCTTTAAGTAAACAAAAGTTTCCTCATGCAGACTTAAAAAAAGCCTACAAAATGTTAGGTCACTTCTTCTCTGTGATGGTTTCATATTAAGGGAAGAAAACAACACAGAGTTGACAGAGAGCGCTGAGAGAGTAGAGGCGTGCGTGAGAACAACGGAGGAAGAGATGGAGCTGAGATAATGTTTTAGAAAAGAGACTTAAGTGTCCTATGTGTGTGTGTGTGCAAAAGAGAGATTATTCAAGTGTGTTGTTGAGAAAGAAGGGTATGGGAGGAAGAAGAAAAACTGAGGGACGTACAGGGGCAGGAAGATACAGAAGAAGATAAGATTTAAGAGTTTCCCATGTGACCCTCCTCCTCCTCCTCCCCTCTCTGGAGTGGTGACTACATCTGCACAATCATCCTCATCCAGCACGGACTCTGTGCCGGCTCTAGTCGCCTCCCCGAAACTCCCCAATGCATTCCTGCTCCAGCTGTGCCTCTCCTCCTCCTCCTCCTCTCTTGCTTCTGGGTTTTTGCTCTTCTTCCTGCTTACTACCATGCTCTCCGACCACTCCTCTTAGCCCCCACACTCACTTACTTCTTCTCTCTCCTTCTCTTGCTCTCTTGCTCACTTGCTCAGGCCTGGGAGTGATTATCGGCCCATTGCCGGGAGGAGGAAAGACGGAAAGGGAAAAAAAATAAGGGAATTGTCTGGAAAACAACTGCTCTCTTACCCCTTGTTCCGATTCCAGGGGCTCGGCTTTGACTCGGACCGCAGGCATTCCGTCAAGCATTAACATCCTGTTTCTTCGGCTGCCTGTGAAGGGATACAGAGGAGGTGTAAGACGGGTGTTTTAGCATGACTAAGCAGGTCCCACACTCGCAGTTATTCACACATGAACATCAACAATGATGAGCACCCACTAAGAGATAAACACATTTTAAATAGACACACATTTTTAATGCTTCAAAACCATCAGAAGCTGACAGACAAAAAAGATTGCACACAAACTGTGTAAACTCAGGCAGTGCACAGTTTGACTCCTTCCTCCATGTATTTAGGATTTCCAATTGCCTGGTGAGCTGTTGCAAGGCTAATAACACTTCATAACGTGGAATAAAATCCTCTTAAGACTTCAATAGAATACAAATACTTGCTTTGATATTCGGTTACTTAACAGCAACCGGGACAACATTTTCTCTGCAAACGCTGAAATAACTGAAACTCGGAAAAAGAAAAGTGGAAAAACTGACACGTTTGACATGTTTGTAATATAAATATCAAAATGTGGCACAAGCATGCAAACACACACATTAACAAATAAACTATTTTAATTTGTATAGAAAAATAAAAACAAATCATCTCTTTACCCTTTCTATATAGAGCAGGTCTAGATTGTAGTATTCGTAATATTGCTTAGACCGGCAAAATAAATCCTCTATAGATCCATGAAGAAGAAATACTTTCTTTAAAAGTTAGAGACCTGAGCACAACCAGACTCTATGATGCAAAGCATAGACTTTGTAAAAAAGATGGACGACATGAAAGCTCCCCAAAAGCGAAGCAAAAACATTCAGAGCTCCTTCTACTAACTGGCTGCAGCATGGGTCATAAACTTCAGCTTCTCCATATTACTAGACGGGACAAACAAGCTGTTTTCTTAAACATGGTTTCTGTCTTTAAAGTAAGCTCTTGTGGTGCTGAATTCTGTCCAAGATTACTTTTTTCTAAAAATGCCAGCTTTAATTAGCTACTTGATGATATACAAAAGAGTAAAACGTCATGATTGACAGCTCTGTTGACAAATGCGGCTATAAAGGAGGAATGGTGAATGGAAGTGTAACATACCCATACACAGGACTTATTGAACTTTCCAAACCTGTGAGTGTATGCTTGAAACCAAGACAAAAAATCTGTTCTGCTGTGGCCTGTACCAATCTGACGGGTCTTTGCTGTGTTATCGTTAGGTTGTGCATTTTGGTTGGCCACAGGGGCGGGACTTAAATAGCACAGCCAGATCTACCGTGCATATTTGGCTTCAAAAGATGTCACTAGCGAAATATGTCAGCGCCCATCTTGGGGGTATTTTGGCTTCACGTTTGTAAAAAGGGAGAAGTTGGAGACATGTGGTCCATCTTTATATGCAGTCAATGGTGGAAAGCCTAGATAGGCTGTGAGGAGAAAGTGAGATAGAGGGAGAGACCGAGAGGGAGGAACAAGTAGACAGACAGGAAGATGAACACATAATACAGACAATAGATCACTCAATTTAGAGTATCAATGCCGATAATGATAGTAAATATATGAGAAATAATTAAATATATGTTATGTTTGTATTAATATACTATAAAGAAAATGCATCCTTAATAGTAGCTCCATTCTGTTGCTTTAAGAGGGATACTCAGATGGAGCCAATGACAACAATGCATGTTCCGTATCCCCTCAGCTGGGGCCGACCTGAGGTAACCCTCCCTCTTATTATTTTAGCAGCAGTACATGGAGGAATGCAAGCACGGCAGATAGACTCTAAACATCTCCATTACTCTCCACTGCTGGCACCAGCAGCAGGATGTGTGGCCCAGTTCCTTGCATTCGACAGCCACCGCCGCAGCCACCGTGACCACTCTAGTGCGGAGAGAAGAAAAGCTGAGCCAATCAGGAATGACATATAGCCTTTCTGTGCGTCCTATCCCATGATCCTCTAACTATGCAGACCATCTCAGATGTAACAGAACATCCCCGGGGCGTCTCAAACAATCAAGATTTTTTTTACTCACCAGAAAATCCACTCAAGATAGTGATCAAAAACATTTCTTTTTACAGATTCCAATGAAAGTTGTGACAAAAAAAAACTCATTTATTGCTCCACTGCCTCTTAGATTCCCCAGCACAACCCCTTATCCTGACTGTGTTTGTGTGTGAGGGAGGATGAGAGAGGGAAGGGAGGATTTACTCTCTCAATCTGCAACCCCCCCACCACCACCACCCATCCAACCGCCCAACCACCCCCAGATCTCGCCTCTCAGGTCTAAGTCCCTCAGGTACCCTGGCTGTGCTGTGCTGCTATTGTATTGTTGTCCAGGATGTCCTTCGGCTTCAGGTCTTTTGGTAGGCCCAGATAGGGTTGCCATGGCAACGGCTGTGCGGGTGGAGCTGCAGCCTCAGTCCAGCCTCGAG
This sequence comes from Labrus bergylta, assembly GCF_963930695.1. Taxonomy (NCBI): domain Eukaryota; kingdom Metazoa; phylum Chordata; class Actinopteri; order Labriformes; family Labridae; genus Labrus; species Labrus bergylta. Next base: position 5,038,016 of record NC_089207.1, on the reverse strand, counting down.
ACACGAGTCGAGGAGAAGAAGAAGGAGAGGCGAGTGCACAGAGAGGGGCAAATAAAGTGAGGGTTTTGTTTTTCCTCAAGATGACCATCTGTCTTGCATTGGTCTAAAAAGTCTGGTTTTTATCATTTTGACAATTAACTTCATAAAAATTGTCTTAAAAGGTCCTCAACTGTATTTTATTAAGCTTTTATTAAACAGATTTTTTTAAGGCATCTTATTTGCTCTTTTGATGAACCTAAACTTAAATATGTCCAGACAGCTAAATCATGATAGCTTGTTTTCTTTAATTTGCCTTTATTTCTATTTTGTGTGTTGTTATCATCTCTTACAGGGGGTTTATTTTATAATTTATTTCTTGAAATCAACTTAGATATTTATGTTTACACTTTTCACATAGGTCTGGCTTCTAAACATGCTTCTAACTTAACTTAAAATGGAAAGTTACATTTTTTTGTTTTGCTACATCAGCATATTTTTTCTCTTTTTTTTTGGTGTGTTTTCGTTGGTCTGGTTTTTTTCAGTCATGCCACCTCGGCTCTGGAACAGTCTTTTTTCCATCCGTTCAGCTGACTCTGTTTCTGCTTTTAAAGCCAGCCTTAAAACTCATTTTTACAGACTTGCATTTATAGCTGACATATCATTTATCAGAGCCGGCGTGCATATTTTACACTAACTCTGTTTTAATGTTTTTTTACTTTCATTTGTCTTTTGTTTTAACTTTATGATTTGTTGTTGTTTCTGTATCTGAAATTGTGATCATCTTTTTTAAATTGCTTCTGTATCGCACTTTGTACACCCGTCTTGAAAAGTGCTCGACAAATAAAGTGTTATTATTCTATATTTTAGTTTTTATCCCTTATGTTGGTTTTGGGATTTTATGATGCATCTTAAATTACTCAGCCTCTAAAATACTCAGGGTCAGGAGTTGTGCTGGGGAAGAGATGGTCAAGTGTGACCATCTCTTTTAAGGGACATTCATCAATGTATTTGTTTTCGATGCTTAAATCAAACACGTCTTGCACATTTCTAAGAATCCACAATCTTTCCCAGTGTGCCTCCAGTCCAGATAATCCACTCGTTTGTGATCACCTTCCTAATGAACTGGCCTGCAGAAGCTTGCTCATAGGAAATCAATAGCCCAGTGCATACCTCTGCTAGTGGCTGTAATGACAGAAGAGCTAACAGCAGTGAGATAAACCTGAGTAATGAGCTAACAGAGGGGCACTGCGCGTCGAAGAGGTCACGTTGAAAAGCTTTGACAGGAGTCTACCGTCGACTGCTCCCATGAAAGGATCACGACTGCCGGTTAGCGATGCACGAACCAAATAGATAAGATGAACAAAGATTAGGTTTGAAATGAAGAGAATTATTCCATGCTAGTAAACCAATGGAGACCCTGTGTCCTCTATCACTACATTTGGTGTGCAGGCTCAGGCAGCCAGCAGTGTGCTGTCCATCAGCGGTATGAGGTGAGGCTCGGTGTGAGGGAGATGGAGAGAGGAGGGGTGAGGAGAGGAGAGGAGGGGAGGGTTAGAGGGAAACAGGGTAGATTAAGATCACCTTTCCATTTGCTGCACTCTGAAATGAAATGGCCATCCCAGGTGTGTGGGGGAGTTGGATGGAGAAAGGAGGGCAGTGAAGTGTTGAGGCATCTCATTTCTCTCTACCATAACTCCACACACCCTCCCACCCCACCCCTCCTGTCCCCTCCACAGAATCAAAAAAAAAAAGGAAAAAAGGAGCAGGTGAAGATTGAGGCCAGTCATAACACAAAATAATGCTGGTAAAAAAAAAAATGCATATTTCATTGTCTGCTTCTCGCTTTGCTATTTTTCTTTTGTGCTTATTGGTGCGCCTGTTAATGCATTTCACAGTATGACCTGAAACTCCCACCACATAGCCACACAGATGACCTCAGGTCCACTGTCTGTGCGCTGATGGAGGTGATAGCAAAAAGCTGGAGAGGACGGATAAAGCAAAAAGCTGGAGAGGACTGGCTGGATTAATTAACAGGACAAAGCTCTGGACCTGACAATAAGGGGGAAATCTGTGCTGCGTCACAACATTATTCACAGTCTGGGTACCCACCTTTTGTGGAATGAGTGTACGCTCAGATTTGTCCCTATGCAGAATTTAAATATAGATGTCATTCTTCCATATCCAAGAGCAATGAAACTATTAAACAAATTGGGTAAATGTAGGCTTCTTGTGTCTTTCTGCTGCACGGTACCTATAACATTTCATCCACCCTGACTAAAATAATTGTAATAGGAGCTTTAACTTTCTATTGTGCTAAAAAAAAAAACAAGCAGTCGCCACTTAAGTGACGCAAACAAAACAACTTACAGTTTAGCTGATAGCTGGTGAATCATTTGATTGGCCAAACATTGTGCACGCTGTTCCAGTGTATCCAGCAGAATACCTGATACATCAGCATACTAAACTTGAATATGTTTCTTTTTTTTTTCTCACGCTTCTTGTGTGATATTGCACATGTTTACAATAAAAACACAGATGCGTTCTGCAGATGTTAAAAACACACATTCAGCTCAATGTGTATCCTGCATTTTCCAAGAGGAAAAAATCGAACAGACCTGCAAAACCAATCAGTGAGAGCTGGTTTCTGTCTTACTTCTGATTCAGCCTTAGGTTTTTATCTGATCTGTGCTGTGTGTAAGTAAATGTTGTGAATGTTCTATTACTTTACATTGTCCCTGTCCACAACGAGCAATGCATGAGGTTTTTTTTGTGTCTTAAAGTGAAAGTTAAGCATCAACAAACTAAAAAAAAAACAAGATGTAGAATCTGTCTGCGAGTTCCACTTTCTCTCTCTCTCTCTCTCTCTCTCTGTCTCTCTCCGCTGCACACAAACACCACACACCCTGAACCACACGGCAACAGAGGGCCCCACCAAGGCTTCGTTCCCATGTCGAGCGCCCAGAGCAACTGTGTGCATCTCTGTCACAAAGGCTGGACCTGCTGCCACGGGGCTGGGAGAGGGTGAGGGTGAGGGGGGGGGGAAGGAAGTGAAGGGAAGGGAAAGGGAAAGGGAGGAGGGGAGGCAATGAATTATGGGAGATACATGAGGAAGTGTTAAGGGAAGGTGATAGCAAGAGGAATGAGTAAGTGAGAGCGGGTGAGGTGGTGGTAGTGGTGGTGGTGGGGGGGGGTTTGTTAAAGAGCGAAGAGTTGCTGGCAGGAGCAGCGGGTGGGGAAGCAACCGAGGGGAGTTGAAGAGGATGAGATGGGGTGGGTGGGGGAAGGGGGGGGGGGCAGGAGTCAGAGAAGCGAGAGAGGGTAGAGAGGGGATATGGACACGAGCCAAGGCCCGGTCGAGCGCAAAGCACACGGTGCAAGAATGCCAACAGACACCCCCCCAACCCCCCACCCCGCCTCTTCCCATCTAGTCCTCCACTAAAGAGAGTAAAGAAAGGAAGAAGACGAGAGAAAAAAACAAGCGTTCAAAAAGTTGCCCATTGGAAAGAAACGATAAAGAAGGGGCTGAAAGAGCGGCGTCATTAAATAAACAGCTGTAGGTGACATGAGGGGAGCATTTCCTGTGTTTTGCCTTTTTAGTTGTTGCCGCTAGCCTTTTTTTTTTTTTGCCCGAGACTCACTTCCCTTTTCTGTGCCCCTGGACACCCCGAAGTGTCACATTGGCCTGATAACCGGCCTACAACTGCTCGTTCATCAGCCTACTCCTCCGCTTCCTCTCGTTTGAGTCACGCAGTGCAGCTGCAGCTTTTAGAAAGAAAAAAAAACCTCACTGCATGCACTGCCGACTCAAAGGACAGGTAAAGAAAAAGTCTTTTCAGAAAAGTGACACTGTGACTCTTGTAGATCCTAGAAAAAAATAAAGGGTGTGGTATGTGTTTATGTTGTCCGCTAGCAGTGCAGACACAATAGAGCCGCAGCTGAATCACAGCTGATTTTCAATCTCAGTCTGTTTCGTGTTAACCCGTCTGCTCATGACCTCATCTTCTTTGCCTCATTCACATCTTGAGCGCCCATTCAGATAGTTCCCTGCAGAGTTTCGACTTCCAGAGTAACAGCACCAAGGCAAATATCAGAACTCAGAGTGGCTAAAGATCTATGCTGAGCTGAAACGCCAAAAAAAACATAAATGACCAGTTGATTTCACATCAGTTATTGACATTTGTTTTACTGTAGGCTATATGAATATTATGCCACATTTTTTAAGAAAACTAAGCGCAACATTTGCAGGATTTATAAGACTAAGAAAGAGTAAACACCAACTGCTACCCTTAGCAGGAATACAATTTACGCTAGCATCTAGCATTCGCCAGTTGGCCGAATTTCTCTCACCATTCTTCTGCTAGATACATTTCTGTTCTCCCACATCATAGAAATGGAGTCTCTTAAGCTTCATAGACAAGAGAATATGTTTGTATTCATGAAAGAGAATTAAAAAAATCTACATTTGCTAAATTTGCCCTGCTAAAGGCTACCAGCTAACGAGTACAGCCGATGACGGGCAGGAAGAAACTGCAATAGCTTTTGGTCTTTAAACTGAAAATTCACAAAGAGAGAAGTTTAACTAAGGGTTTGTGAAGACAGTACATGTTACAGCGAAAGGTGGAAGAGAGTAAAAGTGTGATTGCTGTGGTTGTTGTGTTTTCTTCCTCAGTCAGCTGGCACCCAATCGGGACTCCCCCCACACACCAGGAGATTGGATCTTAAATATTGAACATATCGGATGATTATGGTTTGCAATCGGGGCAGCCCCAACATCCGGCAGATCAGATGTAAGGTGTGAGTGGCACTTCGCATCAGAGGAGAATCTGGCAAGATAATCTTTAGGACATTTGAAAAATCAGGACTTTGTGTCTTTAACCTTTTATGACATTATCAAGGCTGTCTTTGAAAATGTCTCTCCAGAGGCACAGAATCATAGCAAAACTGTTTCACAGATTGACTCTGTATATGATGAGTCAACCGACCTATATGTTTAAAATCGTTGGAGTTCCCCTCTGATGACGTTCCAACCCCCGAAAAGTACAGAGCAGGTAAACAATGTAGACGCTGCTTGTTGCAGTTTGTGCAAGGTGGGGATGTGCTCTCCCTCAGTTCACTCCTAGATGTACTGAGATGGACTTCGTCTTTTTTTCTTATCATTCCTGGCACCCTGTGAATGGTCTCAGAATTTCCATTTCATAATCCGTGTTTTCCTTGGCAGGAGCAGCCAGCAAAGTCTTTCAGATGCTTCTGGGACATTTTTGAACAGGGCTCAAGAGAGCGAAAGTGCTGCTACCTCCCTGTTCGTAGAAAACCCAGACTTCTCTAACCCTCGACAGGCACAATGGCATCAAACTGCGAGATTATATTCACATCCCTTTGATGAAAAAAGTTCCCTTTAGGGTTAAAAACCCCTTAGAGATGCACTCAACTGATGCACTTTACCTCAAAACACCCTGGCCTTTTTCCACTGGGACTAAATCAGTCCCCCAGAGAGAAAAACTGCTTTCTTCATGAACGCGGCTATTATTAGACAGAACACACTTCTCATGTGTTGGATGTTTTTCATCTCTGGGACATACAGCCCAACATGGGGAGCTTATCAGGTCACATCAATTTATAGTGAATGTCATCCCCTATCTGTCTGTCTGATACTTTCCAGGCTTCGCTTGTGCTTCATTTGATGAGGCGTTCATGAACGTCTGGGCTCCCTGCTGCACTCACACATGTAGCCAGCAATTTAAAAATCATGCCGATGCTTCTGTTTCTTGATGTCACAAAGTTTGCAGCAGGATAAACACATAATAAAGTATGATTTTACTTGAAGAGCCTGTCACCAGCAGCAAAATTATCCACGCTACGTCGCTTAATGGCCATTCTTCCATGCTTTTTTCTTAAATCCAGCAGTGAGGGAGGACGTCATCGACAAAATGCTTGTTGAAAAATGTAAAGACGCATGGAATAAGTAGGCTGAATGGAGATAAATGTAGCAAAGGGTGAGTATTGATCTTTAAATCAGTATACAAAATCAAGCTCCAACCGGGCTTTCAGAAAATGTACAGAAAAAGATGTTTGACCCAGTTTTGAACTCAGACACATTTTAGTACTTTTTATAGATTCAAGATTTGATTTTTTTGAGTTTGAAACACTTTTTTACCAAGTGGACAGCACCTCATTTAATCCAAAAATAAAGTTGCATTAAGCTTTAATTACAATGTGCAATCCAATTTTTTCCTACAAAATGACCTTGTTATGCAACATCTTGTACAAAAAAATATTCTGCATGCTCTTTAGCATAACATACAGTCGATTCTAGAACAGGAACAAAAACTAAATAGTCTGTGAACACAGCCCACGAAGAAACCACACACACTAGCACACCAGCAAGGCCCACGGAAGTTCCCATATTTTTCTGGATTGCCCTTGGGTCTTTGCTATTTCTGCCAGGGGCAAGGGGAGATCCTGTGTCAGTAATCCTGTCGGGATGAGGTCGCCGGATGCGGCTCAAGTCCGCTGCCTTCTCCAGCACACACACACACACACACACACACACACACATACACATTATTTACTTTTTCAGTGACACTATGAATTTGTCAGTGCTGTGTTATTCTTTTACATGTTTTTAATTTGTTCCTCTTTCAGTGGTGAAGATTGTCTTTGTGTGATCTTGAATTTCTCGTCTTGTATTGTTTTGTATAGTACCTGCTGCTTGGTAAGCTAGTCTACTATAGACATGAGATAAAAACACTATAATTTTTCAATAAAATGTGCTCAAATAGTGGGCAGAAATCAAGCCACAACAATGTCTTGAATGCTGCTTTAATATATAATTAAGTCCTTAAAAACATACATATCATTTTAATAGTATACTGTGATTAAGGTTTGCCCAAAAATAATAGAACACTACTTAAATCCAGGCATTTAAGAGTGAAATGTAAGTTGATTAAAGGTTATTTTAAGCAGATCTATCTCTTGTATCCTTTTAAAATGAAGGATGTAAATGTAAGTGAGCAATAAAAGATCAAAACTTTATTTATTAGCCTGTCAAAAATATATATTTAGAAAGTTAAGTATAGAGCCTGTTTTTGTGACACCTTTGTCTTTGCAAAAGCTCCCCACCTCCACCAGCACCACCTCTGTCTCTGTACAACTGTGAAACTGTGGGAAATGAAGAAGCTGCTTACTCTGAGAGGAAACACTCAAAGCGAAAAAGAAGAGTCGGTGGCTGTCTGGTTTGTCTGCGTCTCCGTCTGTGTGTCAGACGCACTTCTTCTAAAAAGCTGACTTCCTGAGCCCGTGCTGCGTTCCACAATCTGGCTATATACCACACACACAAACCTTGTGACCTCTGTCTGCACCCACAATGAACCATATTTGTCTTAGATTAAAACAACACTCGCGCTCAACTCTGTGTCTGAATATTGCAGCTCGTCTCTGCTCATGAAAGAAGAATAAAGATGCCCATTCAACACAAACAGCCACCCACACACACCTACAGTATGCACGCACACACTCACCAGAAAAATAACACACAAACACACACACACACTTCCACAGAGAGGTAAACAGAAGCGTCTGACATCCTCTTGCATCATGGGCCTCAAATGCAGCAGAGGAACAGCTAAACAAGCTGTGACCGTGACAGCACTAAAGTGAGGTGGCATTACTCAAGTGAGCGTCGGCTTACAAGTCAAAGCAATTTGCGACACCGTTCGAGACAGTTTATGTCCAATTGAAGATCATTTTGATGTAATCGTGAGAAAGAATAAGTTAAATATTCAGTGCGAGGGCTGCGCTATGGAACCACATATAAACGCCACAAAAAAGGCGCCTTAAGCTCTAAACTGAATATGACGTTTTGCTGCTACAACATAATCATCTGACCTCTCAAGAACACCCTTCACACGCACGCACGCACACACGCACACACACACGCACACACACAAGCGCGCACACCTTTTTAAATGCAGTAGGGTCAGTGGCTGTGCATCTAAAATAGCCTCTGACACAAAAACCTAACATGTACCAAAGGCGGGGGGAGGAGGAGGAGCTGTGCAAACCAAGATTTCAACTTGACAGTGGTGTAATTGGCACAACCCTTCTGGAATATTCCTTGCATGTTGTTGGCCAGCATGATATGATATATCTCTAATGTGCAATAAAAACATGCTCAGTGTAATTTTTATGGACTGTATTTATAGCCTTTAGTGTTCATTGTTTATTGTATACTTGTTACATGGTGACCTCTGTCTGTACACTAATTATCTTTCCAAAGGCATCTTTAAACTCTGCCATTTTGGCCTGTGGCTGAGATTCACAGATTAGAACAGTGGTTTCTTCTTATCCAAATAGTGTGAATGTATGGTCCATTTGTGCCCTACTCTATTAGGTTCAACAGGAATACATGGTAGAAGAAAAGATAATATTGATTTCATATTATTCAGTTTCAGGCACATGTTTTAGACTGTGTTTATTTCTGAATATGTTCATGTTGCAAAGTTATAAAATGTGATTTACTGAGAAGCTTGAATGCATGATTCATCACATCCACTTGTTTTAATCTGTCTGTTTTGTCTTTATTTCTTTACTTTATCTTTAAGCACTCTGAACTACTCCTACAGTGTGAAAGAGGTTGTATTATTAGCTTTAATTTATGTCTATTATTGTAATTAAGCCCTTGTCTATGAAGTTGTTAACACACTGTACTGAATGTTTGACTGAGAGAGAGAGAGAGAGAGGGGGATAGAGAGAAAGAGGTTAGCTTCAGTGAATCAATAAAAAAAATGCACTCAGTGACTCCGTCCTAGTCTCTTATTTACTCTGGTTGCCCCAGTCTGAGGCTGAGGTGACCACGCTGCTAAATCAAACGGACACAGGTGCATTGTGGGCACTGCCCTGTACAGAATAGAGAGCAAATAAATACTTTAAAACCTGTGATGATTTCTGTTGACATTCCTTGATTGCTACAAATCCAAATATCACAGACACTTTGTGTAACATGTTTATCAAACCACATGAGGATATATTGTGAAGGTATGAGCAGTCGTTTCTTCTGATGCAAAGGGTTAAGGCTGCTTCTCGTGATCTCCTGTAGAAGGTCAGAGTGAAACTCTGCTCTCATTTCTTGCCCTTACAGAGAGGTGGGATGCATTAGATTAGCATCCTCACAATAACCTGCATCCTTTTCCCTCCGACCACCATCACTACCACCCACATACTCTCTCTCTCTCTCGTTCCTTCCACTCCCCGAGGGATGACAGTACACTCCTGCCCTAATGGGGGATTCTTTGCTACTGCCTACTGCCTGTCTTATCCCCCTAGGCTTTTATATATATGTGCACTTGTGTTACAACATGTATGTCTGAATGTGTGTGTGAGCGATCCCCCTTCCCCCCCAGCATATGCACTGTGTACGTACTACTCACAAAAGCTTGTCTGACTAAATGCATCACGGCACATGTGCACTCATATGCACTCTGAAAGATCGACCTAGATGTTTTACAATAACCATACAATGCAGAAGCACCAATACACTGACTCATCTACAGTATCTGCTGTAAACAAGTCACACAGAAATAATAGCAGCCCAAACACTTAAACACACACTCAGTTGTCTCCCAGTGCCCTTTTTTTCCCTCACTCCCTATCCATGACACACACACACACACACACACACAAAGCTCTGCATGCACGAATATACACACACAAAAAAACACACATGCATTGCACTCAAGAGTCCTGCAGAGTCCTCTTGATGCAGCCTACCCTATCTAACCCGACTTTGTGCTGACACAACATAATCCACCCAAACTCTCTCTGCACATGGAAAAAGACTATAACCGACCAAGCTAAACATTCCGACACACTGACACTTGTTACATCAAATGTGCGCTTGTGCAGTTATTTTCGCTCACAAGTTTTTCCCCTCGGTTTGACCCATTCCGGCTCTCCAACGCCACTCAATAAAAGCCAGCAGCTGTGTTTACCTCTATTACTCATCTACTCACGCCTTCACTTCGATTGTTTTTCCTCTCTTTTTTTTTTTTTTTGTTCACCTCATGCTGTCATGCCGTCCTGTGCTGCTACCTGGCTGAAGCAGCTAATTGAGAGGAGTTATGGTCCATAGCATGAACCCACAATCAGTTTTGCTGAAGTCCAAAAAAAAGGCCTGTGGAATGCCACAGGCAACCCAAATGGATTCCACATGTTTGAATAATTTCCCCCTCTAATGATTGACCTAAAGCACAACTGGAAACGAGGTTCGCAGTAATCTGTGCAGCATCCTTACATACTGTAGGTCTGGTAAAAGCATCTACATTCAAGTTATTCAAACAACAGGCATTTTCCTTCTGACTTCACACTCAAAGCTCAAATGCTTTTAATACTGTACTGCTGTGTTCAAAGTTTGAAATCATGTAGAAATCAATGTCTTGTCCAACACCACTGCGGGCTAATATTTCCATAAAGAAGAGGAAAAAAAACACATTATCCATTGTACCTTGTGCCACAAAACAGTAAGCTGATGTTCGCTGGGAAGTGTTCTTACATTAGTTGTTGTTGTCGTAATGTTAGCATTTATTCAATAACTAACAACCTTGTTCCCCTGCATTAGCTAGGAAATTATGCTTTTACTATTGTAGCATGTCAAACTTATGTCAGCAAGGGAATAGTTGGATGCTAACATGTGTTATTGACTCTTAAAAAGTAGATAATGAGCTACTTGATACAGGTCTAACTATGTTACAAGAGCTAACATGAGCAGTCACACAATGTTACAAGTTAAAGCTAGAAATGTAAACTTTACCGATCAAAAGCTACACCATCAAATGGTATTAAAGGCTACATCACTGTTAGGTGGCTAACAATGCCATTAGCTAGGAGTTTACGCCTCTTATTGCAGCACAATACTCAATAGAGCCTGTAGCTAGGAAGTTGTGAAATGCTTATGTTACCTGTTTTCAGAGCAAATGCATAACATTTAAATATAGACATTGTGCCTCCAATTCTCAATGCTGATAAAAAAAAAAGCAGTGAAAGGATAGCGACTTGTCAGATACCGCATGTTTGTAAAAATTTGTGACGCTCAAACTCAGCAGTAAGACAATATTTTGGCATTTCTTGAGTTTTTATTTTGGCATTTCCAACCTGATACCTTGAGTATCAGGTTGGAGGAAAATGGCCTCTCATGTGAATGAAGTGAACTGATGCTACAGCCTTCTTAAGATTCTATAAAGGGAAACTCTTTCTGTAAAAACCATCTTAAAAATGGGTCCAAAACACTTGAAAACGCTGACTTTGAATGCTCTTCCATCCTCTTTTTCTTGGCTTCCTTCCTTTCCTTCTTTTCCTCCTGTTCGGCGACCATATTTGGCTAAAGTTAAATACACACTAGGTTGATAGGGGAAACATCACCACAGATAGACAGGCCCTTCCACCGACATGCCTTTCCATCCTTGCCATGGAAACATGTCGAGCAACCTTAAATCAGAGTCTGGGGGCAAGCGCTGCTAAATGACTCACTTCCAGTAAGTACTGAGTGTGCTGCTGTAGAGATGGTGTCATTATGAGAAAAAAAACTGGATCAATGGTTTGGTCAGGGAACTTAAATTCTGCCTCATTTCAGTCTGTCTTTTGGTTGAGGAAAGCGTTCCTTTCTCTTAGAAGTAACACAACATTTGCGAGGCTTCAAGTTTCCATATGTTACAAAAATGTAAGATTCCCACATTGATGTTTTACAGTCCTACAAACAGCCATGTTGCGTTCATTCTTTTTGTTTGAGTTCACTATTTAGACTATCAACCTCAGCGTCATTTACTGTTGCACAATACTTTCCGGGCTCTCTCTCTCTCTCTCCACCCTTTCACTCTCTTACTCAGTCACAAAACACACTTGGTCTAGCACTCAAAGTACACCCTTAACTCAATTTTTGGTAAACAAACGCAGGCTGGACACGGGGGTCAAAGGCTGAATCCACAAGAGAAATCTCAAAGGGAGAGAACATTTTGTCATCTTCTGACATGGTGAAATAACAGCACGGGGAGTTCATCTCGCAGCCATCACCAACAACAGCCCCCGTCTCCGACACATGATGTACGTATCAGCTAATTAAACGATATGAAATGAAGTGTTTTCTTCTACTTACATTCACAAAGGTTGTTAATTAGCTTACCTGAAAAGTCTCAAAAATGTTGGTAGGCCTACAAAACAACATGTTTTTGTATGTTTACTGACTAGTTGGTATTCTGCCAAAATGTCTAATTTTCAAAACAATATTAAGTTGTAGTCTTTTCAGCATCATTAGATTGTCTATAGATATAAAAAGTGAAAGCATCCAGTTTAGAATATTTCTGTTTCATTGGATCTGAAATCACACACAAATCACTCTGCAGTTGATTAGTCATGTTGTGGTGTTAATGATCAAGTGATGAGTAAAAACTATTGTCTCCTATTAAGCACTTAATACAATCTTGCAATTGCAATGATGGAATTAACGTCATGAACAAAATGACCTGAATAGTAAATAGAAATGATTTTTTTCCAATTAGCTCATTATATTCAGTCCTCTGAGCTCCATATAAAGAGATGTAGTAGAGAACAAGTTGCTGATTTGGGACACAACCAAAGTCTTTGTGCACAGGAAGTCAGTACAATTACCAACAAATTTCCTGCTTTAATTAACAAAAAAATTTCATGGGGTCGTTTAACCCACTTAATATTTGAGCTTATTGTTCTGTTGATTTTATAAACTTTTATTTGCAGGTACATCTATTTATACACTAAGTCATGCATCTATTTGTGTGCAGTCAGACTCACACATTGCATATGCATGCCCTTTGCTAGTCTTTTGTAAGAGCATGTCGGTGTATGTGTGTCGTTGTGAATGATTTTTAAGGGTCTTTGCATGATGCTTCCTGTGGCTGAAAATCTGGGTTTCACTCAATGCGATTTCTGAGGAAGGAGGCCACATCGTATCCCACAATGCACCTTAGGCATACCAAACCTCCATAATCTGCCTCTCTGGCCTCGGCTTACAGCTGGAGGACCCAAATGAATCCAGCCTCATAGTGCACTGCAGAGTATCTGCAATCAATGACGATACACTCCATAACACCCACCTGGATCAATGCTTCAGCAGTCCGTCAATATGCCAGCAGTTAACCCAGCTGATTAGGGGGTAATACAGGGAATTTCACATGTCCCTGAAAAAGACAATGAGATTTCATATTGTAGGGTCCACAGCAACTTCTTCCTGAAAGATTCCATCTGTCAACACACACCCAATTTGTGTGTTGTGATCTTTGGCGGACAGATGATGCTTATAGTGGGGGGAATCCTGCCTTGCAATTAAATGTGCCGGCCAGAGCGCTGTTGACGGACAGATAGAGTCTATCTGTTGGTGATTGGCTTTTTAATTGAGTCCCCCCACCTGCACTGATCTGTATCATAAACCCATGGACCGTGTCTGGGGATAGATGGGTTGTTGGGCTGTCGAAGGAATCAAAGTGACAGTAGCAGCCTGATGTGTATGGAGGAAAACGGCACAAGATGCACCACATCATATACTTTTTTACAAAAATATCAGGATTTATCAAGTGAATATCCATCAGCAACAAGCAGACACTTGACAGGAGAATTTAAATGGTGGAATATAATCCACCATTTCAAGCTAAAGCGGCTGGTTCTTTGTAAGGAAAAAAAAACCATTTCCATAGAAATCCATTTTCAGAAAATGAAACTGTAGTTCCCATCCAGTCACCCATTGACAGTCAATGAAAGTCCCCTAATATTAAGGAAGCAGTCATTTACATAAAACATAATCTCCCTCTAAAACCTGTACAAACTTTTAGCAAAGCAGCTACAAGGCGACCAATGACATCCTCCTGCAGACAGGGGTCGAACAATGTAATTTGTTGTTTGATTTGGAGCACTTTCTTGAATTTCTTAATCAGTAGAATATAATGTGACAGGACATTTAAAGGTCAAAAATACTCAAGTGGCCAAAGATACTTAACCACACATTCAAAAATAAACAACTCACCAAAGAACTCTGTCGAAATCGTTGTGAAAGGATCGAAAAAATACCAAGGGTCTGGTATAAGAAACTCCAGGTGAAATCAGAGTGAAAAATGTGTCTGTTTGCATTCACACATACAGCTTCAACGGCAAATATCAGGAGTTTTTCTGACAGTGTCAAAGCCATATCTGTGAACGCACCACTCAGCTCTGCTTTCAGTTCGGTTGTTAGTTCGGCCTTTTGCTGGTTCAAGCTGTTATAGTCATCTATTTTCAAGTTGTCACACAAAAATTGTTTTTGTGGCTTTTGTTTTCTTGTTTTGAACAAAAACACATTGAAAGAAAACATACAATGTAACATCACTGAGTTGACAACCAAGTCTGTGGTTATCAGTAAGTGGAGCACCACTGGAACAAAAAAAACAACTGTATAGTTTTTGTGATATTACATCAGCTTCTTCAAAAAGAAAACTCACTGATTTGGTCGGCAACGCTATAGTCAATATTTGCAAGTTCCAAATTGCAGAGCTCCAAAACAGTTCTTCTTCTCTGCTCACAGAAGTGTCGCTACAGAGTCCTCTCTCAATGTGAGGTTATGTATTTCCCTGCTAATTCATGCAGAAGGCGCCTTTGTAAATGGATTTAAGTGAGAGTTTAAACGAGCGCTAATCTCACCCCGCTGAACATCCAAGAGCTGCAGGGGGTCCCATCCGCACACACATGACCCAACCCGCCCCCTTCTCCTTTAAACATTCTTTTTTTTTTTTTTTTCTTTTTTTTTTTTTTACTGTGGATGAGATCCCCACTTAAAAACACACAAACACACACCCTGCAGCCAACACACAGTTACAGGCGAGGCAGGGCCCCTTCCACAACGCGGGGGTAAAGTCACAGAGGTCAGTGCTCAGTTTCCACATCAAACCCAAGAGCAGAGGCCAGAGTCTCATCTCCCCCTCCCACTCCCAATCCTACCCCTCCTCTTCGCAAACACTCCCCCCCCCTCCTCCCCCTCCTCCTCCTCCTCCTCCCCCCTTTTTTGCTGGATGTACAAATGCCTTTGCTGTCAGCTCTGCCCGGGTCCCCTGTAATTGAAAATAACAGCCAAGGGCCAGCCCCCGGCCACTCTCCCCAACCTGGTGGCTCTCTGCCTCTCTGACAGCCACCCATCAATACCAATGACTATTACCCTGCAAGTGAGAGCGCTGCCGATGACATCCAAGACACCACCCCTGCAACACTCCCACACACGCACACACACACACACACACACACGCACACACACAAACACACACACACCTCCCCCCTAGTGTCCTTCCTCCGCTACCCGAGCCTCCTAATGTTTAACCCATTGCTAACAGCCTCTCTAAGCTGCTACAGTAGGCAAACAAGCCTGTCTCACACACTGCAATTTCTTCACACAAACGCACACACACACTTTAACACACACACACACACACACAATTCTCTTATGGCATGCACGAAACTCTGACAAGCTGCAAACTTTTTTTTTTTTTCCAGCGCAAAAGAGAGTTTGCTGCAGCCCTCACTTCACACTCTTTTTATCCCCCACAAACACATTTCTTCTTCAACAAATGCTGCTAAAGTTATGCGTTTGAAAGTTTCTTCAGAGGTAAATAAGTGACACTTGAGAGGTTTCACAACTGTAGAGTGAAGATGCTGCTGCTCATTTACAGTACAATCACTTTTTTTTTATGACAGCTTTATGAATCTACAATTGGGGAAAAGGTGTCTTATGTCCAGCCAACAGCATGCAGGGTCTCTTGTTTCCCCCCCTACACACACACACACACACACACACACACACACACACACACACACACACGCACACTGACAAGACACCAAACACAATGCCATAGGTGATCAGAGCTGTCATCTGCCTTGACAGAGAAATGACAGCTGAACGAGACGCGCTGAAGACAAGCACAAAGCCCCAAGCAACGTGACAAATGAAGCCCACAGCAGCGAGCCAGCACAGGAACAGGACGGACACATTCACACACACACACACACACACACACACACACACACACACACACACACACATACACACACACAAAAAATAAATAAAAGCACAGACCTTGTCAGGAGCTGCAGAGCCGTGGAGATCAGGAGACTGTTTCCCTCTCTGTCTCCTCTCCTCCTCTCCCTCTCCTCTCACTCTTGCCTGTATGTATGTGTGCGTGTGTTTGTGTATGTGTGTGTGTGAGTGTATATGTGAGTGCTCCCTCCCCTTCTGCCTCTCAGCTGCTCGGCTCAGGCAGTTCTCAGGAAATGAATGGGAGCGCACAGAGAACTGTTGTACTTGCAAATGACTTACCCCGAGTCACATGATCCGCTAAATGTAGGGTGGGCCGGTGGGTGGAGGCTTCATAAGCAAAAGGGAAGACAATATACTCTAAGCTTTAACAGCATGCATCGAATTACACGGGGCCCCTCCGGGGAGGTTTCCGACGCGTCCGCTCTCAGTCAGCCCGCTCTCCCTCTCTCCCCCTCCCGCTGCGCAGCGAGGAGCCCCGGGCTGGGGTGAGCACCGGAGCACCTCCCCGTTTAAAGGGGACGGAGACGAAGGTGTGCACTGAGGAGGGGAAACAGCTTCATGTTTCAACTCTGTTTGATTTACAACATGTATGTTTTGACATGTGATACATTTCTTATATCAATAAGTGATAAAGCGTAGATTTGGAAGTTTTGTTTGGTGTTAATTAACAGTGGGTTTTTTTTTGTAAGTAGCCTACTATGATACAAATCACTTCTTAGAATACATTATTTTAAAATGAGTAAAAATGTTTGATTGATTAATCATTATCTGATCATATTTTTGTGATTTCTTTTGATGAACTCAATTTCAAGCAAAAATGCCAATCATATGAGCATATGAGCTTCTCAAAACGTGGAGATTTGCACTTTTTTATTTACATCTGACAGTAAACTTAACTTTAAATTAGCTTTATGAGTACATTTGGATTGGATGGTCTTTAAAAAGTGCCACTTTTGACTTAAAATTGGGACCTTTCGGATTGCGATTGGTTGTTTTATAGTCCAAGCATGAATTGATTAATTGGATTATTATTTTTTATTTTATTTTATAATTAATAGCAGGGTTCTTCATTTTTAGAGTTCAAGCATAAGTATGAAACATTCTTTATTAATAACACCTTAAATCATGTGTCTTTGAAAGAACATCTTATGGTTGAAGTACTTTTTTCAACATCATTGTTAACAAACCTTCGCAGGAAACAGTGATAATACATAAAATGCAGGACACCAAAATGTTGTTTTTTAATCAACAAATAAAGAGCTTGGTTGATTGTATCAGTTATTTTCTAGATCAATTGTTTGAACCTTGATAAATTATCAACAGTTGTAACATTGTCGTAAATTAATCTAAAGATTTGTTACATTTTATTTAGTTAGTCCATCATTTAACCAATCAATGAACTT
Organism: Labrus bergylta; assembly: GCF_963930695.1. Lineage (NCBI taxonomy): Eukaryota > Metazoa > Chordata > Actinopteri > Labriformes > Labridae > Labrus > Labrus bergylta. The sequence goes on along the minus strand of NC_089207.1, from coordinate 5,020,562 downwards.
ATCGTTGCAGCTCAAACTGCTTAACTCCATAAGTCTCACCAGATATTAGTTTTCATGAATCATACATCTTTCATTTCTCTCCTCTCAGCTGGATTTTTACTTCCTGTTCCTGCTGCAGAGAGCCACTTCTCTGCCTGATGTTTAAGTGAGCAGCCCTGAATACCATATGGGAACATTTCCCCGTAATGACTGCTTTTAAATCCTCTTCTGTATAGAGCCTGAGCCGCTGCACCCATGTCAGTGTTCATGAAAGGTATCTCTGTGGTATGATGGCGAGGCTGATGCTGATGCTGCAGAGTCCCCTGGGAGCTCTAATTAAGGTAAAGGAAGCAGGACTCATCTGCATGGCTGATGGAGCTCACAGCGCTCTTTATCATTATGGAGCTGCACGGAGAGGCCTGATTGAGTGAACCAGAGAGGGGGAGAGAGAAAAAGAAAGAAAGAAAAAACATATTTACAGTAGTCGACTGGTCCTGGTCCAACTCTTACCCACTTAATATTCATTCTGTTTCACTTCAGATACTGTATGTCTTCTGTTTGCAGTGAATAGAGGATGAAATGGTCGGGTGGAGACGAGAGGATGGAACCAAAGGGATGGAGATTAATAAGGTTGGATTGGCTGGATAAAGGGACGGATTGGTGAATGTATGCGGGTGAATTAAGAAGTGTATTTTGTGGCTGTTTGAATGGGAGGGGCTCCATTTGTTCAATGGGAGGAGGGGACGGTTGGATGAATGGATGGATGGATTGAATCATGAATATGGCAGTGGTCTAAATTCTAATGGGATATAATTGCACACTTGTTAAAAGGAGGGTTTGATCTTGCTCTGAATGTGTTTTTAACCATTTTGATAAAGATTTTTATAAAAACATTTGTCGTTTTTTTATGCGCAATGTCTTTACATATCATTATCCTAAGGCTATATGTGTAAAATATGAGCTGAAACAAGTGTGATTGAGAGTTTTGCATCAGCTTCACCCCTTCTGTTATCGAATGGGGTGAAATAAGGCTGTGTTACTATCGACGGTGAACCTCCAAAATAAGCCTTTTTTTGTGTGTGGTTTCCATGACACCTACTACAATACCCGTAAGCACAGCCACCTACCAACCAAACACAGCATAAGAACAGCTCTCAGGGTGGAAAAAAAACAACAAATAGATCTGTGCTTGAGTGAATTTTAACTGCTGCTGAATATTCACAGTGGAATAAAGCACAAAAACACTGTGGTATGAAAGGTTGTGTGATACGTTTGTTTTCACCAGACACAGAGAATTTAAGCAATGTTAAACTCTCTGTATATCTGTATAGAAATCTCTGTAAACAGACAAGATCGGAGTCTTGAAAAATACAAAATTGTGATAATCCACATGTCATCTTTAATGTGCATCTGTGCCTATGTTTAAGGGGAAGCTTTACAGGTCTGTAATATTCGATATGAGTTGATATCTAACCTCGTATTCTTGCATTTTCAACCTGACTAAGTAATGAACGAGTAAACATGCGTCCCCTTCTTTTAAATACACAGATTCCCTTATAAGGGTCCGTTACGCAAATAAATTCAAATTAAATAAACACACATCTTTGTTTCTCTCACTGTATGTAGAAGCCTGAAAACCTGTGAAGTCATACCTGCAATCGTGTGCTATAGCTGACTCTGGTAATGTTGTACAGACTGTATTATTTTATTAGAATTAATGATGGATCAGCCCATCCTGTATCCTTTTTGAAAATATTATGGATATTTGACAGACCCTTAAACTTTTACAGTGTGTTGGATCATTTCAGGTACATGTCATGTTTTGTGCAGTGTCTGTAATGCCGTTTTTTAAAGGTCCCATATAATGCAAAATACGCTTTGCCATATTTTTATGAGGACACTTTTATGTGTCTGTCTACAAACCCCACAATTATTAAAACAAAAACAAAAAACATCCTCTCTTTTTGCCTTCTCCACTTTTCAGGAAATGTGTGCTCAAACAGGCCGTTTGTGACATCACAAAGGGAAGTAACCCCTCCCCCAGGTGGATGACACTCCAACTGCTAGGTGTTTGTTCTGCCCTCTGAGTCTGCCTTCTCACCGTTAATAATCTGGTATGGTGCAAGAAAGCCCCAGCCACATCCCCTTCCAGAGAGGGGCGTGGTCAAGCACAGCTGACTTGCGTTTAAAACTATAGATGAAGAAACTGCCTGTTCTGGCCAGAGCTGAAGTAGAGGGGTTTATAGGCATGACAAAATACAGGATCAGAGTTGATTTTGAGCAAGAACCTTTAAAGACATGTTTTGGGGAGCTCTTATTTAAACTGGTTGAAAAATAGGATAATATGTGACATTTAATGAGCAGATAAAAGAGGAACATGTAGCTAATAAAATCTTACATATTGCAAGAAAAGCAAAAAGAAATCCTCATGTTATGTATCGCTGACTAACTGAAGGTGATGTAGCTGAAGCTGCGTGAGAATATCAAGACCGTGTGCACATTGTGGCCAATGCAGGTGATGCAACATGTTGTATTGGTTGCAGAGAACAATCACACTTCTTTGAGTGTCAGACCAGTACAGCATAAAACTTTTATTACTTTATTTGAATGGAGTTTTTAGGTACTGTATGTAAAATTTACATCAATTTTAATTGTCTGAAAATGTTTAGCTTTTACTTTTTACATGTTAACCCAATTACCTGTTTGTTTCTTTTCTTACATTTTCACAAGAGGAGTGTTAATCTATCTTTGAAGCTTCCGAGGGGAATCATTGAATGTTTTGCATCAACGCGTGTCTCCTACCCAAACATCAAGAATACATTTAACCTTAACGGATGTGATAATAACGTAAAAACAATAATTTCTTCCCGCATCAGTAACAAGCACAACAATTACAGAAGATGTAACGCATAGAAAAGACCTATCAAGATGAACCAAAAGGAACTCTGCCATGGAGCAGACTCATCATTTTTTAATTATTCTTCTATAATGTTTTTTTTTATTTATTTGATTCAAAATGATTTGGTCAACTCAGTATTTTTTCCTCATGCAGTTTGACAGACTCTGCATGACATATTTAAACTCACAACTTAGTAAATAAAAACTTTGTGAGCATAAATGTGTGTCGAACTTACAGAACATTATTGACTTCTTATTTTCACTACACTATTCTACCACTACGCCTATATGTATAATTTAACTTCACTTCTAAAGCTTTCAATACGTGTGAGGGCGTTAGAAAGTCCATTTAAGACTATAGGTTGATGTAGAAACACATTTTATGCATGAGGGATGAACAACATCTAAGCAGACACACACAGCTTTACAAATTGTGCAGAAAATAATGTAGAACTAGTTCTATCTTTGTCAAGTTTAATATTCTCCTTAGTAAAGTTTGATGTGAGGTTCAGTTAGCATTGCACAAAAACGTCCTGGTGGAAACATCCTTCAGAGGGCAACAATTTACTTTTATACTGTGAGTACGTTTCCGAGCCAGCACTTTTTTTCACTTTCACTTCACTGAAGGTGTTAAATCAGTACTTCCACTTTAACGCTGAGCTTTAACGCACGTTTCTGTACTTCTACTTTTGCAAATATCATGTGTGCTTCTTCTACCTCTTCTTTTCTTTCACTCTGAACTACTTGCCAACCTATTATCTGTTGCTTTAAACAAGCATTGAATCAACACAATGCTGTATAAACCTCCTACAGCTTTATTTTAGATACGTAGAGTAACTTAACTCATGGTGCCTACACGATGAGAACAGTCATTTACAGATTGAAACAACATTACCAATCTCAGAGACATTCTGATTCGTGTGATGAAAGCGCTGGTTGGTTAATAAGCACTTTGAAGGCATGTGCGTGCATGTGATTGAACACTAATGTTACATCAGCCGTAAGGCCCAGTGATGATCCTCGTAATGACATCCTGAGGAGCTCTTTCAAATGAAGATCCTCGCTGTGTAACTGCTGCCCCAGGAGTGCTGGCATGTGTCGACGGGATGCGGGTGGAGCGGAGCGCAAACAGGCGCTACGAGGGAGGAGGAAGAGGGAGGAGTGGGACGGAAAAAAGTGGGAGGAAGCTCGCAGAGATCTATTGAGGAGAGCATGAAGAGGAGGAAGAAGCAGGGAGGATGATGGGAGATGGTCTGAGGGAGACGGGGGAGGGGGAGGGCGCTCCAGTGAAAGCTCCCAGCTTCCTCCCTGCTAACCCCAGTAGGGCTTATTAAACACCTGAGACACCTCTCCCAAAGGCTACACTTACTCTAGCCATAGGTTGCTAATTTGTCACCGTAGGGTGGGAGCAGTTCAAAGACGGTGTGGGTGTCTAGGGTGATCATTTGTGAAGCAGGCATAATAAGCCGTAAGACATCAAGAAGCGCATTATCATTACACACGTCTGCCTTGCATCATCTGACCCAATCTCGTCAAATTATTGTAACACCATTCATCATTTAGTCACACGCTGCAAAATGTCTGCACACTGAGGGGGCGACTTTAGCTCTGTGCAGAGGAAGCTTTGTTTGTCTTGTGTGTTGAGAAATGCCGCAAGTGAGGGATGTGATGCTCGCTTCCTGTTGTCTCTGGCTGAACTTTAGACTCTGGACTGAAAGAACAGACGTGCCAGACGAGGAAGTAGGGAGCAGAGAAGCTAAACACAACCTGTTACAGCACAGGAGGGAGGATGGGAAGGAAGGAGGGAGGGAGGGAGTGGGCAGAGGGTGAGAAGAAACACTCGAGAAATGCAGGATGTTCTCTTAATGCTGAGGAAGAGGAAATGACTACAATCAACATGTAAGAACACATTTCATATGCATTTCCTGATTTTTCAGATCAACATTTAGAAGCAATGTTCAGACGAGAGAAATAAAGTCAGCAAGCATGCGTCAACCAACTGCAGTTCCTTAAATGGCCACTTGAGGCTGGCATCAAGAGTGAGTTAATCCCAATTAGGCCCCTTATTAAAAAGCCTCAACTTTAAAGCAGAGTTAAAGATGTTTACAGCCAGGTTACAAGAAATGATTTTGAATTACAGCTATTATTTTTAATCATGAAAACGGTTTGATAGTAATCATTTCATTGAACTTTCTTATCTTAGTTATATTAAGGCATAAAGTTATGCATATTCTGGGGCATGGTTGTCCTGAGTGACAGGTGACGGCTGTCTGCTTCACCTCACCTTATTCAGTCACTGCACTTAACCTTTTGAGTGTGTTTGTTGTGTTTGCTTTGCTTGTGATGTGGATGCTTTTCAGGCAATTTTTCATGGAAATAATTGGCAAAAAGTTGTTTTTTTTCCGGTGTCCGTTGTACCAAGAGAACGTGCAAGGAGCTTGCATGGAAGCCTTTCTGGAAGTGAAAGTTTTTTATTTTATTGTCACATAATGGATTTTAGTGATATTGACAGCACTTCAAAACAAAATAAATAGAATTTCAAAAAGTTGTTTTTTGTGAGACGAGCGAAAGTAAACCCACCTTGGAAACAGGATGGACAAGAATTTGTATTTATCCAAGTCAGACAGCCGCGGTTTCTATGCGGCAAAGTGCTCACCTCTGGAGCTCCTCTTTATCCCCTGCAGTCTGTGTCTGTTCTCGCTGTGAAAGCCCGGCACAATAGGGCCACATTCACAAAAACGACAAGATCCCACTCTGAGCTTCACAAGTCAAGGTTTTTTTGTCCTCTAGAATGAAATCTGAGAAGGACAATAGTTTGGCCCCAGTCTGATCGTCTGTCTGCCCGACTGTCAAACACAATATACAACTTTTTGGTGGGATTGGTGCCTGCAATGACTGTTGAGCAACCATGAGCAAAATAGGCAGTGTATAAACCGTATTTGTTGTAAACAGGTATCTAAGTAGTTTAAAAGTAACAATGGCAGGTACAATCTGATATGTTACAAAAGGCTGTTTTTGCAGTTTGCTGTTCACCTTGTCTGAAGCCTCTGGGGGCAGAGGTTTCAAGTATTGAAAACCACTACAAAGAAGTAATCTGTAATGTCAATTATGGTATGTTTTGCTTTTGTAGGTAATATTAAGGCATCAGTGATATTTCCATTGCATTTCACAATGAACTAAAAACTCCTCACAGGAGCTTTTAGCATCTTAATGTTTGCCAATCAGACAGCAGACACTCCACCATGAAGACGAGGAAAGAGGACAAACTCACAGAACACTTTAAACGCATTAACACAGATATGATCAGAGAGAGAGAGAGAGAGAGAGAGAGAGAGAGGTTATCTGCTGTTGTACTTACTTTTGACCATATTTTCCTGTTAGTCACCAATTTCCTATAACCTTGTCTTATTATTAATTCATGACTCACTGCAAACTTAGCATGGACTGTATATTGGGTATAAAGATCATTTCAGTTCTCACAGGCCTGAAATGTCAACCTGAAAAAGAGTTGCCTTCTTGTTTTTATTCCTTTTATTTTGTGTTTTCCGCCGGTGTTAAAGCTGAATGACACAAATGAGGGTTGGAACATGGAAGGGGATGAAGAGCATACGAGTCGTTCAATACTCTGCTGCAAGGTTATTACAGTAATGAACACTGGTGAGGAGAGTTATAGTGAGTAAACGTTTGATTCATACGTACATTCATGCCTCTTTGTATTCATGTGCGTCTGTCATCAGCTAATAGGTTCCAAGTATGCAACACTGTATGATCGGTTACATTGGATGGTTCAATTAACAGACAGACTAGACTGATAGAAAAATCTGACATTATCTTAGGCTTCAAAATAAATAAGTGATCATGTCAGATGAGGAGTCAATTGTCGGTTTTTTATGGAAGAGGTGAAAGGCCAGAATTGTAGGGAGCACAGGGGAGAAGGTTGCTTCCATGGAGTCCATACAAACTTGATTATTGGAAACATGAAGGACATTTAAGACTATTTATACCATGACCACTTTCTTGAGAAGTTTTTTGTTGTGCAATCAAAATACAACATTTTCAACAAGCCTTATCTCCCTTCCCCAGATAATTCCTCAGGGTCTGACTAATACTTCCCACACAAGGTCCTAACGCAATGGCAAAATTATTTACTAGTCCGGGAAATAGTACAAGTCAAGCAATGATTAGCCAACAAGGAAAAATTATAGTCTGCAGCGTAGCTCATTCTGTGCTGGATGAGCCGGAAAGCTAAAGGGTATGCTAGCAAGATTCAGACTCAAAAACATTGTGTTAAGTTGATATAAAGTAAAACGGTTTTAACAGTAGCTAACCAACATTAGCCGGCTCGCCAGTCATGTCGTATTTCTCAAACAAATGGCGTTGAAAAACTACACCAATGCAGAAGTGCACAAAACTGTAGTAGCTTGAGTGTCCACTTTAGACTGGCTGCACAATCCAAGGAATCCCCATCATGCCTGAATACAAAAATCCTCTTTATTGGTAAAAACTGAACAGAGGAGGATTTCATATAGCACATTTGTTTTAATATATAATTAAGGTTAAGAGTAATGCATACATTTGCACTATTAGGGGCATGGTTGAGTTGACTGACAGGTCGGTGTACTGTTGCCAGGATGCTTATAAGCCCCGCCTCAGGCCCACCTCTTTGCTTGTTTCTCGAATGATTGACAGTTACTTAGAAATAGGGTTTCCACTGTAGTTTTGTGTTTGGGCGTCATTGAGACTATGTCAATGTTTAGTTTTGTCTATTTTCACAAATCCACATCAGGGTTTTATGAACACAATATTTGAGGTGGCTGCAAATGACTGCAGACTTAAATAGTGATTTCAATAGCAAATAGGATGTGAAGTGATTACGAACAGGATCTAAAGTATTATTAAGTTCAGAGCGATACTGTATAATTTTCAGTAGGCTTTGTGTGTTATACACGCTCCATCCCGTGGTGTTCAGAACAAAAGGCAGGTAACGACCTCACTTAGTGACGTCAATAACGAAGAAAAAAAAAGAACTACTTGAAAGGAGTCCAATTCTCTCCAAAACAAATTGCCCTTCAGGTATGCAATAAAGCATATAATGTAATCTAATGACACCCTTCAGTCAATAAGAATATTCACCCAGAACATGGTATAACGGCAATATTGAAATGTTGTGCTTTAAAAGTGAACTTGAACCTTTGATTTGATACAGTTGATTATTGCATTCAATGAAGATGGGACCGCAAGTAGAGTAAACGATGAGAATAGAGAAAAAAGGTGAAGCGAGATGAAGTAAAAGGGAAGGAATCAAAAGAACACTAAAATGGAGATAAAGGACAGCGACCATGAGAAATTCTGAAGAAATGTAACTCAGAGAAATGGAGCGTTAGGACATCTGCTTTGCTCAAGGGGCCTCCTCTGGTCCACTGGCTGTGTGTGCATGTATGTATATGTGTGTGAATGAGTGTGTGTGTGTTTGTCCAGGCGTCGGTACACCTGCACAGACTGAGTGGGTTGGCTCAGTGGGTTGGCTCAGTGGGCTGGCGTGAAGCTCCATGGATCCCCCTCCAGGCCGGCTCTCTGTCAGGCCCTGCCAAGGTCAGCCTCCTGCCAGGGGGGAGGGGGTGGAGGGAAGGATAGAGGGAGGGAGCGGGGGCGGGGAAGGGGGACGCTTCGGCATGACCACCGGGGCCTCAGCAGGCTGTGTCTAATAGCAACCGCAAAGCTCTTGCACACACACACAAACACTCCTAGAATGAACTTTAACACCAATACAGACACACGCAACTAAGACTCAAACAAGACAACACTAATCGCGACATTCAGTTAAAAAGGGGGCCTATAGCAAGAATCTCACATTTTTTTTACAGTGCTGATAAGATAAGACAAAAGAAAAGGTAAAAAGAGAAGGGAATACTCTGGATTAGCAGTCATAGAAAGTATGGCTGCCTGAGCTTAAGAGGATGAAAGAGAAGCTGGGAAAGTAACAAGGAGACCTGTGTGTTTTAAAACCACTAGCTCCGTATTATGTCCATTCCATAGCTATCCATTACCCCGATCATCTTACCAGGCGGTTTAGACTCAGGGTGGAGTCTGTGACACTGAAGCCAACCTGAAATACCTGAGTCACTCATGTACGCACAAGAAGAATACTATGGAAATGCTGAAATCATTAACGGAAAAACCATCAAGTGACAACACAACAACTTCAGATCTTTGTTAAAGAAGGTTTACAGTGGTGTCAGCAGTTAAGTTCACAACATCCTTCACTAAAGCAGAAGTGCAGATATTTGTATGGAAACGATAAAACGGTGAAAGTATTGATTCAACTTCATTTGGACTGGATCCCACTTCATCCATGTGTCAGGATGTCTTTTCCCTGCAGTTAAGTTTCTCTATTTTGTAGATATATATTTCAGACCCATTTTGTATCCCTCGTTTTTTGCACTTCAGCATTGGATTCATTTTTCAATATCAGAGGTTGCCACTTGGTACCAACTCTCAACTCTATAATATCCAAACCAAAGAAAAGGAGTAACCACTCTATGTGGTCATTTTGTATCCTTTAAGTTTGAAATTGGTGTCAATGTTGGGGAGGTGACGCACAATTTAATAAAACAAAATGATTCATAAGCCCTGTTCCATTATCCGCACTGGAGCACTGATCTTCTAGAAGTTCACATTTGTGAAAAGTGCACTGAGCACTGAGTGTGCAAGGGACCGGATTAAGTGTAGGATTGGGACAGTTATGTTCACTTATAACCTTAGACTGTAAATACAGATGAAATCTGAGTGATACCGGGTATTATCAGGAGAATCAGGAATCGCAGTAGAAGAAGGCTTCTACACCAAACATCAACGCTGATGCCCGACCAACACTGTAAAAAAAACTCTATTTTACATTGTAACTAATGTGTTCCTCTAATAAGAGCTGTAACGTGACAGGTCTTTTTTGCACGACTCGGCTTTCCTGCTCGATCAACCTGGGAACAACCGTTTTGCTTCCCTATTGGTTAGCTGTTCAAAATGTCACAACACTACAGGGACTCTGGATAATAGCCTTGGGCGAATAAGGGTCTGATGAACATTTGCGGAAGGGGTGCTTTGAGGGTGCAAGAGGGCACGCCCGGAGAACAACACACATAGAATAGAGACACCCTATGGTCTTGTTCAAGTAATGTCTACTTTAAAAATGAAAAGGAGTAAACAAATAGCTATTTATGATCAAATATGTCAGTTTCTGTGTTGTCTGTTTATTCTTGAAAGGCTTTTACGCTATTTCATCCTCTGTCAGTCATGCCTGATATGCACTGAGGAATATATACATTAAAAAGAAGTATGAAAATGAGAAAAAATTAATCAGATTAAGATACGTGCAGCTAAAAAATTGTACTCAAGTAGAATAAAAAAGGTACTTGATGTTCCATACTTTCCATCCCTGATTGTAAGTATCAATCTTGTGGTTTTTCTTTAACCTGAAGAAAGAGTGAGATGTGGCTTAGAAAAAAGCCTACACACTCGCCAGTGGAGACACCTGAATTGTGCGGCAGTATTGAAGCAATTATCCCCTGCCACTCCTCCACATCCCCCCACTGCTGTCAAGCCTGTCATCAACAGTGTGTGTGTGTGTGTGTGTGTGTGTGTGTGTGTCTTTGTGTGTCAGTGAGTGTGTGTGTAGCAGAGGTTGATCAGCCACCGGAGCCCTGAGTGTTGCTCTTTTGTTGCTCTTTTCCAAGTCTGCAGCCCTTTTGGTTTTGTGGCGGCGAGACCTCGAGTTGTCCCCCCCGCCCCCCCCCCCACACCCTTTTGGCAGCTCGACCCCTCCCGGACTCAAACCCACCCACTCGCCCACCCATCCACCTCCTTCCTCTCCTCACCTCCTTCTCTCCCTCACCTCCCTCCCAGGCGTTGGTTGGAGAGGGAACAGCCAGTGCTCTCCAAACACAAGGACAGAAGCTGCCAGCAGGTAGCCATGGCAACAGCTTCTCTCTCACCCGCCACTTCCCCGCTCGGTAAAGAGGGAGTGTGGAAAATCGCAGGGCCCCTCTCTCTCTCTCCTCTCTCTGGTTCTCTCACACAGCCCAAATTAGACGGGTCACAGTGTTTTTCTGGCACCCGTTTAAATAATCACAGAGATGGATGTGCGTAGAGGGAGAAGGAGGATAAAAAGAGAGGTGAGGCGGGGGCACGTCAAGGAAGCAGAATGGGGGCGTTAATCAAAAAAGACGCAGATTACAGCAAACAAATGATTTTTTTCTTAAGCAATAAGACCATGGTGGGTGGAGACGAGGATGCTTGAGATATTTGCGAGCCGTGATGCAGAACTTATCGCAAGTGCAGGAGGTAAAGGATCGAGTCTTAATAATTTCAATCGCTGCGTCTCAGCGAGAGGATGTGAACGTCTGGGAGACAAATCAATCCCCTCATCTAACGCTAGCCGTTAATATGATTTTTCAAAGGTTCATTTCCTCATCCAGTGCTGTAACTTATAGTTTAGAGTCTGAAATATCACAAAGTACATGAACAGAAGTGATTATCCAGACCTCTTCAACACTCATTTGCTGAGACAAGCCCTGACACAGTTGTCACATGCTTTTGGTGTTTCTATACGCTTATCTACCACGTTGATGTAAATGTCTTGTCCTCCTGAAAGTTTATGTGTCTAAGAAGAGGTGCTGATATTGAGAACAAGGAATACTATGATGGAAAACCCAGAGGTGTTTTCTTTTCATGAGCTGCTGCCACCACGGGCCTGCTCCGGCTTAATAGCACACTGGCTTTTGAAAATAATTCAACACTGCTTATTTTCTACTTGATTTACTCTGTGCAAGCCTTCCCTCATCAGGCCAGGGTTTTGATATTAAGCCAAAGAAAATCAGTTTCCCCTTTCAGAGATACGTTGAGGCCGCACCAGCAGCAGAAAGAAAAACTTGAAAATACGGCCGAGGGATTACATCACAGCCAAACAATGTCTATTTTTACCCCAGCTCAAGTTTTTCTTACTTCCAGGAATTTCCAAAACAGGAGAAACCTGAAAGATCGAGCAGAGTGCAGCACAAATTAAATCAAACTGCAGTTCAAAAGCAGGGCCAAAACTGAATCAAACATTGTCCAGGGTATAGAGTTTGGAACTGAACTCTAAAGGGGTTAGGAGTCCTTGTAAAGGTTACAGTGGTCTGTCTTTTTATTGCTGCTATGATGTAATGCATTGATACGTTTTCATTTCAGTAACATTATCCGTACTAGAAACACAGTGATAATTGCATTGTGGATAAATTGGCTGGAATTAAAGTCTAGATTTGCAAAAGTGTTCGAAACCTTTGAAATATGAAGCTTTCTTTGGATTTATGACTGTGGGTGAAAAAAATATAGCAAGAATACAGCAAAAAAAAAAAGCTAGATTCTGGAAATATCAAACCAGAGCAGTGGTTCACAAAGTGGGGGTTGGGACCGCCCTGGGGGTCACAAGGTGCCAAGAGGGGAGTTGCGAGGTGCCTTCCCAAAAAACATATAAAAATAGACACAAAAAGTTGTAACATTTCCAAGAAAACCATATTGTTAAGTGAAATCCAATACTTAAAATGTAAGTTTGCACATGACAGCAACAGTGCAGGGGTCAGCTGATCTTTACACATCAAGATGAACACACCTGTGTGTCTGTTAAGAAGTGCATGTCCACTCAGTGCTAAAGTCTATACATGGAGATTATTTGTATTCTACTATAGCCTTTTTTTTTTAATTACTATATAAAATAATGTCATGGTTTCTAGGCGGTTGTATTCTTTTGTTTTGTTCTTTCAGATTCAGATTTTTTATTGTCCCACAAGGGGAAATTTGCATTGCAACAGGAACACACAGAAGACAAGAAAGGACAACATCACCATAAAAACATGGACCAAAACAAATACAAAAATCTGACAACACAGCAAAATATAAAACCAAATAAAAATCACACAAAATAGGTCAAGAGCCCAAACCAGAGTGGAAATTCAAGTTACTAAAGTGCAAAGTGGAAGACTGCAAATGTGCAATTCAATGTGGCTCGGTCTATTAGTAAATTATTGTGGCTGTGCGCTATGCCTTAACTGCCTGGTCCCCGTGGTGGTGGTCCCCAGTTTCTGACACCCTTTTTTTTGTCGGGGTTGGTAGCTGAAAAGTTTGGGAACTACTGAACTACAGTAAACTAAAATAAACCCAAACACATGAAAGTGCTCAGTCTCACTGGTGGTGTAGAACGAGATGACAGTGAGAGTGTTGGCAAGAGGAGGTAAATGTTATCCGCATTACACTGAAGCTATTTCACATATGGACCCTTGAACCCCCCCTTCTCTTGACATCTCAGACATGTTTCACACAGCTGGAGATGATCTGTATTTGAGAGGCTTTTCTCAGCAAATCCAACGTTTGGTTTACACATAAGAGACTATGAAGATGGAAGGCTATTCTGTTGTAGTAATGGCTGTTTTAGCATTTATATCACTGCAACATGCATAGGGATGTAATCAAGGAATTACAAATGCAAACGTGAGAAATGTACACTGGTATTAAGGTGAGCAGATAACAGTGTGATGCAGAAAAAATCTGTACAAGGTGAACAGCATCATCAACACATCGGGTTTTGTAGTAGCATTGTCGTTTCACCCCGCCAACCGCAACAGCTTCCAGTGACGTCGTCATTTTGCATCACTGGAAGCTCCTTTTCAGACTCAGGAATACAAAGATTTCCCATCTCAGGGGAAAATGAGGGCGGGATGCACGACCATTCAAAAATACTACCAGGTTTCTAATGATACAAAGATTAATGCAAATGGGTGAAGTATCCCTTTAAACATTAAACTGACTTCAGACAGAGGGGAAAGAAGGAAGAGGTCTGTTAAATGTCGGGGTCAGTGGATACAGACCATTCCATTAACACATGCATGCAGACCCTGTAGGGCAGGATATTTGCAGGACTGCATAGCATGTGTGAAAGGAGCTCTGCTTTCTCTCCATTCTTGTGCAACTAGCCATCTATAGCTTAGCCTGAGGTAGACTTGCAATATGAAGCCCGTTGCCAGGTAGGTAATCAGAAGAAGAAGCTTTCATGATAAAAAAAAGTTAATACAGAGGAATGAATGAAGTATTCATTTGACTTTTTTTTTGTATCAATTGGACTTTAAGACAAGCAGCAGACAGCTGCATGCTGAGTGTGTGTAGGTTGAATAGTGTGAAAGGTTACAGAGGCGAGTGCTGCATTGGAACCTTTGAATGAGAGGTCGCTGACATGATGTTCAGGTGCTGCCCCGACTCTTTTAGAGATTCAAATTGAAGTCTACAGTGTGTGTGTCTGTGTGTGTGTGTGTGTGTGTGTGTGTGTCTGTGCTCTCACTAGCTTGCTTGACTTCCCCACATTGATACCAGATGGCCCTTCCCATCACGGCCAATGGAGGAATTCAGCTGGCAGGACCCCTTCTTGTTCATGGTCAGTGTGCATGTCTGTGTGTGTGTGTGTGTGTGTGTGTGTGTGTGTGTGTGTGTGTGTGTGTGTGCGTGTGTGTGTCCCTCCCTGTGCCCCTCTCCTCCTCTCCCACCACACACTGACCTATTTGTATTCTGGGCAGAGCAGATGAGGCTGCAGGCCCGCTGCCCTGCTCCCCTCTAGCCTGTCCCCTTGGGAGGGCATCTGTGGGTCTGCACTGGGCAGATAGGGCAGCCCCGTCATGGCAGCTCTTTAAAGACCACCTCACTGGTCCACTGAGAGGGAATGTGTTTGGATTTAGGTGTTTGGGGGGGTGGGGTGGGGGGGGGGAGGTGCACTGTGTTGGCCCTTCTTTGAATTTCTTTGTTTTCAAGCGGTGTTGGTTTCTACTAGATAAAAAGAAAGCACCTGATACCGAGCAGTAATATGATACCTTACTATTATCAGGAACCACAATGACGAGTGATTAAATCTACTGTAATTTCTCCTCAAATAAAGCGAAGATATTAAAAAGGACTGATATCTGCGAGCGAGTGGGAGTTGAGAGACATCTCACACTGATTAGTCACTCAGAAGGTGCACGTCTCTGTCCTCTCCAAGACGATGCGTGGTCAGCCCATATGTGTTGTGTGAGTGTGGGTTTTTTTTTTTTTTGATTCAAAACTTAGCAGGCTCATTTGAAATCACCCAAGCATCCTTGATAGACTCCTATATTTAACCCCCCCACCTCCCCTCTGAAGCCATTCACCCTACAAACATTATTTGTTGATTTGCAGTAGCACACACACACACACACACACACACACGCAGAAGAAGCACACACACATAAATACACGGGGTGCCGAGCCATAAAGGAATGCAGAGCGGTATAATCACAGCATCATCAGCTCTGTCCTCCGAGAGAGCGGGCCAATAATGCCCCTCTAATTGAATAACTTATCCACAGCTATTTCCCAGGGGGCTGAGCTGCAAGGCACAGTCGCAGAGAGAGAGAGGGGGGCAGATGGCGCGGAAGAGAGCAGATCAGCATCCTCCAAGTACCACAATGAAAGGTGGAGTTAGACAAACAAACAAAAATCACGCTCACAGGCGGCAACTTTTTCTCTCTTTTGTTTTTACATTTACCAATTACAAGATTTGATTTGATAAATTGGATTTATGAACTTTAAATTAAAACCACCTCCGTTATTTTCTATTAAAGCACATATCTCGGTCTCTCTTTCTCTTTTTTTTTTTTTCTCTTTCAGCATTGTTGAATCTAGCTGCAAGAACAGAGCTCCTCTCTTATTCGAGGCTGAAAAGCTCAGCCCCAAGCCCAAGGCTGAGGATAATTCCCCTTAAGACCTCCCAAATTCTGGCTCCTTGTTCAGACACCCTTGGGCTCACTACAGGGGGTAACTATACATTCTGTCTCCCCTTTTTCTCCCAAATCAGACGGCCCACTACCGCCCTGGGAGAGAACACACACACGCTGTACACATAACACTTCCCTGGTAGGCATTGCTGCACTTCGATCATTACATCCCTGTGATGCTCTGCAGCTGTGGGAGAAAGAGTATTAACACACTGATGGAAAATTCGCCGAGTTGATAGAATATTGCAACTCAAGGGCAGGCTCAGACTATAAGAGTTTTGGGATGATTTATACACTTTACAACAAATAAGAATCTGTTTTTTTTTAACTTGTTCATTATTAAACTGCTAACTTGACTGATGAAGGACCTCCCGTAGCGCCTGCAGACTCAACAATGCCATCTAAATCCTATCAAACATTTTGTTACTTATAGGTTTTAAAGGGGTCATATTTTGCTTTTTCTGGTTTTATATGCTCTTTAGTGTGTTTTCCAAGTGTCCTGTGCATGTTTAGGCACATCTGTGTGCAAAAATTCTCCCCCTCCTCCTGTTAGCTGTAGCATTAGCTGCATGTAACGCTCGGTTCTAGCCCCCCTCTAAATTTTTTTTGCCAGTGTGACGTCTTGTCAGTGTGACATCACTGATCTAAGCCCATTGGCTCGTTGTGGCCCAGCAGCTCATGTTGCACGCCCGTTAACTTCTGTAGCACGCCCGCGATATGCCGTAGCCAGCGGTAGCACAGTAGTGCTAAGACGCTAATGTTTTTGCTCCCCTCAGAGACTAAGTGGCTGCATTCCCAATATGGTAAAAGGGGTGCGACATTTCTGAGAACCGTGCTGAGCGACTGACCAATTACGGCAGAGCCGACAGGCCGAGCAATCAGACCAGACTTGGCACACATGGGGAGTCTGAATGTGGGCACTTAAGAGAGAGAGTCAGAAGTGAGCCGGAGCATGGAGCGGCAGTTCATGAAAACAGACACTTTTTTCAAACTTTAGCTATTGTGAACATACTTTAGTAGGTACATAGATTAAATATACGAAGCCCAAAAAGGGCAGAATATGACCTCTTTAAAATCTGGACGATTCGTTCAGTAATTTTGTAATTACAGATTCTGTTAATGAATACAGAAGGCAAAAGACTTTGAGTTTTGGAAGTGTTAAGTTTTCTGGTGTAAACCTGAGTATTGTTGTCCACTAGGCTTTTCTGAGAGCAACCAAAATGGAACACATGAGCATTTCTGCTTTTGTTTGTTTTTCTCTCACTACAAAGCAGTACTACAGCGGGTTGTAGTCACTCTCTCGTTTTGTTTATTTCTGCTTCCCCCATGAGATCATACAAGATTACGTGAGGTGCTATGTGCTTCATCTGGCACACACAAAATGATGTCTCTATAATATTACCCTGTAGTGAGTTAGTGTCACATCTTGTAGTGTGTGCATGATTTTAATAATAAGTGAGGTGGATATGAGTGGATGTAAAAGTCAAACACATAATGGGAGACTTAGAAAGTATCTGTACTCTATGACTGAATGTCTGTTTTGGACATTATTAACACTTTAGTACCCTAAATCTGAAAGTGGGGTGACAAAAAGTCTTGGTGTCCCCCCCTATTCCGGCAGCAATGTCACACACTGATGGCAGAGGTTGATAAAGCGTCCATCTATCTGCTCATCAGTACTACTCCGATTTACACTCCGCTGACGAATGTAATTTGGTGTTCAGGGTTTGCCTGAGGACACTTCTACAGGGCTAAGACAATTCATTCAAAGAACTCGGACTATAAGTCTGAACCTTCAATTTGAGACAAATCTGAGAGCTCATACTGGTCACATTTCTCTTTTAACTAAGATCTTGGAATGAGACACCTTTAAGAAATATATGAGATCTCACTCAGGGCTCACACAGGGGCTCACTGTGGGACTGAATCATTTTTAATATCTCAGGATCGTCTCTGAGACGAATGGAAAAAATTAACAAAATCTAATCTTTGTCTACGGGACACAGATGAGACATAAATTAGATATCTCTTCTTTGCTTTTGGTGTGTCTGCAGGAGCCGAGGATTGAACCCCTAAACTTTAGGATGATGAGAAAGGACCGACTGTACCACTGAGTCACAGCCACCCCAGTCGAGAAGGAACATATCATCAGCTCTCTCACCTCATGGTTCCAGTTTGATTGAACAGATATCTCCAGTCCTTATTAAATTCTCTGCAGGCTATAACTAGTTGAACTCCTCTCTGATGAGCTGTACCTTATCAGCACGCATGATGTCTACCCAGGTCGATACCTTTATGCCCACAAGCATAGTTGAAGTCAATGGAATATTTATTAGGAAACAATGATAGGGGAGGATTGGGGGGGGGTAAAAGGTACGAGGTGGAGGAGGAGAGAAAGCGAGGTGCGGGTAGAGGTAGTACATTGATTTACCCTTCATAGTTCGTTGCACTACATTTACCCAGCAGAGTGCTCAAATTAGTGCCCTCCAGCTCTCTCCCAATTAGTTTCCACAGAGACGAGGTGTAAAGCCAGTCACTGGCCTCATTACCTCTCCTCTCTCTCTCTCCCGCCTCTCTGAGTAAACCACTCTCCAACTCTCTGTCTCTCTGGTTTTTTACTTTTCCCCTCGCTCTCTCTCCACTTCAGCCGCTCTCATCTCCTCCACTTTTTTTTTTTTTCCGTTTCAGTCCTCCCGTGCCTTTATTTGTGCTCTCTCTCCCTCTCTCTGCATGTCTCTGCGTTTCAGCGTTTGTGTATTTCCTCGTGTTTAAAGTGCAGAGCAGACTGAGGAAAGTACATTCATCTCCAGGAACATGAAGCGAGCGCGGGCTGCCAGAGACTCAACTATCGCTGATAAAGAATAGATGATGTTACTCTTTTGTCGCTGTGACTCCACGGAGCTCTTTGGTTCAGCACAGTCAAGGAGAGTGTGTGAATCTCTCTGCTGATACAACAGAGAGATACTGTCAGCATTCATCTTCAACATCTACAGACATGTGCCGAGAGATGAGCCTCAACATACACTCATTACTTGAGACTGTTGGTCGTCATGGGGCATGGCATAGTGATTGTGTCATCCTGTCTGGTCCCATGTTATCCAACTTCAGAGTGGGTTTCTACACTCTCATTACAGTGTTTCCTCTACTTTACTGTTTTTTTTCAGTTGGAATCTCAATAGGTGGCAATCCTCTTGCTGTCTCCACCGGGGCTTGATTAAAAGCCAGGTACAGCCCTGTGGCCTCAGCGCCTCAGGGACCGGAATTTTGCCAAGCACACTGTCTGACAATTATGTAGTTGTAATTTAGCTAATTGCAAATGTGTGTGTACCTAAACACACCGCTAATGCACGATATCAACTGACATTATGGTTAAGAAAGCTCTGGTATTTTGTTGATATGTCAAAATGTAGTTATCGATGAATGCATCAATTCAGTTTAAATTGTACTTAACTTTGTGCTTAAACCCCTCCCTTCATCCCTTCATCCCTTCATCCCTTCATCCCTTCATCCCTTCATCCCTTATATTTTATTAATAGACAATTCCAAAACAGTCAGGGCCTGGATATGTTTCTGAACTGTCTTTCACACATGCACCTTTTTCTGGGATTAATATCACAATTTAAAGGGATGTTACCCCAATACAAAACAAAGAAAATGGGTAATTACAAAGACAACTGATGTGAGTAGTAAAGAGAATAAATCAGAGCAACTCTCGCTCAACACAAAAATCATCATTCTGCACATTCACACACCGGCTCATCCTGGCAGATTTTTTTTTTTTGCATCATCACTGAGAGGTGTGGAGTCCAACGAAAGCTATTTTTGTCATATATGTAGTGCACTTCTTTGTGTTGTTAGATAGTTAGCGGAGAGATATTTTAAGCAGGATAGTGTTTCAGTGGTGTCTTGGGGTTGGTGTAAAATAATACTATAGCTACCATGTGGAGACTGCTGTGTGCACTGCACCTGATGACTGCTTAAAGGCAACAGGATACACAGAGAGCAGGGGAGATCGTGTTGGTCTATTGGGGCCTGCAGGTCAATTTTGCCCTAGAGCCCCCTCGCAGGTAAATTCACCCCTAGTCAGTACCACTATAGCTCAGTGGCTATCACTCTTTGTAGCAACCCAACTTATAGCCACTTTCTGTAAGAAAGGGGGTAGGTAACAATTTAGATATTTACATTTCTTTAACAGGAAAATGTATTATTATCTTTAAGCCAGACTCAGTGTTTTGTTTTTTCTAGTTGCCACTTACTTATGTCAACTTGTATATTTTAACATATTTGGATTTTTTTATCTTAAATTTTCCACAGACATTCATATTACCTAAGAATGACTTCTGATGACAGTAGTTGTCCTGTGATTTTTCCTGAGGTGCCATTATGAAGCTCAAACTTGTGATCTGTCTTGTCATGTCACTTATTAAACATATATGACAAGTATGATGCCTGACAATTGGTACGAAACTAGTAGCTTTAACAAATTTCAAATTCCCATCATCCTCAGATGTGCTCTGTGTTTAATGATAATTAAACAAACGTTTCCATGCTCAAATCCTTAGATGGGAAATATTAAACCTTCCAAATATTATGACACTAGCATTTTGAACAGGAGTTTTCAGTAAGTTAATATAGTTAATTAAATAGGGGCAAAAACAGCAGTACAGAGTGGCTATCAGCACCTAGCCTCTTTTCATGTTTTAACATTTTAAAACTATTTTGTGTAAATCAAAAAAGGAACTATTGCATATTTCTCCCAAAAATGTTTTTTTTCTTAAATGTCAAGAAAAAGTTGTTGTACATGTTTACTACTATAACAATTGGAATCGGACCTCCAGTTGAGTCAGTCCAATATGACAAAGGTTGCAACACACAACTTGACATCTGATGGCTGACAGATGTAACTTTTCACTGTATGATACATCCCTTTTCAAAATCTGAAAAGGGACAGAATGAAGAATACATTTTCTCTCAGGACTATGGTATGAGAACTCTTGGTAGTATATCCTTGGCCTTGGAACAGACACATTTTGCCTGCAGAAAAGCAAACACCTCTCCCTCCACTATTGCACCCCCCAGCAATTCCTTATCCCCCCTCCATCCCTCCCCCCCTGTAGAAACCCAGAGAGAATCTGGGTGAGGTGTCAGGCCAATGTACTGCCTGCAAACAAAAGCCGCCCTGTCCACCCCAGACCCAGATGTTCCTTATTGATCCCCCTGTGGATTTGGCTGAATGTAACCGCGCCAGAATTTCTCTCTCTCTTTCCCCCCTCATTGCTTACACTTCTCACACTGTGTGCATATGTGTAACTGGGTGCTTTGTTTGTGTGATTATGCATGTCCAATCAAAGCTGGAAGTGCAATTTCCTCTCTTAAGTTTTCAAAAAAAACAGCAGTTTTGGACTCGTACCCCTCTTGTTCTCCTCTTCTCGCTTTATCTCCCTCACTTCCTCTCACTCTCTCTCCCTCATGTCCGCGATCCCGTCCTTGACAGCCCCTCTTGGCTGCTGCTGGTTAATAATGTAGCATGCCTCACTGTCTGGTGTTGCATTGGGTTTTGCTGTGGCGCACAGGGAGGCTGTCTCTCTGTACCTTTCTGGGAGACGCTGCAACTGGTTGCCAAGGAGTTGGTTTCAGGGAGGAGGCGAAGGAGGAGGGGGAGTGTAAAGTAGAGGTCTGGCAAGAGACACGGAGCAAGAGAAAACAGCAAAGACAAAGAGAGTGAAAGGAAACAGACCAAGGAGTGAGAGAGGGAAGAAAAAAATGGCAGACTGAGCAAGCCTTGGTTCGTAAAAAAAAAAAAAAAAACTGTTGCTCTGCACAAATCTTGTTCATAATGCTACAAAAACAGACAGGTGGAATATTTCTTCTAAGAGACTCAGCAGAATAATAGGCTTCTGTCTAATGTTCTATGGTGGGATATAAGAGGTATTGAGGAGTTGATCGGTTATTGTTTATACGAAATAAAGAAGAAAGGGATCATTATAAAATAGACTGGGCTAACCTGGTAGGACAAAAAAACATTTTATGATCCTCACAAGAGACTTTCAGAATAAAAGTAGGTTCCACCTTTCTTTGCAAATTCCGATCTTTGAACATAAACATAAAGAACTCATATATACACCGTGTATGGATGTCCATTGTGGGTGGAACATGTCTTTCACTGTGCGTATGTATGTCATTACAAGGTCCCTGAAAGAACTGATGCATTCAGCTGCTTGTCAATGTTTCAGTTAAAGGTCTTACCCTACATCCACCAGCTTAAAGGCCATGTACGCACACATATCCTCATATACGGGATGCACCATAACCGCTTGTTATGTATGTAAAAGCTGACTCCACGCCTGCAAGCCTTAGCACAATATTTTTTGCGGTGGTTAATCTGATTCTGTAGCAAGGCTAACGCAAGCAAGGTTGTGTGTCAGAGATGTCTTCTTTTTCACCATGTGAGCTGCTCCTACATCAATGAGATTGTCTTTATCTGCCTGCTTGCAGCTTGGGCTCAGATTCTGCCCTCTATATACGGGCGCTGGGTCGTGGGAGGCATGTGGGCGAAGGTGCGTGGCATCCGGCCTAATGCACAGCCTGAAGAGAAATACTAACACTTCGCATTCACTGTGACTTCAACACCGCCACAGTTGAGGCTCTCACATTTGGAGAGAGATTTTCAGTGAATGAGTCACAGGTTTGAAAGATATTCCATGGGACATGGTCTTCTAATTTAGTTGTGGTGTGAAATGAAAAGAGTCAAATAAAAAAAAGCGATTGCAGGCGCCCGTGTCGTGTTGTCAGCCGTACAAGAGTCTGGTGTGCTGGGTGTCATCTCTCTTAATATTAAAATTGCAGTTTATAAAAGTCTTGCCACAAAAGTGCTCCTCCTCAGACCCCAGGACTGCTGCCTTGTGTTTGACTCAGGATATTCCCTGCTGTACCACATTCCTCTGTTGCTCCGTTATTCTGGACCTGGTCCCTGCCTCTTTCCTGCCAAAACGCTCCCATAAACACACATCCAACCCTGAAGTCCTCGCGCTGCAGGGGGCATTCCAGAAGTGTTAGTTTTCTGAGCCCTCCTCCATATTCAAAAATACACAGTACTGTACATGCAGACACAGTGGGCTGTTCCTTCTGTCCTAAAATACAAAAATAAAAAGACACAGCAGCAATCAAACACTAATATTACCACCGACTGTCTAAAATAGCAGATTAAGCTTATTGGTTTCAAAATGAAGCCAATGCTGAGGCACCTTAAACCTGCATTCTTTCTACTGACCAGCAGGGGGCAACTGCACTTGTTGCCAAAAAGGATATGGGATGTATCTAAGCAGATTCATCACCTCAGTTAAAAATTCCCTAAAGAGTTTATGATCTAATTTGATAGTTTTGAGTCTTCCTTAATACAGCATGCTTTTTATTCTGGGCATAATTGTCCCATTTAGAGTAAAACTGCCAATAAAGCAGGGTTTATACTTTGAGGGATGGAGATCTGTGATCAACATGTCACTACCTAGGGGGCCTGTCAATAAGTACAGCAATATAACAAATGGTATCCTCCTTGTTTTCAAGTATGGTCACTCCTGGTTTGAAAAAAAAAAAGAAAAGCCAAGCTTGAAGCATCTAAAGGGAGGATCACAAACCAATGGGTGACATCACATGTGCCTTTTCTTTTGCCACTAAAAAATATTGTGCAATGGAATTTGCGGTGCATCGTTAAAACAAATACGAGTCACGACAAAACCCAAATTCATCCACACACAAACAAACACACGTGTGAGGTTTATGATTCAAATTTGGGTTATTTTATTCGCTTTTTGGATTTAGAATATTAATCAATTTTACCGGTATCTTAGAGATACGGCAGCAATAAACGATCAAATGCATCTTTTTGGAGGTTCACTGTGAAATACTTTTTGAAAGAAAGAAAAAGGGTACCGACGGCAGATTGTATTAATCACATTCAGTTCACAGCTGTTGCTTCACCTCTCACTTGACTTTGTAACTCAATGCTAAACTCAGTTCAGTTACAGAACTTTTATAGGGAACATTTAAAAGATGGCATTTGACTTCTTTTATCATAAAAAGGGGGCTATGGTGTTGAAATATTTCCTAACATCTTTCTTTTCAGCCTCATGTTTCTTGGCTGTTCTTCACTGTCGACTCCCGTTACCCATGAGGTAGTGGGAGGTGCCCCAGCACTTGTTGCTTGGCCCTATCAGTTGTAGATATTTGAGACACTTGTCTCGTATCAGTCCGGGCAAAGGAATGATTCATTCCTTACTATGATGTTTGTATGACTTTGTTCTCATCTGAAGTCTGGGTAAATTGAAAATGAAGTAATCAGGAACATTTTGTAATGAGGAAATGTCTGTTTACAATATCGATCCAAGGAAGGACAGCACATTTATTTAGCAATCTATTGCTTAACAAAGTTTTAACCCATACTCCATCTGAATGCTTCATAGTTCAAATCTGTGCAGGATGGAGCACACATATGGTGGTCAGTGTGTTCAGACAAACTCTTGAGGTGTTCCCGAGCGAACTCTGCTCATCAATTATTCAGTTCGATCACCTAGCCTCCTTGCAGAAGGACCTGCTCTGCCGTACTAGGCAGGCACAGGCATGGGGGAGGAGGACGGGGGGGGGGGGGGGGGGCTGGGGGGTGAGGGGCAGCCCTGAAGATAGTCTGACTGGAGCCAGAAGAGGGCTGGAGAAGGAGTATTCATTAAAGTCGCCCCAAGAGCACAGGCAGGGGAGAGTATAACAAGACCCTAGGGTGGCTGGTGTGGGCCCTCACTCCTCAAAAACCATAAATGTATTCCCCTTCATCCAGACAAATCCACAGTCTACTGTGTCAGCAAAAATATACACATGCAAGTCTACCTTTCCTTTCACTTTTTTTGACTTGTACTTTCACAACTTGAAATATAGGATAAGGAAATATTTCTTTACTTGATCTGTTTTTACAGTATATCGCGTAACTAAGGTAAGACTTTGCAGGTGGACTATAGACATCATGTCCATAATATTTAAACATGTTTTACACCTCTTGTTTATGCCTACCTCAAGTAGTTGAGATTCTACCTATACTGCATTGATGTAAATGTTTACCCCTGCATGTGTATTTCACACTATGACATCACTCAGTTGTGGCAGATGGCTGTTCAACATGAGTCTGGTTCTGTTCGAGGTTTCTGCCTGTTTAAAGGCTGTTTTTCCTCGCCACTGTTAGTGCTGTATTCATAATGGATTAATGTTGGAACCATATAAATAATATGCTCGTTTTGTAAAGTGTCTAAAGATGACATTTGTAATGAATTGGGACTATAAAAGATCAAAATTGACTGGCTCTTAGTTGGTGTTTGATTAGTTTGTCTTGTTAAAGGAACCACAGAGCCAACATCTGACCTCATTCATTATCAGAGTTTTAATGGCAATGAAATAATGTTACACTATACAATTACATTTCTATGTATGAATGATAGGTGTATATAATAACAGACAAAGATCTCCTTTTTTTCTTTGTAAGTCGAGGTATCATAGTCACTTTTAGATGCAATAGTACAGGGCAGTGCAGTAAGCAATAGATAGAAAAAAAAGTACGGTAGGCAACACATCCAAAAGATGTTGGCTCTTTAATGGGTTTTTTTATCCAGCGTTTGACTTTTGGCAACTCAGTAACTTTCACCTCTGAGTTTCGGGCCGAGGTGCAGAGAAGCATTTAAAAAGGGCCATAACTAACTGAACGACTCCTGTGGGAGGCTGCTCTGACTGACGTATGTGTCTCTGGGGTCCCTGAGATCTGACTGCACAGGGCTGTTGTTCTCCCCCCTGTCTGCCTGCCTGGCCTGTTGGGCCCCATACCACAGCCTTCCAGAAAGACCCCCAAGCGATGCTGCAATGAGCCAGGCCGAAGCAGCAGGCTGAAATTAAAGCTGTTTCACTGCGGTTAGTTAAATAGTTGGACAGTGAGAGCATGGGGTGGCCCCGAGTCAAGGCTAAGGCTGTCTGGGGCTAGTGAGTGGAAATCTAAAAAAGAGAAAAGCTAAGTCTTGGGGAGCGGAGAGGAGAGGAGAGGAGAGGAGAGGGGGGACATGCAAAAAATAAAGGATTAGAAGAAACTCTGAAAGTGACCTGGTTAGAAGGTTTTTCTGGGATTTTTGGTTTTGGAAAGCTGGGAAATGGATGTGGGTGTGTTCTGTGGTCTGCAAATCTATTAAGTGTACCGTCACTACTTCTTTGCCCGCTTGTATAGCAGCACACAGGGAAGGAATGCATTACATAAGATGGTAAGATACTTACTCAACAGGACATACATGGAGCAAGTTAGCATTTCCAGAGGTCATTTAAGAGTAACTCGGAGGCTGAATGCTATTTGTTCATGTTTGAAGAATAAACGATGGACTTTTAGTTATTGCTGCCATATTAATCATGTCAGCTGCATCATCCAAAATGTTTAACAGTAGCCTCATGTTTATTTCCCTTGCTCTGAATTAACTATTTAAAAAAAATATGCTGATCATGTGGTTGTATGAGGGTTGGATGGCCACACTCATGGTAACAGAGTTAGAGGTGTTTATTGAATTATATAACTGTTTGGCATAAATATGGGCTAAGGAGCAAGGGGTGGATCTGCAAGGTCCCTCTATACCCCCCATGTCTTGCAGGGTTGGACCACATGTCCAACCCACATTCTTCAGCCTCTGCTCATTGCATTTTGAGGAAATCCATGCACTTTTCTCATCCAGTTCTCTGAAACAAGACTCTATAAAAAAAAATAATGAATCAAACCACAATCAAACTTGTCAGCAGAAAGTTTCCTGACGGATGATCTCATCCCAGGGCCCCTTGTCTGTTATCCAGAGCACACACTGAAAGTAGAATCCATAATTGTAAATCGCGACATTGCAACCGCTTTTATTTTCTATTTTTATGCATGTTGGACGCAGTACAAGAGAAACATTTTTCCAATGTTTCCAGGCTACAGCGATTTGGCCATACATAATGGCTGGGATGGAGGAGAGTAAATTCCTAAGCCAAGTTGCTTTAAATCCACAGGGGTGCACGCAATGTATGGATCAGTCTTCCAAGAGGAACAGGAGCCAAGACATCTGTGTGACTAGCAGGGATTGATCCCCTCTACCAGAACAGTAGAAATAGGAAACCCAGGATTATCTGGTCACATTGCATTTCCAGGGCCGATGTTCCTTGCACAATAGTAGCAGCCCTGCCTCTCTGCTATTCGTTAAGTGCTCTGTGTCAAATTCATAATGCAATTTGAATTAAACATCCCAATTAGCATACACTGTTGGACGCGCACACATACTTGTGAGGTTGGAACTCCTTTTGTGGACCAGCATTCATAATCATATCTGAATTTGTGTATCACTCAGAGAGAATGTGTCTTTCCCTTCACTAATCTACTCTGTTTGGAGGTTTTCATTATCCACTATCCACTGTCTTCCTGTTCAGTGGGGTCTCTGAGCCATAGCCTCAGGGTAAAAGGATGGTAATGGGGATGACAGGAGAGATGGGGCTTAACTATTTTTGCAGCATTATGTTTTACACCCACAAAAAAAAAAAAATGCAGTAAAAGAAGAAGATTATTTCATCATCGGGAGATTATGATATCAAACATGCTTTAGTAATTTTTCTCTTTCGGGTGAGTTAACCGTGGACTTTTAAAGAAATGCTTGGGGGTATTATGAGACACAGTAACCTAAGCTTGAAACTATTGACCACATTCACGCAGTGTGTCACTGCTGGAGGTAAAGTGCATAATCTGAAACACATTATAATCGAATTAGCTAATAGGGCTAAGCTTGAATTCAGATACTTATTTGCCAACAATATAGATAGATAGATAGATAGATAGATAGATAGATAGATAGATTAATAGACAGACAGATAGATAGATAGATATAAATATAGATGTATAGATAGATAGACAGACAGATAGCTCGATAGATAGATAGATAGACAGATAGATTCTTAGCTAACGTTTATGTTACCTTAGCTGAGTGCTACAATTGGCTTTTGTCTCCCAGTAACTGAGTAATCATACTTGTTTTTTTGCCACTGTTAGCAGAGCTTGGCACACGTCAGTTAATCTACTTATTTTTACCCATTTGCGTATTCTTTTTTGGTCATTTTTAACATAAACGTGGAAATGATAAACGACACTGATTGGGAGAAATCGGTTTCAGTTAACGTCCAAACATCGCTCCTCGATGCTAAGTGGGGTCGTGGACACCCTGGGCAAGAACATGCCACCATCTTTGTTAAAAGATTAACAGTTCATCTAATGTTAAAGGAACATTTTTGATCATCTGAGCCCGCCTCGCGACTGTTAGCTAATGCTACGTTGTTGGCATTGAGCCACTTCTAGATAGCATTATCGTTGCTTAGTTTTAGCATGCAGCCACTTTCTGGCTTACTTAGTTTTACACAATAAGATACAAAACAAGAAATATTTCATAATGGTAGATTGCTTACTTTGTTGTCTAGCAGTGGCTAATGGTTTATCAAATGCGTATAGTTTCAGCTTGATTTGTGACGTTCCGACCGAAATGTTCACTATTTAATGTCTAAACCGCTGCCGATCCATCAAGAATGGGTTGAATAACAACAATTTGTCTGATCATATAATGTGCAACATAAAACAAAGAAGTACGACCTTAATGCATTTTGCGCTTCGAACCCTGAGCGTTTTTCAAAGTCAAATGGTCGTTAGTGCACGTTAAGACTGACAGCGAGCACTTAAGCCCTATTGATTTAGAGCTTAAGTGAGCTTCGTCATTGGACATGACTGCTCCATTTGATATTTCTGCATGTAGAATTTATTTTTAAATACACATATACAAGACAAGTGTCATAGTGCGTGGGGGAGTGTACAGAAATGGAAGCTTGTGCTCTCACATATGTGACCTCCTGTGTCCTAGAATGCTGCCTCCACCCAACCACACCCCCTTTGACACACACACACACACACACACACACACACACACCGCACACACAAAACACAGACACACACACACACACGTATTCCACCCTAGACAGGCCAGGTTGCCAGAGCTACACAAACTCCCACCCATTAGCGGCAGGATTCCAGGATAACCATGGCAACCAGTCTCTCACCCCCGGGGAGACGAGCAGTAGAACTGAAAGGCTCCATTCAATTTCCACATCCCAGTACAGCACACACAAAAGGACACACATGCACTCTCTCTCGCACACTAACACACACTCACTGATGAGCAAACACTCACAGATTCAAACACACACACACTCGCGCACACACACACACACACACAGATACGGACACGGACACGTCCAATGCAACCCACTTGCTCTAACAGCCTCGCAGTCACTCCAGCCTTCTCTGCCTGCCTCCACTGGGGTGAGTGGGAGCTTGTTAGAGAGACCGCACACTACATCCTCTCACCCACGGTCCTCGGCTGCACATACACAACGCTTCAGTGAAACATTAATTACACCTCACTCATTGTGATTAGACACACTTTCAGAGGAAGTCGACAGACTCTTTATTCCATGCATACAGATCATTTTTCTCTCTTTACCAAAGAATGAAGCATCGCATGAACGACAAAGCTATGTACTGGGTCATACAACCTGACTGCATCCCTGGTGACAACAGGACATGTGTGTTCTTGCCTTCTGTCACATGACAGAGAAAACAGAGAGGTTAGTTAGTACCATGAAGAATCCTTTTCTTTGACGTTTCATTATTCTTACTCCATGCAACTTGAGAAACAAATGTTTTACAGAATGATTATACCTAGATCAAATTGGAGAGGAACTATTTATATATACTGAAAGAGAGAAGTGCTGCTGCAGGATCAAGTCAGGGGCTAATAAGGATGTAGTTACGATTGCGGGCGAGAGCCCCATCCCACTTGAGTGAGCGCAGCATTCTCCCAAAGTCTCCCTCGTCTCAAACAGCAGAATGCACTCGCAGGGTTTAACCGAGAGGAGAGAGAAAAGGTTAATGACACACAGTGGGAGATCACAGATCGCAGATAGCAGCACAGGAAATGCAATAGAGAGGTGTAAAAGGTGGAGAACGGTGCGTATGAGTAGGAACAGATGATGACATCTTTACAGAACTACAAAGTACGGGCAAGAAAGAGACAGTCCTGGAAATAAAACTGACAGAGAACGTGGGGTGTTGATTATCTTCTGTTCACATTAGAGCCCACACAGACCATTAGATGTGAGCCCTGCTCAAATCAATTTTAAGATGGTCTATTCAAGAAAATTTTGAGTGGCATGCGCAGAGCACTCAGCCTTTTAACAACACAAAACATCTTACTGGCAGATAGCGGGGAAGTGAATATGTGCGAGGGCGCCTTGTTTAGATGGATGGACAGGTGGGGAAAAAAGACAGAATATAGGTCAGTGAATAATAAAAAAAAATGGTGTGGTGTAGTTTTGTACAATGTAATAGAAAAGGAGAAAGGGAGAGAAAGAGTGAGATCTGGAACAAGGGAAGGATAGAGGAGGAGTGGAGAGAGGCTGGCGCTAATGACGGGTGTGCCCAGGGCCACACAACTACAGCTGTCTCCCCTCCCAACTTCAGCGATGTCAGATCGGCATAATAAAACCCAGTGTGTTAGTATGTGCACACAGGGAACAGCTGGGTGGCTTGGCAAAAAGGAGGGGAAAAAAAGGGAACAAGGGAGAGGAGAACTGCACATTGTTAAATCCTGTCATCTCTGCCCTGAGCCGAAAGAGTTTTTTAGAAAAAATCCAGGAGATGCTCAGAGTGACAATGGTCTCGAAAGGAGATGGTGTGCAAAACTACATACATTTTCTACTCAAGTGGAAATAAAGGTACTTGTGTAAAAAAAAAAGAGACCAAGGAGAAGTAGATTCAATGATTCACCCTTTCAGTCAAGTAAAGAAAAAAAAAGTACATTCTCTGATAATGGACCCAGTAAAAAAAGTAACAAGTAGCCCTCTAAAGAACACTTCTGCAAGCTGCTTCAAGGCAATTCTATCTGGATCTCATGTTATGTATGGGATACTTTTGAACTGAAATCATTTCAATTCCTAAAAAAAAAAAAAAAAAAAGGAAAACTGATGCAGACAATATTAAGCAGCGACTTTATT
Organism: Labrus bergylta; assembly: GCF_963930695.1. Taxonomy (NCBI): domain Eukaryota; kingdom Metazoa; phylum Chordata; class Actinopteri; order Labriformes; family Labridae; genus Labrus; species Labrus bergylta. Next base: position 4,989,753 of record NC_089207.1, on the reverse strand, counting down.
CAAATGTTGAAATCTTTGCTGCTTAGACTTTAACCCGTCAGTCACAGACATCCCATCCACTAGCATCTCTTCATCATGTTTCATGTTCCTCGCAAGATATGCACTGATGGATTGTGGATTTATTTTTGGATTCATTGATCCCTTATCTATAGGGCCTACTTCTTATCTGTTCATAAGGTTCAAGAGAGCTGGAGCCAATCACAGCTGTCATTTGGAGAGAGGCGGGGTGCGACAGGTGGCAAGTCAATCAAATGTCTGACATATAGACTCACATTTACACTAACTTATTTAATTATTTCATAGTTTAAAATGAACCTAATGAGCATGTTTTTGGACTGCGGGAGGAAGTACCCAGTGAGAAACGCAGACACAGGAAGAACAGGAATACACCACATGGAAAAGTTTGATCCAAGCACCTTTATGCTGTAGGGCACCATTTGTTGTCTCATTGGTCACAGCATGCACACCATTCAAGATGCTCAATCCTCCAGCTCCAGCCCCTTGCTGCATGTCTTCCCCACTCTCTCTTCCCCCTTTTTCCTGTCTCTTTCCAATAAAGGCAAAGGCAAAGGCCAAAACCATAAGCCTTTGAAAATTGTGGGAAGATTAATTTTTAGATGATTAACTGCATAATTTTAGCATCACCGATTGTCAAAGCATGAGGTCTTATCATTTTTTTGATAATGCCCTGCTCATGTATAGGCAAAGTCATATATATATGTATATATTTTAAATCTCTTCCCTCTTCTTCCTCTCTCTCACCAATATACATTGTGTAACTTTGCATTAACAAATACACACAAAGGCATTCCCATATTCTCGCTGTAAAATATAACTTCTAACACGGACCTGGTTCAAGCGTTGTTATGGGAATTGGATTTCACAACCCTGACCATCAGGCTGTTAACCAGCAGTTTCAAAAAGGGTCCCCAGCCACATGACTTAAGGGGCCATGTGGCTTAAACAGAAGCTTTAAATACTTCCTGGTTCAAACCCCATTGTTACTAGCAAGTGCAAAGTTACACAGACTCTAGTATATAAAAATACTAGAAACATCAATCATTTCATTTAGGCTTTAAAATGTACAAAATGTTACAAGTCATTCAAAAAGTTGGAGTTAATCTCACAAACAAAATTCGAAATGAAACCCCCGCTCACTCCCCCACCCCAAAATCCAATTTGGTACATTCCTCCAACACCTTGTAGAGCAAGAGGCATTCAGGTGCGTGTGTTCACGGGAGCACGATCCTCAAAAAAATAATTCGACCTCAAAGAGAACACTGATTAGAAATTAACAAAAGTAAAAAGAAAACAAGAAAACAAAAATGTAAATAACACATATTGAATTAGCAAATTTAGTATATATTAACCAACCAAAGTGGATCCTATCAATAAACACTTGTCAAAAAAACACAATCAAATATTCTTATAATGACAAATAAAGGTGTTTTTCACCTGACTGGTCAGAGAGTGCAGGCGATCCCTCACATACAGACATTTAAAATGGTATATAATAATATTATTCTTTACGTTCTTGTTAGCTATTGTAGGTCATGCAAAGGAATCAATACTAAAAAAGCACAAACTCCTCACAGTACATTCCAGTAGAGTGTAGATGCATTTTGTTCTGGTGGACACTGTGGCAATCTCACCTTGGTCAAATCACTTTTGCTTTCATTAAGTTTCCTGAGGTTGACGTCAGATTGTGTCCAGAGTGCACTGAGTCATCTACAGCCTCTTTTCACCACCTCGTCTCCGTACTGGTGCCCTCAGTGGCCTTATGAAAAGGATGTACACGTATTATATGATGTCACATCTCCAACTTCAGCTCACACCCTGAGTCCCTTATCGCTGATATCATACAGTGAGGTCTTACAGGGCTTAACCCTGAACACACGAACACAAAAGTACACTCAGATACTGTCTGGACTTGATTTTTTTTACATATTTGGAATTGTATTGGATGGACCTCCATGTAGGAGGATATTTGCCTGTCTGACTCACTCCTTGTCTGTCTGACCACCCCCTCCTTCAAGCCTGCCAGGCAGCACCCTCTTTGTGTCTCTAGTCGTCTCTTCTTCCTCCTTCTGTTGACTGTGTTCATCATAATCATTGTTGAGGTGATGTGGGCTGGACACAGACAGTGGATAATGTGATTAGAAGAGGCTCAGGCACAAAGTCTCTTCTCTGATTGTTGCATGTACACCGGGGACTTCTGTCACATTTGTCGGGAATCTTGAAGTGGAAAAACAGCCACAACGAGATCTTCTTAGTGCTTACACTGTTTAAGCCTCACCTCACTTCTTTTCAGACTTATTTTTGAGGGGTTTTTTTGCACGCTGTTTGCCTTGTCTGGGATTTTTGTGTGCAGGATCAGAGAGCATAGAGGCCAGAGGGAAAAGAGAGCTTGATAAGATAACAGGCTTGTACCCAAACAGATTCTTATCAGTCATATTGGATGGGGATGCTCTATACAATTTTTTTCTCAATCAACTCCTCACAAGACTTATATGTCAACCCTTACGTTATACCTTTCAGAAGGACATTAATCAGTCTCCCATAAACGCCTTGTTGTAAGCCAGTTATAGCCCTCTAATTTGAGTGTTTTAAGTCATGTTTTTGATATATTTCAACCAGATAAGGAATATTAGTCAGCATAGATCTAACGTTCCCTGGGATATTGTCTTCCTTTAAAGGCTTTATATGCAATTTTTCACTTTTCACTTTTTCACAATATAATATAAATCAAGTATATCCTCTGAAAATAACTCTGTGAGTCATGACTGTCTACAATGGGTGTAACACCTGAGTCCCACTGTCTGTGATGTTTTCCGAGTTTTCCGAGTCCTATCTTCAGTTTGTTTACATCGCCCGGACGGCCGGCTGACTCCTCCCCTCGTGTATAAAAGTTGTTTAATTGAGGGACTAGAGAAAAGAAGAATAACATACTGTACTCACTGCTTAACTGTGTTTCTAGATCACGCTCATTTCAGGTAAATTTACATGCAGTGTGAAGATCGCTAGCATTAGCATGCTAACACAACAATGCACCGCAAGTTGTTTTGGTTTCATGCTGGTGCTCAAGGGCGACATCTGCTGGATCAAAAAATCGCATATAAAGCCTTTTAAAACATTGAACACCAAAGAAATCCAAACTTCAGTATTCAGTCATTATAGTACAATCTAGAATAATCAACTAGCCGCTTTTTAGCTAGCCCTTCCTGACTCGTGTCTTCAGCCTTCAGCAGCATCTGAGGAAACTGAGATTGACATGAGACTGCAAAACTCAGCGATATTACATGTTTTTATCACATGGTCCATTTGTCTAGGAGAGGAGGTGATTCTCTCCTGTTAAAATCATATATTGAATGATTAACACTAAAGAAATCCTACAAAGCAACAAACAGTTGCCGTTCAGCTATCCCCCTGGAAGTGTGCTGATCGTTGACGTTGATGCCAATTTTACGTGGAGGACGAACCTGGTGTTGCAGCGTCATGTGATGCCATTGGGCCCAAAAATACTTTTTCCCATACGCTTACATTGGGAAAGAGTTATCACCCAACATATCCTAAAACATGTTAAAAAAGAAAAGGTGACAAATTATCTATGCATTAAATGAACAGCCTGATCCGAGTGACGTTTGCTCTGCATTTGCTCTGCGTTCAACTATGTTAACTCACGGCGTACAGGGACTGCAACACTACTTAGACAAACCACATGCAGAACTACACCAACACAGATTATTTTCTTTCAGACCAGATTTTTTAATAGAATAGAAAATTCATCAGCTGACTTCCCTCAAAGCAAGAGTAACAAATAACGAGAACATTCATAGAAACGTATCAGAGTCAAAAGTGCAATATTGGTCTTGCAAATGTAGTGGAGTAAAAGTAATATGTTTCCCCAAAAAAGTAATACTCAAGTAAGGTAAAGACACTCAAAAAAAATTCTTAAAGGGATACTTCACCCGTTGAAACATGAATCTGTATCGACATTTGGTCATATATGTAGAAATGTGAAATACATTTTGAAGTTGGTGCCTTCTTGGCTGTGAAAAGGCAAAAAGTGTCTTTTTGGCTCATGTTGATGAAAGACACCAAATCCCAGAATGCACAGCACAGCAGGCCACTCCCACTAAGGTCCTCTAGTTCAGAATCAGAAATACTTTATTAATCCCGGAGGGAAATTCGATGGATACAGTTTCTCTGTAGCTTCAGTGGTCGAAAATATGAGGAACTAGCGTTGTAGTTTCACCCGACTAACCGCAACAGCTTCCAGTGACGCAAAAATCGTAATTTTGCGTCACTGGAAGCTCCTTTTCAGACTCAGAAATACAAAGATTTCCCAACTCAGGGGAAAATGAGGGCGGGACGCACGACCATTCAAAATACTACCAGGTTTCTAATGATACAAAGCTTAATGCAAATGGGTGAAGTATCCCTTTAAGGACTACAGTAAAGTGAATTTACTTGGTTACTGCCCACCATTGCCTAAATACAAGCCTAGCACTGACACATAAGCTAGCATCTTTCCCTTTCTGATGCCTGTGTCCGCTGAAGAGCATTGTAGAAAAACTGATTTGCTTACTGTTGTGCAAGATACATTTGCTTGGTTTAAACACATGCATTCTTATACATGTAGATGTTTTTCTAAATATACTGTACATACAGCATTTTTTAAGTAAAATTGCGTTCATGGCAGATTATTCGAATTGTCAACGTGTAGGGGGAAGCCCTCGTACATTCATATATATCTGTAATCTCAATGTAAAAGGATAGGGGATTGTGCTTTCCAGGCCTCCAGAGGCTGCACAGATGAATGAAGCACTGGATCAGGGAAGCCGGGCAATACTCCTTGCTATGTTCTGCACCTGGCCCCGGGGGATTTTGGTGTAGCATGTTTGCCTACTGCTGGGTGAGGGGGGGGGTTTAGCACGGGAAAGAGAGCCTCTCGTCAGGAAAAAGATGAAGGAGGTTTAGACATGACAGGCGTGTCATTAATCAAAAGATTCTCCAGGCAGAATTGGTGGATCTACCTGCTGTCGATGGCAGGAACCAAATGGATGGACGGGAGTAGACATGGGAATACGAAGAGTGTGTGTTTAGTTCTGTGTTACTTATGTGTGTCTACATAATCGCCCAGTTCCTTATTACTCCTGCCTTTCCCTGCTCCGGCCATTTACAGTAAGGCAGCCCTCTGGCAGCTACATCCATGACAGGTACAGAGAGAGAAAAGCACTGTGCAGGAAGAAAAATATGTCACAGCGCTAACTAAAACATGTCACCATGGCGGTGCGGTGAGTGTTGCATGCCTGTGCCAAGTGGATAGCTGATTGAAACCCAAGGTTATACTGTAGTATAGAGTTTATTTCATAATGTTAGGAAAGGAAAAGAGAGAGAAGAAGCTTTGAAGGAGCCTCCGGTGTATCTGCAAAAAAGGGGGAAAGATGGGGAGACAAATCATGGCGTCGCTAAAACTACAAGATGCAGGGAAATGTATCCGTCTGTGTGTGTGTTCTTGTTTCCTCAAGGGAGTCAATTCCTCTCTAAGGGCTAGACTGATCCCACCTGAGTCTCTCTCCCCCTCCCCTCCAGATGTTTCCCTCCCTCCATCACCCTGCATTACCCTCATCTCCATCATCCAAATCCAGCAACTCCACATCTCTGTCTCCAGGAATCTGATGCTGCATGTACTGTACATTTCTGATGTATTTCTGCAGTTGTGTAACGTTTGCGTCTCTCCTTATTTTGAACCGCTTTATTGATTTGAGTCAAAAAGTTGAGCTGTTGCATGGATTTTTTCCCATACCGTTATACTGTAGCACAGTGGTTTCTACTGAAACATCTCCAACTTTTAGACCGTGCCACAAGAGAAGCAGTATGAATTCCCATATAAGGCTAGAGGGCCCTTTCTAACCTTCTCCCTCCTCCTCCTCCTCCTCCACTCTCTGTCTTCTACCCCTTCACTCCTTTATTGAAACCGGCTCACAGTCTTCCCTTTCTGCTGCGACCATGGTATAACGCCAAGGCTTAAAGACAAAAACATTGTTTTCTTTAGTTCTGATACTTGTCATTTATGTCCCCCTTCCTGTCACTCACTGAAATCTGCATTTGTAAACTATAGTTCCTTCTGCAAGCTCCAAAATAAGTAAATATACCAAAGCTTCAAATCAAGCCTCTCAATTCCAATGGGAGAGATCAGGAGAGTGGAAAGCTTGCAGAGTGGGAGGTAGAGATGGATTGAAAGATGAAGACAGCGAAGATGAAGACGGAGAGAAAAAACACAAACAGAGCTGATAAGACCTTCGGCAGAGGAAGTGTCGTTCTCTGCCGATCCCCTGTGGATTTCCCAGCATCCCATTCTTCCCCTGCTGCAGGATGTAACCTCGTGTGGGAATACGTAAGGAATGTGGCCCCTTTTGTTTAGCGTGTGATAGGCTCCTGGTTGGCGGTCATTTGTGTGTCTTATGTGTGACAGGCTCCAGGCTTGGCAGAGGCTGATCGGAGCAACACTCAACAGTCCTTTCTCGGTAAGACCCTCCTAGGAAAACAATGACTGGTGTTATGGCTGCTATCTCTCAAAGCCCCTCCCTGGCATTTGGAGCTCTTTCTGGGCTCTTAACATGGTTCATGTTCATATTCAAGATGAAACAAAAGGCTTAGACAAAAGCTATTTCCCTACCTATTGTCTAATGCCCCCCTAAATCCCTGTTAAATGGACATAAATACTCTAGCAAAAAGTAGATCACTTAAATCCTTTAAAACAACTGAACTGTTCTATAGAGTAATTAATTCTGCATGCAGACCACAATATGCCAGGTTTAAATCAGATCTGCCTCATTTACATTAAGGGTAGCTATTATGCTGTTTCATCTTTTAAGACGTTCATTTAATGCTACAATGTTAAGTGTTCATACTAAAAATGGGCAAAGATTCCATTCAGTAGGTTAATTTATGTCCGAGTAATCCAGAGCTCAGTCTGCAGGTTGCTCTAAAAACGTTGGGTTCCAGACAGTTTTTTCTACCCTTAAGATTTTGTGACATCACAAAGTCGTAAAACTCCTTCTATATGGTCATTTTGGAGCCAAGTGTTTGATGCTGCAGCTCCATATCTTCCCCCTGAGAAAGCAAAACAAGGATATAAAATAGAAAAAGACAATAGATAGAGGAAATAGATTTTTAAATTGTTTCTCTTTAAAGGGAGCATATATATGAAAAATCCACTTTGACAGTGTTTTTGAACATATATTTAGGTAACCTGAGTGTCTACCAACCCACAAAATGTGAAATAAACCCATCCAGTGCTTTGTTTGTGGTCTGCATAAGTCTTACAACACAGAGAAAAATGCTTCGTTTCAAATGTGCTCTCCTTGTGACGTCAGTGGGATTCTGGTAAAAAACAAAAAATCCCCTCCCCTCCCCTGGTATCTCCACCCATGGACTCCACCCCCAGCCTAGAGAAAAACTTTTGCGCAGATCCGTCCATACATCGGTAGAAAGTATGTAGCATTTTGATAAATTCATTAATTTTCTTGGGTTACGAGACGTCAACATGGCGACTACACTTAGAACTTTTCATATGGCACCTAATTTGGCCAATTACAAGCTTCCATTCACTGTTCCCAGCCAATAAAAGACAGGGTTAAAAGGAGGTGTCTGCCTCTATTGTGACGTCTCTACACCCGGCCAATTGCACAGGACTACGCCAATGACGGACGTTTCTCATGGCTATTTTTTTTTTTTTACAAGTATATTCCCATCCCCTGTTTTCTGGAGCTGCTGTAATGCACAAATTTCCCCCACGGGGGATCAATAAAGTTTATCTTTATCTTTAATGAAACTCTGAAGTAGACCTGGTTGGGAATCTTAGACCTACACCAACGTCTTCTTACCTGACCTATTTGATTCGCACACTGATTTCTAAACTTCTTTCAAATGACACTCCATTTTTTCTTTCTCTCAAGGCCATCCATACAAGCTCAGAACACAAGATATATATTTTTTTCAACACCTTTGGATCCATTTGCCCAAGGCATTAACAAAAGTACAGCTCTTAAAGGCCTTTAAAAGGAGTTCTGTAAAACTGTCTTAGACTATCTTGGTTGCAATAAAACGTCTACACACAAAGACCATTTAGGCTTGAGGCTACACCCTGCACTTGACTCGCTACCTTGTGCAGGAAGCAATGAAGGAAACATTATTTCTTCATGAGAGCATATTGAACAGGGAAGACAAGGCCATGAACAAGGCAAAGTGAATTTTATTTAAGTTTCTTTTCTTTTTTGTGTAGCCCTCATGTTGACAGAAAAAAAATCCAGCTTTTATTAAGAGTCTTTTTTTCTGAAAGTACAGTATTAAACACAGTGATAAAAGCACATTTTAGCAGTCAGGACTTTGATCAACTGATGTACGTTAAAAGATCCTTCGCTGACCACCACGATGATACTTAAGAGGGTCTCATATCTCCAAATAAAAGGGAATAAAGTTCATTATTACCTTTTGGCACAGAGGAGTAAGAAAAGAGTAAAAATGTCAGCCAATATTCTTTTTTTTTTGCTTCCCTATTTGGTATCTTTTTAACCTCTTACTCCAAAGAACGAAGTTAAACGCATGTTGAAAACTCATAAAGTGACAAAACGGTCATCACATTAAAAACAGTTCATTTACAGTACAGCATTTTTTGGGTGAAATGAATCGTCATTCATTCTTTTCTTTAAAAATCAACCACATCTTTGGTTCAATCCCCAGTTTATAGAAGCGCAAACACTAAATATGAAAAATACAGGCCAAGAGATGTAGGACTGTACCCTAAGAACCTTCAACATATACCACAATAATATGTTTGATATGTTTCACTTCTGCACAGTTGAAAGTATCCCTGCTGTTTGGAGGTGAATAGTCCTCTGTTACTTGTTAGACACAACCTCAGTTCCCACAAGAACATTTCACCATGACACTGAACATCTTTTTTTTTTTTTTAAATCAACCTTTTAAACTTTATGTGAAACACTAGATCCTTGTAGCTTAGCAAAAGTGCTCTCTGTATATGCAAACACAGGATTGCTTAACACAACATATTTGTATTGTATACCAATGTCTGCTTGGACTTCACTATGAGAGATCAAAAAAGAAAAAAACTTTCAACAGACACAAATGTGTTTACCACAATTTGTCACCAAGGACAGGAAGACTGACAGGTGATGTTTAGACATCACCTTGGTTTTAATGTAGGGCTGTTTTATAATAGCAGAGTCGGGACCAAGGCTGTTCTTTTTTTTTTTTATCAGAACCGGTGACGATGAGTCAGACACGGAGGTGGGACAAAACAGAACTAAAGAGAGACCCAGGGACACACTTTACACTCATTTGAACTGCCTGTCCATACAGCCAGACAGGTCTCTGCACAGCTTGCATGTACAGATACTGTATATTCTTAAGTTTCAGAAGAGGCTTATTCCACTCAAAGGGAAAGTCTATGCTCAACTGATCACCAAGACTTCACTGCAAGACATAAAATTAGGACAGACAGCAAAGAAACTGCAGATGTGAGTCCTAAAATCTTGACCTGCTTGTAGTTGCACCTTCCGAGAACTACAACAAAGGAGGATGTTGCTTGCTTTGTTATCCTTCTGATGACAAAAAAAACTAAAATGTAAGAAAGGTTTCAGAAGAAAAGCATGTGATGTACATTCATATCAGTCCTACACCTTTTTTTTTTTTCATTTCAGTGCCTCCCACGGGGTGTGAACTTCTGAGTGTGGTGCTACAGAGAGTCGACGCTGCGGTCAGTCACACAGGAAACTGAGAAGGCAGACGACCTCACATCCTGCCTGAGCTTTGGAAGAAACACTTCCTCCTTTCAAAAAAAAAAAACCCCAGCAAGTATGAAAGAGCTTTCATGTGAAGGCAGTGGTGCTGTGCTACAAGATGAGCAATGAGATAATATGTTTGTCTGCAGACATGTAAAACCAGCAGGTGTGCACTGAGATGTCTCTGTTTTGAAAAAAAAAAACAGAATGTGATCACTGTGATCTTTGGAGGGAAGTTACATTCACAAAAAAAAAAATCAAGACCAAAAAAAAAAAAAGGAAATGACGAAGCAGTGTGATTACTCAAGAGGCATAGTTTCCATGCCTGAAATGAGTTCAAAAACAAGTGAAACAAAGGGGTGAACTCCAGCATCATACACACTGTCATAATGGCTTTAAATTTAACCTGAAGCCCGGAGGATTGTTTGCCAGCAGGCACCTTCTTTTCACTGCCTTTGTGGTAGTAAATACTTCAAGGCAAAAAGATTTGTAGAGGCAGACATATCTTTTTTTTGTGTCATCTAGAAAAAAATCCCCTGTGACTGTCAAAACGATCTGAATAAGGAGGATAGCTGTGCATCCTGATCTCACCTTTAAACTGGCAGTGAAACAGATGAGGCACAGCAGCAGCTTTGATGCACTCATGGAACAGTCTGTTTGCTAATATAACTGAAAATATCCTCCCACAACTCTATTATATACTGACAAACATCGTGTAGATATCTCCCGTACAATCTCAAGGCCAGACATCAGGCGTTTACAGAACACTGCTACACTTGTGCAGGAGAAGAACAATAGCTGTGTGGGCTCAGCAGTCTCCATTTGTTCACTTCAGTCTGTGCCTGAGCAGCCAGCCAGCCATCCCGGTTGCCATCAGGGCTTCTTGGCGGCGGTTTTGGCTTTCCCGTTGGGTCCTGTTTTGATCTGGGTCATCTCCACATCTGTCAGGGTGTCATGGGGAAGGCTTGAGCGCATGCGTTCGATGGTCTTCTGGTACGTTGCCCTCTCCTGCTCCAGAGTGCGGATCATGTGCTTCATTTTGCTCTCTCGAGAAAGGAAGTTCTCCACGTTCGTCTCCAGCGTCTGGATCTTCTGCCGCGCAGCCTGGAAGGACAGCGATTGCACATTCAGTGAACACAGGGTATGATGCAAAGACACATGTTGGGATAGAGAGTTCAATTAAACACACACACACACACACACACACACACACACACACACACACACACATAAACAGAAACTGCACATTATCAGAACTCATTAGAAGTCAGCACTGGTGTGACTTTGGGACAGACGCAGAGCACAGAATGTAAACAAAAGTGTGACCAAATATAATCTTTCTCTTACAAAAACAAAAACAAATCACTTTCTAGATGTTGTAGATACACTCATCCAGCAATAGTCTGACAAGAAACTACTAATTTAAAATGTTATGAGTATGCACATACAGTGTCTACATCCAATCCTTTTTGTCTTACTATCATGAACACTCAGCCTTTAACTTGTGTTTTAGTGCCATCTACAGGCAGTCTGAGAAACTGTCAGCAGACACCTCAGTGGATCTTTAAACAATACGGCTAAACATTCATCAGGTCTTCAGAATAGTTCCCTCTAATGTGGCGATGGGACGTGTGTGTAGGTGTGAGTCTAAATGTGATTCTTTACTTTCTTACCTGAAGTTTTTCCAGCAGGTCCATGTTCTGTTTCTTTAACTGTGCATTCGTCTTTTCTACTTTGTCGAGGCGGTCTGAGTCATCGAGCAGCGGCCCCGGATCCAACATCTCATCCTGCAGGACGTGGTACTCCACCTCATACGCATGCAGCTGCTTAGAGATGTCCATCTCCATAACCTGGAAAACGACACAGAGAGAGACGGATGACATCAAATGACAAGTCGCTGTGGTATTTGAGCTTGTGTAGAACTTTTCTAGTCGTCTGACTGCTCAAAGCTCTTTTACACCGCATGTCATACCTACACATTCACACACTGATGGCAGAGGCTGCTGTGTGAAGTGACCATCAGAAGTAACTAACCCCATTTAAATTAAGTAACATCCTTTCATAACAAAGTGAAAGATTTACAAGTTGTTTCTTAACCTCAGTCTCAACTGTTCTTACTCAAACAGGATTCATCATGGTTACTGGAGTGTAGTAATTTCCCACGATGAATATCATTCTGTCTTAATTCATCTTCATTTTGCAGAATTACTTACAATCAAGTCCTAACAAAACACAACCAACCTCAAAAAAAAAACATTGTGATGATAAAATGGGCTGAAGTGAGAATGGTTGTTTGTTGCCAAACACATACAGCAATACTTCTTTTTGCAGGTCATGCAAGTCATCAATAATAACTCAAACATGCATTTTTTCTTCCACACACATATATATATATACACATACTATATGAATAGAATCAAAATGCATTTCCTATTATTATTATTTTGGCGATAACTCTAAAAGTTGGATGTGTTTTGATTTGTTGTCCTATCAAGATTTTTTGATCCTTTAAATCCCTTTCCTTAGTTTCACATGGAGAAAGGAGGTGTGCAAGTGGGATTTCAAACACTGAAAGTATTCCTAGAAATCCCAAAGTAAATGGAGAGATTTTATGTTTAAAGTTAATTCTCTTTGTGAGGACCTGACATTCCAATAATTCCATGTTTGATTCGATGTTGAGTGAGGAGTTTGTATGATACATAATAATTAACAGAGGACATTGTTTCAAGTGTCAATATGGGACACCATCTCAAACTTTCCACTGTACCTTTGCGATGGTCTGCTCCATCTGTGTGGGAGTGAGGGTGGGAATTGTAGTTTTCAGAAAGTCCACAATGCTCTCAAAGCTGTCACACTCCACTATCTCCCTCTCATGGTTGCTCAGCAGGCAGAGGGCCACTTTGAAGATCACGCCGGTGCCTTGGATGAATACAAAATCTAGAAAACAAACACACAAAACACATGCACAGAAATAATCAACCTACACTGCTCGTAAAGCTTGAATTATCACGAGGCTATTTTAATGGCCATCCTCTTTTATAAATAGCAATTGTGGTGATAAGCCTTTAATGTTTGAGCAAACACAGGAAATGTCATTCTTATAAAATATACCAAAGATGCGGGACACGAAGTTGAGGGGAAACTGTGAGGCGAACAGAGTGAGGAACCACGGTGCCGCGTAGAGGCTGGGGCAGATCTCGTGCTCCTCAAAGTGATTGTATAGCTCCCGATGGTAGTCGTGTAACAGTCTGGAGAGCTGGTACATCTGAATCTGGGAGAAAGCATAACAAAACTCAAACAGATGGTACACACAGATACAGGCCTAAACATGTTGTGCCAGAACAAACTTGTAAATCTGGATCTGAGGAGAAACACAGGGCTACCTAAAAATGACAGACTAGCAGAGGAACTCTCACCCAAGCAGGGAGCTGTTTCAGAGTTACCAGTGTAGTGCTGCAGATGTGCTCAAATATGAATCAAAGCCAAGAGTCTGATAAGTACTACTTACTAGCGAACAAGGCATTACAGTGACAGTGGTTCTGACAAGTGCTACAGAGAAACACACGGCACACAAGACAGAAGAAGAAGCAGAAGTTAGCCTGTGCTAAAATTAGACTGTTATCAGTCCAACCGTTTCCTGACTGTTACCAAGAAAACAAGGAACACCTTTACCTCTTTGTGCTGCACAGAGAGAACACAGCTCAAATTCCTCTTTTCCTCGCAACCATTGTATGAGTCTTTAAAGAACAAAACCGCAGTGTAGAGAGGACTAAGAGGCCGGCTGCTCGGCTAAATGGTTACCTGATGTAGATTAAACATTACCACGCCTGCTGATGCTTTAACCCTTGTGAGGTCAGCTGATGTTTAACTGAAGCTAACAGAGCAGGCATGCAGGTGTGGTTTGAAGAGGAGGAGGGGACGTTTTCACTTCTGTTTGCTAACTTTTAACAAGCACTAAACTTCTCACAGCAGTCACATGACAGATGATATGAAATAATCCAGAATGCTTGTGTGTTACAAATCGTCTCTTATAAGCTGTAAAAACATTGCACTTTATTGTGCACTATTAAAATTAACTCCACTTTGTGTAGAGAGCAGGAAACCCTGAGAAGCAGTGAGTAAGTAAGTAAGAAAAACATTCTCGTGACACATATCCTCAGTGTGATCTTCAGTCTTTTAATTGCACTCTTTGGTTAATGATTTAATGTAAAAAAGTTGTTTGGCAGAATAATTGCATTTTTTTTCTTATTTTTGTTTTAAGTTTCTTTAATTTATGAAACAGACGGGGAAATGATTTTTCTAGCTACTTTTTTTTTGTTAATTAGAAAACAAGTGGAAGGAAAAAGTTTTAGAAGGTAAATTAAAATATTTTGTCTAGGATATTTTTTTTTGTTAATAAGTGGTTAGTGATATAAAAGTCATATTGACAAGATGATGCTGCATGTATGCACTTTGTATCTAGAGCAGGTTGCAGATTCAAAAATCGGCAAAAATGATTTTTGACAGCTGAAGGATTTTGAGAAAATGCAGCACTTCACCCTCTAGTGGTTGTAGTGAGTATTGCAATAACAACAAATGTAATATCTTAAATAATATATATTTTAAGTGAAAATTTTTAAAAATCTTTTTTTGTAAATATATAAGTTATTCAGACGGTAAAGAAAAACCATCAGATTTATAATGACATAATGTACGAAAATGCTTTAATCATCTCAGCCAAAATTTCTAGAGGGAACCATGTAGATGTTATTTCAAAGCCTTACAAAAGCTGCAATTTTTTTTGGAATTTATTTTTTTCACTTTATAAAGTCTTAATTATCTCAAAGGTCATAAATGTATAGGATTCCAAAGCAAATATTTGATCACAATGTAATTAGATGGATCACAGTGTAATGGCTCATCAGTCTGTTTATGTACTGACCTGTAGAGAGACCATGTCCGGTCTGTACTGCTGCCTGATGCCCAGGTCATACATGAGGAACTTCAACATGTCAAAGGCCTGCTCTTCACTCATGTGCAGCAGCAACACCCCGGCTACAAAGCTGATACCCTGGCAGTAACCAACCTGTGCAGCACAACAAAAAAAAGAAGGAAAGACGTACCACCGGTTTTATGACATTCATGTAATTCATCTTTACAGTGATGCACAATGGGGGAAAGAAAGGGTTTTAACAATGTACCTCTGTATCCAGCAGAGAGTAGGCTTTCAGGAGGTTGTAGAGGGAAAGCTGGCCTGCACCCAGCTGGGCGGAGAAGTACTGGTGGGTGGGGAAGGTCCGGCCTGAGGGAGACATTTTCATTTTATTCTGTCATAATTTCTCTACTTATCTCATGAATTACCAAAATACATAAAAAGAACAACTTTTGTTCATGCACTTGTCCTCTAAGTGCATTATCTCTAATTATTAAGGCAAACACAAATGAAATAAAAAAGGTCCAATTCTGTCCCTTTTCTTTTCAAGACTACAAAGGGCTTCTTTTTCTACAGTTGTGTGCATACCTAAGTCCACCAGAATTGCGTGCTGCTGAGCGGTGAGCTGTTTCAGCAGGTCATGGTAGAGGGTGTCGGGGGCCTGCTGGCGCTGGGGGAGTCTGTGACGCAGCCGATGCTGATGGGAAAGGAGCAACCAGACATCCCCACGCCTGCTCTTCGGAACACCTATACACACACACACACAGATAACACACGCTCAGGACCTCACACGTCACATGTATTGCTGAAAATAGATTTGAAGATACACAAATACGCAGGCATGCCTTCACTAAATGGGCACGCATACACTTCTTCTCACCTTGGCAGAGAACACGATACATCTCCTCCTTGTCTTGTGGGACTGTCGTTCTGCCCGGGGCGGTCAGTTTTCTCTCCCACAATGCCTGCACATCTTTAGAGAACTGCCCCACTTCCTGGTAGTCCAGCTTTATCTTGCGGATGTGCAGCTCATCTCTGCTCGCTACAACACAATCACATGTAAAAATAAAAAGAGAGATGATTGAACACAATTTTAAAACATTATGTCGATGAAGATTCTCTTGTCCCTCCAGGAAATGAAGACCAAATGCCAACAAAAAGTGGACCGTAAACCCCTTTGTTTCTGCTTTTATAAAATACGAGGCAGCTGATTAAAAGACACCAGATTTAAGAGCAATTACGCGTATAATCCCTCAACCTTTTAGACCAGTTACTACAGAAAGGTACTTCAACACAAACCACAGTTCCCATATTAACACCAAAGACACATCCTTATTATTGTGAATGCATGAGAAAGCGACACAATGAGAGATGAAAGAGAAATACAAAGGACAATATTTACAAAAGACACATTATAAGTATTATAAAGCCCCTGAGCATGCAAACAAAAGAAGCTGAATTGAATGAATGGAAAACCTCTAACCCCCAGAATCATGCAAAACATCTATCTGCCTATTGCTTACCTTCTATTGAAACCGTTTATTCACAGTTAGGTCCTCAGACCAGCATTTGGTGTCATAGTAACAAACAAAGGGAAGAGATGTGTTGGTAGAATAAAAAATATAAAGGCTACACAGAACAGCTAAATCCCCAGAAAGAAAAAAATCTGTGTGGCTTTATCTCCTTAGTTTCATTTCAGGGTGATACATAAACATTAAATGCCCTTCTTAGTCGATAGTTTGAGATGTGAAGAAGTGTTTATGATGCCACTAATCATTTTCCATAATTTTAACCATCTGTAAGTAGCCTACTGTAAATGTATTCTTATGAGCTTGGGACAGGTGAGTAACATGAGCGCCCTCTGCTGGGGCCCCTGCAGACTTGAGTAGTACAACCTGTGTGTCGTTTCCTGTCCAAGTAGCCCTATGGCAGGTTAATGAGTAATAAACTCCTCTAAAACCCATTGAAATAAGTTTGTCTTTCAGTTGTAAAAGTGCTATTTATCCATGTGGTATGTTTGAGATTTAATCTCAAAATGTAACATCAAACATTTTTCGTGGTGATATTGGTTTACTATTGAATAATTTCAACTCAGCAGGTTAATATGCTTTGCTAGCTAAAAGCGCAGCTGTCTCAAAATCGCGGCTAGCTTGTTAACCTACAGTTAGCTGAAGTATTTGTTTCTCTGTTTAAGCAATGTTTGAAGCTTACTACTGCCAGAGTGTCTGCGGGAGAGTTCATATGTTTCTGTTATCAGAATTAAAGACTAGGGCTGGGTGATATGGACCAAAACTCATATCTCAATATTGTTTAGCTGAATGGCGATACTCGATATCGTTATGCCTTTTATAAACAGTGAAAACACATGGAAAAATAAACTACCTGTTTTGTCGATATTAACAATATTGTCTTACCCTTTCTTCTTTGAAAATATATCACTATATCTTAAAAATATCTATATATTGCCCAGCCCTATTAAAGACGTGTTGGTGCCAAAAGTAAAGGTACTAGGAACCTGGTTCGTCACACAACGATGAACGATAACTACCGCTATGCATTTGCAATCTTCCACTGTTATGTTTTACAAAGTGTTTACTGTGTAATAAAGCAGTTAATATACTCTCCCAAATGGCTTTTACTATCTCTGCTTAATTCCATCCCTCCTCCTATTTGTTAACTCCCTCTTCAAAGACAAATAGTTATAATAAGAGCAAAGCAATAGTTTAACAATCAGGGCCACTAGAGGGTGCTATTTCCAAATGCTAAATGCGGTAATTTCAACTATAACTTGAGACCCCCCCAATACAAGAACATAAATAATTTAAATGCTTTTTTAAGTTTCTGCCTGCCGCTACTTGTTTGCGTATGTATGCCAAACCAAAACACTGCTCTAAACAAAGCTGTACTCCAGAGTTCATAACCAAGATTGTAGATTTGGCTCGCTCAAAATAAACAGTAATGACAGTGTGCGGCTTCCTCTGAGCCTTCCATTCCTCTCAAAAGAGCTTCAGTAAGAGAAATCAACACTTTCAGTGTTCGAGTGTGAGATGAAGACTAAAGAAAATTGAAAAAGTTTGAAAGTTTAAACCGGCATAAATGTCTTAACAACCTAAACAACGAGACCCATTGTTAGCTGAACCAACGAGACCAACCCCATGACCAATTATAAATCCCACCCCAGCCTGCAGAGAAACAAATACACTAAACAGCGATGAAACATGATGTTCTTCATATTTATCGTTCATGTGATCAAAGTAAGGATTCGTTGAGGGCAATTATAAATCTTAATGTGCACTGAGTGACTGCAACTTACCCTCCAGCCTCTGGTTCTCCTTCTCCATACGCAGCAGGAGGATCTGTTGGTGGATGGCAGTCTTCCAGAGGGTCTGGTAGTCAGCGCTTGTCTTCTTGGGCCTTTCCCCAGTTAGGGGGGCGCCTACTGAAGGCAGGAGGCGCCCCAACGGATCCAGGGTTGAATTCAAGACGCAAGGTGAGAGAGGCAACAGCTCCCTGCCATCTGAGTGGTCTAAAAACACATCATGATAAAACATGTGTACTAAATATACTACACAAAATCTATAAAGTACATGTTTTAACTTTTGGCACATCTGGTGTACCTCAAAGTCAGATTATGTTTTCTGTATCGATTTTGACAGCTGACTCTCCTATAAAGCTGTGCACCATGAGTTACGTGTATTGCTTATTCATACTTCTTTGTATGAACAATTAACCCGACTACACTGTTTACTATAAAAAGAAATGTCCACAAATATTTATCACTGACTCTAGTTAGCCTTCAAGCCTCATTTAGCTTATTCTTCTTTTGTTATGCATCATATTACCATGTTGTTGAGTCATGCCAGTTTAAAAAGGCAGCTTAAAGAGATATTAAGGCCTTAGATGTGGGAATAACCTGCTAGCTCCTTTTTTAAGCTCCCTCTGGGTGAAGAATTTGATCTAGGAGCCAAGAAAACCGGCCATGAGAACAGGTAGGAGGATCACTTTCCCCTGAGCTCCTTTATCTGTGTTTATCTGACAAAGATCATTTAGGAAAATTCTCTCTTCCTCCAACCCTCACTGCTTCTCCCACATACAGTATGCATGTGATTTTTAACATCACCCGTTTAAGAATAGAAACTTTCCACAAGACTCTTCCTTGAACCTTGCCTCATTTTCTATGCACTGGTGGATTATTCAGAGCGTATACATTGTGCATCATGTCGTGCCTCCCTTCAACTGCGTGCAGGATTGTGTTACCTGTGTCCTGCATGGAGGCAGACGGCTTGTTCATGGGTGAAGCGACCCTCAGGAAGATCTTCTGTCTCCAGGAGACCCTGCGTGGGGTCGGAGGGAGACCACCACTCACTGAGTCGCTGCTGCAGCCGGAGAGCGTCCTGTTCCTGCTTTCCCCATTGCTGCGAGAGAGAAGCACATGCGTCACAGACACCCAATAAACAAGTTAGGTATCTTCTTACACAAACACGCTTCCAAAAGCTTTCACAAATGCAAGCGTGCACACACATTCACACACACACACACACACACACACTTAAGTACATTAACACACTCAGAGACATCCCAGGATACTTAATGCTATAATAATAGCTTCTCATCAGCAAATTGTGATGTAATAAGAAACAGTCAGGATGAACTTTGAACATACAAAGGATTGACTGACTTCAAATGTTCATGTTAATAAAGCAGAGAGTACTGTTGTAGGAGACAGCATGTTTAGTTGCTACAAACAGCCCCGGCTCGAGGTGCATGCATGCTTGTTTCATTTCCTGGAAAAAAAAAGAAATCCGCTTTTGTTAATGTAGAAGAAGATTGTGTTTCTAGGCTGAAGAATATCGAGTTCACTGCCTCACTCTACTCATGTTTCACCTTCATCAGAGCTATATTCAGACACATCTATTACACAACAATAGAGACACTTTTAAAAACTTGGCAAGTACAATTTAAAAAAAGGGGGAAAAAAAAAAGATCCCAAATGAATCCAACAACAACCAAAATCAAGTGCATGGTCATTATGTGGAGCAGCTGCAAAGGTTTATAGAAACAAACCTACAATTTGTGTAAACATACGAGCAAAGTCGGTAGAAAACAGGTGGATGAAATGTAGAGGAAAGGCCAGCGTCTCTTTATTTCACTTCTTTTTTTTAAACCTGCATCCTGGTGCACCATGCAGTAACCACCTACCATACAACATAACTAGAGAAACTCGTTTTATATTTTGCAGGATGACTTGTTTTTACTTTTATGGCGAAAAAAACAATCAAACAACAACAAAAGAGGTTTTACAACGTCCAGAGATTTCTCAGCATTGCCACATTTATCATACAGTTGTTACACTGCTCAGCAGAGAGTATAAAACCAGAGAGATACACATTTGTAATATGACAAATTACATAAATGCAAAAATAAATAAAATCCAAGCATCAATCTTTTTTTATTTTAAATAATGGTTTTGATTAAATCCAGAGAACTTTTGAATAATTTGATTGAGCTCTGAGTCACTAGCAAAGCTATTCAGTAGAAAATACATTCTCCCTAAAAATATATATTTTGCTATCCATGAGTATAACTTGATTGATTCAGTATCTAATAAGCTTAGACAGCATGTAAATTCCTGTCTGATCATGTGGACAGCACACAAAACAAACAGGAAATTACTTTAGTTGACATTTCTAACGCTCTCCTTTCTTCCTCACATTTATTGCCTCTTTAACAGATTTAACTTCTTCACCTGACATCTCACCTCTTGTAATGTTTTCTTGCTCTGGGGAAAGAGTGATCTCACTGTGCATCGGGATCAAGTAAACTGTGCTGTAACATGTTTGCATATTCCGACACCTGCACGTCGAGGCTTTTCTACAAAGTCTGCTTGTAATTCATATTCTGGAGCAGCACGAGATTTAAAAGCTTTTCTTGAACCTTCTGCTGCATTATCAACGTCAGGGCTCAGAGTGTTCGACCGCTATCAGGGGAGACAAAGATCCTGTCTGCTCCGCTGGAGCTCATTTATAATGGAAACGTTAACCTTTTTACTTTCTGCCATCCAGACAGCAGACCCTGGAGAGACTCTTTCCTTGAACATACTAGGTTAGCTGGTTGGGTAGCGCAGCTGAAGATTAAAATCATCTCTATACACACTTCTGAACTGAGTCAGCATAAGAGCAAAAAGAAGATGTCAAGGTATGACGTGCAGTTAATAAAGGTTTTGTATCAAGGTTTAATACAATTTTGCCGTGCAAAAAAGCTTCATATCACATGCAAGCACAACAAGAGAGGGGCGTATCAGCATCCCTTCTACTTCAGAGAGATACAGGAAGAGGGCGAGGCCAGCTGGAGATAAGGTTCGGAAAGGAACAGCTGCATAGTGTTCGAATACAAGTTGCTGATAGACAGAGAAAAAGGTTTAAAGATACAGGGAGGGTTAAAAGTTCAGACAGCCAACACGTATGCGAGTACGGCCATCCCAGCAACAAACACTTGGTCCCTACCACCCATCTCCTCTGCGCGTTCAGGTCTACGCATTAGGGGGTGGAGCTTATCTGAGCACCCCCTCTCACCTCTTGAGGCTCCCACTGTCTGCCAGGGAGCTGAGGGAGCCCAGCGAGCCCTGGTAAATGCTTTTCAGGAAAGTGGGGGCGGAGAAGGAGGAGGGGAGGCTGAAGGTGGACTCGCTCTCTGAAACGCTGCGCGTTCTCGAGACAGCCGAGGGACTGGGCGAGCCAAACACGAAGTGCCCACAAAATAAACAAAAAAAAAACCAAACAAAAGCTTATTGTCAGAGCAGAACAGAAAAAAAAACAAAAAAACATAGAAACTCATGAGGGATCAAAACAGAGGCAGGAAACGTGTGATGCTATTGTTTTAGAATAATGGAGCAGAAGGCGGACAGATTTAGGACTGATCAAAGTGCTGCAAATAGATTAGATTGTTTGAACAGATTAAAGGTTGGACAAATATTTACTGTTACACTGGTTTTAGGGGAAGCATCAGGTTGGGATTTTTAATCACAGTTAGCATTAGCCATATCTTTAAAACAAATCACAAAAGCTCATTCCTACGGGAGATTTTAGTACAAGGAAGAGATGCTGCATACTCAGCATTCATCATTCCTCTCTATGCGGTTCACACTAGGGAGGCAGTAACTCATCGGTGAAGTGTATTCTACCTGCTCTGCAACAGCTCCGCGTTAACCGACTGTTGTCTGCGCAGGGGTTTGTTCTGGTTAGTCGGCTGGCCCTCAAAGGAGATGCGTTTCTTCACAGGTGGATGGCTGAAGGTGTGGGCTCGTCGGCGGAACTGCGGGCCGCCTTCCGGGTCGTCCTCTGGGAATTCTGGAGGAGAACCTGGAGGGGAGTGACCAGGAGACTCCTCGTCCGGCTGAGGAGGACAGAATGTGACAAAAATTTAAGTGCATCAGTAACACAGTCATGCACTGTTGTATGGAAGTAGAGGGTCTGACTTTAATCTTTATAATGCAATGAAGTGAGAGAGAGAGAGAACTTTGCTAGAATCTGGAGGCAACACAGCTTGTTTTTTTGTGATTAATGGACCAATAATCTCATTATCTTAATATATCAAAGCTGAATTTCTCCTCATCACAAGTTGGTCATTTCTTTATCTTCCAATAACAAAACTTTTGTTCCTGATTAATGACATGAGTGTTTGTTATCTCGGAAATCAAAGCTCGTTTTCTCTTTATAACTTCCTGAATTTTTGCATTGATTACATCATAGCTTGTTTTTGTATGATAGCGTGTTGATATTCCTATTAGCTTGTTTTTTTTTTATAGTTAGGCCTGACTATTTGTTATCCGGATATAAACTAAGTTGGTAACTCACGATACCAGTTCAATTATCTTGTAATCTGGACAAAAGTCTGTTTTGGTTGTGATTAAAGGTTCATTAATCTCATTTACTTGTGGAAAAAAACTGGCTAGTTAATAAATTGACTTCTTAGTTCATGATAACAGCATGTAAAAGTAACTGGCTATTCTTAGCTTCCTTAACTAACAATGTTTTCCATGAAGATTTTGGTATGGTTTGATTTGCCTTCTTTCTTTTTTTAACGTTCAAACAATGAAAGAAAATGTGAATATAACTAGGGCTCGGGATCTTTGGGTAGTTCACGATTCGATTTCGATTCTTGAGGTCATGATTCGATTTTCGATTCCAAACGATTCTGGATTCATAGTCTATTAATGAATTAGTACATACTACAGGATTTACCCCAGTCGTCTGTGAGACTGGCTGAATTTCTTGTTGCTCTATTTGGCATTCTACTGAGTTAAAGAGCTAGCCTTAGCACTTAGCAGGGAGTGACTGATGAGCCCCCAAAAAAAAAAAAATCAAACAAAAACAAAAAAGAAAATATTAAAATAAGTCATGAATCAATTTTAAATCTGAGAAGAGAAGAATCTTGATTTTTTTCCCCACCTCTAAAATATAACAAAGTTCAGCTCATGATCAACCAACAAATACCACTAAAATACACACATTTCATGGTTAAAACTAGGTATAAATTAAACCGTTTATAATGACATTAATGCCTTTGAGAGTGAAACCATACACAGCTAGTACCTTTTATTCCAAAGACACCTCGTATGACAAATTCAACACCAACTTAATCACTCAAGTTACAGGTCTGCACTCACCTAGGCCATGCAACCCCAAAGCAACACTCGTTCCAGGTTCAACTTTCCACTCAACACTTCTGATCTCGGCTTTGCCTCATGCCCGCTGGTACAACTCCCACATCTATTGTATTCTAATGGGCTCAGTCCTGTGACTCACACCATCACACACTATTGGCTGGGAGGACATCAGTGGCTGAACTCCACATGAACACCCTCCAATCTGCTTCCATCGTGCTTTTATATACCTCCCTCCCTGAGATCGAACACGACAGGGGACATTCTGCCGTATTTGTACAACTTGTTTCCCTTTAAATAACAACTACAAGGTCTGATGAAGCCAAGGTCTTTATCCCCACAATCCTTGCTCTGCTAATCAAAATGCAGATGAAAACAGTTTGTTGTACAGATGTTATCACTGAATGATTTAGGAAACACTGATAAGATAAAGTGAAATTCTGCCAGAGTAGTACTCTGTCCTATGACTTGGCTAAGGAGAGGAAGACCAGACAGGCATGGCTCAGCACAACTGGACTTCCTGACTGAATTTCCTGCTTGATAAGACATCGGCATCCTGACATAATTCCCAAATGAGAACTTATTCCCTCTTACAAAGGGAAAACAACATTCTGCGACCATCTCAAAACTGAACATGTGAGACGGGCAAAGGTAAGGACATCCCCCTAAACAACTGAAAGACATTACCATCACATGCTCCACATATTTGTCTGACTCTGTTACTGTGACTTTTCATTGTTATTCCTAATTTAACATTCAAATTAATAATGTTTTTAAGAGCATATCATTCTTTAAGGGGGACACCGCAGATTTGACGCATTCATGTCTTTTTTTTTCTGGATTTTGTAGCATTTGGGAAAAAAGTTGGAAAAAAAACTAAACATTTTTGGCAGCAGGCAGCTGCATGACATCGAATGACTTGCCTCAAGTGATGTCACTTGTGTGGTGGATTTGTCTGTACCTATGTATTTAGATTTAAATCATCATTATGTTTATTCACTGTTCTCTGATGTCAGTCAGACCGGATAGAGTTCAGCTGTGACTAGAGAAGCAAGGACAGCATAACGTGTCTAGGGTCTTCCCCTCTATCTGTGAAGTTGTTTGGTAGACTTAGTGTCTGTTCCAAATTGTCCTAGACATCACAGACTAGTTTAGGTGGGTCATTATGACCCTGACGTCAACAATGTCTTTTCTATATATCCAATCCAATCCAATCCAACTTTAAGCACTTTAAAACAACCACAGTTTAGCAAAGTGCTGTACAGAAGAATAAATAAAATACACAACAGCTCACATGAGATAAAAGCCTAACCCTAACCTTAACCCTTTAAAAGACATAAAACATTTAAAAATGAATAGGCAAGCAAAAAAGAAATCAAATAAATACATAAAGTCTTACTGTGTGTCAAAGGCCAGGGAAAAGAGATGGGTCTTTAGAAGAGATTTAAAAAAAAATATATATATATATATACACTGTATATATGCAACGTATTGAGAGAGTTTGGCAGAACACCCCAACAGATGTGTTTTGTTACTCCATCTCTCCTCTGGAGTATTCTTGTATGTATAAACTTTCTTTCAGCCATATAAGTCTCCTGAATCATGTGAAGTCAAGTTCTTAGTAATTTCCTGAACAACTTGTTCATGGTGGAAATTAAAGGTTTATACTAGATGTCCAGTAGGTATCCAACTTTAGTAACAGTCTCTCAAAACAGACAGTGAACAAACTTTTCCTTGACCATACCTCATCTGTCCCTGAGCTCACCGCCTCCCCTCCTCCCCCCCGCTCCTCCCCCTCAGTGTTTTGACAGAGTGCAGCCGTTTGAAGGACTGATCTCCATTGTGATACGCAGCCCAAGGACGATTAGGCAATCAAAGTATTTTCTGTTGTTTGGGAAGTCTGATGGTTTTCCTTCAGTTGTCCTCTTGCAACAGCAAGAGTGACACTCTGTCATTACAACTCTACAAACAACATCCCTGAGTAGTCATGGCTGTCTCTCTTCCCCCCACATGATGGCAGCGCCAACGGTCATGCAAAAAAAAAAAAAAAAACATGTATGAAACATGTTAACACCTCTGAGTGACACACAAAACAAACTGAGGGAAATGTAACCCGTCAGTGTGAACAAAGAGCTGAGAACAACAATCAAAGAGGGAGTTTGACTTCACTCTCTTTTCAGAAAGTAATATTTAGATACAGAGATATAGATTAATAAGTTAGGATATATTTGATATCAGCTATATTGTTAAACAACGTTGTGTATCAGAGATTTAAACATTCAACAAAAAAACTGGGAGTTTTGTTTTAAGTTCAAGTCTCTACTTCTAAATCTAAAACTAAATCCAGTTTTGTTTGTAACACGCTTTGTCGCTATAGTCACTATACTATATATGTTTTTTCTTGTTTTTCCATTTGCTGTAAAGCACTTTGACTGTATTTGATTTGTATGAAAGTTGCTATATAAGTAAAGCTTGATTGATTGATTGATTGATTGATTGATTGAATGAAGTTTGTATCTGAGGCTCTTTAAGTTGCTACTAGTATGAAATACCTGAGTTGCAGACTGAGCTGTTAGAAGTCGAGTTGCATTTTGGGTAATCTAGTTATCAGATTTATACAGGGAGGGTGTGTGTCCCCTCAAATGGGTTTGCAGCTCATTGAGCGTACAACTGCTTATTTATTTGAGTTAAGTTGTGAAAAACATCTTTTAAGCTTCAGAGAGAGCTGCAGAACGTGCCCCGTTATTTCCACAACGTTAGGAGCGTGCAATGCTTAATGGATGTAGTGCACTGTAACTCCTTCCTGACTGTTGGGGAGTCACAGGGGCAGCATCACATACTCACTCCACATTCTGCACAGCAATAACACTCTGCAGCCAACAACTCCAAATGGTTCTCTGACAGCCCTGTAAACACTCTCCCTGCTGCGCTGTTCAGAGTGCGGGCCAGTGAAACTTCATCATAAAACTATGCGGGAATAATTGAGTGCCCAGTCAAGACTCCATGTGAAAACGTAAATGTTCACAGCGTGAAACTTAAACTGACACTGGTAAAAGTCAAATCATGTTTATCACACTTGTTGTTTTCTGAGGACAGAGCTGGAACGAACGTGCTATTTAAAGCCACAGTGTAAAAAAAGTGAGAATTCCCAGAGTCCCTCTGGTGAACTTCTGGGAATTCTCATGTTTCCCCCGCAAGGACACTTACCTTTTCAAAGCTGCTCATGCTTCCCATGCTTCCCAAACGGCCTCTCATCCGGCTGGCGCCCTGGTAACAGAGATGATTATATAATATTATAACACAATTGCAAAAGTTCTGGGGGGACAAAACTTAATGGATCAGTAGAACACATTTACACAGGTTTTTTGCATGAATGCTGTAAAATATGGACTCGTAATGCATCAGAACACACATGAATTTATAAATAAATAGAACATTTTATAGATTTGCTGATAAGATTGATAGTATTATTAGTCCAAGACAATAACAGATGGTAGCAGAGGTCTCAGATTGCCCAGATGCTTCTCCTAAGGAATTATTCTGCTGTCTCAGTGACAGATGTGGGTCAATCCAAATCCCCTGAATGATAATGACACAGAAACAGCAACTGATACACAAAGGGAGACAAAAGGAGCTATTCTCTGTCAGTGTAAGACACAGGGATAAACTTCGAGAGGAAAAAGGTGTAGGTAAAATAACAGCAGGAAATTTAACAGAAATAAAAGCAGGAGGGGATAAAAGAAAGAACTCTCTGTCTAGACACACCCTTGCAAAGATGTTCTCCAGGGAGCTGGTGAGAGACGTGCGGGCTTTGTTCTTGAGAATATCAAGTTTGAAGCGACTGCTGGTGGCTGCGCCGTCACCTGCTGATGGGCTGTTAGCTGCATTCTGTCAGACAACAAAAGAACACAACAGAAATGTTGAATAAAATCTGAACCTAGAGACTTTCACAATGAGCTCTTAGCGTACCGACTCTGTAGAAGCACACACTAGTAAACCACGTGATCAGGAGTAATGCTGTGAGAACGATATTTAACATGCAACCCTCAGGCTGCATCACGCGTAACTAGTAACCCACAATCAGGTCATACGTGATTTCCCCTCAGCTTTACAAAAATGTATCAATGATCCAATTGATAAGGAGCTTAGATCTGCATATGACGCATCAGGGTGGACAAAGAAGAATACAGAGCTTTTAGTGTAGCTGTAACAATTAAGTAAATGATAAATGGGTTTGAGCTTGTATAGCGTTTTCTAGTCCTCTGACTACTCAAAGCGATTTTACACCGCCTGTCACACCTCCCCATTCACACACTGATGGCAGAGGTTGCTTTGTAAAGCGACTATCAAAAGTAATTAATCCATTCTGATTTATAATGAATGTCAAGTTTGTTAAAAGCCTTTCAGAAACCTTAAGAGAAAATCAACCTTTAACCTTGATTGCTGTTCTTGTCAGACAATAATAAACACATGTAGTACATTTTGTGGGACTAGTTTTTTTCATCATGTGCAGGGTAAAAAAAAATATTTACCTGAGGGGCCTCTCCGATGTGGAGGTGTGACTTTTGTTTGGATTCACAGAGCTGCCTCAGATGGAGAATAACCAACTCATTCTCCTCCTGGTCTGATGCAGGCTTTAATTTCTGCAGATAGATACACAAACAATGGAAATCAAAGAGAAGAAAACACTGCTTTAAGCACATGCAGCATCTTGAATTTTTTAACTAGACCTAGAAATCAAACCCTCACAAAGTTGTTAATGTGTCACTTATTTTGCAGGTAATGTTAGTTTGTTCTCTAGGCTTGGCAGCCGTACCTGAACTCGCTCAAAAATCTCAGCCTGCTCATTGTCAGTCAGCCGGGAGAGATATTTTTGGATGGCCAGCTTTGCTCTGGGCGGGTAGAGACCTAGAAACAGAAGAGGAAAACAGTAATTCACTTTCATGTTTTAACTCTACTAACAGATAATCCATCAATACATTCAAGTCACAGAAGATTGCTTGCTTGTGGGCTGGCTGACCTTCAATTCTCTCACAGAGCTTGTGCAGGTCATGCATGGGGCAGGCCTCGCAGAGCTGGACGGGGGTCTTGTTGCTCTGTAAGGCCGCTGCTGTTGAGAAAGCCTGCTTCAGGGTGAGCATCACCTCTTCAACCTGTTACACATGGGGTCAAACAAGGGGTAGCAAAAGCACACCAAATGCACAAGGTATTGGTTAAAGAGAAACACTGCAGTAGTTTTTGATTTACATGTTTTGCTGGACTCACCAGAGACTCACTGGCACACTGGAAAATGTAGCACACATACTGATTGGGACCAGACTCTGTTTGGTCCCTGCAGATGAATCCAAAGTGGTCGGACTGCTTGATACCCTGCATTAGAGGAAAGATAAACAGGAAACTGGGAGGGTTGTACTTTTGTATTGTTGTAGAAAGTCCTATAATACAGATTCAACTGAAAAAAAGGACCAGACATGTCAGGAACACTAAAATCACTCTTGACAGTCTCCTATTTTCCATTCAATTAGGGAAATGACCACTTTGCCCACACTAGACAGTCCATTATCTAAATGCTAAATGTCTTTTTAAAGAAATTATGCTGCAAAGCATATTCATACATCACTGATAAATGTGTCATTTGTGTTCCAATTATGGATCCGAAATGAAAAGCCTGAAGTTCTGTAAAAAGAAGGCACTAATGCATTAGATGTCTAGAAAAGAAATGCAAATGAAGTCTGAGCTAATTCTCTGGCCATGCAGAGGGAGAGGAGAGAGACGCATTTAGAAAAAAATAAAGCGAGTAAAAATAAACCAACCTGACAGCAGGATGAGATATCTTTGAAGTTCTTCTCCAGCACCACAGTTTTACTGTCTGGACTTATGAGGTTTATTTCAAAACGTCCGACCTATGAAAGATAAAAATACAGATTCAAGCAAGAAGTCACGGACGTATGTATATATACAAATCTTGTAAATTGCATATTTACATAGTAAACCTTTAACACATTTTTTTTTATTGATGTCGTGCTCGTGCTGTCATATCATGTTGCTGTGCTTACATTTTTTAAGTCAAATAAATTAAGGAGATTTGACAAATCAGTATCTTTTTACTAATGTTAGAGTACTCAGCAACTTAACAGTGAAAATCTGGAGGTAGATCTTGCAATATTAAGTTCAACAATATTAAAATAAATTATTTAAAAAGCATTTTTAAACATATTTTTAAAGCTATGGTCAGACATCAGCTAACATTAGCATTTAGCCACTTACTAGCTAGAATTCCCGTAAGCTAGGACTCGACTGACTGTTGTTTGGTATTGTTACAAACAGCAAATTTTATAACCTAATTTTAGCGAAGACAATACAAGTTAATGGTAAATAGGAAGTGGTTCAATTCTAATGTCAGCTTTTGTCTATAGCCGTTGTAGCTAAAGAATATTCTAGGTTCTTGTTAACTTTGAGATATGGGCCAAAGTCCCAACAGATTTTAACATTTCACTTTCTTTTTAATTGCTTGTTAAATCATCATGAATCAAATACACCACCTTCATACAACGTGCAACCTGACACACAGAATTCTAACATTAAACAGCTTTCAGCATTTAGCATGACGTCAAAAGAAAATGGCTGCAACTTGGTTACGGTGAATGACGTGCATAAACAGTACTCTCATGCACTCTCAGAATCGAGGTCAGCAAATCTACACCAATGATTTTTCCCATAATTGACTGCCATGTGGAGTAGGCTATCATATTGAGCGCCGTGCTCTCATTTTTAAATTTAGCTCCATGAGGAAATGGGCATGGTGTGCGAGGAATGGCAGCTGGCTCTGTGCAGCTTGCATGCTTTTTCACAAAGCAGCAGCACCCTTGTGTTTTTCTCAAGAGTTGCACTGTACTTAAAAAAAAACCTCCTCAGGAGTTACAGCCTCTTTAAAGTGAAGCTGTTACACAGGGCCTAGCTGGTCTGTACATTATAACTGCCAGACACGGGCACATAAAAATGATTTGCAGTAGCAACGGGTTTCACAGGCTGGACTGATGCAAAAAGGGGGTAAAACAATGGTGCATCTGTAATGGTTGGAGTTAAGTTATTCAAGATGACAAATAATGACTTGGCAGGCAACAACAAAAATCCATCAATTTCATAGACAGGCGAGTATATTTACAGTTAGACCCTTAAACCTTACATCCACTTCCATTAAGGAGCAATTCCAAAATAGTTTAAACTCAACTCATTAAAGCTGTACATTGTACATTTTCCCTCTATACCCCCATCACACATAGTAATAATGTTTCTGTACAATGCAAATGAATGCAACTCAAGTATAATAAACCCATTGGACCTGCCAGGCACTTGAGTGCCAGTAGCAAGTGTCTGGTTTTAATTAGAGTACATTGCTGTTATGATAAAGCTCAGCAGCACTCAGAGATAAGGAATCTATAAGCCTATAAGCTCCCTCTAAAACCAAAACATCAGCAAAAGTACAAGAGTGAATATTTTACTTTTTAAATGTGCAGCATTTCTTATATAAATGAGAAAAATATACGTCCTCTACCTGGAAGAGCATGGTGCGGTTCTTGTCAGCATCAGACGGCTGGACGTGGTTTGGTGCGCTGGAGTGTCTGCGGCGCGTGGGGCCCATGATGACGCCTTCCCCTGGCTTCCTCTGCAGATTCCCTGCCAAACTGCTGCAGCGTGTACGAAACTCCTGAGGCTCCTCGAATCCAGAGTCCTCCAAGATGCACTCTGGGAACGCCCCCCGCAGGCTGCTCTGACTGGGACTGTTGGACAAACCTTTACGTGGATACAAAGGAACACACCCGCAAGTTATTTTAATTGACAATTGTGGCAGTTTTACCCTCAATTATCATTGGTGTACAGGTTAACCATTGGTGAACAATGTAATGAGTAATGAGCAATTAATCAAGTTCTTACTGAACTTTTCAGTTTAACCTTTTAACTGTATACAAGAAGAAGTGGATGAAGTGACAAAGTCAAACATTCATTCACCAGTGTTTTGAAGGCCCAGCTTTGCATTACGGCCGTTGACATCGTGTTTTTTTGGAGTAAGTGAGACCATATTTGGACAACAAAGATCAATACACATTACTGTCTCTACCACGCCCTTAAGCATATTATGCTCTATTGTCATCCTTAATCCAAATGGTACCATGTTTGCAGACTTTACGCATCAAATGGGAAGTATGGTGCCTTTCCCAACTAGTTTCATAAAATCTGGCTGTTTTTTTTTTTTTGTTTAAGAACCTTCATGATTGGTTTCACTTCTGAAACCAAGAGGTTAGGTCCATTTCTTATATACAGCCTGTAGTTCACCCATAAAACCATCTACTCCAACATTTAGCTATATTTAACTTAAGACTTTATATAATACATTGAAGGTATGCACAACAGTTACAGTGGTATGTGACACTCAGAGGTGTCAAAAGTATTCACATTCATTACTCAGGTAGAAGTAGAGATACTACGGTTTAAAAAGACTTCTGTAGAAGCTGAAGTATCAACTCAAGCTTTGTACTCAAGTAAAAGTGTGAAAGTACTGGTTTCAAAACTACTTTAAGCATCAAAGTAAAAGTAATGTAAGGGGGGAAAAAATGCCATTAAGAATAAAAGCTTAGGCCGCGCCACAGCGTGTCGGAATGGTATATATTTATACTTCTCATCCAACCACAATCAAATTCACGTCATCCAGATGGCGCGATTTATCTGGATAGGTTGTTTTTTTTTGTGTGTGTTTTCTTGAACGATGACAAACCGGAATGAAACAGGAGTAACGAGGCTATTTTTAAAATGTAAGGAGTAGAAGTAAAAAGTCGGCTGAAAAATAATTACTCCAGTAAAGTATAGATACCCAAAATTTCTACTTAAGTAAGGTAACAAAGTATTTGTACTTCTTTACTTGACACCTCTGGTGACACTTTGTACAATCTATTAGTTTCCACCACAGGTTTCAAACAAAACTGCCAAGGCTGCATATTTGCGACACATAGGTAGCAATTTAAGGTTTTTTATTCCAACTGTTGCAGTGCACATGTCACATATCAATTTAACACATGTTTCCTATTCCTCAATCTTCAGGAGACTCTTACCTCCACCTCCGGTCATGTCCTCTAACCCAGGCCCTTCCAGGCCTTCTTTACTCTCATTCAGAGCAGAGGACATTGGGTCTCCGTCTCCCCCAATGAGGAACTCCACAGGGGCGTTCTCAATAAATCCTCTCTGACCGTTGAGCAGTCGAATGCGTTTTCGCTCAACCTCATGCTCACGAAACTTATCAATGCAGTCATCGACAAGAGTGGACGGAGCCTTTTTGTGCGGAACTGTCACCTGGAAAATTTGTTTTCATTCAGCTGCAATTCAACTTCAATTAAATTCAAATGCCTTATTGGATGAAAACTTCATATTTTTGAGGAGTTCACTCGTTTGTACCTTGCCACAGTAAAGCACTTCATACTTCTGGGAGTTGTAGAAGGCCTCCTCAGCCTCCTGTTTGGGCTTGGCTTCTTCCTTTAGGGCGGATTTGGACACTTGGCGAATCCTGCTGATCACCTCAGGGACCTGGAAGAAAGGAGAGTGGAACGGAGGGATATGATGAATCAGGAAAAACAGAACAAGGGAAACCATAACAAAAGAGAAAGGGGAGTGAAGAGGAACTAAAAGGCACCTCTGTCTGCTGAACAACACGAAAACAACACAAACCAACACAATTATAACACAATGAAGAAATAAACATTGCAATTACCTCAGAAAAAAAGAGTTTTGTCTTATATGTTCCTTTTTTATATATATATATATATATATATATATATATATATATATATCTCCAATCTGTTTAGGAAAAGCATTCATTTAACATAACATCATCATTACTGCAATTCTATTTACCTCGCAATAAAGGAAGCAAATATTCCATTGGCTCTCTTATTCTTGATTAATTATAAAACACTGAACGTAAAGAAGTAAGCCAGGGCCGTTAGATGCTCAGATTTTTTAGGCACTTTCAATTCTGAAACAGTTTTTTTCTCACAGCCCAAAGTATTTGTATCGGCTTCTTATGATTTATCTTAGTAGTTTCTTTAAGTTTTGAATCCACATTTTTAAGCTTAGTTTATTCTCAATACTGTAATGAAATTTTAAATAAGAATTCCAATAAAATAACCCCTGCAAAGTCATCATCTTTTGACTTAAATGTACAATCAGCGAGGCAACAACAGAAGTCAATGTTTTAGTAGACAGTCGCAGTTCAACTAAGAAAAATATTTTGGTCAACAAATGACCACTTTATGCTGAAACTTTAAATGACTCAAGGCCAAAAAAAACAGCACAAGTTGTGAACTAAATAAGGTCAATGAACAACAGAGAGTCCAAACACTACAATGGTAACAGATATAGAAGCCTGGAAACACCTGTACTATGTAGGAAAAGACGGAAAAAACAGAGGGCTTGAAGAAATGACTTGAAGGTCATGTTGTGTTTTTTGGCTTTAGTGTTTACACAAGGCACCTTCAGAAACAGGTAAAACTGAAAATCTGTTTCTGCAACGTGCATCCAACAAGTCATGACACAAAGTGTTATTCTTTAAAAGCACACTCTTAAGCAATACTTAGAAGAAAATCGCAGCCAAAAAGACTTAGTCATGAGATACTTTTACAGTTGAGATTACAACAATTCTGGCAGACAAAATAAGAACGACAGTCTCAGAGTCCCAGCCCTCTCTTTAACTGTCTAACCAAGGCCATACACAAGGTCATCAGAATAGCACGTTTAAGACAACAATGAGTGCTTAAACAAACACCAGCTCTTTGCACTGCACAAATTCTGCTATCTGATAAGAGGTACACATTTACTGTTGAGCAAATAGAATATATTTTGTATACAAGGAAGGCAAGTTGTGTAACAAAATACATAAATCTTCCTCCAGAGGTGTGACCACAACAACAGGATAGGAGCAGGAGTGCAGGCAAACAGGAAGGGAGCGATTGCAGTTAAATTAAAACATCCTGACAAAAGTCTGTCTCTTCTTTTAATGGACGCCGGTTTATGTCTGAGGCATAGAGATCAAATACGTGTTTGTCATATTGCTGCTCTTGCCACATGAGCTATTTTAAAATTTTTCCAAAGTGTCTGCCCTCCCAAGGGTAGAGCTGTGCCTGTGCTGGTGACAGAGGGCTGCATTGAGAGGAGGAGAAGGGCAGGTGGTGGGGGTGGTGGTTGTTTGTTTTATACATACTCAGCCATGTCTTCAGGCGGAAAAAAACTGACCCATGAAAAGGTTTTTCTAACAGTGAGCTGGCTTGTTTTCTGCCGCTTTCAAGGCCTTTAAAAGAATGTTTAACAGCAAACTTGCGGCAGAGCCCAGTAGCTATAAAAGAAGGCACACTGAATCATGATGAGAAATGGGGAATTCATCTCCCTAATTAGGCCTGGGCTACCCAAAAACAGGTAGAAACAACACGTTGATTGAGAAAAATCACACTGTTTTTTTTTTACCTTTAATTATGAATAATAATAATATTTCCCATTTTTATGACAGGAAGAATTGTGTCATAACAAATTTGCAGCCACTGGTATTGAAAAATACCAAGGGAACCCCTTTAGGTCCCATTTTAAAATGCATTTTTTTTTACAGCAGAAATACATTTTTTCACAGCCTGGTTCAAAAGACGGTTAAAACTGAGTATTTCTTTATTGTTACAATTGTACAGCATAGTAGCTCATTAGCGGAGGAGGACCCACCTCACCCGATCTCTTTGCTCGTTTCTAGATTGATCTAAAGTTAGGTAGAGTCAACATTTCAAGTCATGTCCTTACTCTTATTATTATAACAGCTTTAGTCCTCATGCTCAATAGCGTTGTGTCAGCTGCAGGAAAGCTGTAGGTTAAAGATGTAACTCTAGCTAGCTAAAGTAAGCCATATAAAAATGCATAACTCTCTTATCATTTTAAATTTCTGAATTATACTGTGCCGAGTTTCCAAAGGTTAATTCGTCTTTGCTAACTCATATTAGCTAGCCAAGACACAATCCGGTCATTTACAATACCAAATAAAAACTACAAATCCCACTGTTGCATCCACTAAGTGCTATGTGGATGGAAAGTATAGCAGCAACTTGAGTTACGAGAACATCAAATCAACCGAAGAGACCAATACCAACATCACTCAAGAAGAAGTTTACCGCTCATTGAATTAATATTGATGACAAAGTAAAAAAAATGTGCAAAATACTGATTTGTCTTTGACTACAGAAATCCTGCATTTAGATACTGGTAGAGAGGTGATTTACATTCAAATATTTATTTTTGTTAAATTGATTTTTATTTCCTGTGATTATAAAGTCACTGAAACTAGCTTTCTATTTCTATTATAACATTAGCTAACCAATGTTAGCAACCTAATAGAACAAGGAGGGCTAATTAGCATGTTAGCTGTGGGATTGGTTTTAGACGATGTTACCTGTTAAATATATAATGTAATGTAAGGTTTGAAAGACTTCAGAGCAGGACATAGGCTGGGACCGTTCATATGAAAAGTGGAGCCTCGTCCTAACTCTAGTGCTGTGTGAATGTCAACGAGAATACTGGCAAATCATAACTTGAAACATATTAAAAAAAAGCAATATGAGAGATTACACCTTTTACATTTGTGTGTGTGTGTGTGTGTGTGGGGGGGGGGGGTGAGTTCTGTAGTTTTTTGGTAAAAGCAGGGCTGACACTATGAGGTCAGGGGAACTTAATAGCCTTGAGAATCACAACCTCACCATCTGGTCTTTGGATCTGCACACCTTTGTCACAGAGGAAAAAGATAACAGCGTCGTCTTGGCATTTAAAGGAGCTTCTGGATAATACATGAGCAAGATGATGCCACAGCACCTTTGATCTGATTAATAATTTGTAGTAAACCCAAAGCAGAGCCACTAAAGGTGCTCATTCCTTGGATCAAGACAGGCACAGACAGGCAGAAAGCTCCTGGGGAACAGAGGAAGGCTGTGTCTTTTTCCACTGGAAATCTTCCCAAAAATGTAATCCAATATTTTTTTTTTTTTTCAAAGCTGGTGTCCATCTAACCTTCAGCCATCTGTGTCCTGCTTTATTAAACAATATCAGCGACAATAGTGGGGATCTAAAGCCTGTCTCCACAAAGCAGCAGAGCACAGCTTTACAGCTTAGGGCAAAACAAACATGAGAATTGTCCTCCCTGAGCTGGCCGAGTCCTGAGCACGCTCAATGCATGCATGGCTCATGTAATGTCAGACCTCCCTACAACAGGCCTTCATAATAGCTGGTCAAACAGAAGCAGGCAGGTTTCCACTATCAGCACCACTGAGAAGCAGTGAAAGCCCAACACATTCACTCACAGCCCCCATGATCAGGCCTCATTAGACTTCTTTCAGAGACACACAGGTTATCACTGTGGAAGCACAAGATAATGATGTAAGCAAGCAAGGGGAGACAGAAGAAGAATTGGCGCTTATATTTTTCAAACGTGAAACTTAAATGACTTCAATTTAACACACTTGGAAAAAAAAAAAAAAAAAGGTTTCTTATTAGTTTAAGCATAAACCTGGGTAAGACTCTCGCTGTTGTCACATGTTTGAGTACAGCTGTGACGTCTTCCTGGTGCTAGTCTGTCTGCACGAGGACCAACTGGGCACGGTAGTTAAACACAGTTCATGTCCCAACTCAGAACAAAGTAAGACAAGGGTCCTCTTCCATCGCTACATGAGGCAAGCAGCTCATGTCATGAACTGAAAATCAGTATGTCAGGATTCCAGTAACATGGAGGGGCTGTTTTGCGATTTTCCTTGGGAGATCATTTTTTCGTATGCTAGCAAAACGATGGAAAACGAAGGATTCTATTTTAGTTGTGAAGTTATTAGGAGTCATAGGGTGTGTTGTCAACCATGTAAAGCTACTCTAACAATATGCTTTGTCCTTGCTTGACAGAGCAGATGATACATTTTACCACCTCTCATGACATCCAGGTAACTAAGAATATATGGCCTTGAGTTCCTCATTCTAAGAGAAATATGATCATGTCTACAGCAACCTCACCTACCCTGGCTTAGAAAAGCTGGCTCAAGTGTGTCTCAACAAGCTTATCAACAACTCTCATGAACACATAGTGAAAAAAATCATATTAAACAGATGGAAATATACCTTTATTACCCTTAAGTTTGACAAAACTTCCCTCTCTTTTCTTCTCTTTGGTTAGAAATGTGACAGAAGATCTCAAGTATTTTTTTTAAACATACTTAAAATAAGTGGAGATTTTTATCATTTTAAACATGGTGTAATGAATGTATCCAAGTATCAAACAACCTTACAACACAGAGGATTCAATTCTGTCTATTTCAATGTTTTGTGATATCGCAAGCAAGGCTATATATGTAAGGAAAACTGGCATCTGGTAGTTTAAAGAACATAAACCATCATCTGCATACACTTCAGGATTTAAAAAAAAAATCCTTTAGGTAATTAAAACAGTGATGTCTGCATTTGTAGTTTTCACAGTATTTGAAACATCAAAGACAGAGCAGTACTTTAAGTGGCCTATATCATTATAACAAAAAAATCAATTAAAGATTGATACAGGGTTTTTGAGAACTGATATATAGAATCTGAAAAAGCTGAATCGTTCCAAATATTCAACTCTATCAATAAATTCTTGCAGCCCCAGCCAAGACAATTCAACTTTTATTCGCGACTTGTTTGATGCAGATTTTGAGTTCTGCAAACTGCTGATTCTGACTTTTAAAGCACAGTCAGCTGTAAGTCTTGCCTTGACTTGGCTTATGAGTGCAGCCTGCATGAACTTAGAACTGCATGATGTAGGGCAACCAACAAGCAGCTGATGGTCACCAATTGTCAGTGAGAAATTCCTTTCTGGTCCAGTTCCAAGTCAGAGCAGAGGTGGAAAACACACAGACCTGTGGCTTATGCTGTGCAGAGCCCAACTGTCTCTTACTGGTTTGATCACAGCACGATTCCCCCTTATTTACAAGGCAGCAATTTTTCACCTGATGTCTCGTTCAGGGTGGGAAGCTCAGTTCCTACTAAAGTTAAACTGTCTAGGTTGTACGCTTAAAAACATGTAGGTTATCTGACAAATCTTGATCAGAACCTGAAAGTCAACAGATAATGAAAATCAGGAAAAACATCGCTCCATATTTCAGATTAAAAAAAAGAAAGCAAGCTCACACACACTTGATCTTTGTTAATTGATAGCTGCGTCAAAATCATATACTGTATAAAAATGGACATTGTAGCACCTTGCCTCAAGTGAAGCCAAATGATTTAAAGCTCCCACTACTGACAAGTACAAGTCATTAATTCCACATCCTCCATGTTAACAGACAAAATGCAATAATTGACAAGCCTGTTGGCTGAGTGGGCTCCCGCTGCACTGTGTGCATCAGATTAGCAGAGTAGAGGAGGATCGGTAAAAGGAAATGTATCGCTAACACTATTACACAAGGCATTTAACTTCCAGTGTCTACTAAATGAGATGTCTACATTACATAAGAACCTGTTCTGCTGTGAAGTGTATCAACCCGAGGGGCTCTTTGCTTCTTTATCAGTGAGTTAAATGTGAGTTTTTGTTTGCAGAAATGGCATGACGTCCATGGTTCTAGCCCATCTCTACTGCCCAGACTCTGGCTCCAAATGGGCAATATGTCAGTGACCGTTACTGGATTTTGGCTTCATCTTTGTACAACGGTACATTGAGGTGGGTTGGCCATATGTGCCATGTGTGAATTAGCTCAACTGAGTCAAGTGTAACATTTTTGTCTCACTTTGGTTATAAATAAGTAAACAACATCCCGAGCAAGTACATTAAAGAACATTTAAGTGTTTTCCATCCTAACTTTGATATTATTCGTGCAAAATGTTTCACACAGTCATGGATACGCCAATCAGGAGTAGAGATACAGTGGAGTTGGCCATACAAGCTCAAATGGTTGCACCTTTTTTATGCAAAGTAGATTACAGCTGTTTCAAAAACTTTTTATAATACATAAAAAAAGGGCTACAGTTGCATTTCAAGTCTGACTTGATTTGCAGCACCCGACCTTTTAAACGAAGGAGTGCACACAATGAGACATTCCATTTTATCTTAGGACAACGCTTTGTTGGCATCAATTCAAGTCCAGCTTCTTTTCTATGCATACAAAATCTCACAAAAAAAAAAATTACAAACAATTCTTGTCAACTAATGTTAATTGCACCTAAGGACAACTTAACTGTCAGTTTGTTTCAAACCTTCACATCATATTGATAGATGCCAGGGGGCCTTTCATTAGTATTTACGCACTATAAGCTTGATATTTCTCCAAGAATAGGTCTGTCACTCACATAACAAAACAAGGAGTAATCATGTTTCACAATGAGAATGCAACCTGGCAAATAATCTAAACATTCACAATCACTGCAGCAGCAGTGTACTGGTGTACCAGGCTCTCCTCATGGTCCACCTTGCACAAGTTGCTAGCTTGCTGGCTGCCAAACCAGTTTTCGTTGCGTAATCGTTACTTGGAGAGGTATGTTCCAGGATGCCTTTCTAACAAACTGCTGCTGCATACACTTGCAACTGAGAGAGGGAAGACACCCTGGAAAGCGTTCGATGCCTCCTCTCTTCTCAGCTTTCAGCAGCAGACAAACAGCCGGCTCAGGCTCCGCACATACCACACAGGAAACACGATACACCATGGGCATATTTGAAAATCAATGCAAAACGTGAGCCTTTCACTGGATATGTGTTTGTGAACGTGACGTGTGAGGGGTTGCCTTGTTGACTGGGTAAACAGGAAAAAGAGTGAGATTTCAGCTTGGATTACAGCAGGTCAAGTCCTCCACCAAAACACGCGTGTAAATCTTAAATGTCATTATATATACTATATAAAAACAAAGCACATTTACTGATAAAGCGCAGTCTGGTATGATTTTGATTTAATTAAATTAAGGGACCTGCCGTCAACTTGAGATGACGTAATCATCCCATTTGACACAATCAGTTACAAATGTTTAAAATGACAAAAACTTCATTGAGTCTTTTCTAAATCAATACATACTGATGTTTTGTATTTAAAAATGATGGAGCAATTCTGCTTACTATCACTCCCTTCAAGCACACACACACAATGACTTAAACTGTATTTCAACAAAGGGCTGCACATTGACTTTCAAACTCCCATGTTCCTGATTTTGCGCCACATTTGGCCCTTTATTACTCAAGAGTGGCAGCTGATCAGCGTTTGAATGTGCTGACTCGATAGTTGTTGTCACACTACAGGGATGTCTGATCCCCGGGAGGGAAACACAGGCAGAGTGGGATTAACTTTGCCAAATATCCAGAGAGATTTGTTTATCATTCTCACTGACTGGTGGCCTAAATACTTAATACCAAAGCAAAAAAGTGTTTGGATCATTCACTAATCTACTCTATGACATTGTTGTCACTTCAAGGAGATTTTAAATCAGGCTTTCTGGGCTATTCCTTTGTCTTGGGTTTATACTGTACTTGATTTAAGGACTCTTGGGGGTTTGAATTTAACCCCTTTGGCAGATTTTACACAAATAATATAAAGGTATGGATTACAGATGTTCCAATAGACTACCATTATTCTCTTCTAAATACAATACGGAGAGTACCTAGACATAAGTATTTACTGATACAAAGAATCCCTTCTATTCTAGTCATATTAAAATATATATTCATAATATCAGTGGGTTAGGGTTTAGGTAGTCTGTTTCTGAAATAGATCTTTGACATACTCTTAGATAAAAGATACCACTTTACATAAACAACAATAATGGTATCAGTATCGGAAAAAAATATATTAAAAATGTAGGGCTTCCCTTTAAATCTTGACATCATCAGGACTGGCACATTATTAACACATAACAAAGGTGGGGCATTGTTTTGGAACTTTTGATTCTAAGCTATGGGTCAATAAAAATATTTTATGTCTCCATAAGTCAATTTACTAGCCTACATACATATTGTGTAGTATTTGAAAAATAATGCATATTTTGCATGTTCTGTCTTTCTATCAGGTGTATTCTTCACGTATTCCTGGTTTTGCTGCTCCTGTGTGTGTGTGTGTGTGCGTTAAGGTGTGAGTGACACCTGGACGGGCCTACCTGCTTTGGGTCGCAGGCCTTGAAGACGTGACAGGACATCTCGGACTCGGGGTTGTCCGGCTGTCCCCGCAGCAGATAGGAAAAGTACTTGAGGTCATTGCTGTTGTGGATGAAGCGAGAGATGAGCTGCGCCTTGTGCTCGAATATAAACACGGAGCAGTTGTTGCTGCTGGAGGGGACGCACCGGACGAAGGGGGGGTTGAGGACCAACTGGACTTCCCTGGGCTGCACCACGGGGCCGCAGTCACCCCTCTCGCTCCTCCGCCGGATCTCTGCCACCAGCCAGGGCATCATGGGCAGGGTGGTCCGCCTGTCGAGCGAGCAGCCTCCGATGTAAGTCAGGGAGAACCTCCGGTCTGACTTCGGAGGGCTGCTCTCCCTCTCATCCTGACTCTCCATGATCGCAGACCCAGCTGACTTTCACCTCGTTGACAGCTGATGGGGAACTTAAAAAACTAATGTAAAAAAAGAAAAAGATGCCAATGTACCATTTCCTACATCCAAGTGCAAGGCGCAGTTGTAGCTAGATAGAAACACTTCCAACACCACAACACATCATGAAAGTTTATCAACTGAAGCGTTACCCTACGTGCACAACATGTGCTCGTTTCAGCTGCTGCGCTTCCATGTTCCCAATCTCTCCAAAATATCTCCACCGGACACCTTCAGGGACTAGGATATGTAACCTTTTTTTTTTCTACCTTGTTCCTCCACTGTTTGCATAGGCAGGGAGTCAGATCCCCGAACAGTCCTGCACTGTACTACCCCAGTCAGGCTTGCTTGCTAAAACGTGGCTCTGGATGACTCCCGTGTAAACACAATTCGCTCAGAGGAATCTGATTTCTCGCTCCGGTGGCTCTCAGCAGCGCATGAATACAGAACCACGCGCAAAAATCCTGCTCCAAGCTTTCGCATTCTTTTCCTTCGTTCTTTAAACTACAAATACTACTGATTGCATCGTCTTTAAATGCAGCCTAACATCTACTGTGATCCCTTTCTTCCCCCAACGCCTTGGAGGGCGGAGCGGCTGTGTGCGCGTCGACGACCCGCCCCAACCTTCCCATGTGCTGGAGGAGTGGGTAGGGCACAGCCGCTGTTTGAAACGTGACAGACGTGAGCTCCACCTTTCTTTACAGAACAACATAACTGGAAAAGCCTCCTCGTGGTAAGAGTGGAGCGTGTTTGCAGCCCCCATGG
This sequence comes from Labrus bergylta, assembly GCF_963930695.1. NCBI lineage: Eukaryota > Metazoa > Chordata > Actinopteri > Labriformes > Labridae > Labrus > Labrus bergylta. Next base: position 4,947,014 of record NC_089207.1, on the reverse strand, counting down.
TAGGCTACTACTTCCTTGGGGCTAAAACCTTTTGTGTGTTGTAATCCTTCCTACTCGCCATCATTGGTAAAAAAAAAAAAAAAAGAAACAATCAGGGGTCAGACTTGTTCAAATACTGAATGTTTGCAGTAAACCAAACGCAAACCTTCAATGTGTTTACCTACAGCCTGTGCTGAATCATATCTGTAATCAAATCTGTTATGCTTGGATGTACTCAAGTTCCCATCCTCCCAGTGCCATAATTTAAACTCATCCACTTCTCCCAAAATAGCAGCTGTGCCATAAATAACCTCATCACCAAGACAGGGGGCCTTAAAAGCTCTGCGAGTCCCACAGCACTGCTGAAGACTCTGCAGGGTGAACATGTTTTAACTTTAGACTTTCATGTTGGAGGGGCAATCCATCTCATCCCTACAACACACCCAAATGTAATGCAAATATGTGTTTGAGTGTTGATGCTGTTTTGAAAATTCCATAAGCCAAATCTGTTTATAGTTGAAGGATCCATGTATTTGGTGCAGATTCTTTGAACTCTGTGCCAAGATGCCTACAGAGAGCCTCAAACTTCTAAATGTGAATCTCCGTTAGACAATGAACAAAGTAGGTCAGAATTATTTCTCGGTGTTTTCAACCTAATTACAAATAATTAAAGCGATGACAAGACTGTATAATATTAATTCATATTCACATTCAGTTTCTGACCGTTTCATCTTCACTGAGCTGTGAAGTTGGAATAAAATAAAATTCAGCAACAACGATTCAGAACTTTGAAAAAATTGTTTATTGCATTACTTCAGTTAGTTATTGACCACAGTAGAAAGAAAAGCACACAGAATGTTTTTTAGCAGCACAAAGGAAAAACAAACAGGAAGAGAAAGACTTTATAATTTAAACATTGACAAAAATCACAAAGACAAGAGAGAAAAAAACCTCAAACTGAAACTATACAGCTAACAGGATGCTGTAAAGTGGATTCATCACATCCTGTAAAAAGGCTAAAATAAGCTAAATAAACAACAGAATTCAATATTTCTAAGTCTTAGTTAGTACAAACATGGAGGCATACTTAAGTTTAGTGCAGTTTTAGTTCATCTAAACCTCGTCGGTGTTTGACATTGTGTAACAAATTTGGCACAATTAGAGAGTTACAGTATAAGCATTGTTGATATATATATATATATATATATATATATATAACACATGCAATATTATTATTAACACAAGCTTAAAGCAAAGCTGCTCTGATACAGTCACAAGATAAATCCCATAATAAATGTTGAATGTGATAGAAACTGTCTTGATGAGCATCGTGTCTCACTGGAAGGTGTTTCACACCTGACATGAACCCAGAAACCCTTCTCTGTATACTGCAATAAAGCTCAATCACATCACACATCTTTTTTTTTTATACTGTCTTAGTTTGGCTTAACAGATAGCTGGACGAGCCGTTGGGAGGAGGTACACTTACATTTTTAACAAAGAACGTTAAGGCGTTTTCAACTATTTAACCAGCTGAATCGTTTAGGAGATTATTCAACGTGTGACCGTTTGAGAAGTGCAAAGGGATCTTGAGACAAGCGGTGGTCGGGCGCTCATGTCAAGCGGTTTTTCTGATATGTAAACTTCAATGTGACTGCGTCAAACACTTTATGTGTGTTCACAACCATCACACAGTCTCCATAACAGCTGCCATCTCCTTGAACTGCTTGTGAAAGTTCTGCAAAAGGACAAAAAACAATCTTAAAATCAAACCCAGTTTTGAATTATACCGAAACATTGCATTGGCATGAAGTCATACAGACCTGGAACTGTGGAATGGTCATCTCAAAAGACCTGTGAGTGACCTGACCCGAGGGCTCGACGATCTTCAGCAGCAGAGACACGTACGGGGAGTTTAGAGATCGGCAGGTGTCCGAGCTCACCGCCATGCCGAGCTTCCACTGCATGTCCACCAACTGGAAAATACAGAAGAAAAACACAAACAAGATGGGTCTTTTTAAGCCTTGTAAATAGACATATTCTGCCATTAAGCCATCGGAAATTACAAGACTGTCATAGCGCTTTACTTTCTGACATACCTGGCTGATACTGAGCATGGAATGGACTTCCTGCTGAGCATGGACCGATGCTCCGTGTTCGCTCCACAGCTTGTGCAGCGCCTGAAGAGAAGCTTTGGGCCACTTGATACTGCTCTCCTCCAGCCGCGACACGAGGTCATCCCCAGAGACGTTGCTCTTCCCAGCTGACCTGGTGACGCAAATGTTAACTTACAGTATCATAACATCCTTTTTTTATTTTAAAAGTACGGTTTATCTTTTTCTATACTGATAATCATCCAGAGCAGCTGCTGTTTGAACTAAATCACATAACTTGAAATTCTCATTTTAGGTTTTAGATTAGATATTGATATTGATATTTTGAATAGATGTGTAAATATCATCCTGCAGAGTCTACATCAATCAGCATGTTTGTTTTTTTTTAATTCTGAGGCAACATAAAGATTGGGATTTGATACCTGAAAGTTAACAAGAGATATCTGATCATGTTCTGTAGAGCGTCATGTTCAAGACTGACTCCGGCTTTTTGAAATCTCTGCCAAGAAGAGCAAACAAAACAAACAAAACAAAGAAAGAAAGAGGAACTCGTGAGCATGGGTTACTATGCGCTAAATAATATTTTGAAGACACTTTGACTCACATCCGATATTTCAGCTGAATCCACTCCTCTCGTGTGGCCTTGTAGATAAGTGAGAATGTGTTGACACTGTGGAGATTAGAAGATTGATTGTGAGATTTACAGAATAACTTAATGGCAGATAGAACCACATCCTCTGTGACTGGTGCAGAGCACGGCTGCTAATAGACCTACAATAAGCTCTGACACATTTGATTTATGAGCCAAGGGTTCATACTCATGAGAGCTTTCTGAAACAACAACTTCATACTACTGCTGGACAACATGTATGTGCTGCTTCTCCTCTAAGAACTTTTATATTAGAGCTTAATTACTATCCATTCAACCTCAGCTGAACGCTTTGTGACTCATTTAAATGAAAATGCAACATGTAATATGTTGTTGCATGGTGATGATAAGTAAAACTAGACATTAAAAAATACTCACTGCTTCAGTCAACAGATCTGGAGAAAGCTTGCAGATGTTGTCCACAACTTTGTTTACACCTGCAGCACAACAGTGACACATTCATTCAACCTTTATTTCTACTCGGGAGATCATTGAGGGGCAACAACTCATTTATCGAGTAATTGCAGAATCAATTAAAAGACGGACAACAAATCATTAAATTCACAGATAAGACTCCTAAAACCAACAAACCGGGGTTTTCTAAGAAGCTAAGACAATAAGTAAGCACTAGAGTGAAAGAAAAAGTCGAAATGTACTAAAATACATCAGCAAGCTCAAAAGATAATTCAATAAATAAAATTAAACAGTCACAAACAGAGGTTGGGAGGTTTAAAATCAGGGTTTCTAAAAAAGCCCAAAAGGTGAAGATGTTGTATCTTATTCCAAGAGGCCGGTGCAGAATAAGAAAAAGCTGATTGTCCAAGTTCTGTTGTTTCCCAAACAATTGATCTCCAGTTTGCCCATAACCCTATAACTTTCTGGAAATGATAATCTGTCACTGTGACATGTAAGATGTATTCGCTATAGCCTTTAAAATATGAAATAGTTATCTAAACTGTTTTAAGTTTACAAACAAAATTATAAAATATATTGAGAATACAAGAGGATAAGTAGCAGGTCCATCAAATAAAGCAGGGTGTGTCATAAAATAGTAATTACACAAGGAAAGGTGTAATATGTTTATCTTGTCTGTGCACTTGAAGGTAAGTTTCCATAGAATAATAAGAAAGTTAGATATGGTACAAATATAAAGCAGCACAGCTTTGAAACACAATGAAAGAAATAATATCATTAACAAAGTGCACAGACAAGATAATAATGTGACACCTTTCCTTGTGTAATTACTGTTCAACCTTCCTGAAAGAGCACATGTCACTCCGCTGTTCATCTCCTCACACTGGCTCCCAGTTACTGCTCGCATCAAATTTAAAACTCTGCTGCTCAAAAACGTCTCGTCCTTACTTTAACTCTCTCCTCCAGGTCTACACTCCCTCCCTCCACGCTCTGCCAATGAAAGGCGTCTGACCCAACCTTCACAACAGGGTCCTAAGACGCTGACTAGATTCTTCTCCTCTGTCGCCCCCCGGTGGTGGAATGAACTTCCAAACTCCATGTGATCTGCAGAGTCCCTCTGCACCTTTAAGAAAAAGCTAAAGACCCAGCTCTTTCATGAATACCTACTAACTTAATGATGATGGTCTCCATATTATTGATGATGATGATGGTAATGACGATGGTTTTTGTTTGATAAAGACGACTTATAAGATGGTTTCTATACTGATTAGAGCTCTCAAGAACTGCCCTCAATGTTGTGCTTTGCCTCTGGTCACTTCCTGTCAGCACCTGTGTGTCCAATCAGACTCAAAGCTGATCGTTTGCTCTTACTGACATTGTTCCCTTTTTTCTAGATCCTTGCTTGTGTTGTTCTTACTCTCTGATGTACGTCGCTTTGGATAAAAGCATCTGCTGAGTGAATTGTAGAATTGTAGAAACAGAAGGAGAAAGGACAGCAATGCCAAAGCTTCATATCCCAAGATGCACCTGTGTGTCTCAGTCAAAACAAACATGGCAGCCCCCATCTACTTCCTGGTTGGGAAAAGAGTCGCCACTTTTTCTATGCGTTTTAATCTCACGTCGACTTAAATGTGCCCTCAGGATATTCTAAGAGTATGTACGATTTAAGTGTCAAATTAAAGTGAGGAATCTGTGAATATGAACCATATGGACCCTGACAGCTTATTGAGCAAACGGTAAAGAGTATTTAATTTATTGTCTGATGATGATTGCAAAGCACAGTGAATACACAGATCACTTCAAAAATAAGTCAATCTAGTAAAACAAATAAATAAATAAAACATTACGCTTCTTAAAACAATTGAAACCTACCATGTGATTCCTCTGCTGATGGCATCTTCTCAGTCAGACTCCGAGTTCAACCTTTGAGTCGGTCTTTGTTTCAGCCAATTACTCGATTAATTGGTCGACTTAATAAAATACTAAGAGTCGTTTTTATCACTCCAGAGACAAAAACAACAGACTGTCAGAGCACAGAGATCTCCTGCAGCTTGTAGACACTTGCAAATATTCTTATTTGGTTGTTGTTTCTGTAACAGTCTTTCAACAATCACAAAGGTGCATATCGCCACCTACTGTGTGGGAGTGTTCACTATTTAGCAGGGCAGGTTTGACAATGAAAAAGTCATGCTTTTTTATTTTAATTAGGTCATTATATAATGTTGACACTTGGATTTGTAAATTATAATGCAAATTAGATGATTGACTATAAATTGTATTTATAAGATAATCCTTTATTTATCCCACAACATGGAAATGTACAGTGTTATAATAATAATAATCGACTTTATTTGGCTTTGACATCACAGATACATTGGACGAACCAGATGCATTGTTTAAGTGTTTTAACACCGGTCCACAGGAGGCTTTTGAAAGGAAAACAATTAAGATAGGGAGAAAAGCGATAAAACAGAGAAAACAATGAGGAGAGAATAAATAAATAGACTTAAACAGTAGAGCAAAGGCAGCATGATCAAACAATAAACCAAGTTACAGCAGCAAAGAGCAAAAATTGCAAACAAAGAGTGAACACAGTACACAATTTAAATAAAAAACGAAAAAGAAAAAATGAAAAAAAAAATAGATAGATACCACAATATAGATTTTAAAAAGTATAGATCAGCTGAGAGCTGCAGTTTTTACAAACATGTAGTCAGAATATTCAGTGTAACACAGACATGCACATAAAGTGTAACATGTTATTGCACAAATGGTTTGATAAACATAATATAACATTAATATAACTTTAGATCAGAGATCAGAGTTAATTGTGTGTGTGTGTGTGTGTGTGTGTGTGTGTGTGTGTGTGTGTGTGTGTGTGTGTGTGTGTGTGTGTGTGTGTTTTGTGATATACTGGGAGCAGGCTTGGTTTAAACAGTCTGACTGCAGCATGAATTAAATAATTCACCCATTTCTAAAAATTAAAAAGCATTTCTCTTAATGCATTTTAATTTTTACAGCTGGTGGAGGGAGGGAGGGGCCTCTAAGCCAAAGAGGGACAACAACGCCCCCGTCTGGCAATTTTATGTAGGTGCTATATACAGATTTGGATGAAGTGAGTTATTATTATTATTTTATTGAGTAATTTAAATTAAATTAAATTAAATTAATTTAATTTAATTTAAATTTAATTTAATTTAATTTAATTTAATTTAAATTTACAAAGATGTACACGGATTTTGAATGAGTGAGTGATTTCGGACACAGCCACGGTTGTGAATCTGGAACGGTCCACTGTTGAGTTTATTCTGGGGGGTAGCACATTATAGAAATGTTTCATTTTGCCAAAACAAAACCATTACACATCTACTTATGAGACGAATAACACACATGTAGACATTAGATATTTTGTACTTGTCTATTTTTGTAACGAGGTACTGAAAAGTGAGGGGGGGGGGGGTTTATGGTTTATGAAAAACACAGTACCCCTGCAAAATGTCATGGTCCACTTTCCTTTGCGGAAGCGCTTTGCAGCTGTCAAACTGATTTTTGGTAAATCACTTTCAGCCCGCAGTTGAACGGGAAATATCTGCAGAAGTTGAAGATGGACTGTCCACGCTGGTTGCCCCTTGAGTCGAATCCAGAAGTATGTTTTGATTATATGTCTTCTGTTTGTTTTGTTGAATCGATGTCATTCATTCTGAAGCATGTGAGAGGAAGCTAACCTGCAGCTAGCAGTGAGAACAAAAGCTGAACCCCGGTGTGGCTTCATTTCTCAAACTCCATTAATGTGTTTATGTCTTTTTCATTTCAGGTCATGACCAAGGTAAGTACTGCTTTTGACTAAATTTGACAACAATTATGTTTGAGCAATAAGCTGCAGAGTCATATTCAAAGGTAAGGCCTACCCTGAGGTGACGCAACGTAACGTTAGCATTCACATATAAGTGTTTTAATAATGTTTTATTGTTTTATGAAAACAATGACAGGCGGCAGGCAAAGGAATACAAATATTTTTTAAAATATATATAAAAATATAGCAATGTGTTTCTAGCAGCACTCTGTAATTGTATGTATAAAATAACACATTTAAATGCTATACAACAGTCTCGATATATATGTAATCCAAGTTTAATAACCAGACTGTTGAGAAGTAAGTAAAACTTTATTTGTGTAACACTTTTAATACACTCAACTAGCTTCACAAATAAAAACAATCAAACAATTTTTACAGTGAGATAATGTGCATACTTTCATTTTTATTTGTTTTATTACTATTATTTTTTATTTATTTATTTATCTATTTTAAATCTTTTTTTTTGTACATTCTTAATTTTTTTACAATATTTTTATTTTTTATTATTGTTATTTTTTATTTTTTTATCTATTTTTTTAGTATCTATTTTTTTGTACATTCTTAATTTTTATTTTTATATTTAAATTGTGCACTGTGTTCACTTTTTGTTTGCAATCTTTGCTCTTTGCTGCGTTAACACTGTAAATTTCCCCGTTGTGGGACAAATAAAGGATTATCTTATCTGACAATTGATAATCTAAATAGGTTGGATGTTTTCGGACTTTCTTTGTCCACAAAAAAAATTAAAAATCTGTTAAATTGTCTCCATTCTTAGACGGCTGTTTTGCAAATCTCTATCTTACATGAAAAAAGAAAACATGAAATTTGCTCTTATGAGGAAGTCGGTGCTTTCCAATTGTTAGACTGCAAGTGTACAGTTCCAGGCAATACACATTAAGTCAGCTGATTATGAAAACTGTATTTCATAACAGGCAAGCATCAGATACACAATCAAATTTACCATTTTAAAAAAAGGACCAGAAAATATAATTTCCATGAAACTTCTTTTGAGATAATTTTTTTTTACATTACATTTCGAGTATTTATTGGAGATTAATGGCAGTTATTTGACTTTTCAATTGTATGTTTATAACATGTCAATGGCTCAGATTCTTGCCTTTTGGGGGGTTTGGTAGGAGTCAGTTATTTCTGCTGTTAATCATAAAACTTGACTTGTAGCTTAAATTGCTGGGGCAAACCTTTTTTTTTTTTTTTTTTTGAATGCATAACAATTTACTGTCCTCTTTGTGTAGTTTGTGAATTGCTTGGGTATGAAACCAACTTGGCAATTTGGAGATGTGTATGGACTGGATCCAGAGCTTCTGAGCATGGTACCAAGACCGGTGTGCGCAGTGCTGCTCCTCTTCCCCGTGACTGAGAAGGTACTTGTTGTTACTCCCAACAAGTTTGGCATAAAATAGGCTTATTGTACATTTGTGAACAATACATTATTTATCCACTATTTTAGTGTGTGTGCATGTTTGAAACATAAATTCTGCACATGTTGTACAGACCCTTGTTTATGCCATAAGAAACCCTGTTCATGAAATGTATTTTCTCTTCTGTCTCTGTTCAGTATGAGGCCTTCAAGCAAGAAGAGGAAGAGAAACTGAAGGATCAACGACAGGAGGTTTCTCCTGATGTCTACTTCATCAAGCAAACTATTGGAAACGCATGTGGAACAATAGGATTAATCCATGCCGTGGCAAACAACCAGGCTCACCTGGAATTCGGTGTGTAGTAGTTATTCCATTTATGTCCTATGCAGCATTAGAAATGTGATTATTTGATGGTAATATGTGACATGGCTTTTTTAATTCTAAACTCAGGGTTACATTAACATTAAGGAATACATTAGTGTTACCACACAGACATTTGTATAACTTAGTTTTAGACCTTGAATGTATCATAACATTACACTTTAAGTGTATCAACCTACAGTGTAATCCAAACACTTTTTTCCTTGCAGACATTTCTTTCTTCCTGGTCTTACTGTTTGTTATCCTTACTCCTCAGAGTCCGACTCGCCTCTGAAGAAGTTTATTGAACAAACCACTAAAATGACTGCGGAGGAAAGGGCCACGTTCCTGGAAAAAGATGAGGTAAGAGACGGATGAGACAATGACGTTTTTAGAGATACAAAGAAAAGACTTAATTGAGTCCTCGATCTTGTCACAACAACAAATTATGAAGTTTGGAAATTTTGTTCTGACCTTTGAGTCAGTCAGGGGGAGAGGACAAAACTAAAAGTTACTAAAATTCAATGAAATGGTTAATAATTGTGGAATTGTGTCACATGTTACATCAAGTATTGATGCACCGAACCTGGGGGGACAAAGCCTTCTCCATAGCTGCCCCCTCCCTCTGGAACTCACTCCCAACACATATTCAACACTGCACCGACCCTCCTACTTTCAAATCACTGATCAAAACTCACCTCTTTAAACAAGCTTTTAATGTATGATTGTGATGTATTTTCTGTTTTCTGTAGTTTTACCTTTATTGTTGTTATCTTTAATTTGTGTGTAATGTTGCAATGTCTGTTAGTCTGTCCTTACTGTGCTGTTCTTTCTGTTTTTAACTGTTGTAAAGTGGCTTTGAGTTTTTTAAAAGCGCTTATAAATAAAATGTATTATTATTATTATTTAAGTATGAAGTAGACCAATAAAACGATCATGAACTACAGTACAAAAATGTGCATTACTGTCAAGTCATGGGCTTCTTTTCCTTCCTTGTGTTTCAGAGTATACGTGTGACACATGAATCCAGTGCACAGGAGGGACAGACTGAGGTTTGTGTTGAGTTTCACATGGTCTCTGCTGACCGAGGAGGCTTCTGACAAATATAAAAAACCTGCTTTTTGTTGCATGTCATTAACTTCAGAGCCTCAGAGAACTGCATGAGTATTTCTTGTCTGTTGCAGGCCCCGAGTTTGGACGAGAAAGTGAACCTGCATTTTATAGCTTTTGTGAATGTCGGAGGACATTTATATGAGCTGGGTGAGTTAACTACTGCTGATGTATGTGTATATAAACTATATGTACAGTAGTTGTATTTGTCACATTGTTGATGGCAGTAGTTTTAATTTCGCGTTTTTTGTCATATCTAGATGGCCGGAAGCCTTTCCCTATTGTCCACGGAAAAACTTCAGAAGATACTTTCCTCGAGGTAAGACAAAGAAACAAATCATGGTCACAGAAATAAACTCTTCATTTACATGATTTGTCGGATTCCCCCCCGCAGGACGCTGTAGCGGTTTGTAAGACCTTCATGGCTCGTGACCCTCAAGAGGTTCGTTTCACCATCATCGCACTCTCCAAAGATTCCTACTGAGGAAACGCCATCGTGAAAGAAAAAAAGATGAAGCATGACTGCCAAACATTCTCAAGTGCTGACTTAATCCGAAACTACAATTCTTTTCTCAATGCTTTAGCAAAGTGATTGGAGGGAAATACTTAAATGTCAGGGAAATCATTCTAAGGAACTTTCTTGCGGTACATCACTTGTTGTTGGTGTGAGAATGTCGGGTGCTGCTTTGCGACTTAAAAAGTATTTCTTGTTCAGATCAAAATCTTCCAGTTCCTTACTTGCGAAGACATCTCCCATCACTGTCAAACAGATGATAGCTGTACAACATACACATTGCACTAAAGTCTGTTTACATGGCTTGTTTGGCTTTTCAGTTTAAACAACTTTCCTCGTCGCTGAGGGGAATTTTGATGTCGAGGTGTTTTTGATCATGTGTCCCACCACTTGGTTCAAAACCTGAGGAGGAACGACGTTTTGCTATAGGCTCTTATTTAAGTCATGGCTTTGACTCAAACGATAAGCTTGATGCTGTTATATGCAGTAATGATGTTATGTAACGCTAATTAAAGAAATAAAAAATGTCTCCTGTAAGTGAGGCTCCTTGAAAAGTGCAGACTGTACATCCGTGTGGAAGGTGCCTACATTTTTGTAATAGGAATCCAATTCTGTCAAATAAAAGGCAAATTTAATAAAAGTCACACTTGTGGATCTTCTGTGTAACACGAAACATCTCTTCACCTGCCGCTCTTCAAAAGAGTTTCAAAAAGTCATTTGGCTCACTGGTTGACACTCTCAACAACTGAAACATGAAAAATGGTTAAACACTTTTATTGCAATCAGGAATGTGCCCATAACTGTCGCAGAGAAGAGATCACTTTAATTGTGCCTTGTCTTTTTTTCCTTGAATAAGCCTGTCCCTGCAGTTTTGCAAATCTCTTATCTTACATGAAAAAAGAAAACATGAAATTTGCTCTTATGAGGAAGTCGGTGCTTTCCAATTGTTAGACTGCAGGTGTACAGTTTCAGCCAATACACATTAAGTCAACTGATTATCAGAACTGTATCTCATATCAGGCAAGCATCAGATACACAATCAAATTTACCATAATAAATGTGTAAAAAATATTTCCTTTCAAAGAAAAGGATCAGAAAATATAATTTCCATGAAACTTCTTTTGAGATAATTAAGAAATAAATTGTATTTTTTTTACATAGCAATTCGAGTATTTATTGGAGATTAATGGCAATTATTTGACTTTTCAATTGTATGTTTATAACATGTCAATGGCTCAGATTCTTGCCTTTTGGGGGGTTTGGTAGGAGTCAGTTATTTCTGCTGTTGATCATAAAACTTGACTTGTAGCTTAAATTGCTGGGGCAAACTTTTTTTTTTTGAATGCGTGAAGCAGAACATCTTCTAACGTCGGGCAGTCCTACACAGAGGCATTTTTGATTTGTCTTAAATCGACTCCTAGTGATGCCTTATTTTAGCTCAGATAAAGTCTGCGTCCCACAGACTGATCAGGCGGGGGATTTTTTTTTGCCTTCATCCTTTCCACTGACGGTAAGGAACAGATCTCTTCAGGGCCAATATGAACAGGAAGAGTGGCTACAGCAAGCGAAACCTGTTCCTATGCTCACACCAGAGAACTGACTATTGATCTTTTAGGCCATGTGATTTGCTAAGTCATTAACAACTTTAAGGTAAACCACATCTTAAAGTTTCTACTAATGTGAGTCCTGTTTATGTGATGTGGGCCTGACCTTAGATGAACATTTTAAAAGAAAAGTTCTCAGGAGGAAAAACATCTTTGCTTATCCGCTTCAATATTCTTGAGCGCCTCCTACTTAAACCTGAGATCCTGTTAGTCTTGGCAATTACATTTGGCCTTGAATACTTGTCATGCTTTCAAAATCATCACAGCTGAAATATAGTTTTCTTTTGTCTACACCCAAAACAGGATTGAGCTCCAAACAGGAGAGTCACTCTTATACTGCCCGTCTGCTGCCCGCCTGTTTCTTGTAATAAGAGGGAAGAAGATGACAGAAGGATAACTTGAGTAATTATTTTTTTTCACACTTCTTTTCCAGAAAAAAGACACATGAATATGTATTTTTAATAAAACATCATGATCTATGAGGCCAATATGTTTAATAAAGATGTAAAAAAAGTGGTCATGTTATATTATTAATAATGAATCAAAAGCTTTTGTACGGTCAAATACAATTCGAACTATATGATAACATGTTTAAAAGAAAAAAAAAACATTTTAATCTTCAAAATCAACAAATAAATGTACAATATAAGTTAAATTTATAATTCAAAGAAACACACAAAATTGTAAAATGATGTGATGATTTCATATAGTTACATTTTTGCACTAAATCATTAGTTTTAAGGTCATTCAGTTCAGCATTAGCACCGCTGGGGGGCGGTGCAGGAAAGAGATTTCTTAAGAAAGGAAAAACTCTTTCAAGTAGAAAAGTTTTCACTGAGACTGAAACTTTCTTTGCTTGTTGTCCATATGTCCACACTCCTCTTCTGGGGGACATTTTGTTCTGAGTGAACGCTTTTTTTTTATTGGATATATGATTCGGTATGGGAAGGAAATGTTTCCGAGCAGCAGTGGAAACCTGGAATGAAACGACTTTAGAAACCCTCAAACGTTCACCTGGAAGCCGCGCATGGAGAGACCCTTGGGTGGTCCTCGAACCCCGCTTTGGAAACGACCCTGTCCCTGCCTCCACCTCATGCAGCTTCTGAGGTAGAAAGTCAGTTCTTTTAGTGAGCTCAGGTCGACTCGTTTTGTACCGCTGCATAGGTGGAGCAGTAATCAAGTGTGGAATTATCTACCTAAGAAAAACCCAACGCACAGCACAGGTGTGTCGGATGAAAGAACAGGTAAGCAGCAGCAGGAGACACAGTGATGCAGAGGGAATGTGTTTCTGTTACACCTTGCATTGATCCACTGATGAGCTCTATGAACAATAGACGACATTTCTCATGCATGAGTGTGGTTTTACGTGCGCCCGTGCCCTCCTACACACTGCTGGACGGGTTTTATTTATAAGTGTCTGCTTTTGTGAACTTTCTCACATTTGTATTCTACTGGACCTTTTTACCTTTCACATGCGGTGCCACTGCTAGGAAGCCATTGGACATTCTCCGGAGCAGCTCGGGATAATACGCGTTTTGTGATGGAGTGGCGTGAGCAGTCTGCTGTCAGCAGTGATGAAGCCTACTTGGAGGCGCAGAGGTGGATTGAGGTAAGCAGAAACTTTCAAAATGACCTTTTTTTTCTTGACGTGTTTTAAGTGATCTAGCTTTAAAAAATCATAAAAAAAAGTTGGCAAAAAAAAGTTGAATAACCTGAATATGACAATCCAGGAGAGTGTCTCTATTATGTTCTTTCTGTTTGAAGGCTTAATCTCGTGTATGATGACAGTATTACTCATCTCTGAGTGCACTGGAAAGACTAATGTGGTGGTAAAAATGTGCTTTTCTTTCCCATACATTCCATAACTATGCTGTCTAACTTTAACTTTAGATTTTTTGCTTCACACTTCAGGAAATCGAATCTTTGACAAAGAGATGAAAACAGAAAAGTGTCACTCTTGATCTCAAGTCTTAGGTTGCTGCATCACTATAATATGTCTGTGTTATCATCATGTGGCTTTAAACCATTCCAAGCATTCTCGTTGAGTACAGCTACATGGATCTGACCCCTTTTTTCTAGACAGTTTTCTTACTGCCTCAGATCTTAACGCAGACCTGCTATTTAACTTTGTATGTTTCCGAAGGCTGTAAGGCTACAGTTACAAGCATTTAACTCAGCAGAGTAATTAAGGAAATCTTTTATAAATGATCTAAGTTGTTGAACCTGACGCCTACTGTAAGCACAGGTCAACCTGGATACTTACACTGACTGAATGTCCACATGGTTTTTGGCACTTGTTAGACTCTTTGCCATGCACAGGAAGTTCAAAAGTTCCAGGTTATTTCAGGTGTTAGTAATGAATACAAAATAAAACAGGCACATTTATGGAAAATATGTAATATGATGGGCAAAAAAATGCAGTTTTTATGATCCTTCTCAGGGCATAAATAACGACTAACCACCAAAATCTTTCCGACAGTCCCTTTTTGATTCCCATAATGTCAAACTATGTAAAGTTTTCCGTCCAACTTCCAGCCAGACTCTCAGTTCGTTCTTTTCTTTCTTTACAAGCGAAGTGAAATTATGTTTCCTTCTCCTCGTCGGCGGGGAGGCGTGGAGCTGCGGCATGGCAGTAGCTAAACAAATATTGTTCTAATTTCACGAGGAGGGAATCTGAATGCTTGTGATGTGACATCAGTGTCTCTCGCACTCTCACACTGGCCCATTGTGGTGGCTTTACCTCGTGGAGCTGTGGAGGGAGGAGGTAGATTGTGGGGGGGGGGGGGGGAGTAAGGAGGAAGTGAATAGGTATAGGACTATAAGGGTACAAGCCACTGGATGCGTTTTTTCTTTAGATATGACAGATTTGGTGTTGTGGAAATAAAGAGTAATCAGAGAGGGAGTTCTGGCACGGTTGGGGAAAACAGTTTCCCTTCAAAGAGTGAGCTTTGCGGTTATTGGATTCTGCCCCTGAATGATTAACAAACTGCTCAGCTTCACGGAACTTTAAACAGACGCATGTGTGCATGGCGAGGTTGGTGGTATTGTTAAAAAACGAAAATGGTCTGGAGCCTGTCACATGGACGCATTCCTGCATTAGCTGCCATGGCTGTGAACATATTTCCCCTCAGAGCTGGCCAGCTGTCAGCACAGGGCACCGCGTCCTGCTACCACAGGGCTCGCTGGAATAATAGAGGTCCTTGTTAATTGGATAGAAAAGGCTGTAAGTGTGACTGTTATGACTGTCGAGAACAAGCGGCGTTGTTAATGCAACCCAAAGGTCAGAGGGGCATGCATGTGGCCGTCTGTTACACAAACACTTTCTGTCACATTATGTCTGATTGACGGCCTTTTCTGCTCCCACCGATGGCGTTAAAGTGATTGCAGACGGTTATAGTAATAAATCACAAGCAAAGGTACGAGTGCCAGTAACATTATGTAAGTTTTTTTAAACCAGTTTGGCTTGACCAGTATTAGTTTCAAAAATCTTCCACTCGGGAAAGGTGTTTCCTGTAATACTTGGAACACCTCTTTAAACAGGTTTTAGGCAGAGTTTCACTTCAGCCATTGATCTAGTTTCAGGTCGTGTAACAACAAAGGCTTTAATCTTTAATCTCCATCAGATTTCAGCTCAACTTTTGATTTTTACTCATTAGCACTTCTTTGTGTGTCTGGTTGAAATAGTCTGGAATCAAGCAGCCAATCAAAGGCAACACATTCCTCTCAAGTTTTTTTTTTTTTTCTTAAATTTTTCCATGTAACACTGAACCCACTACAGGACTCCTCATGGTGTCCATTAATATTGAACATGTTTGAATTAAGGGAAGAAATCATTGAATTGTCAATTAATCTGCTAATTGTTTTGTAGTTTGTTATGGACTTTTATTTTGTAGTAAAAAAATGAATGGTTTGTATGTCATTTGTTGAGTTGAGGTGTAAATCCTCTTACATATTCAGGCAGGATGTTGCTGTCAACTATTAGAATATTTTTTTATAATCACAGATTTAATGAAGTTGTATGGTCATTCCAGATCAACAGTAGATAATACAGCTAGCCATGAGTTCAAACTATTTACAATTAAAAACAAAATAAGATGTCAAATAGTCAAACGATATATAGATGAATAAGGCGTAGTTGAATGTGAGTGAGGGGAGAACACCTGCAGGAGATTTACAGTAGTAGAATAAAAACAGGTAGCATCATTACACCTGTTATCAAAGCAAACTCAATTCAGTCCCCTCCTCGAGTATTCATTCAGTGGCTTAAACCTCAAGGCTTAATATCTGACAACATCAAAAAACACATCTCTGCATGGTTTAATATCAGTAATTAGAGAGCATGTTTCTGTAATCAACAAAACGTGTTTAAACTGTTTCAATGTTGTTTGTTTTCCCTTTTTCTCCATTGTTGATGCTGCAGTCCTCGGCCCTCATAAATAGCCTTCCCTGACCTCTGTCTCTAAGTTGTTTTTCAAACCGGGATCTGACTGACTGAACCGGTCATTAGTCACCTCATTGTAGCTCCATTCTGTGTATTAACTGTCTTGATTGGGGAGCAATTAGCAACTAGGACGCATGCATTCAGATGTACTCTCGTGAAGCCGAAACCTCACACAAGAAAGCCATTCACTCCAGATTCATGTTGACGCGGGCGCTTTTATTCTGAAATGCTGATGGTGTAGATACCATTCTATTCCGAAGTGGTATATTTATCTCTTGATAAGATTGCCAAAGTATTTGTAGAATGTCCCAGCTGACCTCACATGACCTCTGTGCTGTGGAGAAGGACCAGAGAAGTTTAGGGACAATTAAACTTTGAATACTGATTTGCCTCAGTGCCCTGCATGAATAAACAATGGCTGTGGTCACGGACCCGGAGACTCCTCAATTTTACCGAGACACCATTCTTGCTTCCCGGCAATAATAATAATAATGAATTTCACACATGTTTGGGAACACTTTAACCCTCCAGACCCAAATAAAACTCACCTAGATCCCTCACTTAAAATAGATATTCATTGACCCAATACCACAAACAGATTGGAATCAAGCACTTCAGATTAAAGCTCCTGTGCTGACTTTTTTAGCTGGTTATGAAACAGGCTGAAATTGATAATGATGTCTTTTTATGACCTCAAAAAGCAAACCAGACCATGAGCCACATGAAAAATTATTTCTTTACTGTTATAAATAATGCCTGTAACAGCTGCTGGTAGGTGTCAGATAAAGGCCGTAACAGCCTTTAACATATTCCACGGCCAAGACTTTCAGATGGTGATACTTTGGACTGTTTAAAGAAAGCAGAATGAGATTTCTTTTGTACTCAAAAACATTTATAGAACATAAAAATTCAGCAAAGAGATAAGATGTACCACTTTGTCCACAGGGGGCGCCAAATCAACATAAATGAAAACATCCTCAGAGGAGCTTTAAACTTATTATAAAAAAAACACAACTTCATCTTTAATTTGATATGTATATGGCTCCTCACATATGATTTACTTCATTAACATTATTCATGCCTGACATGGTGCAAAAACACGATGATTTAATGAAAAAAAATACTCAAAGCTCTTCTTACAAAAAAATGCCTAGGTTTGAGTTCGGCCCCTGGCTCCTTTACTGCATGTCATACCCACTCTCTTTCCCTGGTTTCCTATGCCCTATCAAATAAAGCCTCCCCCCAACAACAAAATCTTGTACTGCATGAAACTAAGACATGTCTGCACCTTTATCCCCCTCAGCAAAGCTCTATAAATGAACAGTTAAGTGATTTTTGGAAATTCTCATTAGAAAAGAAAAAACTTTTTCAGCCATTTTTAATGTTACACAGACGAGCTGTTATTGAAAAACTCTGCCCCAACCTCAAATCTCCCCGCTAAACCAGAGCAGCAGTATGTTGCTGCAGATTAGACTTGTTATCCCACATGGCAGGTTCAACAGGAGAACAGGGGGAGGGGAGGGGAGGGGAGGGGGGCACAGCAGGCTTGGATCTGAGGGGAGTTAATACCTCTAATGATGACGATAGAGAGGAGAAAAGTATTTTGTTACAGCCAGATTAGTGCCAGGGAGGGCCCCACATTAAACACATAGACTGGGGAGATAATGTCTTGTTTTTCCTTTTCAGTATGTTGGCTGATGTCATGTGTAATCTCCAAGAGGGGGAACATCAAAGTAATAAAACACCTGAAGGCTGCAAGAAGGGATTAGAGTGAATGTGTTGTTTCTGCCTGTACTGTCTGTTTGCATGCATTCTGCTGCCCCCACATACATAGAACAGTAGGGGTCAGGATTTCATATGCCAAGTGCTGCAGCGCCTCACTGATCACACACTCAGTATGTGCTTGTGCGTCTGTAGCTTTGTGTTCTTAGCTGTGTTTTCAAACCTTAACTGATCAGGGTTTTTTTGAATTGAAGAGTAAGAGGGCTGAGATAACATTGTGTAATCTAGAGGAATGACAAGTATTTAAGGACACAACCATCTCAGGTTTCCCAGGGTGTGTCCTGAGGTGTAACACGACTTTGTTTGAAAATAATAATAGTGTCCTCCACTCAGTCAGTCCGTCTAATTGGCCTGCTTCTAGTTTCTCCTGCTCCACTTAAAATGACGGCCCATAGTTAGCGATGGGCGGTAATTGTCCTGGATTCTCTTAAAATGAAAAGGGCACAAAAACCTAGTAACTCGACACATCTCATCAATTTGATTTTGTAAGACTTGTTGGACTTGTTTTGCATTGTGTGCACACAAGATAGTGTGCAATTTGGTTAATGCCAGCTGTCTCATCTTACTGTACAGTACGTGTGCTCATCTGCTCTATTTGCCGAGTAAATTAATTGATTTACTTGCAGACCTAAAATCAAACACACACAGAAGGTGAAGTGAGGGAAGTGAAGCTGCACAAAGTGATTTCATACTTCATTACATGCACCCAGTGACCATTTGATAAGGTACACCTATATCTATACTTATACCTATATCAGACATTGGAGCATTTCTGCAAACTACTTGTGTAGCACTTTGTTGAAAAAATACAGCAATTGTATTACTCCACCAGAGGGGTTTCCAGAGGGGTGGCCAGGGGTGGTATGGGCCCCCATTGAAATCTTATTGGCCACCCCAGGTGCCACCCTCAAATCCTTAACTCTGATTGGCTATTTGCCTTGCCAGTGGTGGGACATGTGTTGAAATCCTCTTTTCAGGCTGTGTTGCAACAGGCAGCTCATAGTTTTCAGTGTGCAGATGTTTCGTTTGCAATTTTTTGCGTTTGGACATGCACCTTTTGAAGAATTAGGCTTAGAAGATATATTTGTTGTCATTACCTTGTGTGACTCAACAGTTGATGTGATTTCTGCAGACAGAAAGGGTAAATACATGTTCTTCATTCATGTGTGTGCACACAAACTTCAGGCCACCCCTGCAGGAGTCAGTGCCCCAGTTGGGCCACCCCAGTCCAAAAGATCTGGACATGCCCCTGTTCTCCATGTATATATGTATTTTAGATTTAATCCATTTATCAAAAAACATCTGACTCCACCTTAAGCTTAATTTAAACATATTGCACCTTAATTACAAGATTGAACCTGCATGCAGTGCTTTTTTAGTGCAGGATTAAAACAGAACAAATTAAAAAAAATATATAAATAAATACATAAGTTAAACAAGTATGACAATTACAATTTTAAAATCCAGTTATTTACACTTAAATGTGAAGAATATATCCCCGTAACAATAATATCACCCTAACCCTTACCCTAATATCACCAGTAGTTAACACTTAAAGCAGCAAATGAAGCAGCACCTAAAGCAAAGGGAGTCTTTAAAACAGACTTCTATAAAGTGTCTAAAGAGGTTGATCAAATAAAAGTAAGTAAATGAATATTCATAAAACAACAAGAGATTTTAATATAATTGTGCAAATTCAGTACATATACTCTTGCAATTGTTTTTAAGTAAGTACTTGTGTTGGTTTTAGTAGCTCAGGTCCTGATTGGTCAAGGCGTTGATGGTGAAAACATTCCAACAAAACGGAGCAGGAAGCTGTTAAGGAGTGGCCTTCAGTATGAATGTGATATGACATAACAAAGCATGTAATGCAGATTTCATCTAAGTTACAGTTTGCAGATGTGTTAAAGGACAAAATCAAGGGTTCTGTTTGTGTACTGTATGCAGTGTGTTACAGTGTGTAAGGCTGCACGTCATGCATGCAGTGTGTGCATGTTTCCCTGCATAATGACTCTTGGTGTTCCCGCGGCGGTGGTTTTGAGATCATGAGAAAGGCATGAGGCTATAACACAGCGCTGTGCTCCTCCACAGCTCCAGATGCTGCCATAGCTTGTCTCTGCGGCTTGGGCAAGCCTGGCTCCAGCACAGATTTAGCACAGCTTCTCGCGTTTTTCCAGCAACTCTTTTCACATCGAAGCAAGGAACAACAAAGCACTCAGCACCTTCTGAGGAATACCTGAAGAACTCAACTCTCTCCCAGAGACACACTGTAGGAACTCAGGAGGAAATACCTCTGACTTCCTCTGCTACTGTTCTCAACATCCTACCTTTCTTCTCCCAGCCCTCCCCACACTAACCCCACCCCACCTCTCCTCACCCAGCCCCTTCTCGCTATTTTGCTCACTGTTTTTGTTTCCCTTTTTCTTTCCAGGCTGTAACCAAGAAAAAATTCGGGAGCAACGACTTCCGATCAGCACTGGAGAATGGCGTTCTGTTGTGTGAGTAAGTATGCTGCTTTTTCCCAGGCACCTCTCTCTTAAGCCCTACTCATTCATACGGGATCCCTCCGCTCTCCTCCAGGTCTACGTAAGTGTTGCTGATATTTCCCAGGCGGACCCCCCGCCGGGTCACTGTTTGTTTGTGAGCCCAATAAAAGTGAGCCTCTGTTTTCACGGCTGCACAATAGAGGCTGTTATCTGTAGTTTTTTCTTTGAATGTTTTCAAGCTTCAGATCTGCCCTCTGTGGTCTTGTTTGAGAATATGAAGTGTGATCTATTTTCAGAGGAGTTGTTTTTTTTTGCATGTGTGACAGATGTTAGAGATCTGTGGACGGGCTGAGTGCCCATCCTTACTCTAATTTGAGCTGTGCAGTGAATGGAAAGCTTCTTTTTGAAACCACATTGGGAAGCAAGAGCAGCCTGCTTTCTCATTAGCTCGTCTGCATCAAGAGTTTTGATGAGCAAATTTATCTACACAGAAATGTCTTCTTATTCAACAACTCCTCCTCTAAGAGTTGTGGCTTTTCTTAGATCTTGGATGTGTGTGTGTGTGTGTGTGTGTGTGTGTGTGTGTGTGTGTTACAAACAGAGTTAGCATCATGTCCCTTTCTGCATGTGTGTGTGTGTGTGTGTGTGTGTGTGTGTGGGATGTTCTGGTGGATGGACACAGTGATGGGATTTGCACGAATCAGCAGGAAGCTGTAATTACAAGCAGCCCCATGCAGAATCTTCCAAACCTCTATTGGCTTCGATTCAGGGGAGAAGCGCTCCATTCTGCTGATTTGAGCCTGACTCCACTGTTCGCTCACTCTCGGGGAACATCAGAGACACTTCCATTCGCAGAGCTGTCCGTGTTTTCTCAGCGTGAGGAAGGGGAAGACGGGAGATTAAATCGCTTTCACCTAGAAACTCAGCGTCCTGTCCCATTGTGTTGTGGTTATCTCGACAGCTTGGGGAGGATTGTTTAGTGCGGGGTCGCACACATGATTATATCCTACTTGGCTGACAGAGTGTTTGTTATCTGATGAAATCATTACACGTTTCTATTGTTTCACGGCTAAATGAGCAACATAGACCCAAATGCCTTTTGCATTCTTTCTTAACAACTATTGTTTTACCCCCCCCCGCAACATCCCATCCACCCCCAAGTCTGTCTGCTGAGAGAGCAGAAGATAAACACAGTAAAAACAACCAAAACCACTTAATCTATCAAAAGATTTCATCTTGTGTTGAGATTTAAGATGAAGTTAGTGAAGCTATACACAGTTTTTTTATCCTTAATTATGTGCACATTTTATTTGGTATGTCTAGCTAAAACCATTTCAACTGATATTAAAATGAAATGTCAAAAAGTTTTCAGACACTAGAAATGATTATGATAATTTTCTGCAGTTTATCAGTGAAGTAGTGCTTTAACTAATCTTTAACAAGCTCACTCTTCCATGTCTTCATTGTCCTTCAGATTACGTCATCAGATACAGATATAAAACAACTGGTTTTCCAATCTTTAACATCAGATTTATTTTGTAGTGTAAAACCTTTAATGTAAGAATGCAGCCCAGAGTAAATCCAGTGTGTCTGCAGAGAGAGAAGATGAACACTACCTTAACAACTACTGGCCTCTTCACATCTGATGTTGGGTTAGGGTTAGGGTTAGGGCTCGTGTATTTCTTCTTCTCTATATTTAGATTTGACTCACAAAACATAACTACTAGTCCATCCAAAGCATTATTGAATGCTACGCGTTACTGCCTCTGCAAAAGCAATCCAATGATACACTGTGTCTGATGATGTCATCTTTAAAGGGGTATAGTAGAATTAAAGCTCATAAAATGTGATGTTGAGCATTCATTTTTTTAAGTTACCTTTCATGCTTTAATTCTTCAAATTTGAGGTTTCAGGGGCGCCAGTAGCCTAGTGGTTAGTGTGGGCACCCTATGAGTGGAGGCTGGAGTCCATCAATGGGCGGCCTGGGTTTGAATCTGACCTGTGGCTCCTTTCCTTTTCATGTCATTCCCCACTCTCTCTCTCTCTCTCTCTCTCTCTCTCTCTCCCAATTTCCAACTATGTTATCCACTGTCCTATCTCTCTAATAAAGGCATTAAAAGCCCCAAAATAAAACCTTTAAAAAAAATGTCTTCTTCTCATGTTGGACAGTATTCTTCCATTTCTTATCTTACAAATAGAGCAAATAATACATTTTTAAGTGATTCAAAATGTTGCTGGCCAAAAAGACATGGGGCCCATATTCACAAACATTCTGAGAAAACTCTCAGAGAGCTCCTCGCTTAGCTTAAAACGTCCCAGCAAGGGTTGATTTAGGAGCAGATTTGGGAATATTCCCAGAGCACAGTGTACAGAAACATTTATCTTAGCGAGGAGGTGATGTATGACACATTTCAAAAGCTGTGATTGGTTAATACAAATACAATCAATTTCTCTTAGTGAAATGGATTAGACGTAATCATATAATCTAGTTAAACACTGTGTAATTATGAGCACTATGCAATTAACATCTCTGTGTGATCATTTGTGAGACATACTTTAAATAGCCTACAAAATGTTTGAAATCAGATGCCCACTTGTGCAGCGGCCTCTTCACATGCTGATCATAACATCAGAACGTGAAAGCCTAAATTGGTGATTGGAGGTAACACATGCAGAGAAACTCAACATGCATGTCTCACACTTTGCACTAATTAAAATCATAGATGGATTGAAATGTCTGCATGAATAATTTTGGCTGTTCGCCCCAACTATGAGTCAATAAGAATATTCTTCATATGTTGTGTGAACGTGTTTGGAGAGCATTTCTCAATTTCCTCCTCAGCTTGAGAAACTCTTAAGCCTGTTAAAAATCCTCCTCAGTGCTCCCAACAGTTTAACAACTTCGGAGCTCTCTTAAGGGCTGAGAAGCTTGTATCTTTACCAGGATCTAGTCTTAACTTTAAGGGGGAAAATGTCATGATTAAAAGAACTTTCTTAGACTTTTTTTTTACCAGGAGCAACTCTTAGTACATAGGAGGCTTTGTGAATACGGCCCCTGATGGTTTAGTGAATCTTTAAGGACTTTTTTTCACAGTTTTCTGGTTTCAATTTGTAGAGAGAAGTAATAGAAAACATTGAGCAGACTGATCATTAATTAATCGTCCTTAGTTCCTGCCCTATTTCGAGTACTTGGAGTACATTTAGCTTCTAATTCTTTTCAAATTGTTACTTTTTGCAATTCCAAACTGAGTAGTTCTGCACTTTCATGATGGACTTCTTTAAATGTCTCCGTTGGTTTACCTTTTTAAATTCAATATTTTTCTGAGTGTAGCCTACATGTGACAGTTCCGGGTTTGTTTGGGGTTGCTTCGGTTTAACAGGGTGTGTTTTTTTTTTTAGAAGCAGAAGACCCCGGTGTGTTTACATCAGGGTGCACCACCGACCATTTACTAAACTGAAGCCAGGTGGCCCCCATTAAACAAAGTCGTAAACACACAACAACACCCAGACTTTTTTTTTGTTCCTTCCTTGCTAGTAAGACCAGTGGAGCCAATGACCTGGTGCTTTCACTTACCCCCCTTTTTCTTTAGTCTCATATGTTTTCTCTCCCTTTCTTTTGCTTGTAGTGTGATCAACAAGATCAAGCCCGGTGTTATCAGGAAGATTAACAGGCTGCCCACACCTATTGCTGGACTGGTGAGTCTTTTTTCCCTTTTTATGCAGCTTAAAGATTTAAGATGTGCCATGTTCATTATGCTTGAAAGATATTTTAACACATTACTTTTAACAGATCATCGTAGCTCTCTTCACACATAGTTTTTATCCTTTACTGCTTTGTTCTCCATGTTAAGGTAATTTCTGTTGTTGAGTGCGAGGTGCAGCAGCAGCAGCAGTGGAGCTGACTGGTGACAGGTCTCAGGCTCGGCTGCCAATGAGAGCGAGGTGTTTGCCTCAGTGGCTTGTCACTCCTCATATCCATCCACGCTAATAAGTCCGTTGAACGTGGAGCTGCTTGAAAGGCCACCAGCCGCATTCGAGCGCTCCCTAAAATACGATGTCTGTGATCCTTGAGGCTGCGTTCAATCAAAACCGTCCGAGACAAAAAGTCTTTGTGCTGGTCTGATAATTAACTTTTGACTGAGTGACAGGAGTTCAGAAGGCGGCAGACTTACTTCGCGTAATAATCTGTAATTGAATCAGTGTTTCTCATCACCGTTTCGAGGCGTAGAAATGTCTTCAAATTTTCGCCGCTTGTGGCCCCAGTTGAGATAAATGTTTTGGGAGTGTCTGCATACAAGACGCTCTGGAAGTAGAGGGTTGAAATCCCTAACCCTTAAACCCATCCCTCACAAAGCCTGCTCTCTTGTGGGAGTAATTGAGTCCAGCTGTCTGGAGGAATTATAGAGAACCCCAACCCTCAGCAGCCAGTCTGAGTGTGTCGGTGGGCTCAGAAACACTGTTTGGCAACACAATGACAAGTCTGTGGCAGAAAAGAACAGACAGGCCTGAAGGCTGGATGTAAACAGTAAACATAGTATTTTTCGGCCTCAAACAGTGTACCATCATATGCGTGTTATGACATAAACCGAATGTCCTGCCAGTTTGTTTTGAACTGTTGGTGATATCACTGGCTGGGCACCTGCTGAGGTAGTGAGGTAAACCATCTCCTCCATCATTCAGTGGCCATGGTGTGGTATTTCCGAGCTTGGACACAAAAGTGAAACCACCTGATCATAAATTCTTCCAACAAATGTAGAAGACTCCCGGTTGGCCCTGCAGCGATCAGTGTTGCTGGCAGCCACATGGAGAAAAGAGCTCTTCAAACAAACATCCCTCACTCGAGCTCTGCTGGGAGAAGATTTCCCTCTGTTATCTCGCAGCTTTATGAATAGTAACACGTCTGCTCTTTAAATGTTTGCATGAAGTGCTTGAATAGAAATGACATTGTTCATTTAGCATCAGTTAGCATCATATCTCCACTTAACAGGTGCATGGAGTAACTCACAAACACATTGTTTCTGCACTCGAAAGAGTTTTCATGTATCTATAATTTACTTGAGTATTATTTTTCGGATTATTTTTTTAAATATAAGCCCCTATATAAGCATTCCCTTAAAGTCGATTTTTCACACTTAAATATAATAGAAATCAAGTATCTCCTCTGAAAATAACTCTGAGTCATGACTGTCTACAATGGGTGTAACACCCGAGTCCCACTGTCTGTGATGTTTTCAGAGTTTTCAGAGTCCTCTCTTCAGTTTGTTTACATCGCCAGGACAGCAGGCTGACTCCTCCCCTCACGTATAAAAGTTGTTTAATTGAGGGACTAGAGAAAAGAAGAATAACATACTGTACTCACTGCTTAACTGTGTTTCTAGATCACGCTCATTTCAGGTAAATTTACATGCAGTGTGAAGATACCAGCATAATAAAGATCACTAGCATTAGCATGCTAACACAACAATGCAGCGCGAGTTGTTTTGGTTTCATGCTGGTGCTCAAGGGCGACATCTGCTGGATCAAAAAATCACATATAAAGCCTTTAAAATCCTGCTGTCGCTTACAAAACAGAAACGGCCCCTCCTATTTACACTCTATCATCCTGGTCTGCACTCACTATGCTCTGCTTATGATAGCAGCCTGGTCCAAACTTCACAACAAGGCCCTAAGTCTCTGACAAGACTCTTCTCCTCTGTCGCCCCCCAGTGGTGGAACCAACTACCAAACTCCACTTGATCTGCAGAGTCCCTTTGCACCTTTAAGAAAAAGCTAAAGACCCAACTATTTTATGAACTCCGACACAATTAATTATATTGATGATGGCAATTTCGGATGGTTTTGATGCTGTCGATGTAGTTGTTAATGATGATTATATTAACTTTTTTTTTAAAGTTCCTGTCAGCACCTGTTACCGATTGGACTCAAAACTGTTTGTTTGCATCTACTGACATTGATTCCTCCTCTCTAGATCCTTGATTGTGTTGTTCTTTACTCTCTGATGTATGTGATAAAAGTGTCTGCTGAATGAATTGAAGAATTCTATATTTTAATCCAATTATCTATGCTTGTAGATTTACATCAAGTACATTCATTTTTGTTTTCAACCTAAATGGACAATAAAACACATGAAGGGTAGTGATGACTGATGAATCCATTGAACATTGATATCAGCCAATGTCGGCCCTGTTGAAAGACATCATTGTATCTGCAAATAATGTGGCATGCACCAATGTCAATATCTGATGTGTATCTGTTGTGTCATCAATTTAATGCTGGAAAGCTCATATACCCAACTGCTGATTC
Source organism: Labrus bergylta (assembly GCF_963930695.1). Taxonomy (NCBI): domain Eukaryota; kingdom Metazoa; phylum Chordata; class Actinopteri; order Labriformes; family Labridae; genus Labrus; species Labrus bergylta. The sequence continues at coordinate 4,920,023 of NC_089207.1, read as the reverse complement.
TAAGGAGAGGTTTTTTATTGGGCAGAAGACGTCATCTGTTGGACGAACTTAGATCTGTTTAATGGTCAAACTTACTCACACTAATACCATTTCCTTCTTGGCCTCTCTGTGCAGTTGGAGAAGACTAAACTGGGAACATGCCGCTTTAGTGGCATGCTTAAATTCCTAACAACATGTTGTTGGGGCTCTTTTGGTTTGTCATGTAGCGGCGGCATTGCGCAGCAGAATGAAAGTCTTGCTTTATTCATGCCTCATTAACAATTAGATATGAGCTTTTTCTACCATTACGCTCGTAACTGTTGTCTTAGTTTTACTATGTGCAAGATTTCAGCACTTAAATGGATACCAGGCTTCTTCTGGTGAAATAAAAAAGTCCCGGGGAGGAATGAAAAAGAAACAGAAATCTCTCTGGTTTTTGTGGAATATTTAGCAACATTGGCTCCAGACTGGGACTATTCTCTGGCTTTACTTTTTGTTCTAGGGAATGTTTCCCATGTCAGCACACTTCTCCGCTTGTTTCTGAGCACTGAGTGAGCTGTGGGTTTGGGTCACGGTACCCCGGTTTGGTCCTGGTTCTACTTTAACCAGCACTCGGCAGGAAAAACTGTTTTTTGCGTTGGGGCAGTTGGCTACATGAGCCCACTTGGCTCAATCCAGAGGGACGGTGTTAAAGATGACTCCACTGGCTTCTGCCCATGATAAATACACTTTCATTGACGTGGTGCCGGATGTTCCGCATACACAAACTCCTTGGTGGGTTGAGGCAGCAATGGGAGGAGATAGACGGACAGTTTCAGTGGCCCTCAGGGTGTCTTTACTCCTCTGAATGTCTGTGTAATCATCTGTGCAATGACAAGAATCTGACCATGTTTTGTTACTGTGTTTGTGTTGTATGGGTGCATGTTATGACTGGATCTGACTGTAAGGATACAAAGTCTTTTATTGGGGCCGTTCAAGTATTCCATCTTGTGTGGATAGCCCGATATTTTAACCATAGCTCGGCTTCTAGTGGGAGGCACTGCCATGGGGTCAGCTGAGGGTAATTGCAGAGTATGCCCGTCTTAGAGAAAGAATGCAGCAGAAGAAGAAATAGAGTGACCGCATTGTGACCAGTATGGAAAATGATCCCTTTATACCAAATCAGACACCTTAAGAGTCAAATCTTTCTGTTCTTGGTGTGAAGTGCTTAAATCGGAGTTCTCCGGTCTGTATGAAAGGATTAGAGGCTGCTGGATGGGTACAGCATATTTAGCAGGATTATGTGCAGGCACAAGTCAGCATAACATTCCTTCGACATCATTATCTCTGCATGTTCTGGGACTTACTGTCGGGGGGGGGGGGGGCTTTTAATATGTTCATAGAGCTCTCTGTCAAAATGACATTCATACCGGAGTGATATTAAAAGGCATGTGCCAAAGGTTGTGAGTGAGATTTTCATCTGTATTGCAGTAATAAAGCTCAGTGATGTTTTACAGCCTGAATTCTTTTGGAACATAAAAATCATATCAAGTATTATCGACATCTCACCCAAAAGTTCAGTGAGCTAGCTGAGATTGTGACTGGCAGACTTTGGCAGCCTTTCCCAAACTTAAGACAGCCGCGCCCCGCTTTAAAATACAAAATTACTCAAGGGCCCTTTGTAAAAAATGTTTTATGACTACAACTATATCTTTCAGAAAGGGTAAATTATTGGACATTACAACATGATGTTATGGCAAGATAGACACAAAACTTTACGAAACAATATGTCCATGAATAGTCATGACACACCTTACTAATCACTTTAAGGATTGACTCATGGTAAATCATCATTATTGTGATATTTCTTTTATTTTTAAAATTGGTGGGCTTTTTGTGGCCCACTTGCAGTACCCACACGGCCCACCAGGGGGCCCACACTTTGGGAAGCACTGTGCTATGGCATGCATTTGTCACTCAAAGCCACAGTTCCCAGAATTATGCATACCTTTCAGCTTATAGATCATTTAAACTGTTCAGTATTAAGAAATGGCAAACTACTGGATGTATAATTGTCATGCAAAAGAAAATGAGCTATAGTGCCAAAAGCAAGATATTTTGTACCAGGTTGTGTAAACATGTTCATTTCCTCTGTGAAGTGTGGCATTTTAACATGAGGCTCTATGGGGATTGACTCGCTTTTGGAGCCTTTTTCAGTTCAGTTCAGCCTCAAGTGGCCAATCTAGGAATTGCAGTTATTGCACTACAGTGCTGCTTCATTTTACACTGGAAGATGGCGCTTGCCTTTATAAAAAATATTGCAGCCCAAAAGTTACATTATCTGTCAAGATAGCTAGATACCTAACACATGTTATACCTGTACTTCAATGTACATTGTACTGCAATGTGGTTAGTGCTGAAGTTTATGACTGTACCTGCTGTACGCATTGATTTACAAGATCATAAATTAAGTGTCACAGAAAAAATATCTGTCTGAACAGTTAAATGATGAGACGATACAGATAAAACAAGCCATTTACAACTCTTAATCAAATTCATGATCATGTTATCTAACAAGAGAAAGTAGTTGCCCCAGTAACTGAATACAAAGTCAAGACCGGGGGGGGGGGGGGGGGGGGTTATCCCTTAACTGTAGGGGCCCTCAGTGACCTGAAGGGCCCGGCAAAGTGCTGTTATGGGACAAGCAACTACTTTGTAAGCAGGGGATTCCTACACAGAGAGGTCAGCCCTCTCCTACCATTGGGTAATAAGCATGTTTGCCATTTAAATATAGAACAAGCTACCCCTCAATTATTGCAGCCCATGTTGAAGCCGTGTGTCATTACATGTAACCATCTTAAGCAGGGCTGTCCCGTTGGGAAGTGCAGGCTCGCAAACAAGGCCCTTGGGATTACAACAAAACCCCGGAAAGGAATGGTGTTTCTGCGGTTGATGATTTGTTTGACATGACTGAGGTGTCTGTGTATTTATAGAGCATAATGTGTGTAGGCAGTCTTTAAACTCACATCTGTGTAAATCTTGTGTACATATGAACCTTACCCAATAAAAGCAGACATTGTATAGGAAGAGAAACCATCCCTCTACTCCCATGTCTTCACGAGTTGCCTCAGGAAAAAAAAAACATTTGCCAGTTTCTGTCACCCGACCTCATGTTTCATAGCAACCAAATGTCTCCACAATACTCCGCCGCCCCGCAGATTTCACAGGTATTCTCGAGTGAAGGGCTTGGCAGGGAGGGGAGGGGACAGTTTCAGGGTGTGAGAAGAAGGACGCCACAGCAGGCATTGTGCTCCCGTGTGTGTGTGTGTGTGTGTGTGTGTGTGTGTGTGTGTGTCAGTTCTGCACTCGCATGGCCGGTTGGGTGGGACTTGTATCCACAGCTCTGATGTCATCCTTCCTGGTTAAGGCTTTGTACCCACCCTAACCCCGCCCACAGGTGGCTTTGCCGCTGTCAGTCAGCTCCTGTCACGCAGCCTCTCCCCCCTGCGTGTGTGTTTGTGTGTGTTCTGCACCGAGTCCCTTCTTATTTGCTACACACATGCTCCTCCCTCCCCTCTTGTCCGTCTCTGCTCTCCGCTGATATGAACTTTGGAAGCAATGAGTTGTAGGCTGTGTCCCTGCCAGGGAATTCTTGAGTGATTATTCTTCTGCCTCCGAAGGTGGACTGCCCTCATCCCCCGCTTTGTTCTTTTTCCAGGACAACCTAAACGTCTTCCTCAAGGCCTGCGGGAAGCTCGGACTAAAGGAAGCACAGCTCTTTCACCCAGGAGACCTTCAGGACTTATCATCAAGAGTTACAGTCAAGTAAGTTGTGATTTTAGTAAAAAAACAAACAAACAAAAAAACATTGTTATTACAAACCATTTCTATTCACAGAGTTGAGAGCCTCCTGTAAACTTGGGTTTTTAACACATTATTGAATCGACAAGTCTCAGCTTCTATTTCTGTCATGCTTAAAGAATGAATGTTTAATTGCGACTGTCACACTACATGGTGTTTCAGAGCACATGTTGTCTCATGTGAGGCACGATTCAAGCTACAGTTAAAAAAGGTCAGAGCTATTTTCAGTGTACATGATTTCCTCTGTTGGTAAACACCTGTTTTAGGCACTGCTCTGTGTGTCGCTGGAAAATATGATGGAGGGAACAACTGAACACCTTTTCATTGTATCCAGAGCTCTGGTCTGATGTTCTTATATTTGATCAAATAAGTTTCTTCTTCATGTGAGTTTGAGACATAATGTCCTCAGAGACAAAAAAAAAAAAAGCATTTATGCAGCGAACGGTTCAAGTTCATAAAGGAATTGATTATCTGATGGTTTTAACGCGGTGCTGTACAGCTTTGTCGATACGATAATTAGTGTGTGTTGCAAACATTTCCAGACGCTGCCAAGTGTTTTCTTATTTTTCCATTTAAGTCAGTTGCTCTTGTGTCTCTTGCATGGCAATCATGGATGTATGTGGTATGTTGAGCAACCTGTTCAGTTGTTACACAGGTGTGCCTTCAGGAGCAGGTGAAGTAAGGCAGCAGCGCTCAGGGCACAGTCCACCATCCACTGTGGCTCTTTGTGGCTGTACAACACTGCTGTGCAAGCACAAACAAAAAGTGCATCAGCAGCAATACCAGCAGGTGGTTAAACCTGGAGATAGTAGGATTAGATAGGATCTCCAATACATGACTGAAGTTGGCAAAATATTGCAAAGTGATGTCGTGAGTGTGAGTTTTTTTTTTCTGCAACACCAGATCTGCTCCTGATTTTTCACTTAGTTGTGCAATTAAAATCCGTCTGGATGTTCCTTTTTTGAGGTGTTACCACAACTTCCTGGAACATGTTTCCCATGATCCACCCCAAGACTTGCTCTGTCATTCTTCAGCAACCCTTGACAATGGTGTCGAAACCGCAGTTCTCACAGCGACGCTCAGAGAGGCAGATGTTCTGTAGAGACGCTGGAATATGAACCCAAAATAAACAAATCTGCCAGCCGTTTATCAAGACACACCCACCTCTCCCCACAGAGGAACTCACCCACCCTGCCCTGAGATACCGTTCACCCAAGTCTGATTCAGTGTCATAAATACGCAGATCGTGCCCTTTGCGTTATCACACACGTCCTCTGTTGCATAACCCTTTCCCTCGATTGGCAGTAAATAACACAAGTTATCATAATGTGGAAAATTTACTGTGAAGGCTGATTTGTAACTGACACTTTCTCCTATAATTAATATAACTATATATATAAATATTTTTTTTTAAATGTTTTAGACTGCATTCAAAAGCATTTCCAAATTCTATTTTTTTCCATGAATTCACTGAGTTTGCAACTCCCAATCCCAGTTTTACCCCCCGTAGCTCAGGTCTTTGACAGCATGTGTGCCAGTGTGTGCGTGCGGGGGTTTGGACTGAGGGGGCTCACTCTCCTATTTTTAGGTCCTGCCGGTCAAAGTGTCCACCAGGACTGATTGGAATGGTATCAGGACTGAAAGGGAAGAGCTTTTAATAGTGTGTTTTACGCCTGCCAGTACACCCCCACCCCCTATGCATACCCCTGCATTTGGTCTTGAAGGGTACACCTGTGTGTGTGTGTACATGTGAAAGTTTGACTTCACTTTGAAGCTAAGGTTGTGGTATTCTGAATGTCCCCCACGTGGGAATGTTTTGATTCAGAGCAGACATGTTCAGACATATGTAGTTTTTTTTGTGTGTTTTTAATTCTGGCAGCAGTGTGTTGTTGCTCACTTGAAATGTGTTCCATTCTTTCACGCTCTTATTTCTAAGAAGAACAGACGCTGCTTTGACTCATTCATTCGTCACAGGCGGATTTTTCTAGAAATTAATTCCTTACACTAACTGTGGATTTATATAAAGCATATTTGTGTGGGGTTTTGTGGTCTTTTTGCTTAGATAACTAGAATAACAAAATAGATTTCTTATGTATTTTCTTTTCCGAGGGCACAATTATGTGGTTTCCCTGCAATAGTAGTCACATCCCATGCAAAGAGAAATGGCACACACATAGTATAACACGAGGAGATAATCCCCAAATAAGGCTGCAGCCTATGGTTTAATTTCACTGTTGCTTATCAGAGTCGATGCAAATGAGGCCTCAGAGAGCAAAGAGAGAAAGTTGTCTCTATCAGCTGTCTTTGCTCCTGGTGTGTGTCCAACGTCCACTCCCTCAAACCCAGTCTGACAGGTGCCTCGCTCAGCTTCCCTGTTCCCTGTTCCAGCAGCAATTAGCTCGTTATCGTGCTTGTGCTGTATGTTTCTTTTTTCCTCACAAACACTTCAGTTAAACGTAAAGTCAAGGTTAACATTTCGATGTTTTGATCCATGTTGTTTAACTGTTACTAGTAACCTCTTTTAGCTTCGTTATAGCTTCAAACAGTACCGACATTTCAGTTATTTAGGGGCATCAGTTAAGCTCAGTCGTTAGAGCTGCTTCCCCGTGTGCAGAGCTACAGTCCACATCGCAATCGTCCTCAGGTTGGAGTCCTGGCCTCGACCCATTGCCCTCCTACCTACATTTCTTGCCTCACCCCAGCTGTCCTGTCAACTAGGGCAAGTAGGACAAAAAATGTATTTCAGTCATTTATATTGAGAAAGAAAGTTCAGTAGGTACAACAGGTGTCTCATAAAGTAAAGTCCTTGATGCACTGGTTACTGGTTTGACTCCCAACCCAAAACCATTTTGTGCATGTCACTCCCCACTCTTCTTCCCATCTCTCTTCAGTTGTCACATCATTAAATTCAAAAGGCCAGTGAAAAGTCTTGTGAAAAATTGTGGATTAATTGTGAAAACAAATAACCCAATGATGAAACAAATTATGAGTCACTCACAACCACAGTGGGCTCCAACTTGTATGAAAGGTGCTTTTAGGTCATAGCTATGGAACTCAGCCCCTCTGCTCTGAAAAAGAAACAAAATTACAGACGTTTGATTTGAGTCATCAATCACCTCCTTGAGAAAAGCTAAAATTCCTACGTTGAACGTTTGTGCTTAAATTACAGTTATTAGCGTGGCTTGTGTCTCTCTTTTGGTATGAAGATGAAGTCAGACATTGGCTGAAGTCATGTGGGCTGAGAGCAAATTTAATTCAAACCCCGTCTGTGTTGTCCCGGCAGTCATAAAAGATTATTGGATGTCTGCTTTGACCTTTGAGCTCAGCAGTTGCTGTAGGTTCTGTCTTAACACCCTCTGCAGTGTAAATGGCCCTGTCGCTTTGTGTTGTGAAATGTGCTGCCTAGTAAAGTCAGTTACAAACACGTTCATAATCCAAATGATCAAACAGCGTGACAAACTGTTGTAACAGTGATACAGACTGATAAGAGGGGAGAGTTTGCTTTACGGTTTACTCTCATGAATGACGTGTCGGTGCACTATAACCAAGTGCAAACACTCTTTCAACATGTAGAAGTGAAATAGAATCGACTGTATATAAAGATGGACGATGTGCCTCCACCTCCTCCTGTTGTGTAAAAGTGAAGCCCCCTCAAATGATGCTAACAGTGCTATTTTGGATGGCTCAAACTGTTTTTGGCTTCACTTTTGGTGAGCTGTTATGTTGCCCATCTTTTTATGCAGTCTTTGTGTTAGAGTGACCAGGCTGACTCTTACTCAGGTCTGATTCAGTTAGATCGACTGTGTCAGTTTCCAACAGCTGCCCAGGAAATGAGAGCATTAGAGCGCTGGGGATGAATCACTCCATCTGAAAGTGCTCGATTTAACTCCAGCCACTTCCTTTAGCCCCTTAGCTGTCGTTTGGAAATTCAGCAGCATGCAGCCAAGTCTGGACGAGACCCACAACTCAACACACTTGACAAAAAGGAAAAGACTCTGCAAGGTTTTCCCAAATGACACTAAATGTCAGCAGATTACTTGACACTTGACCTCTGTGAATGCTTTCTCAAGTGTTACTTGTCACGGAGCCGCTTCAACAGGATGTATGGCTGTAAGGGTGGATATTGCTGCTTGTAGAAACCAAAGATGTGCAGGCACAATGCTCTTAACATCAAACAATGTGCTGTTGTACTTTGGTCACCGAGGGACTCTCATTCTTATTCAGCCTTCTTCAGTGTTTAAGCTACAAGTGTTGTCATATTTTAGAGACATCTTGTCATTACAACAGTAATTACAGCATATCGGATCTGGAAATGAAAGGTTTATATTCTGTAAATGTTCTAAAACTAGGTTCATTTACAAAATTACTACACTAGAGTAAAAGCCTTAGTATGGTGGATTTACCCTCCACACTGGTATTTCCCTTTTAAGCCACATCATACTGCGCTACATCAAAGAGGAAAGTTTTGTACTCATTATTGTGCCAAAAAAAAAAAAAGAGTCTCTCCTTGCGATGGATCCATAGAATTAATATGCAAATCTTTCTTTAAAGATTTATTTTTGGGCTTTTTGAGCTTTTAATGGAGAGATAGGACAGTGGATAGATTCAGAAATCAGGGAGAGAGTGGGGAATGACATGCAGGAAAGACTATAGCCTCCATACATGGGGCACGCGCACTAACCACTTCACCACCAGCGCCCCATATGCAATTCTTTCTGAGCAAACTTACTGAGCTTCATAGTGACCCAGGATTGTAATGTTACAGTTCACCCTCCCTGCTCTCATATTTATTTTGAACAAAAAAACATCTGAAACAAACTGTACAGCATCATCTAAAACAGCAGGCAGCCAGAGTAAGCAAGCAGCCTGTTAATATAGAGGTACATTAAGCAGATAAAAAAGGCAAATATTTTACTTCTTAATTGGTGGAAGCAAAAAACAAAGATATATAAGGGAGTGGATGTTGGTCCTACACCCATCAGGTGGCAACAAACTGGACTTAAAACCAGCCAAAGGGTTGTTTTAACTGCTGGATATGTAAGAGCAAAACTATTGGCTAACAAGTAAGTCCTTTTAACTCTAAATATTTCAAAGGGATGTACAATTGCTTATGAATCCAGCTTGTGCTTCTGTGTCCTCGTGTCACAGACAGAACAAATCCCCCGCTGAGATGAGTCCAAAGTCTCATTGTTTCCGCCGTTTAGATCAGGCAAATTATTGACAAGGGTGGACTGCACTCCAAACCCCCCCAAAACAAAAAAATGCAGGAAACTGCACAAGTATGGTAGGAACATGAAAATTCAACGTCCTCTGAGGAATGTTTGTGACCTCCTCAGAACAATTGATAAAGGAGCGGCTGTGGTGATTACATGATGTGGATTATGCAATAGCATCCGTGGCTGAGGACCAAACTAAATGTTTGACATACCTGAAGGAAATTTGTTGTTTCTAGGACAAATTTGGACTGATTACACAGCTTGTTATCAGAGTTTATTGAACAATATCATATTTTGCACCTTTGAGCCATGTGAGCAATCTTTTGTTTGTGGTTTAAAGCTCCAAATTCATATTTCATAATACAAAAAAAACCTTCAGCGTGCGTTGTATGTTAGTATTTCGGGTGTGGCTCAATGAGCTGGCACTACACCTTCTGGTTTTATGTCTTCTTATATGGCCCTGTTGCACATCTTGTTGCAGCGTTGTGTGAACTGTGGGCAAATTGTAAAACACAAACCAGTGATGATGGAGAACAGCTAATAAAACCTCTACACCCTTAATGAGGCCGTGGCTGTAAAAAAAAAAAAAAAAGAAGGCCAACACAAGGGTTATATTTGTGCTCTGGGCTCAAATGGGGGAGAGAAATGCCAGCCTCACCCTGTTCCCTCCCTCACAGAGGCTACACTGTCTCTGATAAGTACGACACAATGATGCCAGACACTGTCTCACCCACAGCTGATTCCTCCATAAAAGCCTCTCCTCGTGTCTTCTAACTTTTTTTTTTTTCAGTGCTCCTCATGCATGAGAGCGTCAGGGTGTGCCTTTGTACCCAAAGCGTTTTATTAGAATGAGAGAACGCAGATGAAGGATGTTACGTGCGGTGTTGTTGAATGCTGCAGAGCAGGTGAGCGTCGTCGCACAGGTATGCTTCTGATCGCACATGCACACCCATTAATTTGAGGCTTTGGTTACACGGGGCTGTTTGTCTTTTAGGTATTAGTGTCTCAAAGACGCTGAGCTGCCTTTATCTCTTCGGTGTCTGTACTGTACGTGGATTGAGACACATCCTGTGGGCTCAGTCTGATAATTTCTCACCTGTAGATATTTCTCTTGTTAGCGTTAAGAATTGAAAGATGAATGAACTTTGGCTGATGTCACGAAGTTATTTGTCTAACATTTGAATAGTGACTTGTGCTTCTTTAGTTGTGTGTGTTCTCATTGTCTGTGGTTTGTGTTGGCACAACAAAACTATTCAACACCTTAAAGTCAAATGTGGTCATGTTTACAACGCTAATGTGACCACGAGAGCTCAGATTGACCAAAAATTGTTGTTTAGTTACCTGTTTTGTTATCAACTTGTTAATTATTAATTTATCTCTTATAACTGATGTATCTAGAGATGATCTGATACACATTTTGTCTTCCTGATACTAATTCTGATTCCAAGTCTGAAGCATTGGCCCATGCAGATACTTCTTTGATACTATGGTGTTAAAAATAAAATACACATTATTGTTATTCTATTACTGTATGTCTATATGAAATTGACCTGGCTCGGTACACTACATAAATCCTGAAATAGAAACATGTGTAGCTAATGATAGCAGTAGTTTAAAACTTCTTTATTGTGTTTTTACTGGATTGATTATTTTGACCTTAGATTAAAAGGTAGCAACTGATTTTACCAAGAAAAAACTTTTCTGAAAATCTGAAAAATATGCTGTGCAGTGTGAGATGCTCAAACATTTAATGCTTCATGCTATCAGTAGCTATCTGTGAACTTTACTCCCTGCGAGCATGTGCTGTCCTTTGCAATTATCTATGATAATTTATATGACATCAGTTTTATTTGCTCCTCTCATACAGTCGTTTCTATTGTCAGTAAGATTGTCACAATACCAGATTTTTTTACCAGCTGTTCTGTCGTCACAACAATAACAACAACAAAAAAGTCCCTGGCACCCGAATATCTGGGACGTCTAGGTTTTTACAACCACAAACTGCGGGGAAAATCCTGCACACTTATTAAATTGCACAAATATGCTAGCAATGGTTTTGCTCAATTAAGACGGTCTTTTCCACTTTTCCTCTGCTCTCTGTAAAATGGGGTTCGGGTTAAACGTAATGTTTGTGTGTATTCTAAACTATGCAGTTTGACCCGGCGTAGTCACCACATCTTCAGCTCTGGATTTATCTATTCACGTTGCAACTCATAGTTACTTTCTGTGCAGCTGCAGTGAAAAGTTTTGCCTTTTTTTTCCGCATTATGTGATTTAACTCTGGCAGAACACAGTAAGTGTTTTAGTGTCTTTCTTCAGTCTTCGCATTTCTGCTAGAAATTCATGGAAGAAGGGTTTCCCCGGCTGGTGAAGGATTGGTTGTCCCTCATCCTTTCACCTGCTTGACACAAGATTGGGGGTGTGAAAGTTTGTGTTAGCAATGCAGAGGTTGAGGCTCACAGCTGAAATGACTCTCCTGTTAATCCGTCAAACTGAGGGATTTCCTGTCACTTACTGAATTTACACTCGTCCGTCAAATCTTTAAAGAGCCCTGAACTGTCTTTTTCTGCATGATGAATAGAACTGTTTCACCCTTTTAACATCAGAAATAGACTGAAGGGGAATAGTAGAAAACATTATCAGATCATTTCGACCTCATCTGTTTGATGTGGTGTCTATGAAGTTTCTAGTTAAATAAAGGTGGAGTTTGTTCAGAACATTTCACTCTCCCTTAACTGCTATAACGTGCAAGATACACAAACACAACTCGCTTTCTTCTTTCAGCAAATTAAGTCACAAAACCCTAATGCGGTTATTTTCCTGTTCATAATGTTTTCATTGATGTTATTCCCATGCCTGTACTCTCTGTGCAGAACTTGTGTGACGTTCTGCTGCTGATCGTGGAGAATCATATGAGCACTCAGCTGATTCTTACAGAATACAGAAAAGTCCCGCGGCTCTGCAAGGCTATGAAAATAGCCCTTGTGTATTTTCTCTTCCGTTCATCTATTACCACGAGCCATAAATGAGAATTACGAGAAGCGGTGTGGTTGTAGTTTAGGGAATATAGCTCATTTTCTTCTTGGACTTGGCTGCCGCTGCTATAATCTTAGACTTTGTGACTGCGCTCCAAGCCACGCAAGAAAGGCCATTCTTTCCCAGGGCTCTTTTATTGGGCATTTAACTTTGCAATATGCTAAATTGGTGAACATCCAGTTCAGTTTTTTTTTTACCATTCTGAATTAGCATTTGGACGCCCATGGTGTGAGATGACGCACACTGGTGAGAAAGTTGACCCGCTTCTCGGCGAGTTATAATCTCTCAGCGTTGCAAGAAGTGCTAAGATCCTTTGTTTGAGTTGAAGTTTTTAACAGATTTCTCTTCAGAGGAAGCTTCTTCTTTAAAAAGTTGTTGCAGAGCTCAACTGCAGTTCAAATAAAAAATCATGATGTACTTTGAGCAAGTGTGATAGAACTTTTTAAAGCACCACGATGTAAAACGACGATGTAAAGGGATGACTGACAGTGATAGCTATACAGAATCTGCATCACCCTCAAACTTCAAGGAGCCAGATTCAGCTCATTGCTCAGATATTTGGCCCACACCTTTATTGTTTCTCTCTCACACAGCTCTCACAGTTATCATGTTGGCTAAAGCAGGAAGCTGAGTGCAGCATAAAAGCCCTAAAAAAAACCTACTACTTCTTTACACCAAAGATATGAGGAAAGTAAACAATATTCCTAAAGGGACATGAATACAGATATAAGTTGCAGCCACGCTCATCCTCACTAAAGCTTGAAAATACATATTGGCACCTGAACCTGTTTGTTTGATTGACAGGCATGAACTTTAGGTATTAACTTGACACGTGCATCACATTTTCAGCAGGTGCCTCCGTTACATTGCATGTTAGAAATGGGTAGAAGACCCCTGTAGCTCCTGTGTAAAGTGGCATGTGTGACTATTGCATTACCACATGATAGCAGGAATGTGTAGCATGCACAAGGGGATGTGCTGCAGACTGTATATCTTCCTCTGTCACCGTTATGGTTGCCGTATGTACTCAAGCTGTTTATCTCTGTTTATTGACCTTTTTTTATAGACACTACAGTCCGCTTTGGTGACAGGGACACAATGTACATAAGTTAAAGGTTGAACCAGGCATGCAGGTTGACACTGTGGGCTTTGTGTGGCTTCACAGCAGCAACGCTAAGCTGACATTTTCCAGGAAAAGTGATTTACTGACTGCCAGGTCAACTGTCAAACCCCAGAAATATGAGTGAAATTCTGCATGACCCCGGTAGCACGCGAGGGGCTTTATTGCTTGTTCCAACAGTGAACCCTTGTTTGGTATTCACATGTTTAGTTAGACCTAATTAGTTCCATCATTATTAGAAATCAGACACAAAAACACCTTTTGTAACTCTTAACTTCGACACTTTTTCCACATTTGCTTCATTTTGTAATTAGAGTTAAAATGCACACGCAGAACTTTATTTTATGGCTTGAACTGTTTTTTTTCTTCCGCAATGTGTGTTTGTTTTTCTCCCAGCCTTTGTTTTGTGTGAGGGTGAGTGAAGGGCTGGCAGTCGTCTGGATTGTGCTCTCACTTTCCAGCTCTTTCACTGCCCAACACACAGAGACCCAACAAGCATGCCCTCTGTTCTTTTATTGTCATATTCCCTCTCTCTCACACACTCACACCTCTGTGTTTTCTGCTCTTTCTCTCGCAGGGATCAAGAGACCAACAGGAGGCTGAAAAATGTGAGTGGAAAAATAGTTGTGTTTTTTATTTTTCTGTGAACCTTGGCCCGACATTTGACAGTAATAAATTATAATTTAGCTTCAGTTGCAGTTCTGTTTATGTGTCAGTGGAGAATAAAGGGGGAACTCCACAGATTTAATGCATCAAAGTCTGGTTACAGGTGTTGGCATGTTCCACATGCATGGAAAAATGTGGCACATAACATATGGGACTCCAGAAGGAAAATCTGATTAATTGCCTCCAGTGATGTCAGTCGAGTCAGCATCAGTTAAAGCTGAAGTAATAAAAGATCTGCATGGCCAGCATCTTCTCGTGTCCCTATGCTACCAGATCAACCGTATTCAGCCCCAACAAGTGTAAAACACAGTTGACTCTCCAACTCAATTTGCATGAGATAAGTTGCATTGTGGGTGATGTAGGCGTCAAGGAGGAAGACTGGTGGAAAAATTATAAACCTGAGTATGATTTCTGAGAAGTTGTGTCCTTTTTTTCCAAAACTGTTCAATTGATTGTGAATGAGAGTAGTACTTTACTTTATTGATTTAACACGTTTTTTTTAACCCTTGGTTCGTTTTGTAGCTCTGTATTGATGACATTTAAAGTGTTATTCACATATTTTTTTTAAACTACTAAGTACATGATGATCACATTATATTTTGCTTTATTGCGAAATGTGTTTTTTTTTTTAACACTGCAGAACTTTGTCGCCTGTTTCTCACCTTTCCAAAAATACCTCTAAAGAACTGCCTCATTAAAAGATAACACTTCAGCAGCTTTAACATTAAGAACACAGTCTAGAAAGGAGGGTTATAATTCTTTATTTTGGATAAAGAAATATTGAACCCAAGGGATGATATCTTAAAAGAAAAATTATTTAGTTCAACATCCTGCCCCGAGACATTTATCCTGACACGCCCCCCCCCCCCCTACATTTTCAGATATCAATATCTGGTCTGTATATTTGAAAAACCCTTTAACCCAATAATGATATGAAAGTGTTTAAAATGCTCTCGTTATGGATTATTTTATCTCATAAGTGTTACATTAGCCAAAGGTTGTTATTTAAATGTTCATGTTGAAAGTTAAAGTGTAAAATTATATCAAAGCTCCCTCATGTGCTCGCTCACTTTTTTCCCTGCATCGTTCTGTGTACAGTCCAACTGACACATTTATCATTCTCTTACTAGGATGATGAACAATCAAAGAGCTGACATGTCAGTTTGAAATGTGTTGGTGTAACAGAAGGACAAACATCCTTGATGAAGCTCTGATTGTTTGCTGTAGAGCCGCATATTTACCTGTGTAGCCTTAAAATGCACACACACAAACAACAACAGAGGGTTCTGGATGAGCCTGGAAACACGAGCAGGGGCATGGGGATGATATCACCTTGTGTTTGTGTAGAGCTGCAACTATAACAATCACCTGCTATAGTACCACCACCCAGAACATTCATCAGTAAGGGGAAAGTAGCGCTGTAATTGGATGTAATATTTCTGGTAGTGATAATACATTTCAGGATATGGACTTTTTTTTTTTTAAATAAGCTGTTTGTTTTCCTCTCTCCAGGTATTGATCACCATTTTCTGGCTGGGTAGAAGAGCTCAAAGTGACCGTTTCTATGATGGACCTTACCTGAATTTTAAGGCATTTGAGGGATTGCTAGGCACAGCACTATACAAGGTAAAACTTTTCACAATAAGAGTGATAATAATTTCATTTTGCACTCATTTTTATGTGTACTTTTATGGAACAAAAGTTAAATTTTCTTGTAGAAACCGCAAATAACATAAGTGAAATTCTCTTTAAACGCCGCTGCCAAGTATTTTTCCATATCCTCCTTGGTATTCAGATTATGTGCAGTAGAATGGCTGTTAAAGACCGCCGAGCCTCGCATTGCTGGCCACTCAAACGAAAGCTGTTTTAAGTCATAAGCAAACCTGATCCCTTGACTCAGCTATTTTAATCTTGTTTGCAGCAAGTTTGCGTAGCATGCATGTGAAAAGTGTCTTCTTTTCCTCCCCCCTGCTCATGCTAGTGTTGAATTTGGCACCTTGCGTTCACATAGATTTATAGGTGGTTGTGTGCAGGGCCTCTATAATTCAACAGACTACCGGGATTTTCAGTAACCGCAGTCGGTTTTGACGCGTTCGTGTACGTTTGGCTTCGATAATCCAAGTTCACAGGCACTGGGTTTTGGGTGGGATTTAGTTTGTGGAGTTGTATTGTCTGGTAGAGTTCAACAGATTAACGATCTGAAAATCATTTTCTCTTCAAAGTGGCTGACAAGTTTGGACATGTGGCATGCCGCTTGGAGCGCTTATATAAAAGGAAACAAGTTTTACATGTAGTAAATGCAGTCATCAAGAGGGCATTGAACTCGGCCCTTTTTTTGTTTTGACAGATTTGTCAGCAAATAGAAAACAATGAGGTCATTCGAGGGAAAATTTCAGCATTACACATTCCCCCCCTCATAGACAGTATAGGAGCCCATGTTTACACACACTGACTTTGGGAGGCCCGAGCTGCAAAGAGTTCACACTCTACCTGGGAGATCTGTCATGAACCACACACGTAGCAGAGCTAAATATTGCAATTGGCTCCCTATTATCTGACTGTGTGATTTCTCTGTGTGTGTGTGTGTGTCTGTGTGTGTGTGTGTGTGTGCATGAAAGGCTCTGCAAGAATCATCCAGCCAGAAAGGCAACAACACCCGAGACAGCGGTTTTGGAGAGAGTTGGTACTCAGAGCGAGAGGAGCTCCACCAACTGAGAGGAGAAGAAGACGAAGAAGGAGGAGGAGGAGGCGGAGGCGGACACAGGAGAGACGACTCCCTCGACAGCTTGGACTCTTTAGACTCCAGACCCCTCAGCATCTCATCCGACACCACTCTCAAAGGCAGCAGTGAGGGTAGGAGACGTCATGTCATTTGTATCAAAACACAAACAGACGCTTTTAAAATCGAGACACAGCTTCTGTAACTCTTCCTGACCCTGTTTTTCATCTTTCTGAAACTGACTTTCTGCCATATTTTCTTCATTTTTATACTTGTATTTTTGGGATGCACTTGAACGTCTTCGCAGTTTTCTCTCATAAAGTGTCCAGACTTGGACTTGAACATCAAACATTCGCAAAGAGGAAAGAAATGCAGCATCAGGGCCAGAAAGTTGGCTCCTATTTGTGAAAACAAACACCTATCGCCATCTAGTGGTGTTTTTTTGAAGTTTCATATTTTCAGTGAAAATTCACACCAAGTCCCCAAGGAAGTAGATATAATAAATCAATGCTGAAGTGCCCGGCTATGTTCTTGTTTGAAGACAAATATACGCTTTGAGAGAGGGGAAGGGCTGGTCAGTAACCCCCCTCCCCCCCCCTCCCTGCCGCCCCCCTCCAAGAGGGACGCAGTGAAGAATTCCTCAGCCGTCCACACCGCCTTGTAAATGAGGAGGTCTGCGATCCCCACCCTGCACCCCTCTGTTACTCCTCCAGAGTCAACACACAACACACTCCCCTTCCTCTGTCCTCTATTCTCTCCTCCTTTGTCTCCTTTTCAGCTACTTCATTACTTTATCAGACCCCTCTCGTCTCCTCTCTCTCACACCTGCTATATTTCCCCCACTCTTGTTTGTGCTCCAGGTTGTTGCAGTGACACCGAGGTGGACTCCGTCTTCAAGATGTCCGAGAACAGGGACGGTATCAGTTACCGCCGGTCGGCATCCATCACACCAAAAGCCACCACGCCGTTTAACCAGTTCCTGCCCACTAAAGACAAACAGTCGGGCTACGTGCCTGCGCCGCTGAGGAAGAAACGGGCCGAGCGCAACGATGACAACCGACGCAGTTGGGCCAACCCCACATACTCGGAGGAGGAGGGACCTCTCACCAGGTACCGTCAGAATACACACAGCTGTGAACACTTTGAAGCTGATAAAACTGAAGAAAACAAAAGTTTTTTTTTATGCACAAATCACGAGTGTGTGCTCCAAATACTTTTGTCTTTACATTGTCTCCTCTCTTATCACTGTTGGTGTTTGTGCTGCTGTTGTGTGGTCTGCGAATTGTCGCCGGTGTTGTGTTTCATTTTGCTTCCCTGTGGAATGACAACCTCAGCGAAACAGGGCCGGCCCCCGACTGGTACGACAATGTTCAAGTACCCCAGAGCGCATTGCCCGCGACTCATCTACAGTGTGCCTACGAGTACGAAAGCGGCAGCGACTCGGACGCGGATCGCCCGGACCCGGATCTCGTCCTGGATGACCTGGCCGGCAGGCGCTTCCACAGCCCCTCCCCGGCTCCTCCCACCAACTTCGCCTTGCCCATCAGTCCCGTGGCGATGGGATCGGCAGCCGGAGGTAGAGGAGGCACCTGGCCGAAGGTCACTATGAGTTCCAATGTTGCCCCCCAACAGAATGTGACCTTCCACAGGTCAGAACATGCAGCGACGGTGTGACTTTGATGTGCCTTGCCTGATGAAAGCAAAACGCTTGCCTTGTCCTCAGTTTGCATGGTTAAATTAAACCATGAGCGACGTCTTTGGTCGTTGTTTGCTGCCTCTAACCGAGTTTGAAAGACCGTTTTTTGGTTTTCTGTTTGAGTTGTTTGATTTAAGCTTCAGCACTTCCTTTTTTTTTGCTCCTTCTGAAGCTTGGAGGAGTGATTTGAGTTGGCCACGCGGCTCAAATCAAATGTTGCCTCAGTTTCATTTTTGGTTTGAGCTTGCACTGGTTTGCTAACCCTTGCGTCATCTTACTTGAGATTGTAGTGCTCAAGGAATATGCGTGACTGCCGTGCTGTGCAGCTGCTGAGAAAATTCTTCTGACATGTGTGATTGGCTGTCTCTTCCGAGCAGCAGCGCCTTCAGCAGCGGGGAAATGCAGCCCCAAAAACACAGCTCCGTGAGGGTGGACCACCACCGGGCCGTGTCGGCCGACAGCCTGTTCAGACAGATATACGATGACTCTGAAGATGAGGACGATGAGGAGGGCTACGCCGACCCGGTCCAAGACGATCTGTACGCACGCAAGATGGGCCTCAAACCCCAGCCTGCCGCCACTGCGTCCCATGACAAGTTCTTGCCCAAGTTCTGGACTCCTGAAGAAGACGTTCACATACAGAAAATCAAACTGGGCTCTCAGAGGAGACCCTGGTACAAGAAGATGCAAGGCTTCAGGTGTGTGAGGGAAGCAGAATCCAGAATTATATAGAAAGTATCTCAAACATACTCAAACTTTACATTGTTCTTAAATCATAGATTATATAATTCTCTGCTTCTTGTACAATCATGTCTTACTTTTCTACCTTACACTTGGTTAAAGGCTTTATATGTGATTTTTCACACTTAAATATAATAGAAATCAAGTATATCCTCTGAAAATAACTCTGAGTCATGACTGTCTACAATGGGTGTAACACCCGAGTCCCACTGTCTGTGATGCTTTCAGAGTTTTCCCGAGTCCTATCTTCAGTTTGTTTACATCGCCCGGACGGCCGGCTGACTCCTCCCCTCGTGTATAAAAGTTGTTTAATTGAGGGACTAGAGAAAAGAAGAATAACATACTGTACTCACTGCTTAACTGTGTTTCTAGATCACGCTCATTTCGGGTAAATTTACATGCAGTGTGAAGATACCAGCATAATAAAGATAGCTAGCATTAGCATGCTAACACAACAATGCAGCGCGAGTTGTTTTGGTTTCATGCTGGTGCTCAAGAGCGACATCTGCTGGACGAAAAAATCGCATATAAAGCCTTTAAGTTCAATTTGCATGCAAAAGCCTGACAATCAAAATTTGGGTTTCTGTCATTTATTCCAATTTCTGTCCAGATGCATCCCACTTACCTTTCTTTTCTCTTCCTCCTATCTATCCCCCTGCGCCCTCTCATCTGCTTCCGTACCCCCTTTTCCCTTCCCTTTCCTTTGTTCCTCGCTGTCCTCGGCTGTAGCTATAAGAAGTCGGGCTCTTCGTCAGACGAATCGGACTGCGACATCAGTCCCTGGCTCTCCTCTGCCCCCTCTCCCTCTCACACCCACACACACGAGGCCTCGGCTCACACCACCACCCTCGTTGTGGGGAAAAGGTCGATACAGCTGCATGATTGTGACCATGAAGGAATGTTTTAGGGCTTTTTGGATTTATTTGGAAGCGACATAATTTGCTCCTGTCGGGGGCTGAATATCTGATGAGCTTCTTTCTAATACACTAATGTTAAAATAAAGCTGAAGGTTGCTGTGACATGCTTTATAACGCTGCGTGCTTCACTGACCTTAGCAGAAAATAGGCTGCGTCTCAACATTTTACTATTTTTGTTACAGCCTATTTTAGATTTGTTTTTACAGCTACTAGTAATGCCTTTTTTTTCCGTAGCAGATTCTTTAAAAAATGTCTGATTTGATCGACATGTTTGAATCAAATATCCTCTCTATGGCTGCTTTAAGTATCTCTTCCTTCCTTTTTCTTCACCTGCATGCACTCATCACCTCTCTTTCCTTCTCTCTCCTTCTGCCCGCCCTGCAGTCCTCACACCCAAGCACACTCTCCCCCACAGCTCCCCAAGATACAGCCCCCTCTGTTACTGACCCCGCCCCTGGTATTCCCTCCAGTGGACCCCGCCTCGGGTCCCAGACTGGTCAAATGTGAGAGGTGGCCCCTGCTCGGGCGGCAAGACCCCCGCGAGCCCCTAGATCCCTTCGATTATGAGAGCATCATCCCCGACTTGGAGAACGATGACATGTTTGCCAGGCGGACTCTGGCCTTCCAGTCCAACACGGACTTGGCGATGATGAAGACCAAGCTGACGGCCCGTCGTCCGCTCTACACGTCTGAGCCGCAGCTCAACATCGTCACGCAACGCCACGCCGACGCCAGCACCGAGGAGAGCGAATTCCCCGACATCGAGCAGGACGATGTGGTTTATCGAAAGGAGAAAACGCAGCAGGAGCAGCGGCCGCTCTCCGGAGCCCCCGACAACTACGCCCCTATGCCCGTCCCAGAACCATGGGCACTGCCTCCGGATCTCAAAGCCCGCCTCCTGTGCCCGCCGTGCCCTCTGACCAAAGAGGCAGGAGGAAGTAAACAGGTTGAGAACGAAACGCGTCCGAAAACAGATGACATGCTCGTCCGGAAATTTGGGGTTGGTTCTGATAAGAACTCACTCAGAGGCTCGTCAGCCAATCAGATGACGCCCTCAGTGCCTTCCTCCCGTAGCGAGGGCGACCTGCAAAAATGGCAGGCGATCAGGGAAGCCAGTCAGCTGAGATACAAGAAGAAGCTTTTGGTGGAGAGACTGGCTGCTCTGAAGTCATAAAAAAGTCATTTCTGTAACTGTTCTCCTCCCGTCGTAGCTTTTTCTTCCGTTTAATTTTCAGTTTTTAATCGTTTTCGGTTTGTTTCAGTCTCAAACTATATTTCCTGTCTGATGGTGAAGTGGTCTAAACGCATGTCGATCTAACTTGTATATGACTGATATGAAGGCTTTCACAGTGACAAAAAGGGAGTTTTATAATATTTGGTCTTCTTTGTGAAGACTTAAAATGTTCCTTCAGCGTTCACTGGAACTGTAATTTCAGCAAAAACTGCGACTAAAGGAGCAAAACTTCTTTTTTTTTTTAAATCTATTTTCCCTGTCAGAGAAAAAACAAAACAAGGAATTGTGTGCAAATGAAAGAAAAAGGTTTATTAGGGTTTTCTGCATGATTGGAATGTTGTTGGTTTTACTTTAGCGACACATGGTATGGTTATGCTAAGAGGATGGATAGACAACGTGATTTTGTTCATCCTGAGCATTTTAGAAACAAACCCACTCTCTACATTTTATCTTTTGGTTTCATTTCTCTTATCGGAGCGAGTTTGTCTGTGAATGAACAAAATATTCAAGCTTAATAAAGGAAAATCCGAGACTTAATGACCTTGTGATGGATGCATTAAATTGGCCACTTGTTGACCTCACATTACACGTATCTGACCACAGCACCGGTGTTGTTTTTTTTCCACAGCAGAGGAAACTTCACACTGACATGTAAAGCTCAAAGTGCAGCATGCATGTGAGTGTGGAAAGGTTCAAGCGTCAGTAATATCCAAACATTACGTCCTGAACACACCGACAGCAACAAGCGGGGGGCAATTACATTACAGTCTTGTGTGTTAAACCGACATGAAAGCTTTTAGAAATTCCACACTGCTCTGAAAGAAGATTGGGACTTGTGGACTCCATAGTTACCCTGAAACACAAATCTGTACTGCAGTGTTTGCACATGAGCAGACACACACAATCACGCACAAAGCAACCATTTAAACCTGAGTCAATGCCATCTGGGTTTACTTCACATCCATATGTGAAGCCATGTGTCCACTGACATCATGATGGAGTCTCAAGAAAGGCCGCATTGTTTAGAGAAAGATACAAACACACCTCCGCAGCCAAATGCAAAGGAAAGGAAAGCTGATACTGTAAGCCTACTATAAGCACACCTTAAAGGGTAATTCTAGTATTTTCTGGGTGATTGGCTCATTCCAAACGGCTAGTAGTTGGTATTAAATTTGCTACTGTAGGTTGCTAGACAGCAGCTGTAATGGCTGAAACAGAATCTTTGGGCTCAGATTGTTATTCTAAGTGTCTGAAACTTTACAGGAAATGGATGCATAGAGAAATATCTCATTTTGACAAAGAGTAAGATCCTTTTTCAACCAGTACTGGACGTTACATCGCACCCACAAAAAAACCAGACTCCATTGACGAAACTGGACATTTTACCTTGCAGAACATGAGAGTTGCTGCTCCACTATTGCTCCGACTTTTAAGTCTTCTTGTACTGTTGTTTTACGTGTTTTAAAGGCTAAGCTTACATCCCTCACAACACAATAACATAGACACAGACTAGTAGCACTGGTGGTTGCAGCGCTGCTCGATCAGCAACTCCTGTGTTCTGTAAGGAAACCACCTTAGTTCTTCAAAGGAGTCTGTCGGCTTTGAAAAGAACTAAGTAGAACAGCAAAAATGGATCCTTTCTGAAACTGAGGGGCTATTTCTGTAGAGATTATTTCTACCATGACACAATTTCAGACTGTAGGTGGGAAAAAAAACAACCTTTTATTGGATGTGTTCGTATTAGTTACATTTTCCCCTAAGGAAAAGATGACAGCTATTACAGCTTTTTTTTCAAGCTGCTAGCTGATTGATGCCAACTATTGGTGCTTTTTTAAAAATTGTTTTGTACATAGAAGTCATTTAGTTTAGTCCCCATAATATGTACGAATATGGCACATGTCTAAATGTGCTGGAATTCCCCTCTAAACTCTAAAACCAGCTGAGTCATGTGGTTTATTGGTTTATTTACGTACAATTTGAACTTGGGGATGACCCAGTCTGAGAGTCACTTCCAGCTCTTGACCAGACACTTCCAGACTCTCTGTGAAAGACCTTTTGTGCAGAAAAAGTGACTTTGTCGTGTGTGTGTGGTTCTCTCCGGTTTCCCAGACAGGACCAAACTCAAGACAGTATCGAAGGGTGAGTTGATACGGGCACCCAGGAATGTGGCACGTTTGCATTCGCTCTGGTCTCTTACAGTTGCACCTCACTGACCTCCCCCCCTTTGCTTTTGTGCTGCTCTTCTCACTCTCTAGCTGCTAAATGCTGACACACAACACTGTGTATTGTAAGGCACAGGGCCAAGTTCATGGTGGTGGGAGGGAAGGGGGGGTTCAATGCTCCACACCACAAAGCTCTATTGACAAAGCAACAAAGTGAAAAGATGCAAACAAAAGCATCCCACTGGGTCATTTACCATTACTGCAGTGTCTCCCTGTGGGAGTTATGACCGAGCACTGTCCTTAGTGCCCTGTTAGCAATGTGAGAAAGGTGTAAATATCATCAGGTAAGTGAAAACATGTTGTCAGTTTTGAGCTCCGCATGGTGGGAAGGCTTGATATACATATTACTAACAGATTGAGCTTACATCACCTAACAGTGGGTTCAGCTGTTTGCTGTGTTTGGAAACTAACTCATGGTTGCGGTTTAAATGTCTAATCCAATTTATTTTCAGCAACAGTGGGGTTAAAAGGTGGAATTTAATCTGACTTTTTGGAGTTTAAATGTTCTTCCCCACATTTCATTTGGCACATTGGTGCATGCATTGCTTGGAGTGGTATAAATTTTGTTTAACCTTTTTTTTTCAGCTTTGGGTAAAGCTTCTGCAAAGATTTGCAAACTAAACATCCCGTGGCCATCTGTACTACTCCTGCTGCTGCTGCTGCTGCTGCTGCTGCTGCTGCTGCTAAGGGCTTTTTATTTCAACTATTCTCTTTCCACAGGAGTAAATCAACAAGCGATATCTTCGATACCACGCCCGTCGTCAGACAGGCCCGTTTTGAAGAGCTGCAGAAATATCGCCAGCAGATAAAGGAGAGTGACGACAAGTGGCAGGATGTGAGTAGAACTGTTTTGTTTGGGGGTTTTTTTACACACAAACGCTGAAAAGGTACCACAGTTTTGTTAGAAGCAAGAAGTGAGCACATGATCTATGGGATCTGTGCTGCAGTCAGGAGTGCAGGTGTTGTGGTGTCTGAGGGGTGAACGCAGAGTTTGTTGTAGATAGAAGCCAGAGATGGAGGCAGACGCTGTTTGGTGCAGCACTGCCC
Organism: Labrus bergylta; assembly: GCF_963930695.1. NCBI lineage: Eukaryota > Metazoa > Chordata > Actinopteri > Labriformes > Labridae > Labrus > Labrus bergylta. The sequence continues at coordinate 4,895,590 of NC_089207.1, read as the reverse complement.
TCTGGCTATTGACTGTCCTCATTTCCAGTTCACCCTGCTTATGACTGGAAACACTGCAATCTGTTAATACTAATATTTTAATTCACGTCAAATAAGCGTTTCAAGGGAGTATAGAATGTTGTAAGACAGAGAGGGTAGGACAGGAACAAGATTGGATGTCAAACTGGGGTCAAGTTATTTTTGGACAATACATTGCGGTCATGCTCTACTTTTAATAGAAGTTGTACGTTATGAATGATTATTTGTAAGCAGAGATTTAAAGATGAATAAAGTTGTACACATGGATTTGATTGTCTGTAACTGTTTGATTGGTTTCATGGCAAAGTCTCAAAGTAAGCATTTGGGTCACACAGTCCCTAACACACAGGGGAGGTGAGCCGGGAGGAGCCTAAAGCACACAAATAGAACACCTTCAAATGTAGCCCTTTTTGAGGGTTTTTTTCCCCCCCTCTCCTTCTCAACTTCACTTCTTTCAGCTTTTACACTGACCCATGCAACACAGCCGGTCTGTTTTATCTAAATGAAAGTTTTAAGATTGCACGAGGTGATGTGAGCTGACTTTTATCTGCAGGACCTGAGCAAATGGAAGAGCCGGCGCAGGAGTGTCAATTCTGATATCGTGAAGAAGAAGGAGGAGCGGGAGAAGGTGGAGGAGCTCACCTTCAGCAGCAGCAGCAACAGAAGGTCGATGACCTTCAAGGAGATGCAAGAGGAGAGGTAAGCGAATGAACACCCGATGTGATTTATTTTTTTATGGTTCCTGATGGCATTCGTTTGAATTTTGTGAGGCTGACTTTTTAACCAAAAAAAGCAACACAGACTAAAATCCTTCCTTTGCTACACCTTCTGAACCCTCAGAGGGGGATCACTTCCTAAGGTAATTAAAGAAAATCGTGTGTTTTGGCTGTAGGATCATTTGTGCAGAAGTGAATGAGGAGTCTCACTGTAATTGTGCCTTGAGTCGGTGTGAAAGTGTAATCTAATCACAGCTTACAACCTGCCTCCCTTTTTTTTTGCCCCACCCCTCTCCACCCTTCCCTTTTCATCCTGTGCTCTCCTTTCTGTCTCCCCACCCCCCCCCCCCCCCTTTTTGCCTGTCACTTGTCCCTTTCATCTCCCTAAATTGCTCCCCTCTTCAATTCTCGTCTTTAATGTACCCAATTCTGTCCACTTCTTTCCTATTCACCTCTTTTTGCAACCCCTCGTCTCCTCCTCTGTCTCGTACGCAGAGAAAATAAAGGAAAAAGTGTTGGCAGCCGTCTCAAATCTCTCTCCTACCTCGACGACGACGAGGACGTGTTTGAGAAACCTGTCGCTACCCCTCGTACCCGAAACCTTCCTGCGCGGAGCTACACTATTGACACTCCTCTGAAAGAAGAAGAACCCCGCGCTGCTTCCCCAGCCAAGGGCCGGGCCGCTTCACCTCGAGTCTCACGGGAAGTTGACATTGTGGACAGTCCTGCAGGCAGGGACTCCACCACCACAACCACCACCACCACCACCACCACCACCACCACCGCCACCGCCAGATCTCTACGCAGCTCCCATTCTCCAGCAGATACACCTCCACAAAGGAGTCCTGTCAGAGAATACAGCAGCACAGTCAAAACAGAGAAAACCACAACCGTTCTGCCCTCCTCCAGCTCCACACCAAAAGCGCCCGAGCCAAGGCGCCCATTGTTGGTCACACAAAGTGCGGTGGAGGCCCCTTCCTCAGGTTCTCTGTACAAAAAACAACCACAGACCAGCTCCATGGAACCCAAGCCTCCCGGGGTGTCTCGGGTTTCCGCCTCCCTCCCCAGGAGCTACCAGAGATCGGATAGCGCTCGTCTAACTTCAGTTGTCGCACCGAGGCCCTTCGGGACCCAGTCGTCTCGCATCACCTCCCTTCCTCGACCTTTCACAGTGAGTACGACATCATTTTTAAGACTAATTACAAACGACCAGAGCGGCACAAAAAAAGGGGGGCCGACAGACGTGGGACATATCTGCGTAGAGGGCAGGAGAAGAGAGTGTTTTTGTTTGGCAGTAAGAAACCTTGGCTTTGTTTTATTCAGGTGCCGTGTTGTTTGTTTTAGTGCATCAGTTATTCCCCCAAGAGCCTGATCTGATTACTGTGTAAATAATGCATGAGGCTAGTGTTTTTATGACGCCAGCTCAACAGGCAGAGCTGCTATTTTCAGCCTCCCTCACATTCATTACTGTTACAGTAGATGTATTGCTTGTCAGTTAAAGTTTGTGAACTCTAACTCTAACTTTAATCAGTTTCACACTTAATAAAAGAGTTCAAAGCACATTTATCAGCTGCGTTGCCTCTGTTCTCAGCCCCGTGCCATTCAAGGTCATTTACATTATGTCATTTTTAAGTGTCGCACTCTGCTCCCCTGCTTTTAACCCCGTCAGGTGGATGAATCCCAAAAGCGTTTGAACGGTGGCGCCGACGTTTCAAAGAAGTCGACAGTGCCGAGCCGTTACCACCAGTTCATGACCTCGGAGGACGAGGCTCGCTCCCAGTCCAGCTCGGCCCACTCCAGTGAGGACGAGGACGAGGAGGAGGAGGAAGAGGAAGAGAGCAAGGCAGCACCCAAGAGCGTCACCTCCACTCAGAGTGTCACACCTGTCCCTCCTCAGGTCAAAAGTGTCTCACCCGTCTTACCTCTATTTAAGAGAGAAGCCCCCGTCAGTCCTCCTGCAGCCAAAGAAACCAGCCAGGTACTCAAGTTCACGTCCGGTTAACAAAACAGATCAGCTTGTATGTTGAAGCTTCAAATGCATATTTATGTGTCTGTTTTAAAATTTTATCCAATAATAGCAGCACTTTAAATTCCTCATTTAATCTAGTTTTTGCTTAAATTTCTAAATGATCCAATTCTAAATGATCCAATGCTACAGCTCAGAAATTTAAATTAGCCACAAGAAGGCATTTAATAAACAGCCATTTATTATTCATGCTACACTTGCCAAAGCAAGTACACACTGCTGCTCCACAGTGATGGAAAGGCAGGGGGCACATTTCTGCACTCAAACTGCAACATGTGACCAGCTGTTTTTGAATATCCTCTCACCCGTGTTGTTGTTGTTTTTTCGCTTTCTAGGAGGACTTCTGTGAGATGCGGATCAGCTTGAACCAGAAGCCAAACAGCAGCACAGACTTTGGCTTCCAGGCGACGTGGGACTCCACAGGAGCTTGCGTCACATCCATCCAGCCAGGTAACAAGAAACAGGGGGGAAAAAAAAAACCTTCATACCAAAAGGGATTTGAACAGCACTGGTAGAGCTTTACTCTCACCAATATAACAAACTGGCACCCTCAAACTCGATCACCCAGCAGTGAAACTTGGTGTGCAAAGATCAAACAGGCTTTGGTTGTATCTCACGTTAACTGAAGCTGACTGATGTATTCACACATACTAATCCAGTGGAAATACCAGAAAGCATTGCTCGGACTCTGTTACTGTGTATTTTACATCCAGGCTCTGCTGGTTAGTCATCTGCAGGATTTGAGTCCATTGCAGTGGCGGTGCCAGACCTATGTAGGGCAGCATCTATGTGGGTCAAATCTTCTGGGCCTGAGCCTCTCTTTCTCTTTCTCCTCAGATTTTTCCACCTTCCATGTAACTCACGTCATTTAGACACCTCACTCCATCGTACAGTATTTACTCTAGCTTTGTAAACACCAAGGTTCAACCTATACGGAGTGCTACTATAGTCAGTCGTCATACATTATTAACCCTTTAAATCCCAATCGGTCTTTACCTGTAACAACACACATTCATTTGCATTCCTGTAAATGCGCCTGAGATCGCCAGCTGGTCGTTTAAGCAACATGTGTTGACACTATTTAAAAAAGCATATTTAGAAATACAAACAAAGGACAGATACCAAAAAAATCAGTATGCATACAGTAAGAGTCACGTTTAACATATTGTGCAAAGTAGCACACATGCTCTGTTGAGGACATGCAGCTCAGTAGCCTAGTTTAGAGAGCAACAGGACATACATGAGCATCAATACAGTTAATACGATGAAGAACACACACTTTAGTAATGCAGATAAATGAAATGCGATGTTAACAAACAGTTTATTAACTGTTACCGTACACATACAGTACTATGGTGATTGAAATAGTAGCTGCATTGAGCCATTCAGCACAAAATGACACTGTAACAATAAAATAACAATACCACATTTTTTGTACATTTCTAATGAATACATCTTTTGTTTTGTTTTGACTGTTTATGAAAAGTTGGAAAAGTCAAAGTGTGACTCTCTGACATAAAGTACTCCATAAATACATGTTTGTATACATATGCATCATTTTAAATACAGGTAATTCATTTTTACAGTTTAAAAAATAACAAAATGTCCCTCAAAATATAAAAACACACAATGGCTTGGCTGCCTTTAACTTGAGCACTTAGCATCTTTTTTTTTTGTAATTCTATCTTTAGAAAAGCACCTGCAGACAGATTTTCTGTGAGATGAATTCATCCTGATGAGGAGGTGTTTTGAAAATGAAGTGGAGGGTCTGGAGGCAAAATCAATCTACATTTTTAATTGCTTCCTCCCGTAGATGCATTTCCTCTTTTTCCTTTTTAGTTGCATGTGATCCTGAGAATTGCTACTGTAAAATATGATTTATGTCTGTTTTATTGTTTTCTTTTAGTGTTGTGAACAGTGTATTGCTGCGTTATTTTCCAGAGCTTAATCTGGGGGGACAGAGATCACATAATCTCTAATCTTTTACAGTCAACTTTAAGATTTAAAAAAAAAGAAAGAATATGTGCTCTAATGAGTGTCATCAGAATATGTTACCATGTCAGAACTGTTAACCCTTTTCGAAGGTAATAATGTGTCCCCTTTTCTCATGCAGGTAGCCCGGCCGAGATGTGCCAGCTGCAGCTGGGAGACAAGGTGCTGGCGGTGAACAGACACCAGGTGGCAGGCATGAGCTACACAGACTGGAAATCCTGCATGGATGAGGCTCTGCAGGATGGTAGTCTGATTATGGATATACGTCGTCATGGCCAGAACAGTGAGTCATCTCAACTGTGTGTGTGTGTGTGTGTGTGTGTGTGTGTTTGCATGAAAGCAGGAGATTGCATTGAACCACTGTAGGGGATGCATTCCTGGACTGACAGTGTTGCTTACTCTACCTGCGTCGCTAAACAGTTTTGACACTTTAAATTGGTCCGTAAACTGTTGTGAAATCATCCATGAATGATGTCATGACAGCTGGGGAAGGACCTGTGACTTTTTTCCCCCTCATCTAGCGAGGACACGTTGTTATTGTGTTGACATGAGTGGGTTACTACTTTTTCTATTGTTATCCTGTGTGCATTTCTCTCCTGTTTTTACGGTTCTTTTCTTGTGATTTCTACTGGTGTTTTTCTTCTTTTTGCTGCCTCTTCTGTCTCATTAGAATTCCTTTCTGGTGTTTTTTTCTTGTGGAAACTAACGCAGCTCAGGTCTAGGCTCCTCTTGAGTGTGCTGTTCCCATAGTGTTAGTATAACAGGCTAACTTATTCCAACTACTTCAGGGTCACCTTACCTTCCCCAAAAATAATAAAACAGCCAGAGTAGCTCACTTGAACTAACACTGGTACTTGCTGAAGTAGCTAAGTGAAGCCCTGTGTGTTGGTGAGCCTGTTAGAAACACTGTGTGGGTTTATAAAAGCTTGAATATGCTGCATGGCTGGGGAAGGTGTTTCTCTGTCCCCCTCCCTGCTGCTCTGGGATAACATCATAACATCAACCTCGTCCCCTGGTCCTAATGTACATAGACCGCTTCCTGTCGAATCTTTAGAGTCACCATCAACTGTTTAAAAGAAATGGACATCAATTCTGATTTTGAAGTGGCAAACATATAAATACAACGAGGTATTACAGCTGCAGCAAGGAAAAATCTTTGACTGCAAGAATGAAGTCGTAACAGAATAAAGTTGTTATATTTCAAAGAAAAAAGTTTGGTATTAGAAAAATGAAGTTGTAATATGAGAATAAAGTTGTACCATTTTGAGAATACAGTAGTTACATTATGAAGAATATATTAGTAATGTAATGAGAGAAAAGTTGCACATTTTAGTCTATGGTTAGTTTATTTATTATTTAAAGGGAAATAACAGAACAGCAGCCAGCTGCCTTTGCTAAAGTGAGAACATCTTGTGAAGTTATATTTCATTAATAACTGAGTACTGAAACTTTTAGCACATCAGTATCACATTGGAATAAATATCAGGACTCTGAGAATTGCACAAGAAACTGAATTTAATTCTAAGAAGGGCAGTCTATGAGGCAGTAACATCTTATATGTTTTTTTTCTCACAAACTTTTGACTTAGTTAACTTTATATTATGACTTGATTCTCAAAATATTGCAAATTAATTCTCAAAATTCTAAAAAAAATGTGATGGGTTATTTTCTTTATTTTCAGAATAGCTTCATTTATTACCAAAGTAAACACTTTGTATTTGACTTTATGGTCCCTATCTCTAGTTTATGATCCTTTTTTGAATAAAGCATGATATGCTTTAGGACCAGGCTACCAGTTAATGTTAATGTCAAGTGGATACTGCCACAACCTTTCTACCAGGAAAGAGAAATGTGTATCCACCCTGTCATTTCTGCTTACAAACTTCAGCTCCAAACGAGGGGTTCACAAACCAATGTGTGACCTCACAGTTGTCATGTCCACTTCTTTTATGCAGTGTAGAAGTTTCACTCCTACACAACAAATACTACGTGTAGTGCACAGAAAACCAGTTTGAAGTGTACACACACATCCTTTGCTTTGCCGTTTGCATTGTCTGGGTGCAGACTGGGACAGAGATCAACCTTCCCTGCCATTTAAAAGCCATAAGATCATCAATCTGACCAGTTCGGATCATCCAATACTTCTAGGTTCCTCTGACAAAAACATTGTCAGCCCCAGCCTGGATTTCACCTCTCGCATTTCCCCGGAGAAAATGCCATCCAAAGAGACTCCCACCCACCAAGTCATCGTAAGTGACCCTGAATGGCTCCAATATCATGACGCTTTTTTATTCCTGTATTGTTTTCCCGAGTCGAGTCTCTTTTTAATGAGCAAACTACATGCTGCGTCTCCCTGCAGGATGTGGCTTCAAACGGCGTTAATGGAGGTTTCCGCGAGGAGTCGGTGACCATGAGGAACAAAGGTAAAGAGCAGAGCGAACAGTGCCAAAGGTTATGAAATTGATCCCGGTGATCTGTACTGAATACAAAACGGCACAACGAGGGGACTGCATGTATCTGATTTAGCTTTGGGAGAAAGTTTTTGCAAACAGTGGACTGTTGCAGATTATATTGATGGATACTTTCTGTTATGTCACAGAATGTGAGATATATTCATGAGCAGTCTAACCCCGGATCCTCCCTTCACATAGATAGTAAAAGATTAACTAGAAGCACGGTGAATGGCACCTTTTAATATACAGACTTTTAGATCAAAAAGTGGCTTCTGCACAAACGGTTGACAAGTTGGGAACTACTATTTACCAACAGCAAAACAAAGCTTAAATAGGTTAGTAAAAGTCAAACCAGAGTTGTACTAATTTAAATGTATTACAGATGCACCGATGGATCAGTTGAACAACAATGATATTGGGCTATACTTGACATTGGCAAATAATATGGCATGCACCAATGTCAGTAGCCTACAGTATGTATATCTGTTGTGTCATTTCAATTTAATGATGGCAAGCCAATACACTTAACAGCTGATGCAGAGGAGATGTTATTTATTAGGCAGGAGAATTCACCTGTTGGACGAGTATTGGAGTCTTTCACTGTCTCTGAGGAAGATCATTGACATGCAGTTTGTAGGGCATGTTCCTCCAGTGAAATTTCAAGAGGAGATATTAATAAGAACAGTTTTAAATACATTGAATCTCATAACTCATTTGAAAAACAAACACAAAGAAGTAATGATAAAAAAAAAAACATTGGTCAATCGTCTATTTTCAACATGGGCACATCAGTGCACCTCTACTCATTATACTCTGAATTACTCAGATGCATGCCGTTTTTTGCAGTGGTATAGTATCTGTTGAGTCAATTTGTAGATACTTGACTCCACACGAGAAAGATTCAGGGGACCCAGATGGCTTAAGTTGAAGTTGTTTAAATTTGACCCGCGAGGAGAAATGACATGAACAGCACACCGACCGACCCATAGGCTTCATATTTATGCTAAAGATGACGCTAAAAGTCAGGGACATGTTACCCTACCTACTCTACATAAAACTTGAATGTGAAGTTAGATGCCATAGATAATGGAGAGCAGACAAAAAAAGCCAGATATGAGGGAAGACAAAGAGACCTTGGTTGTCATAGTTACGGCCAACCTTCAAATTATGCTGTGGGCTTATTGTTGTTTGTGACGCTGAACATTGTGTGTTTTAATTAGAATATAAATGTTAAGGCCCAACTAGGGACAAAAGTGGAAGATAAGCATAAGCATACGCAGCATGACCTGTACTGAAACCATGTGAAATGTTCTTCATACCAATCAATTATAATCACATTTAAATTCAATGATATATGGAAAAGAGCATTTACTGAATGAGTAAGTCATGTATGAGTGTTATAAAGTGGATATCCGCTGGTGAAACGTGTTAATCTCATCAAAGTGCCTCACTTTTTCTTGTTTTCTATCCCTCATGTAGAGTCAGAACCCTTATCTCTGAAAAACTTAAAGCGGAGGTCAGAGTTTTTTGAAACAGGTAAACCAATACGACAGAATGACTTGCTTTTTGGGGTTGTTTTCCTAGAAGTTAGAAAGAGTTCTGTGTGTAATCTGGTGGCTGGGTTTTCTGTGCTTTTGTTTTTCTCGCTGAATTTCCTCCGATTCCTACGGGGAGTGTTGCATGTTTTTCCTGATCTGTCAAAGCCTCATTTTCAATTGATAACAAGTCATTATCAATTGATCGTGAGCTGTCAAGATTGCAGTCGGTTTCCTCACTGGCTCTTCTTTCAGGGGAGCTTTTCTGTTTTTCTGTTTGGTGTCAGAGCTTAACCTGTTGTGCTGTTGCCCCCCCTCCCCACACTTTCCCCCCCTTTAGGTGGCTCAGGGTCCAGTGTCAGTGCGCTGGTCTACCTCTGTGGTAAACAGGGTTGAGTGTGCAGTGACTTCTTCACCTTATCTTGGTACAAACTGGGACTCTGAAATGCTTTTAAAACCAAGGAAATCAAGTGATGTTTTATAGAAATCAAACTCTTCCAAGGCAGTAAAAGAGATAAAGATAACGATAATGATAAACTTTATTGATCCCCCATGGGGGATTTTTTTTTGTCACAAACAGCTCAAGAAACAGGAATATAATTATCAAAAATAACAAGAAATTAAAAATCAAAAGTTTTTTTTGCATAATTTTTTGTAAAATATAGCTGAAAAATCCTCAATTTAGTATCAGAATAAAGTTCAACACCTATTTGTTGGCAGGGAAAAAGACACAAATTAAAGAATATATATATTAAAGAGTCTAAGCAGCATTTCAGAAACGTTTCCAGAGTACCAACCATAAACACATTTTTTTAAATCCTGTTGTGTTTATGGTGTTTTTTTGGATTGGTGTGCCGGCTTAACACACGGTTGCACATTTCACTTAGCTGTGCATGAAGATAAAAGCATTCCCTGTTGCTCTCTCGTTGACATGCATGTATTGAAGTGTGTGTTTCAGCCTGTCAGACTGGCTGCCTTGCACTTGTGGTTTTCGCTTCTGCATGCTGCTAAGATGTGTGATGTTTTTTTTTTTTTTGGTTTGATCTTGTTGTCCTCACAATCAGTTTATTGATTTTTCTATTCAGAACCATCGGGCCGGCAGCCAATCTAAATGTCAGCAAGTGGGAGCATTTTGAATAGAGAGAATCAATAAGTCGTAGTGGGTGAAGTTTGACCTTTACTCAAGGCTTGTCTGAAACATCAATTACTGTTAAAACGGTTTTAAATGATGAATTTGTGCTTCACTTGGAAGAGAAAAAAAAACAAGTCGGGAACTTTAATAGGCTTGTCATCTGATGTGGCCTCGAGGTTAACTCGGATATTTTGCTCAGTCTATGCATGCATGATGTATTGACTGATTATATGTCTTTCTTTTAAAGGAGGATCAGAGTCTGTGATGCCAGATGTGAGTATAACAATTACTGCTGAAAGGACCTTTATTTGTCTGTTTTGTTTTGATTTCTCTAGATACCACAGTGTTTTATCAACGCCACATAGAATGCATTACTGGTTTACTTCAAGCGCTGCTCCACTCTGCCTCTTAGACCTTTTAGTCGTCCAATTACTCTACAATGTTGATTGCGGGGAGCTATTTTATTCATGTATCTTGGCTAATGAAAAGTAGAACACTCAAGGGTCAGAGGATACATTGTGGTTTGTGGGGTACAGCAACTAAAGATGAAAAGAGAAGCTTCATATTTGGCTAGATAGAATGATTAAACATATGCATGTTGTTCTTATGTGTTCTTCAGATACCCGTTCCTCCCATCACTACACCCTCCAGTCGCTGGTCCTGGGATCCAGAGGAGGAGCGCAGAAGACAGGAGAAATGGCAGAAGGAGCAGGAGCGCCTCCTACAGGTATATACGGGCATGCTAATGTCAGTTAATTAGTTATACGTCATTTTAAAATGAATAACTCAGTCCAGTGAAAATAAAAATGACTTCCCAGTAGCATGAAGGTTACAACAACAACAATTGGTTTCAGTGGTGATTATGTTTTTAATGGTACTGTAAATTACAGGTTGTTATTCTGAGAAAAAGCTGTAACAAAAACAGTGAATATAAGTCAAAAAAGTGGAAGAATTAAAAAGAAACATTTCAGAAATAGAACGAGAGAAAAAAGGGTTTAACTTTCCTGAGGGATTTTTTGTGCAGCAGTCACTGTACAAATAAAAAAAACGATGGCAAAGATTAGGAGAATAAATCTGATCCATCCAAAAAGTCATCACAAAATCATAACATCGGGGTGCTGATAGCCTGGCGGTTGTGTCCCCGCGCCCCATGTGCTGAGACCTCGTTGCAGCTTCCCTGGGTTTGGATCGGACTGTGACCCTTTATCATCTGCCGACTCTTCTCCCGACATTTCCTGTCTCTCTTCAGCTGTCCTATCGAATAAGGGCAAAAAGGCTCAAGATATAACTTTTTAAAAAATCAATAAAGGAAGTATAGGTATTAGACTGTTGGTTTAAACCAGTGGTTCTCAGTTTGGACATCAGAGTTTGGACATCTGACGGTACAAAGTGGGATAGAACAAAGAAACTGTATGAAATAAACTTGTTTTAAAAAAAAGCACTTGAAAAGACTCTGAAAACAGCTCTGCGACCCATTTTTGGGTCCTGAACCACCTGTTGAGAACCACTGGTTTAAACTTCCCTTAAAAGTGGGAACTGAGTCCGCAATAAAACACAAAGAAATACCAAAGGAGCAACACTCACAATCCATTTGATCTGAACCATCTAGTTTGGAAATCTGTTGCATGCTCGGTCTGACAGTGAGACGAGTCACTGAGAGCTTGAAATGAAAGGGTTAGGGAGTCTCACAATCAGACTTCTCCTTCTCGGCTCAAAACAGAAACCTTAACAGAGACAGCTGAGGATAAAGCACCTGACGAGTATCCAACTTAAATGTAGTCGAATCCTGTCAAAACATTTTTCTGAGGCTCTATTTCTGGATGGAGATCAAAGGTGTCCAAGCGGAGCGCTGATGGAGCCGGGGAAGGCTCGTTACTCCTCCAGTGTTTCTCCCTGTTGGATTCACGGCCTGATTTTTATGATGTGCTACGGAGACTTCCAGCCGAGGGCGAGCTTCTCGAGATTTATCAGCTTTCCACAATGTCGGTTAGATAACATGCAGGGGATGTCAGGAGGAGCCGAAATAATACAGCTGCAATCTCTTCTTCGTTTTTTTACTCATTTTCTACGCTTATTATTTGCACAATATGTTAATAAAATTCAAATACTCCAATAACTTCTGTTGTTATTTAATCATTTGACTGTGACTGTGTAATCACACATGCCCTTTGGACTCCCCCTGCTTCTTTCATGCAAAAGTTTTTACCCATTTTTTTCCACTTTTTGCACAGTTCTGTTGTGATTTTTTTTAAAGATTTTTGTATTAATTTGAATCATTTATTTTTGTGTGGGAATTCATATTATTACACAGGTTACCTTTTGACATCCCTCCCTGCGTCTTTACTGACAAAGTTTTCACAATTTTTGTCCCCTTTCTTCACACAATATGCTCCTATTATTCACTTTCTTTAAAGATTTAAGGGTTGTTGTTTCATGATTGATCATCGTTATTTATGTGACAGTGTGCATGCTTGTAATTAAATGTATGACATTGATCTCTCTCTCTCTCTCTCTCTCTCTCTTGCTCTTTTCTCTCAGGAGAAATATAAGCGTGACCAGGAGAAACTGCAGGAAGAGTGGCTCAAGTCTCAGGAGGATATTACTAAGAGTGGAGACCAACGCCAGGTAACATTTTAAACCTAACATTCACAGCAGAAAAAGGTGGGAATAAATTGGGACTTTAAGCAACAAATTCTCAAAATGAACCCAAAAAATGTAGGTAATATTGGTCTTTGAAATTGGGGTAATTATGCAGCAGTTACATAACTATCAGCTGTTGCTTCTGACTTTTAAATGTCAGTTTTTCTCATAATGGATAGTTTAAGTAAGAGCAGAACAATCGCAAACCTCAGGGAATAACACAAGTTGATCCACTTTTGTTGCACTTCCTCCTGTAGATAAGTGGAGGTCAGGCAGGCCATCATGTGTTCAATGCTTCCTCTTTTGTGTCCTTCTTTCTCCCTTGCAGCCCGTCAGCCTCGAGGTGAACAGCCACGGCATCGGCCCGCACTCCCCTCTCTCTCCCATCAGCCACGCCGTCTCTCCTCCGTGGGAAGAGCAAGAGAGAAAGAGGAAGGAGGAGCAGGAGCGCCAAAGGCAGGCGGAGGAGAGGAGGAGAAGGGAAGAGGAGGAGCGGGAGCTGCAGCGGCTGCAGGAGGAGAGAAAGAGGAGAGAACGGCTGGAGGAGGAGGAGAGGAAGAAGATGGAGGAGGAGGAGCTGAGATGGCAGAGGAGGAAGGAGGAGGAGAGAGAGCTGGAGAGGAGGAAGCAGGAGGCTTTGGAGCAGCAGCGCAGGGAGAGAGAGAGGGCCTTCGAGCAGCAGCAGCAGCAGCAGCGGTCAGTAGAGACGCTGCTCCTCTCACTTTACTTAAACGCCTCCTCATCTGCCGTCATCGTGCATAACACATATAAGTGCAAAACATAACCTGCTTCATTGTGTGTGTGCATTAACATGTTTGCATGTGCTCTGTGTCTTAACCCTCGTCCCTCCTCTTCCTCACTCGGTCACTAAAGGACTGCTGGCTCCTACGGCTTAGATCAGCGTGCACTGTCCTTTACAGACAGGTCAGTACAGGAGCTCACTCTGAATCTGCTGCTATAACATCTTCTGCATTGAGCTTATATAAATGGTGTATTTGCATTCATCAAACCTCTTCTTACATCTTGTGCTTTTACCCTCACACATGCTTATTTAACATCTTATTCTAACCAGTAGGAATACATGAAACAGTGCCTCAAGATGATTGCACCCTTTTATTAAAAAATGTTTAAGGCAATTTTTCTCAGGTCCCCCACTCTAGCATGTTTAATCAGTACAAATAAATAATTCATGAAATAGTTTATAACATATTGTGATGTATTTTTTTTAACACATATAAGTAGGGTAGCCAACAAGGGCGATCGCACTCAACCCAAAAGATTTTCAGTTGAATAAACCATCTGCTTTCTGATCATGGTGCTGCCCTGCGGCCACACTGTTGTAGTTTGTTGTGTGATTTGATATTTCGTTACTGCATTGCAGAGCACTGTGGAGTCCAAGAATAATTTCACCCTGTGAGAATTAAGTTCATCGTATCTTATCGAACTCAGAAACGATGCAAATTTTAAAAAAAATCTATGCAATCATCCAGACCAAATACGAAAAACAGAAACGTGCTGCCAATGAAAAGCATGCTGCAGAAAGATGAAGCAAATGCATGCACTGAAAAACATACTGCAAACATGTAAACAATGCAAAGTCAAACTGAGTACAAACCCAGAAAACAAGTACAAAAATCTGTGGGGAATCTTTTTTTAGAGTTGAGCAGACCTTTATGTAAAAGGGTCTTTTAATGTATTTCTCAACAACAAAACCTTCTCCTGTGGGCCCCTATAGGTGGAGACTTGTGTATAATCATAGCTGAATTGTTTCTATAACACATGATTGTAAAGATGTTAAATGTGTCACCATGAGATAAATTTAACTAAGTGACAAATACTGTCTTTTGATATGCACTTAAAATGTCTCATATATCTTCTTATAACTGCATGATAGGATGTTACCATGCAGAGATGTGAGCTGCTTACAAGTACAAAGCAGAGAGACTTGAAGTGTTTCAGGTTTTATCTGAGTAAACAATAAATATTGCTTTCAGATCAGCCTCTCCAGGTTTCCTAGTTTACCTTTTTTTTTTTATACTTCATGAGTGTTTAAATCTATGCGCCAGAAGTTACCCTAGCAACACAATTAGTTATTTTCTTTATTGTACTGAAAGTGCCAAAAAAGTGTCTTAACGAGTCTCAAACCGTGCCAAAACACGAACACCTCTTTCAGATAAACTGTACAGCAGGTAGCATACTAGTTATTAGTTGATGTGATGCTCTACATCTTGTGTTCTTTCGTTACATCTTCCACACATTCCTCAGTACAGAAGAGTACTGGCACTTCTTGAGTGTCCAGGTTTTGTTTCCTGCTGGCTCTATTTGAACCGAAACATTCAAAATATGTGTCAGTATATTGAAAGTGGAAGTCCTGCAGCTCGTGGGATAGAGCTCCAGCCGAGAGGAGAATTACATGTTGCTGTTCTGCAATCAGCAGAGCAGTTTTACACATCATTTTATGTCGATAACAACTAACACAAAGGTGTGCTCTGTGGCCTCTATATATATTTTTAAAAAAAGACTACTGTACATTTGATTGCTTTAACGCTTCCAGTTATTTTGAACAATCGAATGAGCACTTTCTTTTGTTTGATAGGGCGAAATCCAGATCAACTCCCCAGCTTGATGAAGAGGAGAAACCTCAGAGGAGAGGTCAGTGTCCTTTCTTTTTTTTGTATTTGTAATAAAGTGAACTTTAACCTGCAGGATTTGATGGCTGCAAAAGCAAAGTGAGACTGAGAACATTAAAATATTGGCCTGTGTTTGATAAAGTACTCCATGTTTGACTGTCACTGCACACACACACATGTGGGCTGTACTCTGCTGTAGGTGTGCATGAGCAGCTCGGGGGCATGGCTCACTGGCTGCTGGAGGAGCAGTTCAGGAGTGCTCGTGACTTACAGGCCCAGATTGAGCGGGCTTCTTCAGAGCTGGAGCTGGAGAGGAGAGACATCCTCAATGCCATGAGATACAGAGAGCCAGAGAGAGGTGGGCTCGGCCCCCCCGGAAAAAAAAACGAAAAACCTCCGCCTCTCTCTTTTTAATCTGAAACCAAATCAGTGCACTCCTTGATCATCTGATCAGTCAGCTGTGACAGACAGATGTGTGATTTCCTGCTGAACAATCAAATTGTAAATCAGTCAGTCAGCCGACGAGACAAACTCATTGATTGCAAATTCTGTCAGGTTGATGCAAATTGGATTTTATGATTTAATTATTCTAAAAAGCAATGATGTAATCAAATCAAAAACAACATCACAACTTTATTCACTTTATCCCAATCCCAATTTGATCTTATTTTATATTATATTATTTGACCAAACAACAGAAAATAAAACGACAAACACAAATCAAAATGATTTTTCCAGACCTCTTGAGAGATTCGACGTCTGACTTCCATTAAACCTCCTATCATTTCATCCATCATCATCATGTATACTTTCATCTCTCCCCTCTGGGGCGCAGTGACGGGCAGCGGCGGGTTAGATAAGAAGGGTCAGCCGCTCTCGACGCACGCCGAGTTGGAGCGGCAGCAGATCCTGGATGAGATGAAGAAGAAGACGCCGCTGCTGACCGACAGCAGCTGGATCCGCCAGCGCTCTGCTGAACCCTCAGCAAACAAAGACCAGGACATGTCATCCATGCGCAGGTAGAGTAAAATAATTGTTGTGTGAAGTTGGTGGTTGGCTTTTTTTTTTTTACACTTACTAATATCCATTTAGCTTAATTGAAATGTTTTTTTCTGTCTGGCTACCACTCTTAATTCTGCATTGGCTGATTTGTTTGAAGAATTAGTAAATTAACTGATAACAGTGTCGGCAGAAAGAAGTGGTAGCCAGACAGCTTAAAAGCCTTTACTAACGGGCTAACGTTGGTGTGGCGTGGGTTGGCTTGCAGAGGCGAGTCTCTCGACAACCTGGACACCACCTACAACTCCTGGCGCTCATCGTGGACACCAAGAAGCAGCTCTTCCATCCCAAACTACAGCCGCCCTCACTCTGCCCTCTCCGGCGTCACTAACTCTTACCAGGGCTGGTCAGGGTCTCATAGGTCAGGCTCCTCCACTCTGCCCTCCTCCTACTCCATGGGCTCCCTGCGAGGTGGCACAGGAAACCCCTCGGCCCCTTGGTCCCGGCAGTCTTCCTCCCCCTCCCTCTCTTCTCTGTCACCCACCACCTCTCCGGAGCCCACGTCGGAGGCAGGCGGCCCTCAGCAGAGGAGCAGGTAAAACGCTGCTTCCCCTAACAACCGCCAGCAGGCCGCCTCTAACCTCTCACTGGTATACTGGGTTACATGATCAGGGTTAGGTTGGTGTTTAAAACCTTAAGTTGGGATGGGAAGTGGTGGCAATGTGACTACAGTTATTTTCCACTTGTGCATGTTTTTTTAAAGTGCTGTTGTTGTTTCATATGATATTCTTTAATGTAACCTTCTCTACCCAGTTTCTATACAGACTTTTTTTTTTTTTTACTCATTCCCTTTTTATTTAATCGTGCACCTACAGCATGGTGCATGTTTGTGTGTTTTTTCATCAAGTTTTGAAGCAAAGGTCTAGCACTGATATTTGAAGAGTTGAATTCTGTTCATTATTTGAGACTAATTATTCAAATACTTAAAGATCTTTTTTTTCTGAATCCTTCAAAAATAGACTTTCAACAGAAAAAATTCTTAGAGGCAACATAACATTTAAAAAAAAAAAAAGGAAATGGTTTTAATCAAGTGATAGTCATACATGGGCGTATTTTCTTTTTTTGTGAGGGCCACAATTATCTCAATATTAATGTTTAACAAAAGGCCAATACTGTGGCCAGGTGAAACCCTGTTGTATACCTGTGTGACATTTGTTGTGTGTGTGTGTGCGTGTGTGTGTGCGTGCTTACATACATGTGTCATGCATGTGTGCTCAACCATAATATCAAAGCTGTGCGTTCTGTAATCCAGGTCAGTAAGTGGAAAGAAAATCTGTACCTACTGTGACACCGCGCTGGGAAAGGGAGCAGCCATGATCATCGAGTCCCTCGGACTCTGTTATCATTTGGGCTGTTTTAAGGTGAGAGCTGGGCTCCAGACGCCCTCCCCCCCCCCGGAGCACTTTCGCCGGCACTCCGCAACCGATCCTAAAAAAAAATCTACACTTAAAACTCTTTTTCTGTTTCTACTAACACCGATGAATCTCAAGATCCTGATGCACCTGTCCAAAGTAGATTTTCTGTGCCAAAACCTGTAGGCCAAACTCGTCCTTCCCTGACTTTCTTTCTCTCTATCTTCGTCCAAGTCTGGAGTTGAGCTTACCTGGAACTTTAGTCTTCCCTTCAGTTTTGTCTCCCTCATCTGAATCCATTCATCCTGCGAATGTTTGTCCCTCCCTTTTTTGTTCTAGGTGTTTCTTTCTGTCCTCGTTCCTCCTGTCTTTGGACTTGGTTCCTTTGGTTGAGTTTATTCCGTAAAGTATTCCTTTAACGCTCGTCTTTCCTCAACTTCCTCAGTGTATCGACTGTCATTCTGAACTCGGGGGATCGGAGGCTGGGGCTGAAGTCAGAATACGAAACAAACAGCTCTACTGTAACTCCTGCTACATGCGATTCAAAAGTGAGTATGAAGCCGAAACCGATCAGCCTCATGGCGCGTTTGTTTTCATCTTTCTTTCAGTCTGTGATGATTTTTTTATTTATTTTTGTCTTTCAGCTGGCCAGCCCACCGCTATGTGATATGACCGTGCTCCAGCAGATTGATGAAGAAAGTACTTGTGACAACAACCCGTGAACTTTAAAAGTGAACATTGAAGCCATTGCGAAACAGCCGGGGGGGCACTTTGGTTTGGAATTTACTTCCGTTTTAAAACTCGCTGATGAGAATTATATTTGCGCTTTTATTCGCGTGTGACTAAAGGGGGGTAAGCTTGCAAAGATGTTATCTACTTATATCATGTTAAGTATTACTGTTGTACAAAGTGTAAGGGTCCTGCATGCACCAGAGTATTTAATATTTTAGCTACAAAACTAGTAAAAAAAAAATTGTCAATAAGGTTTTCTGAGGCAAATTTGAGTGAATCGAGAGAGAATTGTGGAGGATTTGTGCTGGATCATCTCTTATTCATGCTTCTTCTTCTTCTTCTTCTTCCGCTCCGTCTTGTGGTATTAACGCTTTCGTCGCCCAAGGTATTCTTATCATGTCAATGTGCCTTTTATGTCTGTAACAGGGAGAAGTAATTAAGATTGTTAGAGCTCTTTTCAAATATGTATTTAAAAACCGTACGCTCGTCTTGATTGTTCACTGATAAATGGAGGATTGTGCACACTAGCAGGTGAAGAATATATCATCCTGAATGGCATCGGACAGTAAACATTTGTAAATAAAACAACTAAAAAAAAAGCTCATCTCCTGTGTGTTTATGTTGACTTTCTCCGACTGTGAAATCGCAATGATTCTCTGTTATGATATTGCCGGCCCATGATGCAAAGCTTTTCCTGCCTCTGTAATCAGAAATCATTATACTCCTCTTTCTCTGCCCGTCCCCGTCCTTCTCTGTTTCTCTGTAGTGCCACAGTCGTAATGAAAGGAATTTCAATGAGCTTTTGTGCAAAAGGGGTTCAGAGGACCTGCCTGCTCTGTGTTCTCCAAAGCCAATTTGTCATGCATATTTCATCCAGTGTGCATGCATTACATTTGATTACACTTTGATAAGCTATTTTCTTCATGCATTCTGTCGTTTTCAGCCGTTTCATGAAATCATATCTGCATAAACATTATATGGAATATTCATATATGTGGAGGCTCTCCTGTTTGTTCAACCTGAAGCTCCAAAATGTTTTTTTTATTATTTTAAATCTTCCTCATTTCCCATAAATCGAAATAAACTCAGTTTCTGCAACATATGGAAAAAGATTGGATGGCGCACAAACAGTCTCGGTTTCCTTGAGGTGAAGCACACACAGCCCCTGGAGGCAGGCATCTCAAATTCTCGGATTCCTTTATTTAGATTCCTGTTGGCGCTCTCGTGGGAGGAAGAGATGTTAATCCTTACGCTTAGAAAACAAGCACGGCCTGAATGGCGCCAAGCAGAGTCGAGTGACTAAGAAATTCTAAACCTTTCAGCATGATCAGCCGTCCCATGTTTTCCCCCCTTAAAACAAAAAAGTCAAGGATGCAACCAGACTGATGTAAGAGGAATCAAATGGCGTGCATGTGTTTGGGCTTACAGAGAGACAGTTTTTACCTTCCTGCTCTGAAGAAAAGAGTCGGTAAAAAGATGGAGGACAGATGGAAGAGCTTAGACATGCTCGCTCTCCCCTCCATTTAAAATATAGTCATTCCTATCTATAAGCTCCTTTTTAATGCTCTACCCACGAGACGGAAAGAATCAAACATTTCTTCAAGAATTGGAGGCCCATGGGAAGGATTTTTCACCCAACTGTGAACATACCAGAGTGACTGATAATCATGCAGCATTTCCTCACCACTGTTGAGCGTTATGAAGTTTTCTTTTAAGCTTTGCTGGAGCCAAAAGGGGGCACTGTGATCTAAGATTCATGCTAAGTAAGACTGCAGCTGTATCTAACTTGAGTTACTTGCACTTCTAAGCATGTCATGAACACTGCATACTTCATGATAAGTAGAAACATGTTGCCTTGACCACAGCAGCATATTTGCATAATAATTATTTATTTGGATCCCCATAAGCTCCTGTATTGCATCAGTAGCTACCTTTCCTGCATATAAAAAGCAATACTACATATCCCTGCAACATGATTCAACAATGACTGACAGACAAACAGATAAAAACATGCAAGTACCAATTATAAGAATACAAAAATAATGTGTATTGGTATCATTTAGACTTTTAGTTTAAACATTACTTTCTGAAATCAAGCAATTTGTTTATGATTGTTTTGCAAATATTGCTTGATAATGAACAGAACTCTGTTTGAATTGTACACGGTTTCAGATTTAGATCATGTTTATTGTCCAACAAGAGCACATTTGATATTGATATAAAGCAGGAGCACACAGAAAGACACGATACAGATGGATTACATCAACAGTAAAATAAGAGCCAATTAAAATCAGACGTAAAACTCAGTCCAAACTTAAAGGGGACATATTATGAAAAATCTACTTTTGCAGTGTTTTTGAAAATATATTTGCATAACCTCAGTGTTTAAAGACCCACAAAATGTGAAATAAATCCATCCAGTCCTTGTTTGTGGTCTGTATAAGTCTTACAATATAGAGAAAAATGCAAATTTGCTCTCCTTGTGATGTCACAGTGGGATTCTGCTAAAAAAAAAAACTCCCCTCCCCTGGTATCTCCACCCCCAGTCTAGAGCAAAACTTTTGCGCAGGTCTGCCATTTTTTTCTCGCTAGCAAAGGAGTGATATCCACCGTGGGAAAACTCAGGGGGGGCGCATTGCATTTAAAGAGACACACACACCAAAACGGAGCGTTCTGAGAGGGCTGGTTTATACAGGGTCACTAACCTCCTCTGGTGCTTGATTCATATTATATTTTGACCAAAGCATAGCACAGATGTTTCATTTAGACCACAGAGGACTGTTTGAAAAGGTGGAAAAGGGGGATAATATGTCCTCTTTAAATTACACAAAACGTCCCTTATATGAATGTCAAGTAGAGCTATGATGTCTCTCTGGAAAAAGAGATAGGATACAATAAAGTTTTTCCAGGGTTCTAGTTATTTTTTAAGAGAATAATGTAACCTGCTCTTTAATATACATCAAGCTTAATGATATAAATTTTGTCCTCACTTTAACTCAATGTCGTCTACTTTGTTCTGTGCTGACTGTAACCACATTTTTTTTAAAGCCCATATCACTGATCAATAGTCCAACTGATACAACACAATATAATGCAGATAACATTATAAGATGCTGTGTTTTATTTTGAAAATTAATCATGATTGACAGCACATTTTGGCTCTAGTTTTTATCAGAAGTGATGTCATCAGACTGGGACGATGTTCTGTATTTTTCGTTAGTGAAAAATACATATATTAATTCACTTCTAACCTACAAGAAAAAACCTATTTGATCTAAAATGAAATAAAAACATTGTAGTCCAGCTGCATCTTCTGCCATTTTAGAAGAAATGCTTTTCACACTTAAGAGGAGCCACCAGGCACTAATTCACCTGCAGCCTGATCTGATGCTATAATTAGTCATGTAATTGCACACTTGTCTCACCAGACCTGTTGCCATGGCTTGCGGGCACCGTGCATACGACTTGATGCGCTGTCAAATAAAATTAACTACAGAGATTAAAGGAAATGGATTATAAGTAAACCTGGAAATTCACACAGAGAACATCAGGACGAGAGACTGTTCTCCACTCACAGTGGCATATTCAATCCCCACTAGATTTTGTTTAACCGGAAAAATGAGGCATGAATACGACAATCATTGACAACATGAGCAGGCAGCATACCATTAAAGTGATGAAAATACCACTTGTATGATAGTTATAATGTATTCATGTGAGCTCGGGAAATTATGGCTCTCCAGGAGAAATGATGAATCCAGTGCGTTGATTTAATTACAGTTCAGAGAAGCAGCTATTGGATATTATTTGGAAATGTTAGAAGGTGAAGCTAAATATGCCATGAACTCTGACCAAATACCTTGCGAGGCCATAGAGGCGATTAAGAAGTGTATCGATTTTTTTTGCAGCGTATAATTCATAAAGCTGCTTTATGCTCTCTCACGGTTCAGGCATTAAACGTCATTCTTCGTTTTAGATCCAATCTTCAAACTAAACGCTTGAATCTTTAATGTGCTCTGTATATGCAACTGCTTCTTTGTACTCTAGTGGATTAATTATTACAGAAATATTACCAGCAGCTGCATATCTCATACAGCTGCTCAGTCAAACTGACAGATTATGGGACCAAAGTCTCATTATTGTTGTTTTGTGTCTCTGTTGTTGTAAACGTCTCCTTGACACCTTATGTGTCTTATTTGTTGCTTTGAGTCAATTCATCTTTTTGTTTGTTGTTTTTTTAGGCTGTTTGGGTTCATTAGGTGTCTTTCCGTCATCGTTTTTGTACTCTAATTAATTAATTAATCTATATCTCTGTATTCTGTAATTTTGTCATTTTGTCATTTTGTACCTCTTTGTTGTGTTTTTAATTGAGTCTATTTTGGTGGCTTTGTCTCCATTTTGGCTGTTTTGGTTGGTTTGTGTTCATTCCTTTTGTCTTTTTGTCTTTTTGTAGTCTTGGTGAATCCAGTTTGTGTCTCTGTTTTGTCATTTGAACCTATATTTGTGTTCTGTTGTACATTATTAATTCTCGTAATCATTATGTGTTTGATTTTGGTTCTATCGTTTCTTAATAAAAATGTAGTATTTACTTTTTGGTTGTTTTGACCCTGTCTGGTCATATGTGTCTTTATTTTGTCAGTCTATTTTGTGTTCTCTTTTCTTGTTGCTGTTGTTGTTGTTGTTGTTGTTGTTGTTTACACCTGTTTTTTGTTATTTGGTTTATCTTTGTGATTATTGTGTGCCTCTTTAGTATGTCTGTAATAATTTGATATCTCTTTGTAGTTCTTCTCCGCTCCTCTGTTGTTTTTGAACTCTCTGTTGGATGATATTCTGTTTTTTTGTTGTTGTTATCATCGCCTAACATCTTTTTTCTAGTTGTTTTGTGTCTCCTTTGGGCTACTTGTACAATGTATTTATTCATTGTATTTCTCTTTCTGGGGGGCATTCCAACAACATAGCACGGAGTTCCTAATATGGAAAAGATTAAGATTAACTTCATTGAACCCCGGAAGGGGAAATTTCTGTTTTTACACTCTGTAAGTCATGCAACACACACACACACAGGCTGAAATATACACACATGCACAAACAGTGCAGTCCTATGGACATGCACTAATGGAGAGCTGCCCACAGCAGGTGCTCCTGAGCTGATGGTTCAGTGCCTTGCTCAAGGGCACCTTGGCAGTGCTCAGGAGTTGATCTCTCCAGCCCAACTTCCATATTTGGTTTGCACCGGGACTTGAACCGGCCACCGTCTGGTTCCCAACCCAAGTCCCTACAGACCGAGCTACTGCCACCCTGGAGAACAATGGGCTGTACGTAGGTGTGTGTGTATGTGTTTGTGTGTGTGTAGTTTAATTGTGTCTTCTTTATTTTATTTTTTGGATCCTGACGGTGAGAAACGCTCTCTCATTTTGCTTGCACTACTGTTGTATGTACAACTAAATGACAATAAAGCTTTGAATTGAATAAACAAAGCCAGGCTCACCTGAAAAAGTCAGGCTGAAACTAACGCAATCCAGCCTTATTGAACCAAGACTGACTGAAGACAGGCTTGCATCGCCTCGCTTTGTGCACACACCCAAGGTTCAGAAGAAGCCCAAATAAATGGATGAATGACAAGACGATCCGATGAGTCACAGAGAAGAAAGTTAGCTGAACAAACGCTGCTGATTGAGCTGTGAAGAGTTTAAAGAGTTTAGTTGAGATGTTTTTGAGTCTCTTTAAAAGTTGTCTTTGTTTTGTTTGTAAGTCTCTCTGATCCTTTAATTGACTTCCAAACAAGAACAAGTCAAGAGTCCCTTCAAACAGAGGCTCTGGCCCTTGGGCCCCCTGAACCATTTGCCTCCTGGGGGGCCTGTGCAGAGTATAAATCCATGCGAGGTAATGAATGTTTCACAAAAGTGTTCATCAAGTGGAAAAGCACTTCACAATGAAATCCCCCTTCATGGCTTGCACAGGTGGCGAATTAATTGTCGATTATCAACAGATTATCGCCTCTAATTGCAGACATGAAAACATTTTTCAAACTTGTGGGGAGATATTGATCTGTGACCTTTTGTTCGGTGAGGAAATGATCGGCATAGATCCCTGCTTGTCCTCATTATGAACTCTAATCCCTGACTCACAAAAGGGTAAAGCTTGAGGGATTCAACTCAATTCATTTTCCAAACAAGACCAGCGAAGATTGACTGAGGGCTTTAGAAGTGAACTGAAGAAAACATGACACATTCAAAAGGAGCAGGTTAGTTGTCTGCAGAGGAATCGTTTAACATGACTCATCATGAGCAATAATGCCTTCTTGAATGTTACTTTTGACAAAGGAGCCCCATTTTTTTTTTATCCTCTGTTTCCTACAGAAAAACAGCCTCTGCATGGAGACAGTCCAACAAACCATGAGAATTATTCATCCAAACGCCCAAAGAAAGAGAAAAAAACAAAACAAAAGAAAGCTTTTCTTAATCTTTCTTCCTCTGCGTGCAGAAAAGAAAACATG
Organism: Labrus bergylta; assembly: GCF_963930695.1. Lineage (NCBI taxonomy): Eukaryota > Metazoa > Chordata > Actinopteri > Labriformes > Labridae > Labrus > Labrus bergylta. Next base: position 4,870,809 of record NC_089207.1, on the reverse strand, counting down.
CAGCCATGTAACAATCAGGAAAAAGAACATCTGTGATTTCTCCCCGTGACCTCAAAGAGCACTCTGATTTATTTTGGTTCCTCTCTTTAGCAGCTGAGAAAGGAAGAGTCTTACTGGCAAAGGAGTGCATTGGAGTTTCTCTATCCAGCTGGAAGGGAAATAGCAAAAGAGTCTAGAAAGGGTTACATGGCTGTGAAATGATAAGACTGCATGGTCACAGCTGGGGCACCCTGATATGCTCCAGACTGCATTATACCCCCGTGGGTGACAGGGGACCAAGTTTTCCTGCCCTCATATTAATCCGTCCTGTTTCAGCAGAGCATGAGTTGGAATACTGATTCTCTGTCAAGCATTTCCCCACTCCTTTATCTGTTGTTTTTGTGCGTGTCAAGCAGGGGAAGATGAGCGTAGAGAGAAGTAATTTGCCGAGAATGAATACTATCAAATTTATCCGATATTAAACTCGGCGCACATTTCCTATTTGTAGTCCGGAGGCTGTCGCACTCCCCGTTCATTAAAGCAGCACTACCTCACAGTCTGCTGCATCTGTTCAAACATTACCCAGACAGGAAGACAGGTGTGAGATAAAAGCAGGTGACGAATATTTGGATGTGTGTCACTTTTCAGTGCAATTGAAAGAAAAAGAAGAAGAAGGAGAATTTGCTTCATAGATTGCAGCTGGCACACTGGTTTATAATGTGTAGGTGTCACAGATGGGAACGGCAATTCTCGTCTGTCATGAACTGACAGGGACCCATTACCCATCTTGCCCTCACTTGTCATACAGGACTGAAGTTAATTAGAATTTTATCAGAGGGAAACTTAAAAGAGACGATGACACACTCTAAAATCTGCCCTTCATTTGATGTCAGGAGATTCGTTTTTTTGACGTTTGCACTATGCAAAGCGCTACAAAGATAGAAGGGGTTCTGGTGGTGGTGGTAGTGGGGGGAGGGGGGGGGTTAGAGGGTCCTGAATGCAGCTGCCACCCACAACCTCCAGCTCACCGTCATGCTCACATTATAGCTAAATGTCAAGTTATTGCTGTTTACAACTCTAGCAGGAGCACAGACAACATACAGATATAAAAAACAGAACCACAAATATCTCTTTTTGGTTTAATCCAAATGTATGAAGCTAAAAAAGTAAAATTAAGTGATGTTAGGTTTTGACAGATCCAGGCTAGTTTCCAGACTTCATGGAAAGCTAGGCTAGATGGTAGATGGTTGTTGGAAAATATGAAGTGAAAGTATATTAAATTGGTAAAAAAAAAAAAGAAATCTGTTTAGCTAAACAAGAAAGGAAACGTTTCCTAAAATGCTGAAACACTGCACACCCACACAGGTGTCATCAATCACTGATTAGACCTCGACTGAGATTGAAGTTTGAAGCTGTGGGTATCGTTAGAAATGTACAAAGAGGTTGAGGTAGCCACCATGATGTCAGCCGTTAGTTTGTGGACTGCAAAGCCTCAGGTTTGGCACTCAGACTGTCTCTGTGTTGTTTTCTTTTTGGGAGTCTGAAAAACTATTTTTCAACAAAATACTGGAGCTGGAAATTCTACAATTCACTTCAGCGACGTACATCAGAGAGTAAGAACAACACAAGCAAGGATCTAGAAAAAAAGGGAACAATGTCAGTAAGAGCAAACGATCAGCTTTGAGTCTGATTGGACACACAGGTGCTGACAGGAAGTGACCAGAGGCAAAGCACAACATTGAGGGCAGTTCTTGAGAGCTCTAATCAGTATAGAAACCATCTTATAAGTCGTCGTTATCAAACAGAAACCATCGTCATTACCATCATCATCATCAATAATATGGAGACCATCATCATTAAGTTAGTAGGTATTCATGAAAGAGCTGCGTCTTTAGCTTTTTCTTAAAGGTGCAGAGGGACTCTGCAGATCCAATGGAGTTTGGAAGTTGATTCCACCACCGGGGGGCGACAGAGGAGAAGAGTCTAAAACTTTACAGTCTATGACCATAACTCATTCATTAGCCAGTTCAATAGCTACTTAATCACAGACAAACACGATTGTATTTGTGGTGGTAGTTTAGGGACTAAACAGTAAAGGAACATATAAAAATCAATGCTAGCTAGCATACAAACTTCTGTAAGTAAAACGACCTAATTAAAAACAAAACTAACGAACAAAACAAATGAATAACTTTGAACCTTTATTAACTTTAAACTAGTAAGTCAATTGGCCTCACTTTTCTAGCCGGCCTCAAGGGACCATTCCTTCAAACTATGGATAGCAAGTTCATGATTTCTCTACATGCGCAGCTCAAAGACCCTTTTAACGTCTGTGTCACATAAACAAACAAAGGGTGAAGGAGGTCAAGTGGATTCATGGTGGTTCAACTGTGTATTTGTGTGTGTGGTTGTGCAGTGTAGCAGTGTGGAGGACAGAGAAGTCGAGCGTAAATTCCTCTCTGGCAGGACAGTGTCAGAGTATATGAGGGATCTGTGGGGAGTGTGTGTGACTGTGCATGAGTGCTGCTCATTCACCAGGAGATGTAAAAATGCCAAGACCCAGCTTTGTTCCTCTCTCTCTCTCTCTCTCTCTCTCTCTCTCTCTCTCTCTCTCTCTCTCTCTCTCTCTCTCTCTCTGTCTTAGAGTAGCCATATAAGGACAACTCTGTAATCCTCTGGAGAGCCTGAAGCCAACCTGAGGCTGAAACCGACAGATTAACACACACTGACAGTAGAACAATTTACTGTCTTTGTTTCAGATGATTACATAACACACCGGAGTGATTCACGGCAGAGGCTGAAGCGTATATGTTTGCTATATTTGTCTATTTAGAATGTGATATACTGTATGTTTAAGTATATTTTCTACAACCTTTCAATAGGTTTTTTTTTTTTAAATAACTAGCAGGGATGTTTACAAAAATGCAACCTTTTGTAAATGTTCTCTGAACTATTCATTTGTGGTTTCCCCTGCCTTTTTTTTTTTCAAATCCTTCCTCTTCTTTGGACTATAAAAGGATCTTTTTGTGGAACTCTAACCACTTTAGGCAGAACAGTCTGTTGTGCAGATTACGTAAGGGGAAATGATGAGTTCAGTTAAACAGACAATTTGGTTGGCAGGTCTTGACACTTTAGACATTGAAGTAAATATCATGTATTAGGAGTGTAATGAATCAACTATTATGCAAAAATAGTTGACAGATTTGTAAAAGTTATGGATAAATACCTAAAGACATAAAAAAAGATGCAATGGGAAAGACTCTTAGAGAGAGCCTGCTCTTTAGGAATTTAACTTTAAAGCAACTAAGTGATATTTTAGGACAATTAGGTCTCACATGATGTTAATGATAATGGTGTTGCTTGAAATAATGAAGCTACAGAGAGCCAAACGTCAAATCTGCAGCTCTCCTGTATCTTTACAGAGCTCTCATAAGGCCTGACAGAGCTGTTATAACAAGTTTTAACTCTTGTTAGCCGTCCAGCCCACAACTTTGTCACACTTGGATCTGAAGATGACCAGATGTATGACTTTAAATGACTGGATAATGTTCCTTCTTTGTCCAACCCTTAGCTATTATGTTTTTGTTTTCAAATACTGCCCACAGATTGTAAAATAAAATGATTATTCCAGTCTACAATGCAGCAATAATCATTTAATTATACCAAACTTCTCCCATGTGCCAACCAATTAATTTGTTTTCTCTACCTTTACCACGATGTAAGTAAGTATGCTCTGTGACTCAGGATTTAAGTTAAAAAACTTCAAAAACACAAACTTGTGGATCGATGATGTTGTGAAAAAGCATGGGATTTTGGGAGTTGTTTCCTTTCATATTATGACAACCTTATAAAAAAATTGTGACATGACTCCTGCAGATATTGTCTTCACAAAGAAATGTTTTACAGTTTAATTGATGTTACCCTTCATCACATTTATTTACATAATGTCCCCCTGTCCTTCTTCAGTCTTTTACATATCAATTGCTTCTTTTGTGTGACTCACAACTAAAAAGGATTATGTCTAGATATATTTTGAAACATTTAAATGTTTGAAAAAGTTGCTAATCAAACCTCAAAACACAACATGAGTCTCAATCTGAGACTGAATCATGTGTCAGAAGCCTCTTTTCAACACTTCTTAGGATTACACAGAGCACAATGGACGATATAAAGAAAATAAAAGAGTTCTTTCAAAGGAGGGATTTTCTGTCAAAGCAGGAGACAGATCAGATTTTTATTCCTTTTCTTTACATAAAAAGTTTCTGAAGAGTCGTCTCAGTACAACCAAGATGTTTGGTGTCTGAATGGTGAGGGTTTTCTTCAGCCTTTGTTTCATATGGAACGTTACTTTGAAGATGTGTAAAGACCAGACTGATGACACATCAGCTCGAAGCATATTTTTGTCATGGCATCTTTTCAGAGCGGCAGATATCACACACACACATAAAAGCAGCACTATGTGCCTGACAGTGACTCTGCTTCCTGGCTGACATGACCTGCCTTCACCATTATGTGTACGTTCCTAAGACAGCAATTTAAAGTGCTCTTCTCTGTGATTTGGACTTTGACTGATGTCATTCATCTGGCCTTTCATCTCAGACAGTTGAAAGACATATTTATGCTCAAAGTGTATGTTTTGGTCTATGGCTGTGTCATGTGTATCATTTTTACTTTTTTAGAGTATTCCTACTCTGACATATCATGTGTGCGGAAGAATCCAACAACCAGAACAGAAAATGAAAAGCTATTTTCTTGTCAATTGCAATTATGAGTTCCTGTGTTTATTTGATATGTCATTTTTCTGACAGGTGTAAACTACTTTGAGTTCAGGGATTTCTAATTCCACTTACCTCTATAGCACCTTTCAAATGAAAGCTAAAAATGCTTATTATAGGAACAAACGAACAGAAATAGGAACAATAATGTGGCAACACTAGATTCAATTCTGCAAGACTACAAAATTAAAGAAGAAAAAACATTAAATAGGGCATATTATCCCCTTTTCCACTTTTTCAAACAGTCCCCCTGTGGTCTAAATGAAACATCTGTGCTGTGCTTTGGTCAAAATATAACATGAATCAAGCACCAGAGGAGGTTAGTGACCCTGTATAAACCAGCTCTCTCAGAACGCTCCGTTTTGGTGTGTGTGTCTTTTTAAATGCAGCGAGCCCCCCCTGAGTTTTCCCGGTAGACATCACTCCTCTGTAGAGAGAATAAAAATGGCAGACCTGCGCAAAAGTTAGACACTCAGTTTAGAATAGAATAGAATAGAATAGAATTACTTTATTGATCCCAAGCTGGGAAATTGTCAGCAGGTTGTCCAAACACACAATATTAGCAGAAAAACACAATATTAGCAAATTTAAACACAATATAATATTAAATACAAAGTAAATAAGCACTAAAAATATCAAAACTAAGAATGGGAATATATACAACCAGGATTTAACTAAGCATTACTAGTCTAAAATATGAAAGATTAAATGTAAATGTGCAAAAACAGAGTTGTAAATGGACAGTATTGACATAGGGAGATGTGCAATCAGTGATACTATAGGTTAAAGATTAAAGGTTACCCAAATTTGTTGTTCAAAAACACTGTCGAAGTGGATTTTTCATACTATGTCCCCTTTAAAATGTAAATAATAATGAATTATTAAAACCAGTTGAAAGTAAGAAATTAACACCAGTAATACACTTAGCCTATCATGAAACAGTGAATACTTGTGCTGTAAGATTTAGATGACAAATCTTTGGCTATGTTGCCTATAAGAAATCAAAACCAAGAGAAAGTGATTGCTGTATAAAGTGCTACTTAAATTTGTGACAGTGTGCATCTGTCATCATCAAATTAAACATAAATTAAAAGAGTAAATTAAACAGAAAGAGTGAATATAAAAGCCCATTCCTACTCCTCAAGCACAGTGACTATGTTTCTGAATGGATTCCTGAAAAGACAGCTGGCCAGTCATGATGGGACTTTATTGTCGCCACTGCAGCAACCGGGCACTATTTTGTCTGAAAAGCCCCACTCGAACGTGAAGCTGTGAGTCCAGTCTTTTGTTAGAGGTCCATTCAACATCATTATCTCCCCGCAGAGCTGTAATTACTGTATGGTGAATAGCTTTCCAGAAACCATCATTTCCTGCACTGTAAGCTTCTCGTTTTGTCCATGCTACACAACAGAGGAGATGAGCTTTTGTGGATATTGATATCAACAATTTTCATGTTGGCACCAGTGGGGAAGGTTTTTCTTTTTCACCTTGTGGCTACATCAAAAGAATGAAACATGGATCAATGAGAAGTTTGAGGAGAAAATAGTTCTAACAGCCTCTGACATATTGAAAAGTTGACCCCAGTTGCTTTGTATAGGCTTAGGCTACCTTTTATATTGGCTCCACACAGCAGCCTTTTACCTCTGACATTATGCTCAGGGTGTCGAGCTGAATTGTTGTTTTCATGTTGAGCTTCTGTGCTACAGGTTGTAAGTCCTATGTAGAAAAAAAAAAAAGCTTCAATATTGATTGAAAATAAACATTAACCATCTGGGTCCAAAATATGGGCCGTATCAATTTAAAACAATTTATTTGATAATCCCAGATAAAAATCATACAGTTAATTCAAGTGTAAGCCACCTCCTAAAAGTGGTTTAATGATAACATTGTCTTTTAAAAGTATTATGAGACACAATAGGAAAGTCATGAACAGACTTAACTTTATAAAAGCAGCATACATCGTAACCCATTTGTTACCAACACGCAACAGCTAATGTAAGCATTAAGCTACTATACCTTGCTAAAATTAGTTAGCTAATTACCTCTTTCCTATCTTATCCAAAAAGAAAATGAAATGTTAACCTAAAGAATTATATACTTACTAGCAGAAGTATAAGCTAAATAGTAGCTCGGGGCGCGGTCTCACTGGCCATCTGTACCGTGCCCAAGCATGCGTCAACGCTAAAGTCCAGTTCGTTTGACCAGTGTGACCGCTCCGTATCGTGCTCAGGCACGGTACACTTCATGCACGAGCACACTCCGATGTGCAGGCGCCCGCACGGACTAGCGCCGTCTATTTTATTTTTTAATTTATTTATTGCTGTGTCTGATTAAAATGGCTTAAAATAAGCTGTAAAATCAGTAAAGTAGCTGTCATGCTCTCTGTGTTGTTCTCCGATGTGCAGACGCGGACTCGACTGCGCGTCTCTCTCTCTCTCCCTCTCTCTCGTCCGCCTGTTTGTCAACTGAGCACGCTTCATAATAACATAAAGCGTGCATGTGTTGTACTACGACGTTATGTACAAGAGGTAATCGTGCTTTTAGGCACGGTTAGCCGTGGCCAGTATAACCGCGGGCCGTGCCGGCCAGCGTGGGTATGGTGCAGCGGGGGGGGGCAACCGTGCTTGAGTACAGCACGGTACAGATGGCCAGTGTGACCGCGCCCTTAGTGTAAACATTACCTATTGACATTTTTAAAGGAAAGGCTGACTTAATTTATAAGTCAGAAAATGATTGCCGATATGTTATTTAAATTGAAATATGGCCAAAAGTCGCAACATGTTTCCACTATCTACTGTCTTTTTAGTAGCTCATCAATTATAAGCTATTGAAATTCTCACAATTTGTCTGATTCCCAGCTTTGAACAACTTACAACCTAAGGACACTACTAGAATATTATGCCACGGGGAGCTTCCCGTCCTGAGAGTGATATCAGAAGATAAATGCAGAATAACATGAACAGCGATTGATGTTGACCTGAATATTTGCTATATTTCAAAAACCTTTTTTTTTCTTTTACTTCCAGACTTAATGAGAAATTTCATTTGGACTTTAAAGCTGCAAATATGAGTTTAATTTTCAGAGGCTTTTGCCCTTAAGTCCCAGGGGTCCAGAATGTCAATACGCCAGCTGCTATCTTCTTCATACTTGACTGCAGGCCCCCGAGTATTGAAGCTAGAGCCGGAGCTGGAGCTGGAGCCGGAGCTGGAGCGGGGACAGTGTGCCCCTTAGGTATTCCTCTAGAGTCCTCGCTCCTAAATCACTGTTCCCTTTTTTTTGTTTGTTTTGGATGAATGCTCATCATTCATATTCACATTGTGGGGGCTCTCTAAGGAGATAGGAAATTAAATTCCACTGACTTGTCCTCTCATTCCCTTTTAAACCAATACAAAACATTTCTTCTGTATACATATGTAAAGCTATGTAAAGACTTTCTACCTGTTCCCTGTTGTGTTTTATATTATATGCTGTCTTAAAGTCTGACTGTGCATAATCAAGTTTAATCCCCTGGTGCCTGTGGTAATGTTCTCTTAATTAAACACTTCTGCAGACATTAATTAATGTACATACCTTTCTTCCAGGTTCCCTCAGTATGTTTTCCAGTTGACAGATTTGATCTCAAATTCCACTGTTGGAGGGAGAAAGAGATATGCTCAGACCACCAGTGGCCCCCCTGCAGTATCTTCGTCTGTTTTTTGCAATCCAGCCATATCGCCTGTTCATCATTAAACCCAGTAAGTGCTCCACAGTCGTACACAGAGCAAACAGAAAAAGCCAAGCTTATTAGAGTGTTTGGCTTGTTAACTTGCTAATGGCCTTGGTGTTTGCTTTAGGTTATCATGAAAACATCACTTACTCCCATTTGTCTCCTAACTCAATTTCATGCTCTCCTGAGCTGATACTCCATGTCCTAAGGAGGAGGAGATATGAGGCAGTTTGAGCAGAATGGATGGTCCAGGCACCAAACATGTGATTTTACTGTGTCTGTGTAGGAAAAACACTCGAAGCAAGAAACCTCACTAATGGAAGATGTTACTGTCTGATTTTCAAAACATCTACATCATTAAGCTGCTGTGGTATGAGCTTCACTTCATCAGTTAAACCTGAAAACAGCAGACAAGCAGCTGCATCAAAAGAAGAGGAGTCATAGCCAACGTGTTGTTAATAATATTCTCTTGACCAGTTATACGATGGGAATAAAAGTGGCTATCAAAAGTATTTTGTTTGCCATTTTATGTCTTCTATCTGTTATTTTTTTTGTGGTTTGACTTTTTTATTCTGGTTTTATTTGTTGAAAATTTCTCCAAAAAGGTGAAGTTAGTGTAAGATGGAGATGAGATTTATTTTTGTGAAGTTTTATTTTATAGATCTTTATTTTTCTCAGGTCGAGATAATATACATTATTTGATTTAATGCTAATTTCATTTATATGTACAATTTGTACTTTACAAGAGTATCTGTTTTATATGATGCACTTTGCCTTTAAGGTTACCCATGGTTACGGTTGGAGGAGCGATATTGCTTTAAGACAAGTAAGGTGTCGCTGTTGTTGTTGTTCACTCTGGATATGTTATGCTTTGTTATGGACGGACATTAAAAGTATGAGACGCACAGCAGGAGTTGTCTCCGTGTTTTTACTTGCCCACAACCGAAGATATATATTTAATTAAGTATGTTTAGTGTTATAATTAACGGCAAGACAACCGAGGATAATCAACATCATCCAAGAAGCGCCATTACATTAGGATAGCTGTAACTCATTTATAAGTTTGTCTACCTGCTTGCTTAAGAAAAGAAAGAAAAAATTGAGTGATTTGTCAGTCAGTCATTCATTTATTCAGTCATTCAGCTAACTAGTTAGGAAGGAAGGAAGGAAGGAAGGAAGGAAGGAGGGTTGGTCGGTCAGTTAGTTAGTTAGTTAGCCTTAGTGTACCCTGACATTGTTTTACTTTTTGTGGCTTTCTCCTCTAATTTGTTATCTTGAGTGTTTCATATGTGAGCAGTTGACTCAATCTTTGTGTATCATTCATGTTTGTAAAATCAGTATGTTTTCAGTTTACTCAAAGAGGTATTATGTGCTTTTCCTAAAACAGCATTATAATTAGATCCCTTGTTATTACATTTAAACATATCATTGAATGTATCCACTTTTCTTCAACATGACAGATAAAACATCTAGTTTCAAAAGTGAATAGAAGAACACGTGTGAGTATGCATATACATGTAAGTTATTTTACCATTGCTTATCCATTTCACAAAGAAATCTACAGATTTATGATGACTGGTGTATTGACGCCTGTGTTGGATTCCCATTTTCACACACTGCATTGATTTTAGCCACATCATATTTCACACCTGACATGTTTTTACCTGTATGTGGCCAATTCTTCATCATGAAATGTAATTCGCTTTTTATCTGACACTTAGTGGCCTACAGGTTCTGCTTTTTCTGCTCTTCAGGAATCTTTGGGGCTACAGAACTTAATTCCATTGCAATAAATCTTTAAAGGGCTCATAGCTTTTTCTTTGTTATTGCCATCGTTACTGTAGAGGCCATAGTGTAAATGAAGCCTATTTTTTTCCATTAATATTAGCAGGTCCTTTTTACAATATTTAAAAACTCAGCTGTCTAGAAACCAAAACAACTTCCTGCTATGACTGAATCGTCGACTTGTGCTAACTGTTATTGTAGTGTGATATTCCCCCGGCTCTGTACATATTTAAGGAGAATAATCCTTTTTCTTAATTAACAACGCCACTAAGCTGGGCAGTTTGTTGATAAACACCTGCTTCCCATTGTAATGCAGGCCTCTTGAGGACATGAGACTGAGTGTTTTTCTCTAAAGTGCTGATTGATTTCTTTGAGGGCTCTCGCTCTTTATGGCTCCACATGAATCATACCGGTTATTTCAAGCTTTCTCGCCTTTGGTAGAAATAACTTGAGATATTTTTCCACCAAACACAGAACTGTTTGTTTTTTTTCAATCAATCACAAGTTTTTCAGCCTTACTTTCAGTAACTTTTGGGTCCAGTTAAATGAATTCTTGAAATTTTGATGATCTGCTTATTCCCCCTCTTGTCGCAATAAACACAGGGAAGTTTTTCTCTAGACTGTTTATTGCCTGAGTGTGATAACTTGATGGTATATTCAGTGCTGGTCTGATGGTGAAAACAAGATTCCAGATATTCCCTGTTCTAAGCCAACAAACTGTCTGGCATACAACAGCCTTAAAAAAAAAAAAAATTGACGTATTAAGACTTAAGTTTCTGTACACACAAATCAAACCAGACAAAACTGTGAACTAGTGAGCTGAACTGTGCAGAATAACTTTAAAGGTGACATGTTCTCCTCATTTTCAACAAGTTTAGATAATTCTCAGAGTTCCCCAAAACATGTCTGTGAAGTTACTTGCCAAAAGTCCACTCGTCCACTCTGATACTCTATTTTCGCATGTCTATCAACCCCTCTATTTCAGCCCTGCTCAGAACAGGCTGTTTCCGTATCTGTAGCTTTAAATGCAAATGAACTGTGTCTGACCACGCCCCCTCTTTGGAAGATCTTGGGTGGCTTTGGTTGCACCATGCCCAATTGTTTACAGTAAGAAGGCAGACTCAGAGGGCAGAGCAAACACCCACCTGGGGGAGGGGTTACTTCCCTTTGTGATGTCACAAAGAGAAAATATCCAAACGGCCTTTTTGAGCACACATTTTCTGAAAAGTGGAGCAGGCAAAAGACGGAGAGGATGGACTTTTCTTATAATTAGTGGGTGTCTGTAGACAGGCTAGGGACACAAATTAGAGTTAGAAAAACATGGTGAAGTGTATTATTGATAATATGTGACCTTTAATAAAATATTCTGAATTCAAAGTACAAAAATATTACCATCATAATACAATAAAAATACCAAAAAGAAAAGTTATGTTATTGTGTGTAAGACGTGTTAGATTATAAGTATGTTATATGAAACGATAGCATCCATTGAGGGGTTATTGTGCATACACTAATACATACTCTTATATAACTTCAACGTTGCAGCCGGTGGGTAATTGACTTTTTCTCATCATCACAGCTCCTTAAAGACCATGAAGTTGTTCAACGCCCTAAACTGTTTAACGCTATGTGTATATTATATTTATAGATAGTTCATTTTGTAAAATAGAAAAGTGTGAATGTTTCAAAGCAGAGCAGGGGCCGTTAAAAATCCATAGAAAGTGTATTGTTGTTTGTGTGTTGTTTCCCTCTCTCTTCTCTTTAGTGCTCATTAATCCTCCTTTGCCCTTTAGTAATCTCTTGCTGCCAGCCTGATTTCCTGACTGAGGAGTGGCAGCTGTTGACCTCCACTATGGAGATAGATTTAGCTCTGATTCTAGTGCCTTGATTCCGACTGTAGGCCATGATAAAGCAGCTATCTGCTGATTCACCAGCTGCTGTAGGCTGCATTTCCTCCAAAACACCACCCTCGCTCTTCCTGACAAACTCTCTCCGATCTAATAAGTAATCAATACTGCTAATATGCTATACCATCTGGTCTCATCCTGCCTACAGAATGTTTTGCATTGGGTCAATGCCTGTCCAGGTAGGGGGAGATTAGTTGGCTAAGTGAGCAGGATGGAGGAGAAGATTCATCCTGGTCGAGGTTGGTTGCTTACCTCGGGCCTTTATCGGCTGATAGAAAAGCCTGCTGCTCCTCTTCTAAGTTTAGATATCAGAGCACAGCTGGGGTTTGCATGTGCAGACACATCAGCAAAAGCAGTAATTAACTAACTGCAAGACAACATGGATCCCTTTTTAAACGCCAGTCAGATTTCTTTTATATATTTGCATGAGAAAAATTTGTATTTAGCTTAGAAAACACTTTGGCGCGCAACAAAGTCAATAAATATTCTTAAAGTCTTGTTGAACGATGAAAACAATCAATCTTCAATATTCCCTTCATATGCAGATAATAACTTTTCAATAAATGCTCTTAGGGGCTGATGAAAGTGTCAACAGCGTTCTTCATTTTCTGGAACTATCATTAGACATTACATCACTTCTTAATGATATAATTCTTCTTGTTCCCCTGTGGTGTTACAGGAGATGGAGCTTAAAGCCAAGCAGTCCCCTCTTGTTACACGTGTCATTTAAAAATAGCATTAATGTCTCAGCATAAGCCAATAAAAAGATTGACTGCACAACGCAGGATATCAGTGCACATTACAGACAATCATGTTGCCACATCAGGATTCATTTCTTGATGACTTGATGTCATGAACCAGCACCCACCTCTGCATTTCAATGTCAAACCAGGTACTTTTCAATCTGCCTTTTTTATCAGTATTTTCATAGGCTTAGTTGGATAAAGAATCAAAACATTTTGCAGTCTAAACTTTCCCTAAAAAGCTACATGAGAAACAAATTAATTAAAGATCCCTTTTGAAAGAAAAATGCATGAGCAGGACTGCTTAACTGAAACAACACTAAATGATCATGACAGATTATTGTAGAGCAAATTACATTTGGACAATTTGGGACAGTAATATATAAATAAAGGCAAGTAGCTGATAAATAAACAAAAAAACATAGTAATAAATAAACATATTAATATTGATTAAATGAGGTTGCAAATTCTAAAAAAAAAGATTGGTTTTTGAAAATAAGACAATAATTCAAACTTCATCATTGATTATTAAGGTTTCAAAAATCATAAATTATGGTGAGAAAATGGCATCATTCTCTTATATGAATAATTCACTATCATGATAAGTCTGTCTCTGATTTCTTTTAGTTTCCCTCAGATGTAAACAGTAATATTTTAGAGCAGCAATATTACATAAATAGGGTGATTTGAAAGAAAAAGGGGAAATGAAACTACATGATTGCCTTAAACACTCTAAAATAAATTGTTCAAGGAAACAGAGGCCGGTAATTTGATCCCTGTAAATTCAATTCACTTCCTGACAAATTCATGTCGGCATCAATTGTAAGTGTTGTCACACACAGCACATGGGTCAGTTTGTTAGAAGGAGATATTAATTTAGGTTGAATCTGTCCACTGTCTCCTCGAGCACAGTTGTTGTCAGCATCCAAACGGTGCCAGGCCGCAGACAGCGGCTCATACAGAGGACGGACATTCCTCCAGGAGCTTCATGCATGGTCCAGCTAGAAAAAAACAACCACAGGCACTCAGCAATATGCAAAAAAAAATCAAATAAATTCCTCATCAAATGAAAAATATAACAGAAAGCCAGGAGGCATCACAAAAGATTTTTAAAAGAAATACTTGCCTGGTAAAAGTTCATCAACATATAAGCTCATGGAAACACACAAAATGACAGATCATGTTCCTTGGAAAATATACTTATAGGCTATTTGTTCATTTAAAAAGCTCTTTTGTATATCTTTATTTATTTGATAATATTTCCCATTTATATTAAAAATCAAATATTATTTTCAGTTCTGAGAAATATTCATATCTGGGGTTTTTTCTACAGGGGACATTATAGCATCACAAAATTAATTCGCTTCAATTCGCTTCAATAAAGTTACACTCGTGTTTTTTTTTTTGCTTATGTTTGTGACAATGTGAGAAATTGGCACAAATAAAAACATGCTGAATTTGCAACTACTGTAGCAGTTCCTGTTTGCATTAGACCTAAGGATGTAGAGAAAGCTATCACAGTACAACTTTAATACTGAATAAACCTAAGAAGCAATATTTCTAAGAGACGTTCTGGAGTCAGCAGAAGAGTCTTCTAAACAGGTATGTGGACATTCATTCTTATTTATCATTGAAAGTAATCAAGTCCAGAATGTAAATACTATATATGTCTATAGTGTCATTGTGTTGGCCTTTCACTGAGTTTGAGAAACCGAGAAGGAGTGCAGCGCCAGCAGCATCAATGGAGCCCTAAGTATTACCGTCATGAGCTCACCACTGCTGCTGCTTCTGCTGACTTTTTTTTATTAACTGGGTCGAACAAAGAGAAAAGAAAAACTGGGATTCACTTGTCCCTTTCCCCTCATGTTGTATCCCCATCATATGTCTCCCTCCATGCTTCATCTCTCCCCCGCTCCCCCTGGTTGGCTCTGAATTATTCACAGACCTCACAGTGGGATGTTTATTGAGCTAACAAAGACCATCTGCATGACTAATTCTATTTTCTGGAGTTTTGGAGTTGAAAAAAAGGATTTTGTAATTTTGGGCTCAGCTGATTCTTAAAGTGATATAAATATAGCAACAAGGTGTCTCCAAGTTCTTCAAAATACAATTCAGATCATCAAACTCAAAGTCGACTGTCTATGATTAACTTTCAAATGTAAAGCAAGGTAATGTTCCCTCTTTTTACATGCTAATGAGGCTAACTGATTCCTTATCAATCCATATGTCTATATCTCTCCTACAGAACTACCATGATGGCGATGATTTCTCTGTGAAGCTTTCGAGATTATTCCCTGAAGTCTGTAGGCCTTTCAATCCATCATCGTCATCTTGGCTGCACCATTCGTTCAGAGTGGAGAGTGAAATTACACCCTAAGAGGCTACGTAAGTGAAGAACAACAAAAGCAAGAGCACAGGCCAGATGTAACTGATGAAGAATAGAACATGGTGGTGTCTCTGTTGTGATCATTGAAGGCGTAAATTGTGAAAACCTGATCCAGCAGGACATACTGACGAGGACTTAGGGTCTATATATGGAGAGCCTGCTCTGAAATCTTTGCGAAACAGCCACCCCATATCTTGTGATGTCTTGAAAAGAAAGCTCTTGTATTCTGTTGGTTTTCCTTTTTTGCAGGATTTGTACACAGATTTGCTTATTTCTTCACAAAACGAGGAAACTGTTGCTTGCCTTTGAAACACTCTTAGCCTATCCCTCTTTGGTAGCTACAGCAAACTTTGTCAAAGAAATTACCAAGCTGAAGGAAAGGCTAAATAAGACAAACCGTTACAACCTGTGTGCTTAAAAATGGCTTAATGGTGAAAAATAACAGCATGAAAACAAAAAACTTATTTTTTTTATTCTGGCACTTGAAAGTATACAAGTATGTGCTTGAAAGGGGAATATTTGAAAGGGTGCACTTAAGAACTTGAGAAGGTTAACTTGTAAGTCTGCTCTCAAAGGTGTGCACTTGGAAGTGTGAATATGAAAGTGTGCTTGTATTCAATTCAAAGCATGCGCTAATGCACTCGAAAGTATGCCCCTGTAAGTATTCACTTGAAAGTGTGCACTTGTAAGTGTGTATTTGAAAGTGTGCACTTGTACATTTAAAGTTTGCACTTGTTTGTGTGCACTTGAAAATTAGCAGTTGCAAGTTTGCATTAGCAAGTGTGCACTTTAAAATGTCCACAGTGTATTCATGTATTTGTAAATTGTGCATTTGAAAGTGTGCACTAGCAGTTGGGCAGTTAAGAGTGTGCAGTTATATGTTTGCACGAGTTAGTGTGCAATCTCAAGTGTTGTCACTTGTGCACACGTACTGTACTTGTAAAGTGGGCACCTCTGAAAGTCAGAACTGTAAAGTGTGCACTGTAGTAGCTCGTCCTTGAAAGTGTTAACTTGTAAGCGTGAGCTTGTATTGGGCCGTTTGCACTTTGCACTTAGCCTAAACTTGAAAGTGTACACTCAAGAGTGTGCACATCTAAGTATTTAAATAAAAAGTGTGCACTTGGAAGTACGCACTTGCAACAGCTTACATTTATGATGAGAACCAACTTCACGGTCGGGAACCGCTAGTCTTGGAGATGATCTGCATTACATGTGATAGAGTATGAAATCAAAGTTAACAACAGTTTTCATTCCCCTTTTCTTTTTATTAGCACAGTGTTCTGATGATGATGATTTGAACTCAAACATTAAGTTGATTTTTACACAAACAAACAGCGAGCATATTGTGAATGTTTTTTTCTGCCACCCTGGCATCATTTGACCTTTACATTTCCAGAAAATCTCCCTTAACCACAGCAGAGTCTTTAAATGTCACCTGTCTCGGTGTGACCTCAGCTTCACTGTGAAAAAGGACGGCACTGAGTGAGACTCCTCAGACCACCTGTTGCATTGACGTCATCAACCTCAGTGTAATCTGTGTGCATTGGTGAAGAGTAGAGCAGTTCTTCATGGGTCAACTTAAGCTAGTGCAAGTCATAGGCCAAGATAATCAATGCCCTTGGAAAAACAAGACACTGTCAACAAGCACATGAATAAATAAAATAATATCTCAGCAGCACCTCAATTAAAGAGTGAAATCAAACTGGCAGTGTCAGCACTCTTGAATACTCCCCACCATTTCATTGTATCCATAATTTGAAATTGATTCACACACACTCAATCCTTTCAACTTTCTGCCATTTTCACCGAGGTGTTTTTATAAGAGTATGCTATAAGAGCTTCTACCTGGTCTTACTTGACCTTCCCATGAGCTCTTAGCAAAGATTAAAGGTATACGACACCACAGTTATAAAAACAGCAGTCATTAGAAATGGCTTCAGTGGAGCTTTAGATGAAGTGATCAATGATATAACAGCACTTACTCAGGCAATTCAACAGCCTTGTCTGACAGAGCCAGAGGTTCTTTTGTGGAGCACTGTGGGGGATCAAGCGGCAGGTCTTTGTAAACCCGCAGAAAATACCCGAGTCAATATATAATAGATATTCAATTGCAGACTGCTGAGCGTTCTGTATAATGGCAGAGATTGATTCACAGTTTCTCCTTAAGAGTCAGGTCATTAAACCTCTCAAGTCTTCACTGCTTTTTTTAAACTGCTTTTTTGCTGTATAATTTCAAGGATGGTACAATTAAATAAAGTGTGTTGGTCTTCAGTAGTAGAGTATGAACTCCTTTTTTTTATATTTTCAATTTCAATCTACAATTCATTTAGCAGACGAGAGTAAGTACAACACAAGAAAAGATCTCGAGAGGAGGAACAACGTTAGTATGTGCAAAAAAAAACAAATTTAAGTCAGATCGGACAAAGTTACTGACAGGAAGTGCACAGAGGCAAAAATCCTCAAGAAATGTTCGTGCTGCAGTGAAGTGGTTTAGTCGATCAATCATCAACAAACAAATGACCACATCCCTTTTTTTTTTCTTTCAAAATTTGAAATTTGTTGACAGCTTTGACAAACCTTACAAACACAGTTTCATAAAACATAACCCTGTATTTCCAATTGTTGTCTAATTCTTATATTCTATCTTGCCTGATTATGGCATGTATACCTTAACATGTTGAAATGAATGAGGCTGATGTCTTTCTGTTTCAGGCTTGACAAGTGAACAGATGTGCTAATACAGTGGCTTGACATCTTTTACTTGGACACCTTCATATTTAATTCTATTAACAGGTATTGTTATCGTCTATAACTGACCAACCTTTTCATAGCCAGCTGTTTTATCAAAGCTGGGGTGATAGTTAACAATAACAACCTGATGTTGCTTCACTTCGACAACATGTCGCCAGTTTGATAAAGAACCAATTACACATGCCCAGCTAAGTCACATTCATTCACTATGATACACCTCAAGAGTTTTAAGAATCATTTTTTTAGAGGACGGAATTATTCTAAAATGTTGATAAAAACATGAAGAAATGTGGAAAAAGCATGTGGTTTACCTTTAACTGGATTGTGAAGTTATAAAAATAAGAGCTAGTGTTAAACATGTGATCCAAATTTGTTTCTTAAAAAGTTGTTCTTAGTTATGATGCTGTTCTAGCATCAAAATAACGCCACTGATGCTCACCAGAACATGCAGTGTGAGCTTTGCCTGGAGGATGAAGCTCCAGTGCAGAACATTTGATTTGAGTTTTCTTGCCAGAGAAACTCGTCCCTCAGCATTTCTTTCAAAAACCTGATGAGTTCATGTTTTTGCATTATTTTTTCCGTGAGCTTGTTGCAAAGAAATAAGGCAGATCTGATTTACATCTTCAACTGTATCCTTAAAAACCAATACAAGCCATGACATTATGTTACTTGCCAGAATATAATTATAAAGTGGCTCCTCTGTGCCTTTGTATGTATGTCATGATTAGAAGAAGAAAAAAAGTTGTTTGTGTTAAAGGGAGCTTATTTGACCTAGTTAGTTAATCAAGCTAAAACCTGTAAACAAATCCAGCAGAGGCAAACATCTGTCAGAATAAAGACAAGCAGATGTCAGATATATTTCCTGATTGCAAACCCTGTATTTCTATCTCTCCCCATTTCATCGTCCCTAAATACTGTCGTCGGTTCTGAACAGGCGAACTGTCATTGTTGTGATCACACAGCCTTTCTGCACATCTCATGCTTTAATTCTGTTCTGCTGCAAACATTTCGATATGTTTATTATAGTTTTGAGCTGTCCATCTGTCAAGCCTGATGTGGCTCCTCCTCTATCCTCAGAGGGAGGCTTTCTTTTTCTCAATGTTTGTTCAAAAATTCAACTGAAAAACCACCCAGAAAAAAAGCGTATTCCACCTGAACCGTGTCCCTGTCGGCTGATATTGATTTAGCGTACGTTACATCATATCTGTAGGGGCTTCCATGAACTCCACCAGTGTTTTATTCTCCTGCTACAAATAGAGGATTGTCAGACTGCCAGCGTGCAGATGAACAATGCAGCAGAGCTCAAAGCCCGCTGGATGAAATCACCTGTGAAAAGCAGAATGTTTTGTTTTTTTCCACCGGGTCCTTGCTTTGAATCTGATATGATAGATACAGACAGTTCCTTTTATCTGAACAACACAGCTGGTTTCTGGGGTTTCATCAGCTTCTGAGAGGGCTTTTTGGGAGTTGTGGCCTTGAGACCCATATCCTTTTACTGTTACATTGTTTCTACCTATTAGGCTATAGTTTGCAGAACAAGCAGTCCCATAGTCTGTTTGTTTTGAATCTGAATGAATATAAATTCTGGACAGTATTCGAGGTGGTTAGAATAAAGAAATTGATCTCATGTTTTGAATTGTTCCTCTTAATCGTTTGTGATTTATACTGCATGTCCAGTTCTTGTTTAGCCTTAAGCCTGGCTCACACTGTTATATAAATTATATAAAAGTCAGGGTAGCATGTCAGCTCACACTGTAGGACTGAATTGTTTACGACACCCAACCAGACTTTGCGATGTACGTACTCACACTATGACCCGATTGTCGGACACGACCGGAGAGCTCACACTGTACGAGTGAAATCAGGACGGAGCGTTGACAATTGTTGGCAAAAGTTTCATTTGAAAACTCCGACGGACGGCGGTTGTGGAAGTTGTTAAAAGAAACAGAAAAGTTGATACAATCGTAGATATATGGATCCCAGTTTCAGAAAAGTGCTGCATTGATGATCTGTACCAAAAACTAAAAAAAAAACTAAAAAAACGTTGGGTTGCGTCCTGCCACTGGTCGCCATGACTACAGTCACACACAACTTATTCCAGACCCTTTCATGACGTAATCGTCAAGATTTTAAATTCTAAATATCAAACATGTTTGAAATAAATCAGAGTACCACTCACAATCTGAGCAGAGAATCGGTTCCGAGCAGCCTCGAGTCGGGAGCGAGACCCTGCGATTGTCAGGAAGGAAGAATCGGAGCTCAAATCGGCCCGATTGTCCTGCAGTGTGAGCCGGGCTTTAAAAAAGGAGAACCGGCATTCAGTTAAACAAAAGAGTTCTACATTCTCTCAGAGAAACACATCCTTTTCAGAGAGAAAGTGCAACAAACTGGCCCTTTTCTTTGAATTGTTCATTGGGTTTGGATTGGCTCCCATAAAAGAAAAAGAAAAGTAGATGGAATAACAGCTACTTCCTCATTTACGACCAATAAAATTGAAGTTAATGTTGTGTTTGCATTTTTCTTTAGACCATGTGCAAATGTCATTGACGAGTGTTCTGTTGCAAGCATTTTAGACTAAATTGTCAGGACTGTTTTTATTTCAGACCACAAATATTCACTTTGAATCCGTGTACTTTAGATTATATTTCTATCGTCAGCGTTTTGACCAAAAGAAAAATGCAAACTCAAACAAAAAGGAGAACAATGATGCATGCTTGAGAGCGCTTCCTTTGCATGAAAATCAAACAAGCTTTTAGAGTTTGTCGAAGGATAAGGAAATCCTGAGATTGGAAGAATAGCATTACCAAAAGTTTTCGTCACCCATGCAAAGAGAATAATTTGAGAATCTATGTCAACCGTTAACATTATAGCAGTTGTTTATTAAATTATGTATGCATTTTATTTTGTGTCAGAAATCTGAACTTTTTTCTGTTGTTGGCATCACCACAAAATTGTTTGCAATATAAAGAACAGTGACAGTGATACAGCTGTGACCCTGGCTTTCAAATGTAACAAAATTCACTAGCCAGCATCTCTAAAGCTCACTTTAAAATAATTTTGAATATTTAACGTACTGCAAAAACAACTGTAAAAACCACAACATGCAATTTTTATGGGGGCTTGTGGCTTTGAGCAGTTGCTAGGCAACCAACATCTCTTTTAGCCTCTGATCTTCCAGTCATTGAGCTAAGTTAAGCTAACCAGCTGCCCCAGCTACATATTAAATTAGCTATCCAAAAGTGATAGGGTTTTACATTTGTAATGTATAGTAAAGTTATAGACCTCTCGAAGTGGAAAAAGCCACTGTGACGTTATATCAGGTTTTAATTCTCACGTTTGCACTTAACCATCTTGTTTTGTTTTTTCAGACACAAGTGACTGTTATTGGTTGAGGGGGTGGAGCTGGGGAGGATAGGCTTTTCTGTGTTTGTGTTTTACGGTTATTTAGGAAGTCACCATGGCAAAAGACTTGTCAATCTTAAGTTAGCTACCCCCCAAAGGAGACCCTGCTTTATTGCCTATTTTAATTGAAAAATTCAAATGTTTTAATATATGATAAACATAAACATCACACTGTATCATATTTATTGTGGTTGTAAATCACCAGAGAAGTAGAGTAGATTCCTCTTAAAGGCTTTATATGTGATTTTTTGATCCAGCAGATGTCGCCCTTGAGCACCAGCATGAAACCAAAACAACTCGCGCTGCATTGTTGTGTTAGCATGCTAATGCTAGCGATCTTTATTCTGCTGGTATCTTCACACTGCATGTAAATTTACCTGAAATGAGCGTAATCTAGAAACACAGTTAAGCAGTGAGTACAGTATGTTATTCTTCTTTTCTCTAGTCTCTCAATTAAACAACTTTTATACACGAGGGGAGGAGTCAGCCGGCCGTCCTGGCGATGTAAACAAACTGAAGATAGGACTCTGAAAACTCTGAAAACATCACAGACAGTGGGACTCGGGTGTTACACCCATTGTAGACAGTCATGACTCACAGAGTTATTTTCAGATTAAGTCTTTAAACCTCATACAACTGGATTCCTTTTGCAATCAGTGCAGTCACCCCCTATTGGCCATTCTAAAGAATGCATGTTATTCCTCACTCACTTCAAGATGTTAGGAGACTTTGGGAGATTGACCTTGGAAAAGAAATGACAGATAACCAATAGCATGTAGTGCTTAGAATATTAAATACATCTTCCCCTTGTACTAGATACTGCTCGAAACAACTCAAAATAGATTGGAGAGTACATTTGACCAAGGCAAGGCTGGCACAAAATGTACCCAAATATAAACCCCTTCATTGTCTATAGATCAGCCCACAGACTACGTCCATATGTTTGGCTTCTGTACTGATGTCTTTCTGATGTTTTCAGAAAGACATCACGTCGGTGGTCCAGTGGTTAGTTTGCACGCCCCATGTACAGTGGCTAACAGGCGGCATTGGATCGGGCCCGACCTGTGGCTAATTTGCCAAATGCCATTCCCGACTCTCTTTGTCCCTGATTTCCAACTCTATCTACTGTCCTGTCTCTAGAATAAAGGTATTGAAATGAATCTTTAAAAAAGAAAGACATCACTCCCAATCCCATGTCTCCCTCATTTGGGTATAGCCGGGGAATTCCTCTACCTAAAGCCAAAGCTGATGTTACAGCATTGACCTCTTTAACAGCCAGACAGCAAATATTTCTCACCTGGAAAGTCAAAAGAAAACTCCTAACTTCACAAGATGGATTAAAGACACTATGCAACATGAAATTTGAAATAATGAGACACACCCTTAAAGTCTTGAATCAAAACTCGATTTTCTTTCTATTTCCATTATCATCAAATGTTTTATGCACTTGTGCAATCTGTAGTTGATCATAAAAACTACTGTACCATCATTTGTACCACATCAGGGCAGATAAGAAAATATATTCCAATTCCTATGGATTCACTTAAACTGGCAAACAAGTGGTTGTGCTTTCAAATATCGTTTCTTATACGAGTTTAAAAAAAAAAAAAAAAAAAAATCAAGCCCTTGAAAAAAGAGTTAAGTGTTAAAATACAGCATGAACATAGGAAGAGTTCACAAGTCAAGCTCTCATCTCTTCAACTGGAGTGCACTTAAAGTGAGTCCTTGATGCTCTGTGAATGCTGTTTAACAAACCAACTTAAACCGCACAGAGGAGACTCTAAAGGAAACCAGAGATCCTGTGGTTCATACGCCAGCCTGTCATTAACATAATTCCTGCCATATGTAACAAAAGTATAGGTCACGCAGAGTATTGTTGAAAGTGCGTCTCAGAGAAGTTATTAAAGGCTAAGTGGTTCTGAGTTGGAAAAAGAAACGCTAAGAATTAATTGCCTTTTGCCTGCAGTGCAGTAATTAACATTTAATGTATAATGACATGCTATTTCTGCAGGTATTCCACTCATATCCACAGATTCAATAACCAATACATTAAATATGACTATTTCTACACTCAGACGTCAGCATTTAATTTGATCCTTTGCCCCTTTTATGTACGCGACTGCACCCTGTAATTTTGAGACCTCGTCAAAACCAAAGCAGATGTAGAAATCCAGAGACTGAAGGAATGGCTACAAAACCGAATCCTTTGAATTCATGTTAAAAAACCACTGGAAAAGGAACCGCATTCGTGCAGACATTACTCTGCCATGTTGGACTAATTCGGCTCCTACAGGATGATTCAGACGGCTTTTAACAACTTCCCAGATTCAGCAAGAAAAGATAAACACTTCAGACATCATACAAGAAAGTGTATGATATATACATCCTTTAAAGCATGCTTCTCTCATGACAGCACTTGATATTGTTCCCAAAACTGATAACAAACGACAAATGATGCCTCACAAATAAAATTGTTGGGTTGTTGTTTTTTGCTTTCACCTACAATTTCTAATGAAGATTGTGAAATAAAAAAAACAACAATGGATGTTGAGATTATCTTGTAGAAGTTTCAAAGTGGTTGCACCTTAAAAGAAAGACTTTGATTTCTAGAGCACATTACAAAAGTGCTTTACTAAGGAAATAATGTAGCAACATAGTTAAGAAAATGATCAGGTTATTAAAAGAAAATTGATTACTATGGTTCAGACAGAATTATAAATATTTGAAATTGAAATATATTTCGATAAAAGGTCAGGATTTGTTCTTGTTTAGTTTTTATATTTTGTTAATGTCAGTGTTTAGAACTCCTTTAGTGTTTCCTGTTTTATTTTTTCATTTCCTATCCTCATGTTTCCCTTGTTTTTCCACAAACATGACAGAACAATACCAACTCAGATTCAAGTAAAATCAGGAAAGGCTCTCTGTACAGCATGTCTTTTATAAATAATACATTGGAAATAGGAATAGGGAATACATTTCTTAAAAGAGAGTCCCTATACAGTTCAGGTATCATACTGAAAATGAAATAAACATCAAAGTAATCAGCATTATTTTCTGTTTAAAAGGACATCTGATATGCAATAAACCCTTGAAGTCAGAGAAAATGTCTCCTCCATGTCAGATGAGTGGCCCCGGCACAAAAAGCTGCTTTCATACAAGTGGAAAGAGCATTTTCGACTTGATGACTGTAATTTTCTAAAGAACTCAGGGGGATGAAAAGGTGGGTGGCTTAAAGGCCTCGTGAATAGAAATGGAGCAGCGTCTGAGCGCAGGTGATCGGGACACGTTGCATTAGTGCGCATGCTGATGATCACATATGACGGCATTTGATGTCAGAAGTGTGAAATGAAAAGGGTCTAAAATAGGAGCACAGCACATTAGAGGCTTGCAACGCACTGTCAGATATGTTGTTGACTGTTGTAGAACAGTGACATCACGTTAAATTGGTCTAAAAGTCTATGAAATAGTGAGATAACTAACAGGGAGATCGGCATCCATCCCATTTCCACAGAGCGCCCCAGTCAACCTATAACTTTGGCAGCAGGAGAGAAGTTCTTATGACCTTACAACACTAGTTCACACAACATCCTTCAGCCAGAAACAAGTTAGCCAGTTAGCTCGTCTCCATACTGTGTTATACAGAGGCTGAAGCTAAGCGGTCAGTGATGGATGATGGACTACATCAAATATTGGACAGGCTTTTACATGTTGGTGAGAGATTTGCGAAACTTTAGGCTACAAGTCAGACGTAGAGCTTGCTGTGTCAATGATGTTATACGACAGTGTAGTTGCACTCAGAGACCTTCGGGGGCACCAAAGCACACCAGACCGAATTCCTCCATAATGTTCCTTTAATATTCAGCAGGACACATTTTTGTTTCAACTGCAACCATGTTTACCACACTGGCTACATGAGCTGCTTCTTTACTCTCTCTTTTTGCCCCTGTGTTCCAGATATCATGAACACAAAACACAAACTCTGTACCAACCTCTTGTTTTCATCTTTAGTGTTCTTTTTTCTGTTGACTTAAGAAAAAAACTTTTATTTTCCATCTCTGCCTACTGTCTTACTCTGGGGTTGTCTGTGTTGTTTAACTAAAGCTGGAGTTATGTGACCAGTTATTTCTCGCTGTACTTCCTTTAGGACACAAACTATTGGTGCTGCAAGAACAAAAGATTTGCAGTTGTGCCCCAGAGACTCAGAAGATATCAGCAGCAGCAACTTGAAATGTTTTTTCATACTATTAACTTCACAGAGACAATAGAGAGATGAGTCTAAAAACTGATGAACATCCCTTAAAGACAGCATGCTGGTTAACATTTTTAACTATAAAATACTTCTGTATGTCGTTCCGGTTTTCTAATAAGATGTCGAGCATTCGCGGCATGCTGCAGATTTTACTGTAGAAGCATATTGTGGTTCAAACTAAAAGTAGATGTTTGATAAGTTCTTTAAAATCGTGCTCACTGATGGGTTGCTCCTGAGATCACAAGCCTTGAAACATAATATTACACTTTCACTTAACAGCGGGATCTGTCCTCCGATGAACACTGACTGATGCATATCCCCTGTTGCGAGGAAGTCAAGTTTAAAATGTATTTTTGACTCAGAATTTAATTAGAATAATGAAGCCTTTGGTCTGGAGTTACTGTTGTGATGTGCTAATGATTCAGACTTTGATCTAAAATAACTCCAGGAAGTTGAAACGCATCCTGGACCCACGCGTGCAATTCAAACAGTCCTGATGTCCTGAGGTTCATGGCTGGGAGCTCCACATGGAGCATGCGCGCACAGAGACGGGAGAACTAATATTACAAACGGGAGAGATAAGCTTATCTCTCCATCTTCCTATTTTTCTGCAGACCGTGATTCAATTTGTCTCACAGCTTCCTTTCTTTTGTTCCTCGTTATCCCCATCATCACTCGCAGTGAAACACCTGACAGCACATTTATTATATTTCCATTTTACTAAAAAGGTAACACGGCGAGCGTGGGAATTTTAGGAAGTATGTTTATCTGCCATTCAGTGTCTTGAAATCCTCCTTTGTTCATGCTCACAATGACAATAAGAATCAAGAATTGTTATTCTTTGTTTGTTTTTTTTCCTGATTTTTCCTTCTTCATCAAACAGCTTGTCACAAAAAAATATGGAAATGAACCTCCAGAATGTTATACACAAAGTCAGATACTGTTGCCTTTTGCCTTAAAATAATTAAACATTAAAGATCTGTAACTATACAACGAAAAGACAGCCTATGTGCAGCCTTAATTAAGCAATATTTCAACATTAAGATTCATAGGTAACACTTTATATTAAGGTGCTTGTAATAAGCATTAATAAGTCACTTATAAGACCTTATTAGATTCTTATTAACACAAATAAGACTATAATTTGTATATAAGGCAAGTTTGACTTTTTGTTTAACATTTGCTGTTCTCCACTCCAGCGGAAACACTTCTAAATATAATCTGCAGTCCATCCTTAAAAAGGGCCATTCCAACAATTTGAAGCACAGTTAACAAATGCAGTGAGTAAAACATTCCCTTTTCTTGGGCTGACAGGAGGACACCAAAAATACAAAAGGACAGACCTTGGAGTGCATCTTCAAACACAATCAGTTGAAATGTAGAACACTTCATTTTCTGCAGCATGAGAAGTTCACAGCAGGATGAAGGTGATCTACAGATTTTAATCACAAGGACTGGGAAAGATAAAACAGCACTGTAAAAAAAAAAAAAAACTAGTTATGACTTAAAAAAGTTAGTGTCTGGGTTGCCTTAAAATGTTAAGTTACCTGAACTTAAAAAAGATAAGTTGAGATAAATTTGTGATTATTCCAAAGAAATAAAATGTTCCATAGTCAAATAAACTTGACATCAAGTCAGTTGTACTTAAATCTTTAAGTTCACAAAACTTTTGGACACAACTCAGTTCCTGTGAAATTATCTCGTTATCTAGTTGAGGCAAAATGCTCTTTCAGTTTCTTTTGACTTGAAATCCAAAGTTAAAATACTTTATCAAAAGTTGAATCCATCTAAAATATTGAGTTAAATGAATTAATGCTGCTTGATCTGATGCTCCAGGACGACCTCATCTTCTATCACCAGGAGGATGCTGACGTTCATATGCTTTGTTATGCCGTCCTCAGTGTCTGTAGATTTACAAAAGACAGAAAAAATAGATATAGATGTAAATTGTTTGTAATACTCTCTGAGAAACAACATTTTTAGCCGGCAGATCCCCCATAATCCTTCACTCTGTGAGTGAACTGAGCACAGACACAAAATAAGGCAGCGCCCAGTAAGACCTCAGGGTTTCTCGCTTCCTGCAACCCTAGCCCTGTGGTAACACTTAGGGGAGTTTACAGTCAGCTGAATCAGCACATAGAAAACTTGACATAACATTGTGACAAAGTGGGTGAGAAGCTCTTCTCTTAATCACCACTCATCACTTAAGTCTTTATTTAATATCAAATCACATCATTAATTACAGTTGTGTATTTAGCTTTAAAGGTCCCATATTGTGCTTTTTCTGGTTTTATATGCCCTTTAGTGTGTTTTCCAAGTGTCCTGTGCATGTTTAGGCACATCTATGTGCAAAAATTCAAAGTCTGCGGAAACGCAGCTTCTCCTACCTCCTCCTGTTAGCTGTAGCATTAGCTGCATGTAACGCTCAGTTCTAGCCCCCCTCGAATAAAATGTGTCAGTGTGGCGTCATTGTCAGTGTGAGATCACTGATCTAAGCCCATTGGCTCGTTGTGGCAAGCCCTGCAGCTCATGTTGAAATTTCCGAGAAGCGTGCTGAGCAACTGACCAATAACGACAGAGCGGATCGGCAGACCAATCAGAGCAGACTTGGCCCACGTGGGGTCTAACAGTGTGGGCTCAACAGAGTGCAGCTGACGGACTCAGAGCATAGAGGGAGCAAGGAGGAGCAGTTCATGAAAACAGACACTTTTTTTTGTAGTATACAGAGCTAATGGAAAATTGTGAATAAAAACAGATGTTATTTTAATAATTGGTGTTAAATGCAAAGTGCTTAAATTGAGATGAAGCCTGTGTTGATGCTGAAGTGCATGTTTATCTTTATAGGGGTGGTGTGACCTGTCTGTAGGTCAGGTTTTGGTAAAAGGCAGATTTTAGGCTCATCCAGAAGACCATCCACCAACAAGAGCATCCACCACAGAACTGTAAGCAGCTAACTGGATAGTGAGCCCAACCTTCAAGACCTCAAGTGGGATTAAGAAGACTGTTTCTTCTAAGGAAGAACTTCCTTTGCTACTTCATAGAGCACAGATTAAACAGAAACACACACCTGGATAGAGCCCCGACGAAAAAGACTGGGCCTAGACACTTCAAATGTTTGTTTTATTTCATGTGCACACTTTATTAAGTTGTTAATTGCATTGGTAAATTGTATATTGTAATCTTGACCTGCAATATTTGTATTCCTGTGTGCATCTCTTGACTTGTATTCAGACCTTGGGCTCCAGGAGTCCTAGCCTTCTGATGTTTGTCCACCTTCAACACTTTATTTACAGTAACATGGGTTAAAAACAACCATGCTTTTTCTCTGAATTTGATGTTGGTAGCTATGACACATCAAATGTTATCATAATGTTGTTAACGTTAAAGATAATACTTGTATTTGTCGTAGCATTTTTTTTTTTTCACAAACTGTTTGAGTGGAAGTTAATTTATAGTTTAATTAACACTCATGAAGTCTTATTAATGTTAATAAACATCTTATTAATGTTTATGACGGTATATAAAGTGTCAGTACATTTCTAATAAGAGCCTATAAGTGTCTTATAAGACATAATAAATGCGTTAATTATGCCCATATTAACACTTATATAGTCTTATTTGTGTAAATAAGAATCTAATAAGGTCTTATAAGTGACTTACCTGTTATTAATGCTTATTACAAGCACCTTAATACAAAGTGTTACCGATTCATATTAGATCATGTGAGTGAAGTAAAAAACAAAGTGTCTTCCATCCAAATTGTTCCACATTTGTGATTTCTTATCATTTAATTAAAAACTGCAGATAATATGCATCCCCGGGGAGATATAAAATCCTACTGGCTCTGAACTGACTTGCAAATATATCTAAATGTTTTTTGGATCACAATGGGATATGCAGCTGCGTGTGTTGCAACAGCTTGAGCCATTAGTTCAGCAATGAATGACAGCGTTTGCCACACATGTTCGAGTGGGTTCCCCTCCCACAGCAGAGAGTGTAAGTAATGTGGAAGCTCTCTGATCACACTGTTCTGTGTGTGTGTGTAAACGTAGGCGTGAGTCAGTGATTGTTGGAGGCTGACTGCCATGACGGATTGCTGACTGAACTGTGATGTTTCCCGTTTGTGCTACAGTGAAAGCTGGTACAGATAACAACAGAGTAATTATCACCGCCCCGGAGTGTTTCTCTGTTTTTGAATTTGAAAACTATCAAAGTTAGACAAGAATGGGACCATGCGAGATTTGGACATGACCTCTATTCAGATATGACTCTAAGTACATGTATAATTTATTTTAACACAAAAAGAAAAATCAATTTAAAAAACGGTATTATTGGATATAATTTACAAGACATTTAGCTTTTGCCCCTGATGTTTGTGCTTGCGTGTATTATTAACAAAAGGTCAGCTTGATATATATGCACATTCCCGTGTATAAAGAATGATTAAATTCACAGGTGTGACGTTATCCTGGCTTACAATAATCTTAGTTAATGCTGCTGACGTCTCTTGTTCTACCTGGATTCTGTGCAGTACAGTTAACGTACATAGTCATAAGGATGGCTTTGTTCATAGAGTGTATAAAACATAGACGTGATCCCAGTGATGTCACCCATCGGATTCTGAAGAGGCAAAAGGAGTCCAATGATGGCGGTCACAATATTGGAAATGCTGCCCCGCTGGACTTTCTATAAATCTAGGAAAAGAGGAACAGTAAGTAAGTGTGGGACTTGAGGCTCCTTTTCACTACATTATTAACTACAACGTGCCCAACTGTCATTCAACTAAGCCATGCCCCGTCATTATGCAGATCAAGTTTTTGGAGGTGAGGCTAATGACTAAAATATTTTACACATTTGGACTGTGGTGTTACAAATTCAATTCAGAGTGGCTCAGTTGATGTCAAAGAGCCCAGAAGGCATGAATTTGTGACAGGGAGCCCGCATGCAGAAAACAAGGATCCTAGAGGAGAGATAGTTAAAGTCTTTATATGTGATTTTTCACACTTAAATATAATAGAAATCAAGTATATCCTCTGAAAATAACTCTGTGAGTCATGACTGTCTACAATGGGTGTAACACCCGAGTCCCACTGTCTGTGATGTTTTCAGAGTTTTCAGAGTCCTATCTTCACTTTGTTTACATCGCCGGGACGGCCGGCTGACTCCTCCCCTCGTGTATAAAAGTTGTTTAATCGAGGGACTAGAGAAAAGAAGAATAACATACTGTACTCACTGCTTAACTGTGTTTCTAGATCACGCTCATTTCAGGTAAATTTACATGCAGTGTGAAGATACCAGCATAATAAAGATCGCTAGCATTAGCATGCTTGTTTTGGTTTCATGCTGGTGCTCAAGGGCAACATCTGCTGGATCAAAAAATCGCATATGAAGCCTTTAAATGGAAGTCTTCCATCACTGAACTTGTTTTTTACACGTATGATTTTTATGTTTTAGACTTGTCTTCAGTGAAGAATTCTTGTATATATATATAATTGGTAACAGCAACCTTTTTCATTTGTTTGTGTTTTCAAATGATACTAAGTTAGATCATTTTCCAAATTAACTTTTTTGTTCCCAACCAAGCTGAACATTTCCAAACTTCTAATGGCCAAATTGAACCAGACTGATTCATTTTTCATGTGAAACTAGATTTTCTCTCTTTGAGGATGTCCCTGGTTAGTAGCAGAGGATGGCCTAAACCAACCTATGACCTTGAATGTTAATCTTTTTTTTTTCATTTCTGTTTGAGTGAAACTAATAATCCAGGTTTGGTTCCACAGAAGTTTCTTTTACATGCAGAGGTGCACCAATCAACTCTGATCCATTCACCCAGCATCCCTGGCAGACCGGACCCGCCTATTGGTGTGCAGCTGCTGGACCCTTTCATTATTTACACTTGAAATGATAATGACATCATGTGTGCACAGCTGCACTATTTGCATCCATGCGACTTGCAAGCTGCTGAATTTGTGTGACAAAACGGATCCTCACGCAGTATCTACATGCAAACTATATTTGGGTGAGAATGTTTTTCTCCTGGTGTGGTTTAATGACGGGGAGAAGTTAGAGATAAAAATAAATGCAAAGCCTTGAATGTTGCAGTCTTTTCGGAAGGTTTTTGCAAAGTCAGAGCCAAGGGAAGTTCATGGTCAGGGTTTTGCCTCTTGCGTTTGTACCTCCTTCTGGGTTAAAACAGTGTGACAGATTTTGTTGGGCTTGCAGGCTCAGTGCCATGACGGGCTGCGGTTCCTGGGTAGGGCATCTCTCTTTGAGGCTGACTCCTTTGATTCTCCACTGAGCAAAGTTTAAAAGGTTGGAGGGCGATGAATGTCTCTGTTTTTGTTTTTTTATGTCGTGCAGATGTTATAAAGAAGATAGGTAGATTGGCAAAGTGGGCTGAGAATAACCCAAGTATAAGATTTTATTTCATCTGAACAGATTTAACACAAACAACTCTACCAAGCAAGCACGGACACTTACAGTCATGGCAGTGATAGAACTGCTGATAGAAGAGCCTATTATTAGAGAGTACAAAACTGGTGACCAAAGCAAGCCTAGAAGTTACAATGACACTGAATACTAATCGCTGCTCATCAGTTCTTGGATGGCGATCACTTCACACAGCACTGAGTCAGAAATGACGGAAACATTGACATGCATCTCTATGAGATGGAGATGGTGGCATTTTGTTGGTGCTCACTTTGGATGGGTGTGTGTCGACCCAAAACTACACTGGTAACTGGAGCTGCAACTTTTGCAGAGATGTTCTGATAACTAACATAAAAACATAATATTGATTAAAAAAAAATACTGATTGTTGACTGTTGAGAGCTTCCAGTAACATTACACTCTGCTAGCATCATTCATTTACCTGAAATAAGTTGATTTCTTTTTTTTTGGGGGGGGGGGGGCTTTTGGTTACACGTTGGAGAGGTGCATTAACCGGCATACACAGTACCACAGTACATCTAAACATGAGTGGATTAACTGCAACTTTTTGATTATCCATTAATAATTTCATTTTTCACTCAAAAATGTCAAACATTTGCTGTTTTTTGAAGATTCTTAAATCATATTTTCTTTGCAATCTGAATGTAAATGAAATGTTTGGGGTTTGGGACTATTTGCTGGACAAATGAAGCAACTTTGAGTTTTGAAATTCTGATGTGAAAATTTTCACAAATATTTGACTTTTCATAGCTATACTTGAATAATTGATGAGACAATAACAGTTGCAGCCCTACCTCTCAATTTGAACATCAAATTGAATGATCATGACTTGAAAAAACTGTCTGACTGATTTGGAATCTATAGGGGCACTGCGTGTTAAATCACAGATTGTATAATAGCCTACTGGCATTCAGCTATTCTTAGAATAATGGAGCAACATATTGAAGCCACTCGCTCTGAGAAACGTTACCATTCAACACAGCAAATGCAACACCTGCCCCCTCTATATTATGAAATGTATATCAACACGACATGTTAACAGTTATTCCCGGCAGAAGACGTATTCAGTGTAGCTTGTCCATATTTTGTCCTCGTTTGGATCATTGCTGGTGTACGCGCAGGTGCCTGTGGAGCTGCAGGCCACCATGTGAAATCCCGCCTCTGTCAGCTTGTCAAACGCCTGCTCTAGAAAATTATACTTGAGATAATACCGGGATGTGTATCTCTCTGGAGGCCTGTCCGGGTCTCTGCTCTCATTCAGCGTGTCTCCAAACACTTCTTTGGCCAGAGCCGTCTTCCCGCACACCGTGATGCGCGCCACTCTCCTGAACTTGGCGTCGGTTTGGATGTCCCTGCCGATGGTGTACGAGCCGCGGTATCCTATCGTGATGTAACCCGACTTTCTGGAGTCCAAAGACGGGGAGCGCATGGTCCCGCTGGAGCTGACCGTCATGGTGCGTAAAGTCTCCATGGCGCCGGAGGAGCCGCACTGCTGCGCGCCGTCCTCCGTGTCGCTCTGGCTGATTTCCTCGCTCATTGAATTGTCCTTAATCATGCGTGGGCTTAGCCGTTTGGCGAGGTCCCGCAGCTGGAAAAAGTCAGCCTCCCTCTGCAGACGACTTTTCTCGGGGAAATAGTCCGGCAGCACCAGGTTCAGGTCCCGGAGGTAATCTAGGATGTAGCGGAACAAGAAGCCGTCTCTGTCCAAGAAGAAGCGCCCTTTGCTGTCTCTCGCCAACTCCTTTGGGGACTTCTTACTAAACATGTTCCACAGCAGAGAGTCCTGGACCGCGATGAGAGTTTTGTGCCTGGTGACATAAACCTGTCCGCCAACATTCAGCTCGATGATCTCTGAGAATGGAGAGCCCGAGTCTCCGCAGTTGGACCCTCCGAGCTCTGTGTCAGCCAGTGCCATGTTCTCTGAGCCGCTGCACTGATGTGGGATCAGTGGAAACACTGAATGAGCGACTCGGTGGCAGCGGGCTTGTTTATGAAGCCTTTGGCTCAACCACGTGCTTGAGAGGGGGGTTTGACTGTTAAATTAACATTTAACTATAACATGACTGTGTCCCCCTGTGTGAGTGCATGTGCAGTTCTTTCTCTCACTCTCTGTCTCTCTCATCTTTTCTTTTAAGTGAGTGTTTGCGTAGGCATGAGTGTGAGAGAGAGAGAGAGAGAGAGAGAGAGAAGCAAGCACATTCGATAATGTGTCATTTGTTTTTCCCTTCTGAGTTTGGCACACATATAATTGTAGCCTTCTATCCGATGTTTATTTAATTCATGAAATAAATGATGTTGAGATTTTTCCAGACTTCCCACAGGAACTCTCAAAACCAGAACCACACAGTTGGATGGAGTAAGAAAAGCCTTGAAATCAAGAAATTGATGGGAAAATATGGAAAAGAGTGACACCCATTGCAACTGGGATGGAAATGCAGCCATCTAGCAGTCACACACACACACACACACACACACACACACACACACATACACTCTATATGCATGGACAAATACACACACACACACACACACAGAACTTTAACCCTCAAACATTTCAAGTTGCTGCTGCTGATATCTTCTGAGTCTCTGGGGCACAGCTGCAAATCTTTTGTTCTTGCAGCACCAATAGTTTGTGTCCTAAAGGAAGTACCGCAAGAAATAACTGGTCACATAACTTCGATCCTTCTATCACATAACTTCTAGCCGATGTTTATTAGTCATGAAATAAATGATGTTCAGATTTTTCCAGACTTCCCACAGGAACTCTCAAAACCAGGAACCACACAGTTGGATGGAGTAAGAAAAGCCTTGAAATCAAGAAATTGATGGGAAAATATGGAAAAGAGGGACACCCATTGCAACTGGGATGGAAATGCAGCCATCTAGCGGTCACACACACACACACACACACACACACACACACACACATACACACTCTCTATATGCATGGACAAATACACACACAGAACTTTAACCCTTAAACGGCCCTTTGAAGAAGTGAGTCCGTCAAAAACGATCCCTCTCTAGGTTTGAAACTCAAATTGGGACAGAGTCAGATGTACAAGAGCAGAAACACCCAAACTTCATTTTATCACCGAGGAAGGAAGACACTGCATGATGTTCACTGCCTGAAGACTTACTAAAGATAAACCATGACCGCTAAGTGTCTAATCTCTATAACCAGACATCTACAGAGGAAAACAAGAGACGATGACTGCAAATAAGTTACAAGACTGCTTTATGTGTTACCCAAAACCTAATTCTTTACTTTCTTTTATTCAACAAAATCTTAATCTTAACCCCTAAATGTAATGCTAAACCATATATGGACCGCTTTTAGTCCACAAATAAAACTTAAAAGAGACAAAACATACATTTTTATTTTCATTTGAAAAACTGAGATGAGTTAAGATATAACTCCTGGCAGATATGGAATGTTTGAGGCCGATAACAATACCAGTTACTGATATGATGTCTGATGAAATAAAATAAAATTGTTGCTGGTTTAAAAAAAGTTGTTTTCTAATTGGACTATGAAGATCAAGATACAAAGAAGGCTGAGTTCTTAAAGTTACAACTTGATTTAAGTTTGACATGATTAAACACTGTCAGCATGTGATACTCTGCTGAATGTGCTGCAGACAGAGCTGACGGTAGTGAAATGATAAAGTCAAACATGGCATCAGACAAATCATCAGATGCAGTGTTTCCAGTTTGATATACTGTATATTACGGGGGGAAAAAATGCTTCACATCAGTACTAATTTGAAAAATATTTGCCAATACTTGTGAGAGGCTTATATCGGCCTGCCAAAATATCGATCTGATTTGACTTTTTACATTAGAAAAATGCTTTAATCTTATGTTCCTGTACTTTAATAATGATCTATACCACGATATACAAAGTACATTCATTTTCCTTTTCACTGATCAAGTGCAACATTAAAAAAATTTCACATTTTAAGTGACAAACCTCCAAAAGATAACAATACGATACGATACTATATGATACACTTTATTGTCCCCTAAGGGAAATTAATCTTGGGCTCAATAATTTAAAAAAAACATTGTAACCACATAGTAACATAGTTGCTCCTCTTGTGTTCATATACAAGCTATAATAGGTCCAGATTTGTCTTTTCCAAAAAGAGCTGCTAAAGAAATATGATCTTACATTTTTTGTTTAAGCTGAGGTCAAGATGAGTTTGAAAATATTATCATGACTGCACCAACAAATCTAGAAGAACCTATGAGAGCGAGCTGCAGTCACATGATGGGAATGTACAAAGAGAGAGAAGGAGAGATAGGAGCTTCCCTTTGTCATGTGACTGTCAGTGAGTGATTGAGTTGTGTCTTTAATCTTTCAAAACTCCACACTGAAGAGAGCCAACATTTCCAAAATTCCCAAGGTTACTGAAAGACAACCTGTAAGTGACAGGAAACCAGTGTATTATATTCAAAATATCTGAACCACATTTGTCATCAGATTCTTATTATTTCAAAGTTTGTGATTTACAAAAGAAACTTCATCAATAAGTTCATGACCCAAAGACAGGTAAAATAGGATTTTTTTATTTTTGTTTACGTTTTTCTTCTTTTTTATAGCTCAAAACGAAAGCAAAAGTAGATTTGCCTGTGTCAGCAAACTCAGGAACAATGAATCAAAGGTGATGTCCAGTCATACTGAAAGTGTTTACTTCTCATCAGAAGGTTTTTTTTGTGCAACTTTGGAAATTTGGTGTATTTCGTGGAACAGCCTCCTGACTTTGGTGTTACCTATAAAAATGCATCTGCACAGGGATGTCTTGTCACTTGGAGACGTTGCTGAGCTTTAACAATGCTGCGCAAGGTATTGTTTTTTTTTTTCATACTTGGCAATGAGCCTATCTTTAATAACTTTTTCCTAAAACGCTACTTTGCTGCACAATGTCTCAGTCTTTTTACATAATCAAAAAGAGACCTCTTGTCCGAGGAGATTGTTTCTGATGAGCTGCGTTTCACCTCTGCAGGGAATCACTGAGAGCTTTGGAGCTGCTGTCCATTCACTCGGCACCTCTCATCTGACAGATGTGGTGATTAACCGGAGCAAAAGGATGATGCTGGACACTTTGGGTGTCGGGTTGCTAGGAACCAGGACAGCTGTGTTCAACAAGGCTCTCAAGTACAGCCAGGTGCGTTTCACCTGTTTCACCCGGTTTCTGATAACTAAGAAAATATTTCTGATCAAAACAAAATACAAACAAAAGTTAACAACTAACAAGGAAGATTTAATTAGGATGTTCTTATAAACTTTATACCAACAAAGACTATCAGCCATATTTTTTTTAATATAGGCTACTAAACATGATGTTTAAGTTGAATTCAGTTTGTTTGAATGGCAGCAGGTTTGGCACAAACAATATTGTTAATATGAAAAAAGTGTTATAATCTGATTTAAAGAGGAAAAAATATACAATTCATTTCAACAAAACAACAATATGACAAGACAACAAACACGTTCTCTGTGTTTATTTGTGAAGTATCAGTACCTGCATAATAAAGGATAAAGAACCTTTTTTTACCCTTTTTTATGTTAGACTGAGTATGTATCAGTCATTCTGAGAGCAAGCAAGTAATCAGAAGAATAATGAAATAGTTTTAGTCTTTATAGATATAGACTTTTTATAATAATGATGAATTCATTAATGAAGGTAACTTTAAAGCAGGATATAGCAGCATATCCTAATCCTTCACAAATACATATATATGTATGAGGAAGTACACACAGAGTATAGTGTTTCTGAAGATCCACTGGATGTCCTCCTGGGATGAAATGAGGTGTTATGTTCCCTGCATTCATCTTCCCATTCTGGCATTTCCCAAATATGTAACTATGTGAATTTCACAAATATCCTGGGATTTTCTGTATCTCCTCTATGTTTTCTAATACAGGCTGTTTTCTTAAGAGGAAGTTCTGATGCTATCACATGTCTGTTACATCAGGCTCACTCCTATAGGATTTACTTAAACCATTTTTTTGTGTCCGTTTGTCATCTTCCTACAGATCTGTTTGAGATTGTTTGTGTTGAAACTAAAATACCAAACCAAGGATTGTCATATTTCTTTGACAGTTTATAAAATGTTTAATTAGTATGAAGCCATACAGTGGGCTGCTTATTTTCTTCTGGTCTTCTTCTTGACAATCAGCTGATATAATCTTTTTTTATCTGCTATTTTTGCATTGCCCTTTAAGGTTGACAACTGGGAATCCTACCCCTTATCTCTGAAGTCAATCTTTTAATATTTACATTTATATTTATGATTGGCAGTCTTTCTCATCTGACGAGAGGAGCAGTGTTTGGGGTGCATCGGAGATCTCTCTTCCTCCTCATTATGCTGCATTTGTTAATGGCATCGCGGTAAGCTCAGTCAAGTAACCGCATTATAATAAGTCGAAAACATTAACCTGATATGGCCTCTATTTTTTCACCTCTGATTATCTTTTTGTCTGACTCATTCCACCAGGTTCACTCCATGGATTTTGATGACACTTGGCACCCTGCTACTCATCCCTCAGGAGCTGTGTTACCAGCCCTGCTCGCCCTGGCAGAGACGCTGCCGAGCCAGCCCTCTGGTCTGGACCTGCTGCTGGCCTTTAATGTGGGCATCGAGGTCCAGGGCAGACTTATGAGATTCTCTACAGAGGCCTACAACATCCCTGAAAGGTGAGTAATTGATGCTACAAGTCCTTAACCAACAAAATGTGCTGACCTTCTTTCCAGTGCTTTGCCTCTGTTCACTGGATTCAGGGACTAATCAGCCAAAGTGTCAAAGAGTACAACACTGACCTCTAGTGGCCATGCATTTGAGTAGTTTTATGTGAGGCTTTTAAGGTAAATTGATATCAGTTAGTGCTTCTCAGTGTTGAAAGATGACATTTAAAAACATATATTATTTAACAGTGTCCCATTTTACACACCTCACTGTCAACAGCTTTCATAAACTATTTTTTCAGTAAAAAGTGTTTCCAACTGTAAAAATATTCAAGAAGAAAACTGAAGGAAAACATAATACAGTTTTAACTGTCTTGTAGTGAAGTGTCAGACTCTTAATTACTTTCCTAACTAATCGAATGGTCAATAAAATGTCAGAAAATAACATAAAGAAAAGTCATGTTATAATATCTCAAGAGTACAAACCACTTCCACACATTAACTACTACCTTGCACTCATTTATACTGATTAGCTTGTCCCTTGAGCTTTCACTGAACTCGGTGAATCTGCATTTTCTTTTGATGCCACAAACTCATGGAATCATTCCATCAAACTGTAAAGATTGGAGTTCTTCCCTCTCTTGTAGAGTTCAGGAATTTGATTTGTAGCCACTTTGATTTGAGTGTTTTAATTGATTTCTCTTCTATTTCTATTTTATTGTATGTGTTGTGTTTCTCGCTTGTTTTTAAATGAGATTGTAACCTAGACAGCATTGAAAATGAGGGAAACCTCAATGTCCTTTTGAGAATAAGGAAAGGTTTTGATTAATGTATATATTATACATATCGCCTTATTAAGGTTCAGTACCTGAACGCTGCAAATGTATGAAAGTATACCAGCTGTACCGTCTTCAGTGTCTTCTTGCAACTTTGGTTTAATTGCTCCCACTCTTCTATTCTTCATCTGTGCTTTGTTTTGTTCCTAAACTAAAGGTGACATTTTTATATTGTTTGGTTGTGCTTTAAGCAGTCTTAAATTCAACCATTTCATTTGACAATATCTTAAACAAAAAAAAAAAGTTCAAGTTTGGGTTAAACCCTCAAATCCAAGTTGCTGAAACTAATATAACCAATTAACTTTCTTGGAATCAGCTTGTTAATTTTCATTGTAATAGAAACTTAATCAGTTATTTTACTCGAGTGTTTCCTAATCCTTTATTTATCTTTCTTCACTCAGATTCCATCCTCCCAGTGTCGTCGGTGTGATGGGCAGTGCTGCAGCCTCAGCTAAGCTCCTGGCTCTGTCCCCCGCTCAGTGTGCTCATGCTCTGGCCATCGCAGCCTCCTCTGCTGGGGCTCCTTTGGCCAACGCCGCCACACAAACCAAACCCCTGCACATAGGAAACGCTGCTCGAAGAGGCCTGGAGGCCGCTCAGCTGGCCCGGCTGGGACTGGAGGGGAACCCTGCCATCCTGGATAAGAACTGCGGATTTGGGGTGTATTACAAGGACTACAGTCCTTCAGTGATGCCACATTCTGCTTCTGGGGACTTTAAATGGAGGCTTGAAAAACAGGATGTTGCCTTCAAGCGCATCCCGGCTCATCTGGGGATGCACTGGGTTGTGGATGCCGCATTGGCAGCACGTGCAAAACTTGAAAACACAGACGGAAACTTTGACCTCAGAAAAATCAGGCGAGTCACACTTCGAGTGCCTCCATCCAAATACGTCGACTGCCCCTCACCCACATCAGAGCACCAAGCCAGGCACTCGTTTCAGTTCAACTGCGGCTCCGCTCTGCTGGATAACAAAGTGACAGTGTCTTCTTTCGACGAAGATCAGATCAACAGGCCTGCCCTGAAAGAGCTCCTCTCCAAAGTGGAGGTGGAGACCCCTGAAGACAACAAGCCAAGCTTTGACAAGATGTACTGCGAGGTTAAGATTGAAACAGATCAGGGCCAGAGATATGGGGCCAGGTGTGATACCTTTTATGGCCACTGGAGGAA
Organism: Labrus bergylta; assembly: GCF_963930695.1. NCBI lineage: Eukaryota > Metazoa > Chordata > Actinopteri > Labriformes > Labridae > Labrus > Labrus bergylta. Next base: position 4,829,978 of record NC_089207.1, on the reverse strand, counting down.
GCCTCTGAGTCAGAGGGACCTGGTGGAGAAGTTCAGTGTGAACGCTTCCTCTGTGTTGTGCACAGAGGGAGTGGAGGGAGTGAACGATGTGATCGGAAACATCGAGCGAGTGAGAGAAAGTTCGATCCTGAGTTCATATCTGAGAATGACAAGCAGTCAACACAAGCAATTATACAGGACAAGGAGCTTTTAAATGTACTGTATCTGATGAAGCTACTGAAGCAATGTGGTGTACATTTTTCCTAGCAGTAGTATGCAAAAGAAACACAATGTAAATATTCTGTACTCTTTTTTTCCACAAAGTAAAAATTCAAAATAAACAGAACTTTTAAAATAAATGTTTTTTTTTATTGAATTTTTTGTACAAGCTGCTTCTCATATTCTGAATGTCATTCTTCAGTTTGACATTTTGATGCTCTGTATTAGTTTACAATCCAGTCAGTAAAACAGAGTTTTGCAAAGTAAAGTAACACAGACCATGTAGCCCACATTACTACTAACATGTATTTTTTTTAGTGCTTTAAATCAGGAAGTCAATATATCAGACAAAAAAATATCTAAAATAAAAGCCTCTGATATTTTCCCCAAAAGCGAGTATTGCTACATTCAAGCTAGTTTCAGCACGTCCTTAACCATCGCCCCGATTCCATCAAAGATCTCGTGTATGGGAGCGTTGCACATGTAGGCGGAGGTGGTGACCAGTTTGTTCTTCTGGTCCACGTGGCTCTCGCCGACACTCTTACTAACATGTTTGCAGCCCAGCTGGTTGATGGCCTCTGCTGTGCCAGTGGTGTCAGGGTACCTGAGAGAAAAGAAAGAAGCATCGTACAATGTTCAGCTGCTGCAGAAGGATTCAAGAGTGAATCTGTCATACAGTCCTTATAGTTAATATACTGTATGTAGGGAAATGAAATGTAGCATGCTCATAGGGTTAGTTGTGAAATTCTGAATTAAAAAAACCCAAAATGAAAAGGTGACATCATTTTAAGGCAAACTACAAAATAATTATGTAAGACGGAATATTAGGGCCATCTTCAAGAAAACAATGTGTAAAGATGAAACTTGTAAATTTATGAGAATGAAGTCATACATTTACGAGATTAATATAATAAATGTATTAGAGTATATTTGTAAATCACTTTAAATTAGGTTGTGCACATAATTATGACAGGAGAGCCCTTAAAGCCTTTTCCTTTGCCACAAAAGACACCATTTCCTCCAAGTCAGTGTGGTTCTTTCTTCATTTTGTTTTCGTTCTTTAGTATCTTTTCAGGGTCCTGAATTTTTATGATGATGACGATGTGCCAAAAGCATGAGTAGTCTAGTTTCATTTCTGCAAAAGTAAAGCCCCAACACAACTAATTTGGATATTTATGTCAAACTGTTTATTTTAGAGACTACACAAGGAAGTAGCCTATTTCCTATATTTGTGAAACCTTTACTAAAGTATAACTTCTCCACATTTGTCCTTTTTCAAACAGGCGGCTGCTCTTCTGATGTAGACTAAAATAAAATGAATCTCCTAAATGTATGAATTTATTCTTGTAAATTTACAAGTTTAATCTTGAAATTTTAGATTTTTTTTTTTCTTTGACGTGGCCCTAATACTCCATCATAATTATAAATACACTTAATGCACAATAAAATAAACAAAGCAAGCTGATATTGAATGTCAGAAATTAACTCATATTACAAAGAAAAAATGAGTCCTTTGAAAACAATTGTAAGTAAGGTATGGTGTAAAAACAGTGACATGCAGTATTGCAGCACAAAGCCTGTTGGGAAACATAAATGAGTCAAATCTGTGCCGTTCCCCTGAAGTCAGAGTCGTTGTGCTCGGCTCTGTTAGACTCACTTGTCATCCTTCTCGATACCGACGGTGACCTCACAGCCGGGAAACACCTTGGCGGCCAGAACAGGGGAGATGCAGCAGAGGCCGATGGGTTTACCCTCGCTGTGGAACGCCTGCAGTGTGGCCTTAACCTCGTCATTTACAGAGCAGTCCTTCCCCTGCACAGCCCATGTGCACAGATTCTTTGCTGCACCAAAACCACCTACGACACACAAGGAGGAATGAGATTCATTTATACTATAATCAAAAGGAAAAAGGAATATTTCACTGAGAAGACATGCAGATGGTGGAGTAAAGTTTTTTACTCTTCAGTAGAACTGCAATAATTATTAAAGAGCAGCCACACATTTTGTTCCAAAGGGTTCTTCATTAGAATGGACCCAATATTACACCACAAAGAAAAGCCGGCCTTTTGTTATTCAAAATAATGTAACTACAAGTGTAACAAATGATATGTTGTTGTAACCAAACCTGGGAATATAATAGCATCATGTTCTTTGACACTGAGCTTAGACAGGTCTTGGATGTTTCCACGGGCCAATCTGGCGCTCTCCACCAACACGTTTCTCTTCTCCTCAGACGGTTCTCCTTTCAGGTGATTTACAACATGCATCTGATCGATGTTGGGAGCAAACATGTTTACCTGCAGCAGAGAAAGAGCACAGACTCGTTTTTACAGAATTAAAAAGGGACAGCTACAAATAATAAGTGTTTCTTAACTGATGTGTTTTCTAGTGTCTATTTTGAAACTTGAGCATCCCAGTTCAACAGTTTGTGCACAGATCGGATCTATCTGATTAAACTCTAGGGCCAGCAGCCCTGTCTAATAGAAAAAAAAGACATTTGCATGCTTGTAAATGATTAAAAATCCTGTGGAGGAGTTTTGAAATGGTAATGTAACAGACTGACATTAACAAGAAGACCACAGAGAAAAGATTGATTATTTCTATAAAGGTATATTATAAACCTGTAAACACTATCGGTGTCAGATGAGAAAATTAAAGAGGGATGAGTTTTATGTCATAAAACACCTTTACAGGACAAGAACAGCAAATATGTGAATCGTCCCGCTTTGTCCACAGGGGGCGCCAAAACTGACACAAGTGTCCTCAAGGGATCTTTAAAAAGAGAAATTATCTGGTTGATGTCTCACAATATTATAGAATTATAAAAACCTTTTCACAGCTCCTGGTTGATGTTACCTTATGATTTGTATCTACTTAGTTGTAAACACCCCAAGAATATGGAAAAGAAAAGGGCGCAGCTTAATGAAAACACCACAATAACCTTTTGATAGTTCCCTACTGTGAGAATTTAAATCATTAGGAGGGTTCGGAACAGTTTTACTGTAAATGAGTCATGACTTTCTGCATGTTGGTTCTCTAATATTTACAGTCTATGGTTGGTTCCCCTTGGTTGCCCTGAACCTCCAATGACCAGTGATCGCCACTGGCCTGCAGCATGTGTCTAAGATTGCAAATACAAAACGAAAACGAGTGTAACAATAAGCAGTAGCTTTATTATCAAGGCCAAGTTAGGAGCTCATATATATAATAACATTATAATAAAGTTTATTTATAAAGCACTTATCAAAACCAACGTCACAAAGTGCTTTACAGAAAAAGAAAGAAAAAATCCCAACAGTCAAATACACAACAATAAAATCCAATTAAAAGCATAACAAATAAAACAACAGTGCAGCAATCATCCAATTAACAGAGAAAAAATGGAAACACCATGTAATGAGTTTACAGAGTGCAACAGTCCCAAACATCACACTGAACTACACAACACACACAGCATGAGATCAGAGCTGAACTAACTCACACTTGCTCCTCCTCTGCTCAGGTGCACCAGAACAGCTGAGGCCTCGTGGATCTCGCTGCCATCATAAACTCCGCAGCCCGCCAAAACCACTGCCACGCGTTTGGCCATCTGTGTGGTGTAGTAACTTTGATTCACCGACTGAACTGTCTTCAATGTCAGCAAGTTGCGACCACAGTGGTGCAGCAGAGTGAGCATGGCGGACTGTCAGCGGAGAAGACGCCTCTTCACGTCTTCTTCTCTGCTCCAAAGTGCGGATTGAATTCAGGTTGCTCAGTGTTTTAGTGACCTCCAGTGTATAAACCCGAGCACTGATGCTTCCCTCTTTAGGAACAGCTGTCATTCCTGAAAATACAAAAAAAAAAAACCTACTGTATAGGCTGGTGTCGCAAATTTATGGAAGCCCATTTCTGCCAGTTAAAAAAATAAATAAATAAAAATTTGGCTTTGTTGAGATTTTTTTTTGACCGAAATTATGAGATAAAAAGTCAAAATTATGAGATAAAGATCAAAATTGTCTCTTTGTTTATTGTGTCCCTTGATCAAGTGGTTTATTCTGTGACTCCTGCTCCAGGGGCCTGTATGTACATTCCTTGAACGTAGTCTTCAATGTGACCGCGATGCATCCTTGAATGTCATAATTATGACTTTATTATCTCATAATTTCAAAAAAAAAAAAAAAAAAAATTCTCAACAAAGCCAAGTTTTCATTTTGATTTTTTAACTGGCGTAAATGGGCTTCCATACAAATTACACTGTTTCCCCATTTTATACACACAAGAAATGGAACTACGCACACAATACTGAAAACGTGAAGCTCAGGTATCAAAAACAAGATTCCAAACTGCTTAACTCTTTGCACATTTCCACTATAGTCTCACTCAGTGTTTTTCATGCAATTATTCTTATTGTTTCGACTGTTAAAGAGACTTAAAAGCGATAGATGATTGGTCTCAGTCAATGAGCACAATACATTTAGAATAAATTAATTAATTGAAATGTTTTAGGATAAAGCAAAAATACATGAATTGGTTTGATAGGCAGTAAAAATGCATGAAAAAATAATATCCCACAAAGTAAGAATTATAATTTACGACAGAGGGCCAAGTTAAAAAATAAATTAATAAATACATTTTGAGATTAAAGTCGTAAATTAACGAGTTTAATCTCGTAAATTTACAAGAATAATCTCGAAATTTAAAAATAAATAAAGTTTTAACGTGGCCCTAATCCTCCGTCGTAATAATTGGATTAAGTTTATATTTTTATTTTATATTTATTCAATGTTAAATTTGTACGGAACCCCTGAAGTCCCAAAAAGTAAAAATAAACAATCATGTAAATTAATATTATGCTTCAGGGGTTTCGTAATTTCTGTATAGTTTAGTTTAGTATTTTCTCCTCAAATCTTGAATTTATATTTCCCTCTAAGTACTTTTCAAATTACTTGTAGTTGTACATTAAACTATTAAACAAATCTTATTTTCTAAACTACAGTCCGGTTTTTACTTCCTCATAAAGAGCGCGGGTCTTCCCGTCACGTGACTTGGTATCGCCTAAACAAAACCATGTGACCTAGATAAGGAAGTGAGTTAAGAGGGGAAGCATCATGGGAAAGCTATCTGCATCATAACTTCTGCTTTTTCTGACTCGTACAACATGAAACACGCGGAGTTTGTCGTGTGTTTCCTCCTCCTGCTGCTGCTCCATGTCGGTGCTCAGATCAGGAGTAATGGACGGTGGCCCGTTCCTTACAGGTATGAATAAGACAGGTGTGAATAAGACAGGTATGAAGACAGCAGTGAAGATTCATCTCTTCATGGGATGTCTGCTCAGTAAAGTTGAGTCATGTGACAGCTAGAAAAAATAGAGTAGGCCTATCCTATCTGTCCAGAAAAAAACCTGCAGGGAATAAAGTTTCTGACTCATTTCACCTTAAAAAAAAAAAATCAGTTTGTTTGTTTATTATTTTATTTTTTTCATTTTTCTTCAAACCAGCCAAATGTTCATGTTTCATCCTCCCTCAGCTGTTTATCCGACATAATGTGAATTTCCAATAAGAGTGCTGTAAGACTCGAGCAGTACATAAAGATAAACCTTTTTAAATGATGTGAAACCAGTTCTTATGGTTTCACATTCACAAACTTTGAATTATGAAGCAGCTTGCTCTATGAGTATATTTCAACTCTCAGTTTAGATATTTGTGAGAGGACAAGTTTTGGCTTTGAGAAGTGTTTTAACACTTCTGCTTAACTTGGGTATTTCAATTCTCTACTCGTCCAACTTTATTCTCGTTCCCCTGGATCAATCAAATCAACTCAATCAGTCAGCTGTTATCTGAAGACACTTTGCAAAAGAGTAGGTTCAAAACCTTCCTCTGTTATCTTCAAAGACTCAACATGAATCCATCCTGAGCACTGAGCAACATTTAGCAAAGTTACAGTGGCAGAACCAGACTCACGATTACAGCTGTCTGCTGAAACTGTGTTGGGTTTTAAAGGGGACAGAGGGAGAGAGAAGGATAGAGACAAACAGAGCAACAACAACGACAATAAGTGAGATGGGTTTCTAGCTGTAAAGTCAGTAATAATGATAAAAGGACGTGTAGTAGCAGTAACAGGTTCTGTAGGTATGATAATAGACAGATCAGTCTGATATTAACATTCTGAATAATGTTATCATCAATTGAAATTCACATTAATAACATTTGTTTAAGTCTTACCCTTGATTATAAAATGATATGGATCAATTATGTTTTCATCTTTTATTTTAAAGCCTTATTAGGAATGCTTAAAGTTGTCATTGTAGTAAAGACGGTCAGATTTGACCTGAATGCGTTTCCCAATGACTCTTAAGTAAAAGTGTTCACAGTGGCACAAAGTGAGTTTCTCTTGTCACCATCAGGCGGTTTGATCATCGGCCTGATGCAGACTCCTACTGTGAGGCGCTCTACCCGTTCTGTCCCACTGGAGACCGAGACGGGCGGATTCCCGACATGAAGGACAGCGACGTCATCTCAGTTTATCGACTGCAAACTCCAGTTTGGGAATTCAAGTACGGAGGTTTGATGGGGAAATTTGTAAGTAGATGAATTCCCTTGTTATCTGTATATTTCTTATATATATAATTTAATGTGATGAATGGACTGAACTCTAAATGAGCAGGTTTTTGTGGTTTAAAAATTTAAGAATTTTTTCAAAACCTTTTGCTTAAAACTTGTTGTATAATTGAACATTTTATTGGCTATTTTGATTAAATTAATTGGTACTGTTTTCAATTTCTTAGTAGTTTTTTATTTTTTTTAATAGTTTTAAATAACATTGACAACTGATTCATTACATAAGGAATTTTTAAAAATAAATTACAATTTTTAAAAAAATGTTTCTCCTGTGTTCATGAAACTCTATAACAGATTAAATTTGCTTTGTCAGTGTTATTTATATTCTAATATCGTCCGATTGATTGGTCGGGCTCTACTTTTTACTTTAAGACTCCACTAGGGACAACAGCTGGAAATTATCAGAAGCTAAACTACTACTGTGTATAAATATATATGGATATAATGTTCAAACCGTATGTGATCTCAAAGGGATAAAAATAATCCATGAGTAGCACACATGTTCTTTGTGTAACTCATAAATAATCTGGAATGGAGAAGTAGATACTGCAGTGTGACTTAAGATGATATAACAGTTTACATCTGGCACAGACAGGTGCGGGGCTGTTGCCATGGAAATGCAACTCACTACTTCATTCATGAAAACACAGCTGCACACCGTTCCTCTATTTCTAGAACAAGAGAGACATTATGATGTTTCTGCTCGGTTCACAGCACATCATGCACGATGCCATCGGGTTCAGCAGTTCAGAGACGGGGGCCAACTTCACCATGGAGTGGTACGAGTTGTTCCAGCTCGGCAACTGCACCTTCCCTCACGTCAGACCCGAGGTGTACCCGCCTTTCTGGTGCAACCAAGGCGCCGCCTGCTTCTACGACGGCATCGATGACTTACACTGGTCACAAAACGGCACCTTGGAGAAAATAGCCGAAATCACAGGTTCGACTTTGAATGTGGGATCGAATATCAACAGAAAATATAAAAGCAGTATGAGTAGATCTGTTGGCTTTCTTTTTGGCTTTCTCCCCACCCCTGCTTCTTTGCACTCACTTACTCAAGAAGACAGTAATGTGACTTGTTCAAACTCACTTTTTCTCCCTCTTTTGACTGTCCTTTTTATTTTTTATTTAGAGTTTACACAAATATAGGAGTTTCTATTTTTTATTGGGTTTTCAACTTGAACAGCACGTATCACTGTGATTTACAAAATACAAAATAGAAAAGCCGCCCATCACTCCCCAAACCCTCTTGTCTCCCTCACCCATTCTCCCAGTCTATCCTGCCACCCAAAACCACCCTCAGTCCCACCCCAACAGGCTACCACTGTCCACAACTGTATAGAATGCTAATAACCACATGATAACATAACATACATGTATACATTTATCTTCATACATCCAGCAAACACATATAACCAAGGCCGTACAGCTGCCCCTATTAAATCACATAATCACAAAGAGTGCTATGCATCATACTGATTTAATAGCAGAGAAATAGACCATGAATGAAAAGTACATTCTACTGACCTCCGCCTGTTCCCTCTCATGGTGCGTTTCATCATGACATCCTTCATCCATCTGACATGGGAAGGAGGCTTAGGATCTCGGACCGTCCTGTTTTCAAATCTATTTTTTGTTCTCTCCACAGGGAACCAGTTCAACGCCATGGCCCAGTGGGTCCAGGACGACAACCGGACGGGGATCTACTACGAGACGTGGACGGTCCGCTCCGACCCCGGTCCTAACGCCACAGTGTGGTTTGAGTCCTACGACTGCTCTCAGTTCGTCCACCGCACGTTCAGGAAGCTAACCGACCTGGGAGCAAAGCTATCCAGTAGATCGCAAACGAACTACACGAAGATCTACCTGTACAGCGGAGAGCCCAAGTACCTGGGCAACGACAGCGCCATATTCGGACAGCCTGCTCTGAAGAATCTGGCCGTGGACATCCGCACGTTTTACCACACGTTCAGACCACACCAGTCGTTTACAGACTTCACCATCAGCTTGTTGGAGGCTTATGAAAAGATCGTTTTGGACAAGAGCTTTTACCTGTACTACAACTTTGAGTACTGGCAGCTGCCGATGAAGTTTCCTTATGTGAAGATTACATATGAAGAGGTGCCTTTGCCTTAGCAACACAACTTGTACTATAATGTTTTCATAAAATGCAGCAGGTATTAATTTGTTTTGATTCATTGTTTTAATTGATGCACAGGTCTGACCTCTAAATCTGATACTAGTTGTCTGAGCAACAGCTTCAACCAGAGTTCAACTAACAAGCTGTTGATCCTCCTCTGTGAATTAGATCAGGTTTTTACTTAAACACTGCTTTACTCACTCAACAAAAATCTATATTTTTGTAATAAATGAACAGTTATTTCAAGTAGAGTTAGACCTCTTTGGTGTAACAAGCTTAGACATTATAAATAATTAAATAGCTCAACCCCCCCCCCCCCTCCCCCCCTCTCTAAAACCAGATCCAAGTTTTTGAGACAGTCAGACCTGTAAAATTTATCTGAAGTATTGGATCAGTGCATCCCTCATGAATACATTTTGTTTGTTTATTTTTTTCTGCTCTGATTGTCTGAAAGCCAAAGATATTGTCATTAAAAATGTAATATTTAAAAAAATATTTAGTAGTGAATGTTTGGAGTTGTTGCTTATTTATCAGTTAAAAAAATAGTTGTGTTAATTCAAAATTAACCTTCGGCTCTTGAGACATTTGACAGAACCTCATCACTTGAGATCTGTCTGTGGCCTTTCTTATTTATCAGGGGAGTTTTCAATGAATGGTTGAATAGTAAATGATTGAAAGGCAAAAATGATCATTTGCTTAATAATTCTAGATCTGCTTCGAGGTGTGACTATTCAAAGTTTTGAGCACATTTAACCCATCTGAAATGTGTAATGTTTAATAAAGACTTATTGCAGAATATGCTGATTAACAAGCAGTGAATACTTTAGTGGTATTTATCCACATTTCTTTTTTAAAACTTGAATTCCAAATTTTAGAAATGAAAACCCTTTTTCTGTGTTGATCTGGATGAATAGTGTAAGTTAGGTAAAGTTAGGTTTTAGTTTAAGATTTTTATTTATGCCTTTATTTTAGAGATGGGACAGTGGATGGAGGCTGAAATCAGGGAGAGAGAGAGAGTGGGGATTGACATGCAGGAAAGGAGGAGTCCAGCCTCTGTACGTCTGAGCTAGCCGCTCAGCTAATGGCGCCCCCAGACCTTTTTTTTTTTTTTACCACTCATTTGAAAATAAAGAAAAGACAGAAACACAGGAGTACATTCACAAATGTTTATTACCAGTATAAGATCACATTTCCAAACCAATCATTTTAACTTCATGACAGCAGTAAAGCAAAGAAGACGGAGCATTTACCAATACACAAGTAAAACTAAATGACAGCAATATCAACACCAGTTTAATCCTAATAAAAGTTACCGAGGACTCCGAGGTTAAGATAGCTGTGGTGAAGTTTTCCAAGAGAAGCCGACAGAACAATGATTGAAACCAGGAAGAGTATTGACTTTGACTCCAGAGCTGCTGTCACGGCGATCATTGAATGCACTGCATGAGTTATGAAAACTGTATCAGGATATGTTACTGTACCAATGAGATGCTAAAGTACATGAGCACAGACGATCAGCAAAGGTATCTATTTTAGTGCAAACAGACCAATCCTATCAATAGGCTACGTTAGTTTAATCCAATAGAAAGCCTTGCACTTCCAATCAGTGTGTCTAATTTAGTCTACGTTATTGTTCGGCTGTTTGAAATGTCAAATAAGACGTGAATGAAGCCACACAGAAATCAGATCTGTTGTCTACAGGTCCTACTGACATGCAACGTTGTCAAAGGCTTTTTGTCCATTTAAGTTCTCTTCAACTGTAATGAAGTACATTTAACATCTTCTTAAAGTCTATGTTTCTTAAATACATTTATTTGCTGTTAGTGAAGTACTTGAAGCGTTGAAGATTTTATTGCTATTTTGCTTCATGGTAAATGGACTTTGTTGACACAGCAGTTTAAACAAAAGTCTCTCTTATTATGGCCATTTCTTTTTTTGGGATAACTGTAACATGATGCTGTTTGAGAGCTTCTATGTAAAAATAAAAAAAAGAAACATTTAGAAAATACTATGATGCATTCATTTAAAAAAAATATATTGGCTATTCTTTGGTGGCTAAAAGTTAACATGTTGTACAAGTTCATGAGGATATCACCCCAGTCCAGAGAATTTGTTCTTTTGTTGTGAATTTACAACTTTCATGCTGTAAACTCTTTTTCTCAAAATGTTCCCCCCCTTGTGAGGCTCTTGTTAACTTATAATGTGTCATAAAATTCAGACTAAGTCATTGTCCTCTGACTTTAATTTAATGATGATGACCCTAAGACAACGGCCCGACCGATACGAAATATTGGGGAGTGAAAAAAATCCGATCTATCGGCTGATATCTTTCTCGGCGTTATCAACCTGTAGAGATCGATATAGATATACACACGTATTATTTATTGCGTTATTCCCTCAAATGCAGTTATCGAACACTTGTGGAAAGCTTTACAGGACAAAGAAGACAAGATGGTCACTCAACTGTAAAGTCACTGCGCATGTACCTGCATCACTGCTCGACACTCTGGAGTGATAATGCTTGTTTTAATCTATATAGCGCCCTCGGCTGGTGAACGAGAACTGCAAGTTCAATTAAATGAAATGCTTTTTGTCTGGTGAATAAATCCAGTAATATCGGCACATATATGCGATAAAATTAGCTGATACAGATAGTCACTGGATATGCTAATATGGGCCGATATTATCGGTTGGCTGATTAATCGGTCGGGCTCTAATTAAGATTTTCAGTACGATTTAGATCTGGTCACTTGGAAAGCCAAGCAAAACAGCACTACTTTCATGCCATTTTAAGCACATTAATTGTCGTTTAATAATTTTTTCTTCCAGGAAACTGAATCCCTTTTTCACAAAGCATTAAAAAAAATCTGGCAAATCTGAATCACTTACTGGAATGTCAATTTAATTTATTTTTTTGGGGGAGGTTTACATCACTTGTATCTTGTGTGTCACATGATTAAAGGTTTTGTGGACTCAACTTTTGGACAACCTGCATGCAACAAAATCCTGACAATGAAGTTTGAATTGTCAAAACCAAACCAAACTAAAAACTTGTTGCTGGTCTGTTTGCTGGTGCTTATATTGATTGCTTCTTTTGTTTAACTGACAAAACACGGAAAAACAAATTACAAAAGCAGAATCCATATCAATAAATTAAACGTCTTATCTTCTCTAGTGACCACTGTATGAAAAAGATCCACCTAGTAAAGGAGAACTTGCACTCTGGTTCTATAAAAGACACGAGTCGTTGGTTAAAGAAACTTCAAACCCTGACAGAGGGCGAAATTAAAGAAATAAGTACATTTCTATTCATAATAATCAAACACACAGCGTTTTATATACAGATGCATTTGACTTCCTTCTTAAAGGAAAAAAAAATGGTTTCTCTCATCTGACTTTGCCAAATCTCTTCTGACTGAAATGGTTGGATGTTTTCTTGGACAGGAGAACTTAAAATAATATCTGTAAAGTAAAGAGGGAGTTTGTAATTAAGATGAACACTGCTTCCTCTGCTGTATGTACGATGTGTTGACACGATACAGAGTCAATGAGGACCAATGGGAGGAGGGCAGATATTCACTGAAGAGGTTTAGAGCTTGAACAGTCAAATAGCAGAAGATACAAATGAAACCTATTAAGGAAATATTTGATGCACCTGAAAGACACTAAGGGTTACTTTTGCATTCCCAGAGTGCATTGTGAGCTACAGAGACTCCATTATAGAACTATTAGTTATCTGTATATGAAGGCTAGGGAAATCACCTCCAAATTCAGACAATTCTGTGCATTCTTTATTTACACGATGATCATGTCTCTGCTTTCATTATTTCTCTATATTTCTTCTACATACTGTCATGGGTATCTGACTCAACAGACTCCCAGAACAGTGATAATTCGGAGCATTTTAAAGATTGCTCTTCTAGTTTCAATCATGGCAGAAGGACTTTATCTTTCCTGACTATCATTTGGTGTCCATGTAAGGTGCTTAGAACAAAATCTATGACTGTACAAAACGGAGATAATTCATTCGTAGAGCCAACGTGATTTGCAATGCAGGACATAAAAACAGAGAAAATAAAAGTCCATGATATCAATCAGCACTGTACACCTTCACATCACATAGATAGACACCTATATACACGCTTCGGTTCCCTCTCTGGGCTGACTTCCAAACATTTTCAACTCTTTTCTTGCTATCAATGTACGATTGAGCCTGCTTTAGGAGGAAAAACAAGATGCCGTCAAACGCCTATCCGCTGCATTTTCTTTTTAAATTAGTTTACAGATAGGCGTAGGACCCAGCCACTACTCTGCACGTTTAAAGAGTCTCCTTTTGACTACAGCTGACAAACACCGCCTGTCGCATACTATGTAGGAATAAAGCCATGTGGAAACCTCCAATGCCATATATTGTTAGAATGCAGAGCTGCAATCTGGATTTAAGTAGGCCAAGTGGTAGTGTAACTACATGCAATTGTGCACCTAGTCTTCCCCCCAATGTTAAAAAACATTATAGCACACATACATTTACCTTCATACTCTCACACACACACATCTCTCATATTATAGATAATCATACCTAAGCTAAAGTGTCCATATAACTTAATTTGCAGTTATAAAACATTGCTTTTATAGTCGTATCTTCCCCCTGAACTACTCTGTGTGCTGATTGTTTACTAGCTGGAGAAGCCGGCATGGCGCGTTCTGTCTCCTCATTTAGCAAAGTAGGATTCCACAGTCCCCGTTGAAGCTGACAGGCAGAGATTTTTGTGGTCATGACATGACATTGTGTAGCAGTCAGGCGCCACCTTACATCCTCACTCTGCACTCCACACGCAGGAGTTCAGCAAGTTTAAGCTCTCGCAGTTGCCACCAAACATTCTACGACAGCGAGAGAGTTTAGAGACTTTCAACGCAAACACGATTGTTCCACACCACAAATCACTAATCACGTGTGCCTCTTTGGCTTCGCTTTACCAGGTGGGCATCATGTCGGGGAACCACACCCGACCCAGATGCTTAGAAACCTCCCAGTGGATCTCATCCAGGGTGTATTTGTGATCGGGAATAAGCACCTCCTCCATGATGGACAGCTGAGAAAGCCTCCGACCGCACATCTTTACAAACTCCACAAACGCGCTGCAGGAAACCTCGCACTCGCCCAGGCCGATGGCGGACAGCTGGGTGCAGTGCTTGGCGATGCGGATCAGCTCCTCGTCCAGGGGGCGCAGGCCGTTAGCGCACACCACCAGCTCCACCAGACGAGGGCAGTGGAGGCCAACGCGGCCCAAGACCTCCTTACTGACCGAGCGGCCGAAGTAGAGGTGAGTGACGGGGATCTCCTCGTTAAAGAAAGGCCCAAACTCGTCCTCGTAGAGGAAGAAGTACATGACCAGGTTGAATTTGGGCGAGTGCTTCACCATGGCGTCCCAGCTGCTCTTTTTGATGGTGTGGAAGTGTTGGCCGGGGTTCTCGCTCACCACGTCGATCCTCAAGTGCTCCAGGTGGACGTGTTTCTCCGAGGAGAGGGCCAGAAGGAGCTCATCGCTCAGGAGGTGGTAGTTCAGTGCCAGCTCTCTCAGTCCATGACACTGGTCGGCCACACAAAGGATCCCTACAAATACAGAGATATTGTTTTTTATCATGGAATCCAGTTTTTACTTATCTATAATAATTAAACAATTCCTGAAAACATGGCAACTGGCTGAAGGAAATAATAGCTCCCCACAGCCAGATAAAGAGCTTTTAAACTTCCCAGACATTATGTAGTTAAATAAGCAGTCATTATCATAGCTCACTTCCAAAAACCGTTCTAGGAAAATGTCTGTCTCAGATTAAGAACCAGATAAACATGCAACAGTTTATTTATAATGTATCATGCAGTCTCTGTGTGCAGGCAGACTAAATAATTACAGGCTCTAAATGAGTCACTGAATGGAAAACACTTACAGCCATGTGACTCAAAAAAGGGAAATCACAAAGACTGGAATGAAACTTTAAAGGCTTAATATGTGGTTTTTCACACTTAAATGTAGAAATCAAGTTTATCCTCTGAAAATAACTCTGTGAGTCATGACTGTCTACAATGGGTGTAACACCCGAGTCCCACTGTCTGTGATGTTTTCACAGTTTTCAGAGTCCTATCTTCAGTTTGTTTACATCGCCAGGTCGGCCGGCTGACTCCTCCCCTCGTGTATAAAAGTTGTTTAATTGAGGGACTAGAGAAAAGAAGAATAACATACTGTACTCACTGCTTAACTGTGTTTCTAGATCACGCTCATTTCAGGT
Source organism: Labrus bergylta (assembly GCF_963930695.1). Classification (NCBI taxonomy): domain Eukaryota; kingdom Metazoa; phylum Chordata; class Actinopteri; order Labriformes; family Labridae; genus Labrus; species Labrus bergylta. Next base: position 4,814,756 of record NC_089207.1, on the reverse strand, counting down.
AAATTTACATGCAGTGTGAAGATACGAGCAGAATAAAGATCGCTAGCATTAGCATGCTAACACAACAATGCACCACAAGTTGTTTTGGTTTCATGCTGGTGCTCAAGGGTGACATCTGCTGGATCAAAAAAAATAGCATATAAAGCCTTTAACATAGGTGTGACTTCAAATATTCAGCTTTGGAAATCATCCAACAATCACAACAGCAAAAAACGTGACAGGGTAGATACTGTGGACTTCAGGTGTGAAACATTCACAGGAGTCTTCGTACCTGCAGGCGAGACGTGAGGGCAGCTGCTCATCTTCAGCAGTTTCAGGGTGTCACTGTTGTTGGCCACCAGGACCTTCAGAGACGGATCATCCACTGGCGTGTCGTCGATCTTCAAAGAGGACAGCGATTTGGAGTTGACGAACACCACAGTCAGAGCTGAGATGAAATGAGACTGTGGGGAATAAAAAAAAAAAAAAAGAGAGAGCACAATGAATTTGAATACTGTCCAGAGTCTCAAAGCAACTTTCAACACCAACAGATTAACAGCATGGATGTCAGGAATTACACATAGCTCAGAATCACTGTTAGTATATCTATGTAAAGTAGACTATGATTAATTAATCTGCATTTAGATCATTTAGAAATGAATGTATTTGGAGGTTTATAGTTGAAATGTTTTAAGTCATGCAGGCCCTTCAGGTTTGACACTTTCAGCTGAGACAACTTAATGATCGTAAATGTGGCAAACATATTAAACAAAGTGAAAATGTAGCAGCCTGAGCCTCCTCAGGTTTTTGGAAAAAAAACAATAAAACATCAATAACTGGAGTTGGTTTCACGTTTTTCTTGAGCTGTAGAATTCATGATTTGCCGAAAACTAGATTACAATATACAATGAATGAACTCATTTGAGTCCCTCAAATCATGCCTTCCTGATACATAACCTGCCACATACCTACGTCTGGTGCCTTTTTATTATCAAGCATTTTGTGATCAATTCTGTCTGACTTAGTTGCTACTTTCAGAGGTACACCAAACAAAAGCTGAGGTAATCTAAGACAGCATCACTTTAAAGTCTTTAAGTTTCACTTTGAGCTCACTTCACCTCTATGTTTACTGTGGAGGCTGATGTTGAATAGTTGGTGATTGAACAAAGTGGAGAACAAACAAACATTTGTTCACATTATCATGCTGATGACTATGTTGGAATATCCAGATGGTCCCAACATCAAAAACAGTCCTCCTTTGTCTCAGCTGCCCTCAGCTGTCTTGGGTTAGTTTATGATTTAATGGAGGCAAAGAAAAAGAGAAAATGGCGTCTATTTTGAGAATAGAGTATGAGAGTAAAGTATTTTGGTAGAAGTCAAACTTTCAAAGCCTTAAGAGCAAAGCTTTTTTTTTTTCAAAATAGACTTTGTTGAAAGATGATGGTCACATCCCATGACCTCAAGAACCCATTCAACTGCAGTTAAATAGCTAAATAAAATAAAAAGAAGCCGCATTGGATAGTGACAGATAGTTGTAAATATGGAACGGTTCAGCCGCACTCTGTTTTCCTCAAAAACAGTGTCCCAAAACCCAGGATATCAAGAGGCTGAGGATGAATACGCTGCACCTGTGAGTATGTGTGTGTGAAAGTTTCAAGTTTCAATGCGGACATGACTTTACGTCATGTCCTCTCATTCACTGGTGATAGACTACCAAGGCAGTATAACTTTCCAGAGTTCATACAAAGGATGTCAGGACAAGATGAGAGACACAACGTCTACACAAAGCAAGGCTAAATAAAAATAGCAAAAATAACATCCCGTCTCTCCAGGCTTAAAAGTAATTACGTCCTTGTCCTTGGCCATGCATGAGAACAAACACTGCTGTTTTCAGTTTGTTACGCTGATAAGAAAACAACAACCTCTTTAGCAACTTTTGCCCAGCCTTAAGGGTTCAAACCATGGAAAAAGCAGCATATAATACATTTCACTATTTTCACAACAGCTCCGGTGAATTTTAAACTTCTTATCTGGTTAAAGGGACACCAAGGACAAGGACCCCCCCCATAACATGTTTTATGATCATTTTACCTTCTGGACCTCCATGAAACTGGGCCTGGCTGTGGAGATGAGCCCCAAGGTCTTCAGAGAACAGTTCACCAGCTGTGAAAGAATGTCACATGCTGCCTCTGCAGACTCTGTACTGCTGTCAACCTGCCATTAAAAACAAAGATTATCTTATGAACATGAAAACAGCTGAGGATTACAAACTGTAAACACTTAATCCAAGAATCCTGTTTTTGTTTTTGACACAGACTATAGCGTGTCAAAAACATAGCGTGTAGCGTATGCCCCCTTACCTTGAAGCTGACATACTGCAGGTGGTTGGAGTGCCTTTTTATGATCTGCTTGATGAGGTCTGGATGTGTGGCTTTCAGGTAAGAGCTGGCTGGCTGGTTAAGCTCAAACTCAAAGCACCGCCACAGCTCAGGCATGTGGAATGCCTGGTTCCAGCCGCGGCACACCTGGGACGCATAAGCCCTGTCCAACAGTGGGAGGTACTGGAGGATGTGAAGCAGCAGCTCCTGCGGTAGTCTAGCCCAATCGCATTCTGTTGACTCACTGACCACAGCCTGAGCCTCAGACTCCTCGCTCGTCTGTTTGCGCACCTTCTTGCTGGCTTCTGGTGGGCTCTCACTGGAGGGGCTGATGCTGCCCTCCTCTCCTCCTTTCACCCTCTTCATGCTTTAAAAAAACGCAGAGGACATGTTTGTTTTAGACCAGCGTGGCAGAACACAGGCTGCACTATTACAAAAGATTTTTTTATGGATTAACAAATCCATTCAGTTAAATCCCATCTGGAGTGAAAGAAGATCTTGACAGCCACTTTAAAGAGATGCCAATCCAAACACAAATACCCTATTTGCAGTAATGCACCTAATTAGGATACTAATGGACTTTGAAAACAGTGCTTTCCTACTTTTTAGAATAGATACTAGCTAATAAGATTTAAACACATTTTTCTTCTGACAACAGTATTGTCTACTTCATCATATAACAATGAGGTAAAAAAGTTAGTGATCATTTCAGTATCAAAAAGATCCTGTGCTTATCAACATGGAGATGTGATGTGTCAGATTCACACTCCTCAGTCTTTGATTAAAGCAGAATGAATGGACTTTTGAAATAGCTACAAGGTCCACAATATACATAATAAAGCATATAAAACCCTGACAAGGAGGCATATGATGACTACACAAAACCGGCTAATTTATCTCTATGAATGTATCACACATTCCTAATAATAATATTATGAGCACTACTGTCATTATACATATCTTTGGTGTTGTTAATTTGGCTCTTTCATAGTTACTCTATTACAATCAGCCCTGGGTATAGACTTAGACTTTCTTTATTGTCATTCAAACTTGTACTTTACAGTGCTGATTAGAACAAAATTTTGTTGCATTAGCTGTATAGGATCTTGTCAAATTTGGTTTGGTATACAGTGGTATATATTATGTAATTTAGTGCATATGTGTTTGTCAATGAGTTTACAGACGACGTGTCACAAAACGCTTAATATCAAACTTAAATGTGTTGTGAGTTTCTTACCCACTTAACTCTCCTACTTTGTATAAAGTCAGCGTTTTTTAAGTTAATGTTTATCTTCCTATACTTGACAATTTGAATCTGTCTATGCACTTACATGATTATGATTAGAATAGAATTACTTTATTGAGTCCAAACTGGGAAATTGTGGCGTTACAGCAGCAGGTTGTCCAAACACACAATATTAACAAAAAACACAATATTAGCAAATCTAAACATAATATAATATTAAATACAAAGTAAATAAGCACTAAAAAATATCAAAACTAAGAATGTGAATATATACAACCAGGATTTAACTAAGCATTACTAGTCTTAAATAGGAAGATTAAATATGGAAGATTAAATGTAAATGTGCAAAATAAATATGGAAGATTAAATGCAAATGTGCAAAATAAATATGGAAGATTAAATGTAAATAAACAAAATAAATATGGAAGATTAAATGCAAATGTGCAAAATAAATATGGAAGATTAAATGTAAATAAACAAAATAAATATGGAAGATTAAATGCAAATGTGCAAAATAAATATGGAAGATTAAATGTAAATAAACAAAATAAATATGGAAGATTGAATGCAAATGTGCAAAATAAATATGGAAGATTAAATGCAAATAAACAAAATAAATATGGAAGATTAAATGCAAATGTGCAAAAATAAATATGGAAGATTAAATGCAAATAAACAAAATAAATATGGAAGATTAAATGCAAATAAACAAAATAAATATGGAAGATTAAATGCAAATGTGCAAAAATAAATATGGAAGATTAAATGCAAATAAACAAAATAAATATGGAAGATTAAATGCAAATGTGCAAAAATAAATATGGAAGATTAAATGCAAATAAACAAAATAAATATGGAAGATTAAATGCAAATAAACAAAATAAATATGGAAGATTAAATGCAAATGTGCAAAATAAATATGGAAGATTAAATGCAAACGTGCAAAATAAATATGGAAATGTGCAAAAGCAGAGTCGTAAATGGACACTACTGACATAAGTTAAAGTGCATAGACAGAACATAAACAATATAAAAATACATATACTGTATACTCAACGGAAAACATTTACTTTAAAACTAAATAGCAGACTGTGTTCCTAAAGGAGACGCACAAAAACTATGATCAAATTGTCAAATTGGCATTAATGATGACATTGCTAAAAACTCATTCAGAAGTTGAATTAAGTAGCGCAGTGTATTAGCGGTAGCTTAGTTAGCATGTTTTACGCTAAGCTACTTAGAAAACCAGCGATATCAAATGATATGACACTCAAATAATATTCAAGACTATATTTACAGATTGGGCAAGAGCTAATGTAAAGCTGCCATCTTTTAATGTTAAGCTATCTACAACAAAAAACGAGCCACCCAAGCCTACCTTGTTGTTTACACTCAGCTAGCTCCGGAGCTGTGAGCGGAGAAATCCGACTACCGACTCTGACTGAATTCAACCCGGGACAGCGCTGGATAAATTCATCCGTACCATCCAAACTAAACTCATCGGAACACGGAGAGACGACTAGACAGCGTTAAGGGATATTTTCAATGAAGAAACGACCAGATGCAGGAAACCTCGGCTCAGCTGACCTAATTCTTTCGCGGGAGTTTCACAGGAACTCCCCTCCCCTCCCAAATCTGAAATGGCGAAGTGTTGTTGTTGTGACAGCCGAGGTGCATCATGGGGGAAATTGCAATGCGAAATGGCTGTTGAGTAAAGATCGTCTATGTATGAATGATGACTCACGATGTTCAGAAAATACTTACTTATTCTTTTCGACTGATGTTTTAGACTTCGTTATCCAAACTGAAAATCGGTACTTTCTAGTTCTACGTGGATAGATTGCTTCTACTGACTAAACTTTTGTCAATAGCTGATGTATTTCTTTTTTTTTTTTTATCTATTTTTTAGTATCTCTTTTTTATCATTATTTACATTGTACTGTGTTCACTCTTTGTCTGCAATCTTTCCTCTTTGCTGCTGTAACACTGTAAATTTCCCCATTGTGGGATAAATAAAGGATTATCTTATCTTACAAACGTCTCGGATATCATTGACAATGACATGAATATCATATCAACTTTTAAAAGTAAAAGACTCCAAACCTTTGCACATTATCAGGACGTCCCACAGGCAATGAAGGGCCCTAAGCAGAATTTTCTTATGAACAAACAAGTAGCAAGCTACATCACTTACTGTTTACAACTGAAAGAATAAACAACTGATCTGCAAATGAAATATCCAAATGACCTTTTTAATAAACTGTAAATGTCTTGCCTTGTGCTTTTTACAGCAAGCTAAGTAAATATATTTTATTTGCCACATGAGCCTACACCCAAAGTTCAAAATCATTATGGAGAGTCAAAAACATATAGATCGAGCAAAAAGTATCGGAATATAATTAAATGCACATTAAGTGAAACATTTAAACCACACATCAAGATGGTAGGCATATAGATGACACATCAGAGTCATGGGAATGTGGAAGAAAATAACAGAAGCCTAGTTTAAAGCTGAGATGTTGCTGACAAATGTGTCATCTGGTGGAATTTGATTTTTTTTGCTGATCTTTTCTGGATAAGAATATGTTGTTAATCAGGAGAATCTGGAGGAGGCCTGACAACTAGTTTAGCAGTTTGGCACCTGGAGTAATACATCCTCGTGTGTTACTAGTCTCTGCAGAGCTGCACAGCAAAAGTATTTACAGAATTGATGTGAACATGAACCATTCAAACATTTCTACTAGGTTTGGCACCATTATACTTTTATATAAAAGAATCACTTGACCCACAGCTGTTGTATATAGTTAAATAAAAATGTCAACACTCATTAAAAGACACACTGTATACTTTGCGAAACAGAGAACCTGGTTTATTACCATTCAACTCCATCCACCACAGATATTACAGAGCAGATTCACAAGTATTAAGCTTTTTATATAACAGCAGCTGCTTTTTTTCCATCACTCTGTTTTTCTGACACCCCTTCCCCCCCCGGCCTCCTACAAGGGAAAAGCATTACAGGTGCACAAATTTTATTTGGTGTGAAGACTGGCCCCCCTCCAATCATTCAGCTGTAATCAGTCTCACTGTGAGGTCTTCTGTTTGTTTTTGTATTACTGTAGATTTTGGTACTATTTTGACAGAGCTGCTAATAGAATTTACATCCACCTTCATTCACTGCAGGCCAGGCTCCTCCTTCTCATTTCCAGACAACAGAAAAAAAAAATCTGACATTTAGAAGAGGGGGAATCACGACTGTCTACTGTATAAAAATGTACAGTGGCTTTATTGACATACATTCCATAGGTTAAACAGCTGCAAAATAGGAGGCACACCCAGTATTGCACTTCATTAAAAGTTCTGGCTCAAAACATAACCCAGAATATCAAACAAAACTGAAGTGAAGAGTAGCAACTTCGGAATACAGCTATTTTTGAATAGTATCATTATATACAGGATTAGATAAATCGTACACTATTTTCCTCCCAATCATAATATTCTTAACAGTCTTATCCACCGACGTATCTTTTTTTTTGTCCGTCAACCCATGATGCACTTGACAGTGGAGAATACTGTACAAGATTACGAAAAAGTTTACATACAACAATATTTTAAATGTATAGTTAGGAAGCTGGAAATACGGCCTGTTCCTTATTTTTTTAAACCCTCTCTGAGCCACGGTTGCCTTAAAGCAAATTCATTTCATATTCAATGTTACACGTCAGTGATCAGGAGGTGTGCAACGTCTATAGAAGCCGAGGGAATACAACGGCCGCATGCAAACACGTCACAAGTTTTCTTTTTTCTTCTTTTTTTAAATTTCTATTGTTTCTTTTTTTTTTTTTAAATTCAGGTTACTCTGCATCCAAAAGGAGCCACAGCTCGTGTTCGTAGCTGAGCCCGGATACTGATGTTGGTAGAAGAGCAGACCTGAGGACTCTTGACGTGAGAGCAGAAACCTGGTCCAGTGTCCAGGAGACTTGACGAATGCAAGAGCCAAGCTTTCACCGCTGAGCTTCAGCATCAGCCAGAAATCACAGTAGACGAACTGGTTTTCAGTTTAAGTCTTTGTCTTTTTGTTTAGAAGGTGTGGGCGTTTCTGCACACCCCACAGCCCAGGGCAAACTCCTCCCCTGTTGGTGGGTGAACCACATGCAAAGGGCACTCGGTTCCCTCCAGCTGCTTGCCTTTGGGCCCTGTGTCAGAAAATACAAGAACACCTCACTTAGTTATTACTGAGAAGTTATTTCAGGAAGTGACGTGTGGTGCGTATAATTCAACATTTTCCCTGAGTGCGTAGTAAACAGGATCATTCATCACCTGCAGGACAATGGGGCAGCTCCTCCTTCGGGACGCTGGTCATCCTCTGAAAATCATCGTGGCAGGCGTTGCAGAAGTGTGTGGTGCCAAAGCAGAAGAAAACAGCCACAGAACAGCAGTACCGGCATTTATACTCCAGGAAGTCTGTGCCATGCTTTGAGCACATCTGAGGGAACAAAAAGAAGAACCATCAGGAGCAGGATTCTACTTGTGTACAGAAAAGCAGCAATAAAAAAAAATACAGATGAACTAGTGTGAAGTATATTTCTTCTAGTAGATACTGAGATGATACCAGTTTGGATCTAAACAGTCTGGAGTCAAAAACTCCTTTCACACATGCACTTCACTACTGAACATGTCCTGACTTTTTAAAAGGACAGGTGCGTGTGTAAATGCAAAGAGCCTCCCTGATTTCATTCAAACTATTGTCCCCCCCCCCCACACACACACACACACACACACACATCTGTGTATAGTCAGGGTGAGGTAATAATCAGGAGCATTCACCATGGGGGAGTGGGCAAAGCGTTGACATTTTTCACGTTGAGCAGACTCTCCTTGTTTAATACTCTCTGCTGATCGTCTTAGTTGTCAACTTAAAGTTTTCCACATTTTTGTTTGTGTTGTGTAAATGTCCATAAACACATCATAGTGACATTAACCCAGAAACAGTCACCTCTTTCTGCACACACACTATCCACCCCCGTAGCGAAACCTAAGGTGTATTTGAAGTTATGAGAGTGTGTCAGACACAGAGGATCTCCGGGTTGTGAGGCAAATGTGTTCCTGATAAAATCAGAGCCTGAAAGACCTGAAATTATGTTCAAAAAAAGTCAGGAGTTCATGTATGGAAGGAACAGCAGAGAAAACATGGACGACTCAAGGAGGTCAATGACCCTGTAGGGAGCCAGGCTAGCTGTTTCCCCCTGTTTCCAGTCTTTGTGCTAAGCTAGGCTAATGGCCTGACGATCAACAGTGGCAAGAGTTTTACACCATGTAAGAAATGTATGTTTTTATTTGTAACTTCTTTAAACATACCTATTTTATGCTGTTATCTTATGCATGTTTTCACCACTACCAACTTGTCTTAATTACAAGTATTTATCTAATATTATATAGCATTAAACTTATACCCACAAAGAGCATGTACAGTAAATGCAAAAACTGTATGTGTCGATGAAGGGAATGAGAGTCGTGCCAAAGGATGTAAGAAAATATTAAGTAGTTATTCCATCGTAACATTGAGCATGTAGATGCAAGAGGTGAGTAATTTATTCTCATTTAACTATTGGTAAGAAAGAGAATATGTTTTGTTTCCCCCCTCCCAAAAAAAGTCAAATTCTTTCTTAAATTAGCCACCGTCATCCAACCAACCTGAGCCCTGGAGACGTCTGAGCACGCTCCACAGATCAGCTCACTGGGGTCGTAGTCATCTCCCTGTCCAGCCTCCGCATCGCAGCGAGCCTCCCCCCCGAAATACGCCTGAAAAGAAGAGGAAACGTTAAACCCTGAACACCTAAACACATCACATCAACAACAAACAAAAAAGTATCACAGTCACAGTGTACCTTCTTGCACTTGAAGCAGACATAGTATGCATATCTGTTCATGGCAAAGCCTGCAGGGTCGTTATGGAAACGAGCTCCTGGAGTAGTTATTGCCTCGCTCTTGTGCAGACCCTCATACTCCAGCCTCATCAGAGCCTTCCTCCTCACATCCTCATACAGCTCCTTGATGGGGTCCAGCAAGTCCTTTATCACCGAGTGATTGATTTTGTTCTGGGGCAAACAAACAAACAAAGAAACAAACAAAGAAACAGATGAGCCTAAGGTCATGAAGGTATTTCTGTTGAGTTTTCTGTGTGTGTGTCAAATGAAATTCAAAGAAATGACAGTGAACAAAGCAGTCAAAAACTGCACAGTCAGAGGAGCTAAAGTAAACTGAGCTCATTCTGCTTCAGGGCATGGTGGAAACAATGTCTCTGTTGTCTGTTAATCTCTTCAGACAGAGCAGCTAAGGTAACATCTTACCTTGCAAATGGGACACAACATGAACCCAAATGTGATTCTGGGCCCGAGCCAGCGGTTCTCAAGAACACGACGAGTACACTGAAGATGGAACACGTGAGTGCAGTCCAGCTGAGGGCAAGAAACATTGTTTAAACATTAAACGAGAGTAGAAGTAACTGAAAATCGTCCAGCTAATGGAAACCAATCGGTTCTATTTTTAAGCTACCTGAACTGCAGGAGCAGCGGAGAGAGCCTCGGTGAAGCAGATCATACACATGTCATCTGCGTCCTGTTTCAGACAGCCAGTGTTTTTGTCGCAGCCGTGCAGACATGGGAGGCAGGACTCCTCGTTCTTCACTCCTCCACAGGGGTGTCCACAGGGATGAGTTTTACTGCACGCCAGTTTAGCATACTCCTGAGGAGGTAGATATGAGAGGAACCAGTGAGGCTAACAAAGTACATCACGTATGGAATATATACTTCACTATGTAACTCTATGTTGCAAAGTATGCGTCTTGTGGAGGTATTTGTTATGCTCTGAAGTAAGTGGAAGCATCTCATCCCCTAACCACTACACTATCCACCACAGACTGTTCCTTTAAAGGCTTTATATGCGATTTTTTCATCCAGCAGATGTCGCCCTTGAGCACCAGAATGAAACCAAAACAACTTGCGCTGCATTGTTGTTTATTATGCTCGTATCTTCACACTGCATGTAAATTTACCTGAAATGAGCGTGATTTAGAAACACAGTTAAGCAGTGAGTACAGTATGTTATTCTTCTTTTCTCTAGTCCCTCAATTAAACAACTCTGATAGATAGGACTCTGAAAGCATCACAGACAGTGGGACTCAGGTGTTACACCCATTGTAGACAGTCATGACTCACAGAGTTATTTTCAGAGGATTAACTTGAGTTCTATTATGTTTAAGTGTGAAAAATCACATATAAAGCCTTTAAAGAGAAACAAACAATTATTTTTTTACTCAGCAAAAGTTCAAATCTTTTTCTCATTCTTCTATCTCCCTAGGATTCACATCACGTACAAGTTCAGTAAGCACCTATGCATCTGCTTTCTGTTTATTTAATAACGTGTAGCATTACAAAAGAATCCAATTGCTTATAAATGAAATAAATGAAAACAGACAAAAGGCTTACATACATGTTAGCAAAAATGTCATTGAGTTCTCAAGGCCTGTTTATTGTTGTATTTTTAAACAAAAGTGTGTGTACTAATTTAATACAAAAACATACATATTTTAACACCTTTACCTTCTTTGTTATAAAAAGTAGCCTACTGGGCACAAATGTAATTGACTATAAGGATGTCTAGCAGTGTTAGTTCGATAATAGTCACCAGTATTTTTAAGTACCTGACAGTCTGGGTCTGAGCAGACGCTGCCTACCGCAGACAGCTCAGTTCCATTTCTGGTACCACAGAACCTGCAGGCGTCTGAGCTGCTGGAGGCTGGTTTACCTGAAAGAATAACAGAGCCGTGTCGGAGTGGAAAAAACATCAAGTTTGGAAAGCTTTGAGGACATTGAGGAGGTTAAAGTGACATCGATATTAAAGAAATTACAAAACTTGCATTCATTGCATACATTCTTAAAAACGCAGTGTTGTTCCTGTCCCTGTTGCTAAGTTACCTGTGTGCTCCCTGAACTCCACCATGGCCTTCATAGTCTTGGAGTCTGCCAGAGCCATGAGCCAGAAAAGTTTTGTCCTCCCGCAGCCTTCATGGAGATCTACCTTTATGGCCTCCTCTTCCTCCTTAAACACCTGAAAGCGTAAAAAGAAGATTCGATTTAGCGCCAGCTCATCGTTTTATACTATTGAATAATCAGCTGTTAATTGGAAGTCTTTATCATGCTGACAAAGTTGGAGGTGTGCCATCCAACTCTTACCTGTCTCTGGTGGGAGCGTGTGCGGCGGTGCAGGTGGAGGAAGCGGTCGCAGTCGGTGCAGAGGTTGCCGCACATGTTACACAGGATGATGGCTGCCGTCTCCCCGTCATCGTGGTTGTCACACATGGGCTGTGGATACAAGAGCGTGAAATGAATTTTGTCATTCCTTTGATCAGCCGTCCCAATTGTTTTTCTCACAATGATGCTCTCATTCTGTGCTGTCACTCTCACCATCTGCTTCTGCTGCCCATCTTTGCCCATCCAGCGTCCAGATGACAACCTGTCCACGTGGTCCTGATCCAGCACGCACAGTGAAGCTAAAGCCAGCCACAGCTGCAAAACAGAACGGGACACGATACATGATTATCTGTTTAGGTATTATACATAATTTCTAAACGTAGATTTATGCTTTCACGTAACGACTTCATTCGAATTGGCTCCATACCCTTGTTGTGGCGATACAGCGTACAGGCGACCGATGCTCCTCCTCCATTTTGGTCAGCGCTATGATGGTCTCAGCTATTGCATTTTTGGTGACTCTGGACCAAGCATCCGAAAGGTGTCCCTGAAAACAAAAAAAATAACTGTCTAAGAGGTGCTCTTTCAACAAATAACATCGAATGAGACGGCAAATTTGGTTCAAAATCTAATTCTGCTTGTAGACATCTATAGGTAAAGATTTAAACGACAGGAACTCACAGCTGCCATGTCTTTAACCAGCTTTATGATGATCTCTGCTATCTGAGGAGGAGTCGACCCCTTCATCCACCAGTGGCTCTCACCTCTGCGAATGTAGCTGAGAATGGCAAAAAAAAAAAAAAAGGCAATAAGAAATCAAACAAAATACATGTTGTTTAATAATCTAAGGAAATGTTGGAGGCATGGGACTTACCTGGAGTTGAAGATCATAGGCAGGGTGACGGTAGTGACCCCTTTTCCCGCAGCCATGCCGGCCGTGCCAGAGATGGTGGTGCCTTTGGCTTTGAGCTGCACGGTGAGTGCTTTGGCGATGCAGCCCAGGAACATGTCAAGGATGCAGAGCTTGTTCCAGTCACCCTTTTCCGTGGAGTGGATGATGTCACTGATGTCTGCCGGTGGAAGCGCCTTCACCCCGATGATGCTGGCAAGTCGGACCGGTGTGACCTCTGGAAGGACACGTCTGAGCAATGATGTGACCTGAAAAGAAGTGAGAATGACTGGTGAGAAACATGAATAGGATTTATTCTTTTCAGTGTAAAACAATGTGTTAAAACAGAAAGAACTGTTTGTTTTTTTAGAGTACCAGTACATGTTACAACTTATGATACACCCAAGGCGTTTTGTTGAGGAACAGTTATTGTGAGCATGAATTGGTTTGTTTACAAGAAAACCCCCACAGAGTATCTTTAAAACACCAAACTACTCCTCTGGCCGTGTGAAAGTGCTCTCGCCCACCTGTCTCTGTACTCTCGGGGAAGCCGTGTGCAGCAGAGAAAACAGGTCTTGCATAAGCGTCAGCTGCTGAGCGAGATACTGGCGGCCCACGTTGGAGCCGCTCAGAGCGAGCACCATGGACAGGAGCTCGAAGCAGTAAGCGTCCGAGGAGGCGTCGTCGTCGCTGGGCTGCGAGTTGGCGTTCTCTTTGCTGGAGATGGCGTGTTCCCACTCCTCCCTCACACGCGTGGCCTCCATGCGGATGGCCTGGACTATGTGCGCGCACACCTGGAAATGGAAAAACACCGCTTAGGTCAGAGGGGAAGAGATGGAAGAGAATAAAAAAGGTATCATTTGAATGGTTTAATGAAGTGGCTGTTGACCTGTTTCTGCAGGTTGGTCAGTTTGCTCCTGCTGAAAATGATTCCCACCATGTGTTCTTTGAGGTCTGCATCAGATGGTGCCTAGAAAAAAGGAAAAGGGAAAACGTTAGTTTAAGGTTTACTCAGTAATGGAGTCAGTTAAAGAGTGTATTTGTTTCAAACTTCAAACCTTATCTTCTCCCTCGGGTGATGACAACAGATTTTTCTCCTCCTGCTCAGGAGTTGGCTCAGCATCTCCACAGATAAGTTTACCAAAGACCTAAATGAACACAACAAAGTGTAAACACTTGAGTCCTAGAAAACTACAATATGCTAATAAAACAAAGAATCATCAGGTGATTCTAAGAAGTATGTAGGAAGCAGCGAACGGACCTGTGATGTGATGAGGCGAAACACTCTGAGAGTCTCCGCCTCACAGTTCTTCTGCTGGGCCATGCTGGCTGAGATCTGTCCAAGAATCTTGATGCTCTCGCCCTCTTTCCAGCCGAGGACCTTAACCTGGCGCACCCTCAGGGTGTTCTCGGGGCCCTTCAGTTCCACCTTGATCACATGATGATCCCCACCAGGGAGCTCACTCGTCACCCAGCCCATGTGACGCGAGTCGAGGTCGACCTGGGACGAAAAGGAACAAGGAGGACAAGGACAAGGACAAGGAGGTTTGAATATGTTCTACCACAGGAGCATGCAAACTGTAGCGCTATATCAACCAGCCTTATAAAACCACCATCTACTTTAATACGTCATCAAGTACTTCAGATAAGTTCATCATGATTTAGTGAAGAAAGGATAAAGAAAGTACATTTCTATATTTTAAAATGTATAAAGCACATAAAGAGGCTGAACATGGCTTTGATGTAAGTGAACCAGATTTGGTGTGCACTAAAAAAAATACCCTTAAACTTCAACATCATTTTCACTTGGCAACCATTTTTATAATTTGTTGAAGATATGACAGCTAACAACATAACTATGTAATCTTTTTATTGTTTAATAATTTTTTCCTTTTTTTTAAATTTATTTTTATTTTTTCTGTATTTTTTTTCTGTATTTTATTATTTTCTGTCTGTTATTTATTTGTTTACATGTCAGTTTATCCTTCTTGTCATTGTCTGGCTGCAGGCTTACTGATGACCCAGTGCTCGGGGATTTGGGGATTGGACAGGTTTTCTTTCTGACTGTGTTGTTTGTGCTGTTGTTTATGTTTTTGTGATATATTTGAAAAATAAAAATAAAAAGACCTTGATCAAAAAAAAAAAATCTTCAACATCATTCATTAAAGCACAAATTAAACTGGTTATACTGATATAACAATAAACTGACCATACCTGTTTGATTCTGCAGAGGTCCTCGACTGCTTTTCCACACAGAAATGTCACTGATGTGACTTTGTTCTGAGGATATCACAAGAAAAAAACATTAAAACAAATCCATAGAACAAGACTTTGCCTAATAGCCTACTGCATTTAAACTATATTTACTGTGTTGTATCCTCTTTAAACTAACAAATGAATGTCGGGTTTTGCTGTTGCCCTCTTACCCCGATGTCTCTGGAGTTGTCCACATGCACAGACACATTGGAGGCGTTTATTCCCTTCACACAGCTGATGGTGATGCTTTTGGTTTTGTTCTTGTCCTCATCTCCAGATTCCCAGAAGGTCTCAGTGGAGCCGTCTGTGAGGCTGCCAATCATCGCAGGACGGCTGGACGTCTTGATGTCGACTACGCTGGTCAGATCCTTCAGACAGGTCACCAGGCACAGATCCTGTTATCACACACACATCTGTCAGGTTAATGTGTTGTCATATAAACACAGATTCACGCAGTAAGAGCATTACTGATTGAACTGTGAGGACCAACAGGTGATTGTTCCGATGTGTTTGTAAGTAGATACGTGGTAGTTTTCTTGCCTGACTCATTGCTTCATAGCCTGACTGCACACTGATGTTGAAGCTCTCCTCGCTGTCTCCGTCATCCGACTTGGACAAGATGTTATTGATGTGATGGAAAACGTTGCTCTGGTGAAGGAACTGGTGGTCGGACTGCTTGAACTTGAGACTCCAGCACCTGATAGAATAAGTCATCAAGAAAATGTGTTAACTTAGAACCCAAGAAAGAGCAAGCGGTAGGAGATATTTCATACAATTTCACTTGAACAGTGGAAACATTCATAACTGGTCCCTAGAATGAAAAATGTGCAGAATGTCCCACGGGAATTTAATTTATTACTCATTTATCACTATAATACTTTGTTACACTCTCTTGGCAGTTCAGAAAATAGTTCCAAGTGCTGCCAAAATGAATTTCATTGCATTGGACATGCAAAGACAATAAAGTGTATCTCTTTTAGTGATTATTTCTGGGTTGGTATCGGCCTCCGGCAATTCCCAAACTGTACCTAAGTGCCATCTGTTGAAGTGAACTCCCGCTGGGAAGTGACATCATGAGGTCAGAGATGGTCTGGAGGAGGCGGTGGAAGGTGTGGGGGAGAGGATGAGCTGCCTCCCCGGCAATAACAATGTCTGACAGAGGATGTTCACACACGCCGAGGTCTCTTTCCTGTAGGATGCACGAGTGGAATTGAGCGTTATTAGAAAATGCACAGACATGGAAAAAAAAGTATTACTGCTTTCATGTAAACTCTGACTAGCCCAATACCTGTTCAACAACTTCCTTGTTCCCTTTGTTCTCATCGTCCTCCTCATCCTCGGGTTCAAACGGTGATGGGGTGAGAGATGCTACAAAATGCCAGAGGATGTCGTGCAGGGAGGTGGTCTGAATCACATTGCACAGCAGCCAGTTGAAAGCCTGAAGGGGACACACAAAAAAAAAAAATCACTGTAATTAGTCTCAATACTGTGCATAGTAATAGTCTGTCTTCCTGTTGTGGTGCCGCAACAGGCAGCAGCTTGCTACAGCTGTTCAACATCGTTCTTTGACTTTTTATTTACCTTCTTAAAGGATATTCAACGTGATTAATAAAGTTTTATCTTATCTTATCGTATAAGCTATGTACTAATGATGTGCGCTACTAGCCAACGTAACACTCAAACATCGTCCCCCTCGCTAGTCTGCACCAGAATTACAAGGTCGGCTACACAAATCATTATTTTTATACCATGGCTCTAAGTGCCATCTTCGATTTTGACTGTTTTCTGATTGTTTCTTTACTTTAGACTTGTCTGTCCAACTTACTTTAGACTTGTTGGAATTTAAATTCCTGTTCTATTGAGTAAGAAATGAGTCACTAACAACATCCCTACTGTGTACAGATATTTCATTGATAATCAAACAATACCCAGAACACAGATTGCTGCACAAATGGCTAAATAGAACTAGTCTGAGCTCTGAGATTCAAATAGATGAATTACCTCCATGGCAAACACCCTGCAGGCAGACTTTCTCAGTGCATGCCTCATGGCCACCTCCAGGCCCTCCAGGTCGTGATGCTGGATGACAAAGGCGAGGACGGGCCACTGGAAGTTCCTTTCCCCTTTACTGAGGGAGCCGTGAGCCGAGATCAGCCTGGAGAGCTCAGGAGACGGGTGCCGTAGCAGCGAAGATCCCACCTCTGTAATGAGACGAGAGGTTAGAGGTTACATTGGATGCTCTAATTCTCTCGTATAACGCTCGTATCATGGTATGTAATAATTACCTGCATCTCCACTGTGCACCCTGCGTCTGGGCACGGCTTTCACCCGAGCTGGTGAAGGCGAGTGTTGCTTGTCGTACTCCGATGCTACGACCGAGTAAGACCTCTGGAACACTGTTCGTTTGGCCGTGTCGCTGTCTGTGATGGGGCTGGTCTCCAGACTGAAAGACAGTCAGTAATGGCAAAAAAAAAAAAGACTCTTATTGTTTAGCCCTGCAATTCGATGACATCAACACTTCAGGCCGTTGATATAACCCTTGAATAATTGTTTAGGTTTTGTAGAAAATAAAAAAAGCGTACTGACAAAAAAAAAGAAATCTCCTATGTGTATTCATTAAAGGAGATACTGAAGGAATTTTATGTTGAAAAGGAGAAAAGAAGATACAATAAACCACCTTGTTAAGGTAGTTATCTCTTTTTCTTTATGAAAACACCTAAATGAGTCTGTAAGTATGAATGGAGCAAGAAAACTCTTTTGTACAAGACAAGTTAAAGGTGGCCAGATAACAAGGCATAACAATGGACTTCAAACAAGAGGAAATTAGATCTGCAGCAGGAGACAGGAAACAACAGATACACAATGGACAACATGAGAAAAATACAGACATACAGAAAATCCAGGTCAAGTGAAAAACAGGTACTGTACATCAACCACACTGAGCCAGAAGCTGAAACAGTTCACACACACAGAACAGGAAAGTGGATTTAGTCAAATAAAGTGCCGTACAGTCGGTAAAATAATTTATTTTGGAGCACGTATTCTAAACTAAATGTTAGCTCTAAAACTATGTAGCGGTCCGAGGAGATAGTCGGTGTCAAAATCAAAATTTTC
This sequence comes from Labrus bergylta, assembly GCF_963930695.1. Lineage (NCBI taxonomy): Eukaryota > Metazoa > Chordata > Actinopteri > Labriformes > Labridae > Labrus > Labrus bergylta. The sequence goes on along the minus strand of NC_089207.1, from coordinate 4,796,642 downwards.
TTCTTGGCTGTTCCTTTTATTTATTCATCAGTGTGGAAAAGTCAATAAAACGCCGATCGACCATGACTCGATATCATGCATGTGCGACGTTCTATGTCATGTATACAAAGAAGAAGATGGTGAATGAGAACATCTGTAACAAGGAGTCACAGTCTGAAATGTACTCGTTGTGTAAGCATGCACACAAAGGGAGATGGGAAGTGATTAAAAGCATAGTACTATGAAGTGTTACCTAGGGGGCATTGATTTCATGTTGCTCTCTGGTTCCTCAAACACATTTGGACAGGCGTCAGGGGTGACTGAAATATAAGGCGCGGGAACGGACGTCGATCGCAAATACCTCATCTCGTCCTGGAAGAGGTTATCATCCTGGTAGGCCCCAAAGTTCTCGGTGTGTTGCCTGAGGGACGAGAGGAGAGGGGTCTCAAATCTTTTATGAAGGCAACATGTTTCTGCAGGTAACTGATCTGTTAAAAACAAAAAAGTGAATAACTGAGCTGTTAGCTTACCTTGCGAGGGTCTGAAGGTACAGACAGCCCATTTTGTTCGGGATTTCGTCTGACACGCCCTCCTTGAGGCTGGGGAGCAGCTGGGAGTGAAGCGGCCGGGGTGGATGGTGACACAGCATGCTGGGCTCAGCAGCACTGCTGAGGGAGAGCAGGAACAAAGCGTTTGCCCGGATCACCTGGTGAGCCTCCATGGTGGGCAGAGCTCTTGGAGTCTTCACCTGCAGAGGTTTCTTCCTGGACTGCTTCACCTGGAGAAAAAAAAACACAAGCAGGAAGTCAGAATCTTTTAAAAAGCGGGATACAGTAGCACATATCCAAGCACCAAAGACAAGCATCAAGAGGCTACCTTTTCCCTCGCTGCAGTCTGTTTCTCTCTCAGGTATTTCTCCCGACAGCGATCACACACGAGGTACCAGGTGCTGCCCCCGATGCCTCCGTCTCCACAGTTCCCTGCCCAGCCGCCACAGAAGTGTCCGATGCTGTTGTAGCCCTGGCCTCCAGCGTAGCGACCGCAACCTGACAAACAAATTCACAAAGAAGAACGTTAAAGGCACTGATTGAATTTAGGAGATCATGTTAGTAAGAAAACGTCCCTCTGTTCCTACCTGGGTGAGCCTGTCTCATGTGGTAGGTGACAGGGTAAGGATGAGACTCCCCACACAGCTCACAGATAGTGTCTTTTTCGGGTCCACCCATGGCCAGCTGTGCCATCTCTCCGAACAGATTCCCCCTCGGACGCACCTCCGCCTTCTCCCGTTTCTTCTTCTCCTTCTTCGACTTCTTGCCGTCTTTCTCGTGCTCCTTCTTTTTCAGGATGGCGCTGGAGCCCGGGCTGGGGAAGATCATGTTCTGAGTGGCCGCCTTTATCGTGGCCATGGAGATGTCCTCCCAGAACGCCACCAGATGCTGCAGCGTCAACGGCAGGATGGACTTCGCCCTCATGGACGGATGAGAGGTCATCTCGTAGGAAGCGGCCTCTCCTTTCCCGTCCTCGCACTTCTCCGGCAACGGAGGCTCCTTCAGCATGGAGAGCACCTTGTTCTTGTTGATGCTTCCCATTTTGGAGATGTCGGGCCCGTGCGGCGCAATGTTGAACATGTTGAGCGCCGAGGAAATCTCTAAGGAGTGGCGGTTCTTCAACTTGCTCTCCTTCTCCTCGGCGCCCTGTCCTCCCAGGGAGCTGCGGATGGGGGCGTGCTCTTTGGTTAAGTCTGGGTTGAACTTGAGGAAGGACGAGCAGGCCATTGCGTCGTGGACGATACCTTCATGCCACAGGAAAGCTGCAAAGACAGCTCGTGCACATTCGGCCACAGAGGGAGACATGGCCTGTTTGGCGGGTTCTGTGACCCTCGATGTGCTCTCCCCTTTAAACAGAGGCCCCGATTTGTCCTTTTTGGGCCGCGTGTGTCGGCTGGAGGTTTTGCGGCTGACCTTGGGCGACGAGCGACTCTCCAGCTCCTCTTTGACGGGGGCTTTGCCGATGCTAAAGTGCACCTTGCATGATCCCTCTTCGTTATTTTGGGCCTCCAAGTTCTCATCGTTGCCCTCGTCGTTTGAGAGGAGAGCACTAGAGCAGCACACCTCCACCACCTCGCTATGAAGGTTTTCTTGGGTCACATGGGGGGAAGGAACCCGATTCTCTGCATTATTATGCATTCCTTTGTTTGGATCTTTAGGAGAGAGTTTGGGTTTGGGAGAGGTAGATCTGCCCCGAAGCGGCTCTGTAAGCGGAACCTTCTTCTTTCTTAGTGTGTCTGGATCAAGAGTGTATGAATCTGATTTGGACCTCTCCCGGGGAGGGTCCAGCCGTGCTTTGGAAGGGCTGACTTTAGGTGGGGTGTTCTTGTCATGGTGGGTTGAGGAGGAGTTCTGGGAGGAGGTGCTGGAGGGACTAGACCTGCCTGAGGAGGAAACGCTCTTCTGTTTGGGGGAGGAGGAGCGAGAGCCAGGGTTTGGAGACTCGGCGCGTAGTCCAGAGTTTCTCCCGTCAGCCTTTAGGGCCTGCAGGGTGTTGTGATTGGGCGAGTGGGAGCGGCTGTGAGAGTCCGACCTCAGCTTGCCCGTGTCTGAGCGAAGGATGAGGGCTTCGCTCGCTGAGAGTCCACCTTCCCCCGTCTTAGTCCTGCTCTGCTCCGATGAGCGGCTTCCCCGCCCTTCCTGTTTGGGCGAGCGGTTCTCCTGTCGGTGTTTGGAGGCTGGAGACATGGGCCGCGCTCCGGACATCAGGTTCCCTCGCTCGCCTAAACGTTAATAATTTAAAAAATTGTTACACCACAAAAGTGGACTAAATTAACTAAGTTAACATGTGGCCATTTTACTCTACACACAAACAAATCAAGACCTGCATAAAATAAAACATTGGAGCATTGAATCTAGAAGGTTAAATGAAATGAAAGGAAGAAAGACAGAAAACTGAAGTCTCATAGAAAAGAGTGAGTGATATATTTTCTGATTATTATTATTATTGTTGAAGACTTTTAATTTACCAGCTGGGGAATATCTCCCACAACTTTGTCCGTCTACTTTTGTACAAGATAAACTCTTGGATGGATGAAGACAGCTGGTGGGTTATGGAAAAAGCTGATGAACGATGGATGCCAGACCAGGCGTGGGGCCTCTACCACTAATACAGAATCCAGCCTTAGAGATTGGGATTCCAAAGTTGAATTGATAGAAGTCTAGTAGCCACAGACACCTTTCAGCTTTCATTCATTTTTCTTATATGTTAAGACAAGTCTCACTGAAGGGCCGCAGTTAAAGAGTTTGTCCCTAGCTAACAGAAAAACCCTTCAGATCTTTGAACAGGTTGCGTCCAACAGACTCAGACAGATGAGTGGCTGATTTCTCTTTTTAATGTTAACGTCATTAATTTAACATTTTCCAAACATTTCCCTGCTTATTTATCATGTTTAAATTAACAACTTGCCTCATCAATGGTTATTGATTTTTAACACCATATAAGCACTATTTATTTTGTATTTGTTGTACATTATTTGTTAAGTCTTACAAGCTTCACTCACCAATGTTAATTGCTCTACAGATGTTGTTTGTGATGTGTGTGTGTGTTCTTTTGCTCTGCTGTCATGTATGCAAACTTTATACATACTGATATTTGTACACAAATTAAGTTCCACAAGGATAAATAAAGTTATTTGGTGTGTTTTTGTGTGTTCTTGAGTTCCTTCCCACCCTCTGTTCAGTCTGAGGGATGCATTGCATGCTGTGATTACCCACCCTTTTGCCTGAGAGCGACAGATGAGAGAGCAGTGCCATGCCCAGCCACTGACACGCTGCTTTTGTGCACGCGCTCACGAGAAGCAAGGCTGCGAGATGAACCATCTACAGCGGAAAACAGTGGAGCAGGTAATGAAAAAAAAAAAAAAGGGAAGCATTGAAATGCAAGAGGGATGCCACAGAGAGAAAGACAGGAAGCACAGAGAGGCAACGGGGTCAAGTCATGAAGGTGAAATAGGAAATAAAGATTTAAAGGTAAAATGTAAAGAGTAATGACAAAGATCAATGAAACAGAAATGTAGAGAGGACCACTTATAGAGAAGGAACAGAGAGAGTACATAGCCCAGGAGGTGTTTGTGCTATCAGTTTCATATCATATATGTAGTTTGTTTCCTCCCCTCATGCGGAACATTTGGGATGCCACCAGATGAAAGTTTCCGTCTTTGTCACAACAACAAAACATTTAGGATTCGCTCCATTTTACGGCACACAAATCCTTTTTGTGTTGAGTAGATTTAAAGGATCTCAGAGACAAAAATCCATTGTTTTTAAGAGCCTCATGCTAAATTTATATGCATCATGTTCAAGATCAAAGAAAGTAATTGAAGCAATCTATAGAGAGTAAACATAGGGCAAGACTGATGACATGACACGAATGTGATAAGTGAACTGTGTGGTAAATCCACAAAATGAAGCAAAGAAATTTGATCTTTTTTTTTTAGACACCTTCTGGAGCTCTGTAAGGAAATGACCACCATATAAAAAAAAAAAAAAAAGATTCACAAAAGCAGAAAGACAGTAGCATTACGAAGAAGAAGTCGACAGGGAGAAAAGAGAGCTACACAGGCTGGAAAATGTACACACACACAAATACTGTATTTGATCCTGTTCTGACATAAAGTTGTTTAAATTGTATTTGAATAACCCAGAAAACTCATTTTTTTATAGTTCCATGATAAAGCTGATTTTTATAAGCGGACCTAACCACTATTTTGTCGTTTTTGCGGTGAAGCTCTGGCTGTTTGAGGCAGAAAATGACACAAGTTGTTAATCAAGGATGAAATATGCAGATCTCACATTAAAGCAGCAAAGAAAAAGATGAGAAAAAACAAGAGAAAGCTGACTGAACAAGAGAGCAAGCAGAAAAAATAAGCGACTTAGCTTATTACTTCAGCACAAAGAATATACCTTTAACAAGACGTTTAGCCTGGGATTAAAGTTTGAAATCTTGTTTTTTAAAAACTCCAGTTAGTGCATGACGAGGTGGTTTCCCCTTGGTTTGTTCTTTAAAATCAAGATTCAAACATTTAAAAATAGACACCGTAGCTTGTTAAGTATATTGTTGTATAATAGAACATAATATGGTGTGTCCTGTGTCAAACATCACCTATGGAATCATTATAGAACAAAACAGAAAGGAAAAGGTTCGACACCTTTGCAAAGCAAGCGCTGTCAGAAAGCAGGACAGACTTACTCAGAAGCTGTGGTTGTGGCTGAGACAGTTGGGAGGGGGATTGTCCAAACACAAATGGGCTGTGGACAAGGGAGGAGGAGGGAGGAGGTTGGGCGGCTTGCTCAAATACGGAGGAGGAGGAGGAGGAGGGAGCTGCTGAGAGGAAGGGCCCAGACTGAATGGAATTCAGTATGGCGCTCAGCCGGTCACCTGCAAACATGGAGACAGAGGATGGGGAAAAACTACAGCTTGTGCTATGGTTTGAGGTTTCCATAGGGGGGGTGGGGAGGGGTGGGGGGGTGGTGGGGGTAAGAATCATTCAGGGTGTGTTTTCTCTGTCATTCAGTCACTTGACAAATGGGAGGAGCTATTTTTGTGCTTCCATGTTCCAAGAAGTGAAGCCCACTATTTTGTTCTCTGTTTGGATGAGCGTTCCAAAAAAAAAAAAAAGGAGAGGACGGGCCTTACTGTTTGACTGAAAAGTCAGGAGGTACGAGCTTCCTTTGCTGACTCTGCTTAAGGCAAGTTGAAGCAGAAGATTGGGCTTAACCTGAACTGGTAAGAGAAATTCAGAAGCCGTAGTTTAGAGGCGTTTTCTTCCAAAGTCCAGTTATTAAAGTTGTTGTGAGGATTGCAGAACAAAACGGACAAAAGAAAGAAATCACATTGTCATCCCTTTATGAAGGTAAAAATGATGTCAGAGCAACTTATCAGCTGTCTAACCTGCAAGCGTCTGAAGTAATAGAATACTTCCAGGACCTGAAGCTCCTCCCATTTAGCATCTCTATTTGGGCAAAGGATATAGAGAGGGAGGGGCAGAGAGGGTTCTCCGCTTGATACCGTCTATTTCTAAAGAGAAGAGGGTCCTCAGCTGAAGTCTTGTATGTTCTCTGAGACCTTTCTCCATATTCTGCACGTTCAGCTGACACTGCATCAGGCATCATTCAAAGGTTCTTACTAGTTGTCAATCAGATACAAAACTCAGTCACTGAGTCGTTTTTTGGCCCAAAAAAAAAAAAAAGAGAGACTGCTTTGTTAAAGCACAGCTGGGAGAAATGGACCATCATGGGTTGCTCAGAGTTTGGCTCAGGCTGCCGTCTCATGCTGACCAGGCTGAATGGATTCATTTTGCCGCCTTAAAAGCATGACTGATTCATCCAAAATGTTGTTCAAAAAAAGTGACACAGAAACAAACCAAGAAAATGTTGGTTTCTTAAAGAAGATGCACCGCACCTCAAGAGGTGGTGTTGAAGAGAACGAAAGCTGAAAAGGTATGACTTCATCTCCATGTCAGAAGTGTGGCTTCATCCATAAACATCCTATTTAAGTCTAAGGTTTGTCTTCCTCAAGTGACTCTGAATGAAGTCACCTTTGAACATGTCATGGCTTAATATGAGCTTTTTTGGTGAAGCTGACATATTAAGTTTGATTACAATCCCACTCAACTGCAGTGGGACATTCATTCACATTTAGTGTATTTGAGCATTATCCAGACACTTACAATGACAATAAATTGAGTCTTTGTTTTTACTTAAACTATAAGCAGTGAAAGAGAAACTGTGTATAATGAGGTTTAGCCGTGGTTAATTCTTAAGCGGGGCTGTGTGCGAACAGGTCAGCCTCTTTTCTTTAAGGGTTAAAGAAGAGATGGGAGGTAAGCCATCTGAAGGACATTTGACAGAGTGTCAGCAGGACATACAGGGAAGACGGTTTATAGAAAGATTTGGGGCCAGCCAATCTTGGACAGTGTGGCAGTCAGAAGTGATCAGTGTTAAACAATATTCTTAGAAAACAATGATTATGTTAATGATCAAATGTTCTACAAGAGACTAAATTAAGGCAACAAAAGGGGAAAGAGTGAATCACAGATGTGTGTATGATCATCGGTATTGGACTAGCCCACAGTACCCAACTATGTGCAACCTGTGGTTTTCTAAATGACTGGAAGCACATTGACTGGCCCATGCGCACACACACACACACACACACACACACACACAAACAGACTTACAGGCATATATGCCTGACATAGCAAAGATGTGAGGCATGAAATAACAGTAAAAAAGACTTAAAAGCATGCATAAATAAAAAGAGATAACAGATCGGTGACTGACGACTCGACTGACTGACCCATCCTAGATCACAAATAACTTATCGCTGCTCTTCATCATTATCATTATTTTAATATAAGAGTAAAAGATCAGTGTCTGCATAAAAACAAAGATGGTGGTATGTACCCAAAGACTTGTTTTATGCAGATACAATTCTATGCTGAGGATGGGACAGTGTACCAAACTGCTGTGAGGAAAGTCTCAGACTAAAGAATGGGCAGTAGTCAGTTGTAGTGAAGCTCAAAACAAAGCAGGAATTTATCAAGACAAGAGTGCAGGGTGGAGTCAGAGGTGAGGTGTAAACACATAGGTATACATCAGTACTGGTTAAACATTCATCATCACTCCAAATCTTTGGCTAAAGACGCGAATATACAGGATAAAACAAAGCCAGTGTCGAAAGAGAAGTGATATAAAGATTAAGGAAATGTTTTTTTTAAATGTCCCTCTTTAATCTTGAACACATTAGGTTGACCCTTACCTTTGTTGTTGGAGATGCCGTAGTCGAAGCCCTGTGCACCGTTCGCAGTTGCGGCCCTGTTGAAGGCCTGCACAGAGAAGGGGCTGGGCGGTGGGGTCTGAGCCCCGTGTTCAACAAGTACTTGTTCTACAAGAGCAAAAATAAAGAATGTTTTTTTACACTTTCTGAACTATTTTGAAGATTAAAAAAAGAAAATTCTCTTGGTGATTTTGCTTACCGTCATCATGACGTAGATACTGAGTCCCTCCGCGGTCCCTGGCCAAAGACCAGGCCTCGCCCTCATCGCTCTCACAGAACTCTACTACACTGTTCTTATCCAGCTGCACCCACGTCCCCTCTGAGTTGACCACCTGATACACAAACAACACTATTTATCCATACTCACACACCCTATCAACAGTTCTCTATTCAAAAAATTAAAAAAAACAGTCAGTCATTATTCATTTCAAACCCAGTCAGTGCAATCATATTATTACTGTGCAGAAACATGACACAATGTCTTTTCCAGTAAATCAAATACATGCAAACATCATTAACACATTAAAAATCCAAAGCAGCAGATCACAGGGTTTTGATTTTGTGTATCAGCAGACACTGCAGGACAAAACCAATGTAGTAAAACTTACTCTAATAGCGTATTGCATGAGGTTGTTTTTTCTCAATTTCCTAACATACATCATTTTTGATAAACAAGACAAAGACGGAGGTATTAGTATGTGCAGGCTGAAACTCTCAGATCCACACAGGGCATACAGGCTCAGAGAGGAAACTATTGAACAGCATGACACACCACAGCAGCCATTGAATGGTCATTTCCAACAAAAAAAAACAAAAAAAGTGGGGAAGGCTCCGCTTATCACCAGGCAAAGAGACGATTTAGAAAAGTTATTGAAAGCATTTTTTTTTTTCAAGAAAGTCACAATCAAGGCACAGAGAGGCTCCAGCAAATTAGTGATCAGACTTCCACTGATAAGTCTCAAGGCAGCTGATCATGACCCCCCTGAAGCTGCAATGGATTTATAAAGTTGAAATTAGTAGGTCAAGAAAGCACGCGGAAGATGTTGCAGCCACAGGAGCTGATAAGCCCTCAATGAGAGGAAAAGATACAGAACACACACCCACACCCCAAATCATCTGGTGTATTACTATCAGAAAGAGAGATTACATCCTTTACATTCAAATCAATTCAGTTTATTAAAGAGGGAGCTCTTCATTAAGGCCACCAAGCAACCAACATTAGCTCAGGTACATTAGGTGATCTGAACAGACTGACTTATTCAACTGCAGCCACAAAAAAAAACCAAACATTGCATTATTTGGGGTGAGTGCGTACCTCGCCTATGGCCTTGACCTTGTTGCCAAGAACTAACATTCCAATGGGGATACCCCTAAGGTTTGGGCAGCTTCTGATGTTGTGACCAGAGGGGCCGGTCTTCACTACCTTATAAAGCCCCGGGCCGCCGCCCTGCCCTGCCCTGTTCTGCACCCGAATGGGGGCCTCGTGGGAAGGGCAGCTGCTCACCTCCTTTATGTTCTCCTCCGATTGGCCACTGACCTCCTGCAAGAGGTGAGAGCATGAATTAGAGCCAAAAAAAAAAAAAACAGGAACACAACAACATGCTGCAAAAAAAATTGTAAAAGATCAGGATAAGGTGTTGTCTATTTAAGTAGCTAAATATCGTGCTAAAGAGCTACTGGTAGCTGTGTAGCAGGGGGTTGTAAAAGATGTATGCTAAGCAGCCCTACTCATATATAAAATTTACGCGTTTAGGATTAGGCCTTTATCCAATATTTACTGAAGTTCCTCGAATTGCCTTGAAAGTGCCTTTTTGTTTGGCCTTCAAAGCTTTGAAACTTTTGTAGTTATTTGCATTCTTTTCAGAGAGTTAGATGAGACAACTCATACCAATCTCTTTCCTGCGTCACCGCTCGTGTATTTTATATTCACTGTACTAATACACAGACTGTATAAAAAAAGATGGATGACTTGACAGTTCCTCAAAAGTGAAGCTAAAACAAGCTTTCACAGCTGACTGGCTGCAGTGAAGGTTAACAGTTGGGACAATGGTCAAACTAGAAAATCGAAGTAAACGCCAAATACGTTTTTCTTTTGTAATTGCAGTAAGTTCTTATTATGCTGACTTAAGTTTGAGTGCTCACTTTTCTGGGAAGTTTAGTTTACATTTTTTGAATTGATGTTAAGAAAGTGTTATACTTCTGCGATTGACAGCTCTGTTGACAAATGTTGCTCCTGAGGCGCTGTGTGCACCGGACTAGCAGAGTAAGGGGGGGAACGGTGTGAGGGAACACACTCACACAGCAGGTCCCATGAGTGTCTGCTTCACACGACACAAAAATCTGTTACGCTGTGGAGTGTGCCGATCTTAAGGATCTTTGCAGTTTTATTGGTTTAAGTTTGGATGTGTTTTTTTGGGGGGGGGGGGGGTTATTAAAAAAGTGTGGGATGTCAGATCTGCAGCAACTCTGGCTTGAAATGAGGTCATCAAAGTCAGCACCTGTTGCTATTGTAGTATTGTGGCTTCTATTTTGGAGGTTGAGACCAGTCGTCCATCTTTATACACAGTCAATGGGACAGATATGCGAGTGCTATCATTTTTCTTTTTATCTAACTCTCATCAGAATGAAAATAACATTACCCAGAATATCAAACTGTTCCTCAGAACTACACAGCCATTTTTTAGATAAATAAAACTCTTGCATCTTCAACAGAAATATGTTATATTCCAAAAGTTTGTTTTGCCTCCGATATTAAAATGTAACTTTTGTATAAAAGCTTTTCTCAAAATGTAGGAGCCAGGTACTCAACACAAGAATTCAACACTCCAGTCAGCACTGCAGTGAAGTAGTTAAATGATTCACATTAAGTTGAACATTCACTCGTTTTCATACAGTCTAAGGGGAGGCATGCTATGAAATACAGGGTTACAGGACTGGATTTGTAAGACAGGCCTGTCAAACACCTCATGCAACAGACTGGACATTAGTATCTTCAACCCCATGCAACATTCAAGCTTGAACTGTTATTACTTCAAAAATCCAAAATGTGATCACTGCAGGAGTCTATGGGACAGTGGCTGCTGACATATGTTACTGTCACTAGAACAGACAACCATGCAACTGTGGGTCAACCTTTTACTTTAACACTGTGAGGAGGCTATAACGTCACAAGGGGTTCAAGAGGACAAGTAAAGCAACAGATAGATGATACGCTACGGGGCAGTCAAGCTATGTATCCCTCCTTGATATAGAACTCACCTGTGGTGGGAATTTAGTTAAAGGGGTCCACGACAAAAAGCCGATATCCCTGACTCCTTGGCTAGCGTTAAAGACATTCTGAGCAACAGATCGTAAGACAGTCAAGAAACAGTAGACGACTCCGGAGAGGAGGGAAAACAGGATGGGGGAAGACGCTTGTGTATTTTTTTGGAAGAAGGAAAAAAAATACTGGCTTGGTTCCTCTGTAAATTCCAGCTTCAGAGGTGATTTGAGAAGGTAAAGAAGAGAAGACGGACTCTGACTGGTGTCAGATTGGCCAGATAGTGGAATAGTGGATCCGTGACAAAAAGGAGGCCATGAGGAATACAGGCAAAGCCTGTCAAATGTTGGTACACTTTACAGTTAGTGTAGGATCAAATGCGTCGAGGGAATACAAAACCCAGTTGCAGGGGCAGAAAAAAGAATTGACACTTCACTCCAAACACCACAGGGTCAATATTTCCAAATCCACAACCAAATAAAGGACAGAGTTGAAACTTCCAAAAAAATTCCCCACTTGGATGATGTAGTGTGTCATGCTGTTCAGACAGAGACCTTACATGGAAGCCACCTAGCGCCTAAAGCATCCCAATGCACAGGTGGAATTGTGGAGCAGTAGAGGTACAATTTCCCTTGAAAACTTTTTGTTGACCAGTGATTGCTTCATGACAGAAAACCACCTAGAATTTTAAAATATCATCTTGAAGTATTTTTCCATTTTCTTAAAAAAACACCCAGTCTGCATTTGATTTGTGCTGCGTTTTATGGCGGTTTTTTCAGGCATGGAGCAAAATGTGAGGGAAACTCTTTAATCACATGCTTTGGTGTTTGAGTGTTTATGAATTGTGATTGAGAGGCAATGAGGAAACGAAGACTCAACAGTGCAGACTAAACCAACTTCACCACAGGATGAAATTGCTCCTTTACTACCGTTAATCATTGTCTGTCAATTCCTTGCATTGGGGTTCACTTCAATGCACTACACATATACTACCTAATGCATGTGACCATTGTTCAAGTGTTGTGTCCATCTAAACACATGATGGTCATGTTATGATCCATTTTCTGCATTAAAACATGAATTAATGCATGCAGGCTCCAGGCTGCTGTTCCTGTGCACAGTGTGTTAGTGAAAGTTTCATACTCAGTGCTGCTTTAGTAGTAATTCATGCAAGAGAATTTACAGTTATACTCTGGTTAAGTTCTTAATGCGCCATGCTTCGAGTGCATTTGGGGAATTGGTGCCAAACACCAGGAGACCTTGAAGAACCCTTATCATTAAACAACAAACTGGACCTCTGAGCTTTTCCCCAAATGAACAGCACAGGAGCCTCTGCCATTATCAAACTGAGACTGACCGCTCGCCCGGCAGGCCTTCTTCTACTTACGTCGGCTGGGACCAGTAGGCTCCTGCCCAGGTGCTGGTTAAAAGAGAGGCACCAGGCTTCAGTGTACCCATTCATGCTGGGAACATACTTCTTTACTGTTTCATCATTGAGCCTGAGCCATACACCATCATCATTGTGGATCTATGGGAAAACAAGCAACAGGGCAGAGCAGAGCCATGCCTTCCTGTTACCATGGAAACAGGATGGGCAGTGCCCTCACAAACACACATTCAGCACTTCTGAGGCTGCAGGAAAGTCTCAAGTCCAGATAGAGGAGAGAAAGTTGCAGTTTACAATTGATTTAGGTAAGATCTAGTGATGATAGTGGAGTGAAGGTATTATGCAGGACTGGCAACTATCCAGAATCTGTGTTGCCTAACAGTGCAACAAAAAACTAAAGGAGGGAAACAATTTGGATTTATACTGCCGGCATTCAAGCCTTTCATGTAGCTTCAGAGTGCTTTGCAAGAGTATGAAGCAAAATAAAGTAAGAGCAACAAATTGATAAGCTTTAAAAGAAAGAAGTTATCATTAATTTAGCGAGATTACAAGACAAAAATCAAAGAAGCCATTAAAAAGAAGACTTCTTAGGTCTAAGAATCCACAATAAAAGTTATGATTACAATACTTGTGATTTCATTCCTACTGATTTAAAGAAGAGTAGGCAAGAAAAAAAAAAAGAATTAAAGTAGAAAGTGCTGCAGCTACCATAAGTATATAACGTAAAGATATTCTGCCTGGTTTACAATCAATTACCTCGTCAATGAAAGTGATGGTGCCATTGACATGCACTATGCCTATCTGTTCACTCTGCAGCGAGGGGTGACTACGCACACGCAGGCCTGCGCTGTCCTTGGACACAAATTTGCGGACCTGAGAGAAGCAGAAGGGAGATGAAGACCGTGAGCCGCAGGAGCAAAGAATAGTAAGACAGTCAAAAGGGAAGAAAAAAAAAAGAAAAAGGGAAAAGTCAAGAAGGTGCAGCAGGAGGAAAAGAGGAAGCAGGATCAGTGACAGTTGGAGATTGCATGCTTTTCCTCACACAAAGCCCGCTTCCAAATACACACAAGAAAACAGCGAAAGAAGGGAAAACTCCAGGAGCTTAATTTTCAGTAGCAGCAGTTGTTTTTAAATTCATACTGGTGCTTGGAAAATGGAATTTATGACGCCAATACTTTTGCTTGTTTCCCCATTATGGATTGTAAAATAAAAAAATACCACAAGTTTCACAAAATGATGATGACTGCAACATGTCTGATGTTGGCTTCCTGGACAATTAGCATTTATTGTAACGTCCAAATTTCTCTTTTGATATTCCTCACAAACAAATTCTGCAGTTTGAATGGAAGATTACAGGCTGAGATACAGAGCCACTAGTGATTATTTTAAAATGCAAATTCAAACCATAGTAGAGTAAAAAAAAAAGTAAAATAAAAAAGCCAATGAGAATATTTTTAAATAAATGCCAGCAAAAAGGTAAAAGTCTGGCAGCCCTGGTTCAGTCTGCTTAGTTTTGTACAGATATCTGCCCCTTTATGCCTCACCAATTTGTCCACTTTTCTACAGAAACCTATCATCTTCCCCTGACAGCATCCAATCATTTTTTTTGTGTCCATTGCTTTTTATGGACCAGCATTTGTTCCGTTTGTCTGAGCAACAAACCAAAAGAAGGAGGTAGAAATGGCTAAAAGCTGCAAATAAAACAACTCTTATAACAAATAACTGAAAATGGCAATACCAACAACCTTTTCATAATTACAATAACAAGTCCTTGTTCAGGTGTACATATAGAAATATTGCTGAGTGAAGCGTTTAAGAGTTAAGTTGAAGTGTTAATAGTGTACCAGACAGGACGAGTTGTTTCAGTTCATTTGTATTTGGTGGGTGATTTCAAGCATGCATGCCTCACATATGTGTGTGTGTGTTCGCATGTTCATGCCACTGTTGGTTAATCAGACTAAGAAAGCTCACCTTGCTGGGCTGAGGTTCAGCCTTTGGTTTAACCATCTGAGTGCCAGGTGGGATCATGCCTTTGGGAGGATCTTTGACTTCAACCTCTAAACCAGCATCTGAAAGAAGAAACAGCTCACAGCTTTACACCTCGGTGCACCGTCCATTCGAATATGACAATTCATTAAAATGCATAGTAGCTGCCACAAGATACATCCCTTTAAATAATAGTTATCTCTGTGTTCCCTTTATTAACAGTACAGGGAAATACTTCAGGAGAAACAGAGTTATTCTAACAGACTTCGACAGCCACGTACCTATTTCAATGCCATCTATGGTGACATGGATTGTATAGAGGCCTACAGCTCCCGGAGTCCAGTTCGCGCTGTAGGTCCCATCAGTGTTGGCACGAATCAGCATGTTCTCACTGGGTCTGTGTGGGATATAAATAATTAAATAGAATCTGAATTGGTTCTTGTTTTTTTTAAGCTTGAGAGGCGGCTGTGGATTCGAGAGTCGAGCATCTCTCACTGGAATGTCAGGGCTTCGATCCCACGCTCCTCCAGCAACATGTCCCATGTGTCCTTGACACACAGACACTCAGCCCCGAGTCCTGCTGCATCGGCGGCAGCGTATGAATGTGTATAAATGAATTTGTTAACACTGATGACATACAAGCCCCTGCCATCAGCGTGTGAATGTGTACGTGTGGCACCATTTACTGTCTCGCTAACTTACCTCTTTGGTGTTGGGGAGGCAAAGCGCAGCTCTTCAAATGAGTAGTTTTCATATGCCTGAAATAGACAAAGAGCAGAAGTATGAAGGTACAAACAAAGTTGTGGGTCGACCAAAATATCTATCCAATTTTGGAAACTACAAAAAGTAAGCCATGTTGATGTTCACTGAACCAAAACCGTATCTATTAACAGGTCAATCAACCCCTTGGAAACATCGTGAAATATGTTTCTATAGTCATCACAGGTGAGATGCTGAGTGAGTTCAGGCCCTGACACATGAGGCTGACCTTCATCATGGTGATCGCAATGTATCGAGCCTCTTTCACGATCATGGGCTCGTACGTGGCCTCCAGCTTGGGCATGGGCAGACCTCCAAAAGTCAGGTCAGGGCCAGAGGACGAGGGAGAGGAGCTTCCAGGTAAACGCTGCAGCTTCTTCATATTGTCAGGCTGCATCGACTTCTTCTGCGAGACAGGCACAGCCTTTACCTCCACCTGAGGATTCAAGAGGTAAGAAAGTTAAGTCAGAGGTAGTAGTGAGTGGTTTCATTTCTATAAATATTTATCTCACAGAAGCAGAAAAGCCATAACACTCGTTCTGACCTTCATGTTGGGGACATGCACCACATCCCCATACTGGTCTTTGGTCTGTACGACTACAGTAGCTGGCCATCCACAGCGTATGTCATCTTTGTTCAGGATCAGAGATGTCTTCTGGGGGTCTGCGTAGGAGTCTGGCTGCAGCCACCTGGACGGGAGAAAAAAGAAAAAACAAGAGAGAGAAGGTATTCAATTGTTATCTTTTAACAAGTGAAGCACAGCAGAAGTAAAATGCACAAAAGGGAAAATGCACAGTTGATATTTTGCTCTGGTCAGGATGAATAAGAGAGACTGTGCACATTCACCTAGCCAGACGTCCTCCGCTGGAGTTCTGTACACAGGTGATGAAGTCCTCAAGGAAAGAGTGCTCGTTGGTTTGGAGGTGCAGGGGGAGATTCCCCTCCAGGGCTTCCAGGATGGTTGGGGAGTGAGACAAGGCCAGACCCTTCCCCAGGATCCCTGAGTGGGACTTACACACCTGGGTGAGGTGAAAGGAAATAAGAATTATGTAGGAGGAATGTGTAGACGTCCTTTTTGAGTGAAAATAATATTAAAGAGATGCCACACCTGAAGAGAGGCTTCCTCGAGAATCTCCAGATCCTCCTCCAATTCATTGCCTAGAATTAAAAATACAAGAACGAGCAATGAAGCTAAGGATGGTTCATTTACTCCCAGTGTTTACAACTTGAACAGCTCAAAAAACAAAAGGTTTTCATGAAATAAAAACAACAAAGTCCCACATCCAGTGTTTTCCATACCTATAGGAAGGGCCAGATCTTTCTTCATCAGAGCTGCAGCACACACACTGCCCAGGTAGGCCAACTCTTTCTCAAGCAGGATGGTTCCCTAAAATGATGCAACTGTTTTAATAATGTTGGTACCATTCTTTGTGTTATTATGTTTGTGTCTGGGTAGGTTCTCAGTCATCCAGGTCATGGCAGCTAGAAATGTAAGCCTCTGTGCTAATGCTAATGATCCACAGAGGCTTACATTTCTAGCTCCGTCCACCAGATTTAGAAGTGATGAAGCCTTTCAGAGGAGAGATGCAATGTCTTTAAGATCTTCAACCAGTCCAGTAGCCTTTGGATTAAGCTTTGAATATTATGTTTGTGCATATTTATTTTGTTTTTGTTGAACTCTTGACCTTATTGAAAATGAGGACATGCACTCCATGATCCTTCAACATTAAAACAAAGGTTGAATGAATGAACAAATGTCTACACATATATATACATAGGTTTATAAAGAAGGTGGTTTAAGTCAGAGTAAGAATTGTTTCTGCCTGGATGAATGCAAAACATTCACATTTTACCAATAACAAACTGAGTTCTGAAAGACTGTGTGTACCTCATCAGGACCAGGGTTGAATTCATATCCAACCGCCACACACTTGAAGCCATAAAAGCAAGCTTTCTCATCTTTGACGTAGTCTGAGGCCGTTTCCAGCGAGAACAGAACTTCATTTCCTGAAAGCAGAGATGGAAAAAATGTAAGATGGAAAGAGAAACGGGTGGGAGCAGTTTTGCAGGTAATTATTGGTAAGCTAATGGCTGCATGCTGCTGCAGGGGAGGATAGTAAAACATCATGAACAAGATTACAGCACATTCGAGAACAATAAAAGATGAATGAACTACCACTGAGTTCCAGGAATTATAGTTTAACACTTAATTCATGCTACATTTATGTTCCATATTTTATCCTAATTATTATAAAATGTTTGCCTTTCATTTCTTGGTGTAGCTCCTGGCTTTCTTAGTTTTTTTGTTAATACAGCAAAGGGAGCTTTGGGCAGCCGAGTCTGCTATTTTTGTATCCTTTCAGATATGTAGCATCCCAGACTGTGAACTACAAAGCTCTTGAGAGGGTGAGAGGAAGTGCTTCTGCCTTACAGGCGGAATTGGAGGCTGAATGTTGCCTGGGAACAACACGCTACCTCCTACCCAGATTGTGATTAGAGATGACAAATATTCTCTCCTCATTGCACAGCTATAGGTAGTGGACAAAAACAACCGAAATGCAGAATATACCTGATACTTTTAATAAATTCACCTTTTGGTTACAA
Source organism: Labrus bergylta (assembly GCF_963930695.1). Classification (NCBI taxonomy): domain Eukaryota; kingdom Metazoa; phylum Chordata; class Actinopteri; order Labriformes; family Labridae; genus Labrus; species Labrus bergylta. The sequence goes on along the minus strand of NC_089207.1, from coordinate 4,778,841 downwards.
GTCTGACAAGCACCGTAAATTATAGAAGAAATGTTACATGCAATTGAAGAGCTGATGAACTTAAACATCAGGCAAGTGCAACATCTTGAGTTTCTTGCTCAATATCAAATCATGCTTCTTAAGTACCTAACAGCACAAAGCTACATTTGTAAATTTGTACTTTTGTATCTTGAAAAAAAAGGTAATGTCTTGATTCTTACATCAAATCTTCGACTTAATAATTGTTTCTCTCATATCTGTTGATAAATGTTTAAAGGCCTGTCTTACCTGGCAGAACTAGGACGGTTGTTGGCCAGCCTGTGGAGCCGGAGAACTTCTTGAGCTCAGTCCAAGTGTTGATGGTGTCATGGATCAAAGGTTTACCCCCCAGGCTTGACAGGTGGAGGATCCGGCTGGGGATGAGCAGGCGAAGGACGTCTTCTGGCTGTGCAGTCCCACACTGAAGATCAAATTCAATGGTGGTCCAGCGGACACAGTCGGGAAACATTACCTGAGACAAGATGAGAGGCAGAAGATTAGGTAACGTGTTGATTATAATTCTGTCTTCTTTAGTTACTTCTGAAGCCATGAGCGTGTGATGGAAACCCTACCCTGTATTGAGTGACGCCGGCTTGTTTGTAAGGGTGGTCACTCTCTATGACCGAGTAGTGGTTGGAGGTGGTGCACGCTGACAGGCCCTGCTCAGGCTGGTTGCCGGTCGTGCTGTCTGTTGACTGGTTGGGGTTGAAGGTGGGAGGGGCATATTTTTGGTTGAGGGCAGAGACAGCGGGTAACAGCTCCTGAACGAGACCAAAGACCTCAACAGCAGCCTGGAGGAAAAAGAGGAAGGGCCACTTTCAATAAAACAGCAAAATAATTAGTGATGAAATGTTTGTAATCTTATATGTCCCACCTTGGGCACAGAAGCAGCTACAGGGCCGATGTAGGCCAGGATGAGGGGCAGGAGCATGGAGAACAGACTGGAGGAACTTAGCAGCTCAGGTATATCATCCACTGGAGATAATTAATGAAACAAATTAAAACAGATAAAAGGTCTATACCATTAACAATGGCTTTTTCTATTTTTGGCTTTTTTTAATACAGGTGTGAGTTTGTGGTGCTTACCATCAACAGCAAAAGCTCTGTGGAGCAGGTCCTTAGCAGCTCTGACCACAGCACTGACCACAGACAGAGCTCTGCTACAGTTCTTGTCCTCCTCGTTGGCTTTGCTCAGCAGCTGAGACTGGAGATCCCCGTCATACTCACTCCTTCAGACGGAAGAAAACATTTTAAGTGAAACACCGACCAAATACTTCAGTGGCCTACAAAAAAATCATAAAAGAAAACGACTGGCTTTGTGTTCACCTGTAGTAGAGAATCTGAGGGATTTGTCCTCTGGTCTGGTTGGTCCCGTTGCTACTCAGACTGCAGGTGCTGAATGTGAAGGACACGCCATCAGAGCACTGCACCGTGGTCATGCCTCCATCTCCGTTAGCTGTCCGGCTGCCGTAGTTTCGCAGCCTGACAGCATACTTTACCCCCTCCTAAAACAGAATGAATGAATCAGTGAGATTATATGAATTCAAACCTTAACCAACACAAAGTAAGCAACATTTTTCCCCAAATCATTATTTGGAAGAAAGAAAAGGCTGTGCAGTTACGGAGAGAATAAACAGTCTGCAATGAAAAGTGTTTCAGCAAATAGAGCTTTTCTTGAATCCTGTTTTTTCCCTCAATATCCCTGTTATCCTTTTATGTCGCAATATGCATCATATCAAATGCTCATTGACTATAAACATACACTACAATAAAAGGCAGATGTGTGTTTCAGTGAATGCATATTGCCATGTTTGGGGACAGTTCAATAAGTTTTCTAAATTGATGAAATGAAATTAAGGAGCAAATTTAAACAAATAAATGGTAGAAATAGCAAGAATTTAAATTGCAGAAGCATTACATAAATGTTTTCATTCCTAGAGATGCTACATACCTTGAGTGGCACAGCTTTGTCCATGCGTATCTCTGCAATGTCAGTGGGAGTGTCATCCGTGCTGTAGGTGCCCTTCACCAGCTCTAAGGATGTCCATCTGTGAGAATGTGCCGAGTCCCCTGGGTGCTCTGTCTGCGCCTGGGGAACAAGGTGTGAAGACGATAAAGTCATATAAAAACTGGTGCAGCAATAATACCAGAAACACATCGGTATGAACTGAGATGATCTTTCATCACTTACATCATCAGCCAGCACCTCTAGTTCATACTCGTGGATGCCCCCTCCTCCGTACACGCAGACGCCGACCAGCACAACGCCCGGCTTGTCCACCGTCATACAGATGGCATCCGGGGAGCCATTGCCTGTGTTCCAACTGCGGCCCTGGCTTGTTTTGGTGAAACGGTTTGGAGATGCTTTCACAGAGTGAAGCGAGTTCAGCCCATCAACCTAATAAACACGGACACAAAAAGACATGTAGCCAAAACATGCTGATATAACCACACAGGGCTGGTTGGAACATTTATGGGAGGAATAAAATGCCTTCACTGAAAAATTCTGCTTCCAATTGCTTGTCTTGCTTTATATTTTATGTGTTTTTTAATGTCTTATTCTCACAGACTTTAATTTTAATGGACAAAGCCAGAGTGACGTCAACCATCTGTTCCTGCAGGGGGGCTTTGGACTCCCATCGGTGGCTGTCTGTCACCATGCTGAATATGCTGTCTCACCTTAACAGCAGACAACCTAACCACAGGCTGAGAGCTGGAGCTGAGGCGGGTTTTAAGCCTCTTGACATTCTGTTACATCGTGCCCACCTGTCAATCAGGTCAGCTACGCGTCTTATTGTGAATAACGCTTATCCTTTATGAAATCAAAACGGATGAGTCATTAAATATTCAGTGTATACAATGTGTGCCGATAAAAGATATGAGCTAATCAGACTGATTTTGTTATTTTAATACCAGGCTGTAAACATGTTCATTTCTTCTGTAAAAACTGGCTTTTTAGAATGTATGTGACTTTTGGTGCTTCTGCGGCGAGCCTCAAACGGACACTTGATGATGTGTATGATTTCGGCTTCATTTTTCTTGCTTGATAATGCTTCTATGTACAACTGCTCATTGTTTGTTGGAAAATATGTCGACTGTGCAGCTGTCTGTCTTTGCCAGAAAACCCTTTTTTTTTTCCAACATGCTTGTTATGATTAAATATAAAACAAAGAAATCCTGGAAAAAAAACATCAGCATCTTCCTTTCTAATGAGAAACAATAAAAAACATTTTTTTTTTTTAAAAATCATACAAAAGGGCAAGCATGGCAATATGGAGGCGAAAACATCTTCATAAGTTGCATTTAAACTAAGGAGCTGCAACTTAATGTTAAGTTAAGATGTCTAACTGATAGAAAAAACAAGACATGTTGATCCTTGGTGTGGAGTACCCTGACTCTACTGTAGAAAATAAAAACATCCTGTTTTGGAATATGTTAAGAAATACAAACTATCACATATATTTTTATATCTGCCTACTGACTACAGAGAGCCAGACACAACTGCAAAGGGACACATCCAGGAGCTCTGGGGAGTAAGAGTTGTTTCCCTGACAACAGACAGTTGGGTGAAAATCAGTGCAGTCAAGGGCTGCCGTCTAGCGAGTGTTACCATGGCAATGAGACCTAAGAGTGCTGACTGAAGTACATGGGTATGCATGTGAACAGAGAGAGAGCAGGGTTACGTAAAAGAAAAGGCGCAGGAGAAACATCACACCCCCCCATTTAATGACTCAGCTCGTCCTTAAACACCCCCCACCCCCCCCCCCCCCCCCGTCTTTGTTCCTGTTGTTTAGCAAAAGTAAAAACACCACCTTTTTAACAGGTAAAGCTTTCACTATGAAGTTAGTGTGATAAACCAAGGGAATTTAAGTCGAAGGATACGGCAAGAGGAAGAAAAGAATGAGGACAGAGATATAGTTTTGGCATGTGTTCCTATACACAGAACATACCCAGAGTCTAAATGTTGATTAATGACTTTCTTGTCTGAATCTAGAATATTGTCTTTCATCACAGCAGCTCCATTTGTCACAGGAAATTAAAGACATGAAACTGTCTGGCTGTGTTGGATGACCCACTGGTTCCTTACAAATACATCCCACTCTGAGCTTTCATACGCACAGAGACACACACTCAAGCTGACATGTCGGCAGAGTGGAGGGGAAGGCGCCCATCAGAAGAGGTGATTAAGCATTGACCTATTGGAGGATAAACAAAGAACATTTCCCGGCATTGCTCCTCTTGCTCCAAAGTACCTCCACTAGTTTTTTGTTTCGCATCCGCCCTGTCCTAAGTATGACTGCGCTCACTCTCACTCTCTTGACCCGCCGTGAGACAAACCACTTTGCAGGAAATATTAAAGATCAATAGATTAGGTTTATAGATTTTTTAAAAATAAACAGCTTAATAAACAGTGTTTTATTTTGAACATAAAATTCTATTTTTATCAAAGAAAAGCTACAGCACAAAACATTTGTTTTGTTGTCAATTATTCTAAAAGAAAGAAAATGGGAATCTGCCAAATCAGCCAATCAGTGCATCTCTAACAGTTATCGCTCATATTCACTGTTCAGAGAATGGTTGAGGACAAAGACAATGTTGTTTGTCTAGATTCTTTGAGCAGCTTTTTATTTGATGGAGCATTTTGCACTTTAAAGCGGTCGACAGACGCCTGTACCAAATGGTGTAACAGTACTGTAGAACAATCACAATGATAGGAGTTAAAACAATAGAAGAATCCGTCTATTCAGCCCAGAAGATCGACAGTACATAATGTTAAGTTGTGGAGAATGTATGGGTGTGTATACGAGTATTACTATGAGTTCAGTTACCTCAGAGCCCAGGGCCGAGGCAGTGAGCTCAGAGACGATGGAGGCCAGCAGACCACAGGTGTTGGAGACCAGGTGTGGAGAGAACAGCTCCACCTCTTTCCTCAAACTCTTCCTCACAGGCAGCACCACGATCACCAGCATCTTCTCCAGCACCTCCCGGAAACTGGTCATGCCCATCAAGTTCTCCTCGGTCTAAGTGAGAAAAAGATGAGTAAAAGCGTTTTAATTTTTTACGCTGTTTGATGTATTTTTGATGACAACACCTGCTGTACAGTATCTGTCATCCACAAACTCACATGGCTTAGTTTCTCCATATGGGCCACCAGCAGGGGGAAGCGGTGAGCAAGCGCCGAGTCATTCTCTGTGCTGACTTGTTTGACCAGTGAACGCAGCAGCACTTCCCCGTCATATGCAATGGGCAGGATGGAGGTCAGTTTTACGGACGTGTTGCACAAAGCCGACATCACAGCCGCCAGCAGACGGCTGCTGGATGTGCGGAAGTTGGCCTCGGCAATGTCCTACAAAGAGGCAAGGACAAGGATGAATCTCTGATTGTTACCTGAACATTTGCAAAATCTAACAATCAACAACTGCAAACTTTGTTAGAGTGTTCCTCTAACCCCTTAATAACTCAAATGTCAACTACATATAAGAGAGCCTGCTGAATTAAAAAAAAAAATCTCAAGCACCAATCTTTAGATCATATTAATTACTGATAGTTGAAAGACAGAAATGTATCAGTCAACTGTTTTGATTATCATCTCTCATTTTAATTATAAGGACAAATGACGAGCTAAAATTAGACACAGTCAGATCTCTTATCATACTTCAGATTATCACAAAGAATGTGGTGAATTAGGCAGGTGGTTGTTTTCTCCTCGAAAACACTGATGTGATATTGAAGACCTTTTCTAAATTGTGTGATTTTCCCATGTTGTGCTGTTTTAGTTGTTTTTTCAGTGTTTTGTGATTTTGTACTGCTGCTACCATGACCAGTTGTCTCCTGTAAAATAGATTTTAATCCCTATATGACTTCATTTTTGAATAAAGTTAAAACAAATAAATGAACAGGCATAGGTTTTGGGGTCTCAGACAGTTTCATTAACAAAATAAGCCATTTCAAGACACCATAGGCCTTTAGAGCGTGTCAGAACAGAACAGAAACTTTTTTAATTAAGATAATTCTGTAAATAGTTTCTTTCTTCTCAAAAACAATGAAAAGGTCTGCGGTCATTTACCTGGTCCAGGCAGTTGAGCAGGTCACAGAGGCAGGCCCACTGCAGAGATGGGGTGGGGTAGAAAGAGTGGAAGCAGGCGGTGAAGGTGTTGTGGCACTCCTGCAGCACAGCCTCCAGCAGGGTCAAAGGCTGCGACAAGTAGCCCTGAGGGTCGTTGTCCAGCTTGGTCAGGCAGTTGTCCATGCCTTCTGACAGGATCTTCTTCAGCAGGCTGCGAGTCTTACCCACGCATTCTGCCAGCTTGCTCGACTCCTCCACCACAGCTTTGGTGCTGGCTGAAAATCAAACAACGAGAAAGCGATTATAGGTGTTAAAAGGAGCTACGATCCAAATAAATGGAAATCGTGTCAAATGTAGTTTTTGAAAGAATAACACACTGATGTTTATATCTTTATATTTGTGAAAAATCAAGAATATCTACTGTAGTTTTTATAGTTTTAATATTTTCTCGGCCACAGACCCAATAAAAGTTTATTGCATAACATATCATTTTAATGCCAGGATGGGTATTGTTATTCTGTCAGAAAGTAAAAGCAAGCTCCCTGCTCATTGTCATACACCTTTAAATGCTCAATAGATGCTCCACATGTGTTTTCTTTTTACAAAGAACAACATATTATACTGACCAGGATATACTGCCTTTGTGTTAGCTTTGTCTTTACCAGCAATGGGGAAGATCTCACAGATGTAGACCCTGAGCAGGCGGAGGCAGCAGGTGCCAACAAAGCGCAGCCTCTCCAGGTCCAGCAGGGTGGCGGTGTACTGGAAGCCCTTCAGCCCTCGCAGCTCCTCCACACCCAAAACCAAGGTGGTCCAGCTCCAGTGGAGGATACTCAGAAGGGACTCGAAACACTCCTTTACAGGGAGACAGAGGTGGAGCGTCACAAACAGCGCTGTGAGAAAAACCAGTGAGCGGGTGAAAAACAAAGAGAGGCGGTGTAAACACAGAGGCCGCACTCACCACTGAGACTGTGCGAGCGAATGAGCGTTTCAGGATGTGGACTGGTTCACTGGTCTGCTGTTTCCCTTTGGATGCATTGCCATCATTTGAAGGAAGCCTAACAGTAACGCATAGAGAAACCAGTAAAATTATTTAATTGAAAAAAAGGGTTGCATCACAGATAACAAAACAAAACAAGAAATCTGACTTGCCTGTAAAGTAGCTGAGGTATCTGACCCGCATTAACATCTGTGCCGTTGTTTGACTTCTTGGAGCTTTTGAACTGAAAGACCACACTGAGGGGAAGAAAAAAAAACAAAGACAATATTTAGAAATTTAAACAGCCAATTTTAATTGACATATTCTGATTTATTATGAATAGTCTAAAATAGGTGTTACCCATCATCAGTAGTAATGGTAGCCTGTCCATGGGAGCCACAGTCACTGCTGGGACCAGACACTCGAGCCCACGCCACATACCACCAGCCCAACTGCAGCAGCACCGGCTCATCAAACATCATTGCATATTTCTCCCTGAAAACAAAACATTTGAAACATTAAAAGCTATAAAAAATTATCTTTTTTTTTTTTCCTGTAAGAGATTGCATTAAAAAGAAAGGGGAAATTAAATCTTTTAAGCTTTTACCTGGCAGCACAGTCATAGGCTAGCACATCTGTCTCAGCCAGCAGATCACCGTCAGTCTCGTGGTCACCCCCGTCAGGTCCCAGCTCAAAAAGCTGCACAGCAACAAAGCCAGAGTAAACATATTGTAAACACTTTTTGTTTTTTTGGCAGCGTAGCTATTTGCAGAAGCAGAAAATCTGGATGAAGCGTCAGCCCTGATGCAAAGCAGGTGAATTCTAAAACGTCCACCTCAGGAAAAATCCCTGAACTCCACATTTCATTAATATTTCACATACGGCTTACCTTGATCTTTGCAGTGTACTCCCCTCTTCCCCCGAACAGGCCCAGCCCACCCAGCAGGATGTCTGCATCAGCACAGAAGCGGATGGCCTCCACAGAGTGGGCTGAGTAACCCCAACCACCACCGTGACCTACAGAATCACACATGGAGTAAATGAATCAAGGTACACAGAAGCTGTTTGATCCACCTTTGGTTGAGGATCGTAAACTTGTCTGACCTAAGAATGTATCCCTCACATACACATCAGATATTGACCAGTTGGAAAGTTACCTTGACTTGATATGTTTACAACATCAGATCAAATCCTTATAAAGCCAAACACATCACCCAGTGCACTACATCATACATCATTTACGTTATCCTGTAGAGAGAAAGGCCACTTACTCTCAAAGCGGTTCACCACACTGTAGTCCTCTTTAGAGTAGACCTTCATCACCGCCTGGGTTTCTTCCTCTGCGCTGGCTACACCCATCTTTAGCTCTTGCATGGCTGCCAGTGTATCCAGGCAACCTATGTGAACAACCCAGTATGAAACTATTAGTAGTGAACATATATGATTGATTGTCTGTGTTGCTGTTAAGTCTGATTTGATCTTTCTTTTAGGTGCTGCAGAACAGGAACCAGTTTGAACGGAGTCAGGCATGTTGAACTGTTTAACTTTTATCATGTTGCTTTTAATATTTTTCCTGTATAATACATGACATGAAATATGCATAAGCTTTACATTCCTGCAAACATTTATTCATATGTTTGGTGTAAGAGCAATTCCCAAAAACAAGAATTAAAATAGAATTAAATGGGATATAATATATGATATAATAGATCTTTTTCCTCATAGTCCACTGCACAGCTCCTACATTGCACCTTTTGTACATTTTGTGTTTTTAATACCTGATATTTTACATTTTTAAATCATATTTTATATATTGTAATAGCTTCTTATACTGTATTATTTAAGTTGTTGCTAGTTCTGCGTTATTTCCTTGTTAATTGCTTAGCACCAATACGCCAAGTCAAATTCCTTGTATGTGTAAATGTACTTGGCAATAAAACCCGATTCTGATTCTGATAATTTAACTATGATGTCACAGATACTAGGACAGCTCACTGAGACATTCATTTATGTTGACATGTCTAACCAACAAATGTCATGAAAAAAGAAATAAAATGAACAAGTTTTAAACCATGAACTAAAAGATAAAAATCTTTCAAACAGGATTCAGACTAATGAGCTACTACAGATGGAGTTAAAGAACTAAAGGGTTAAGATAGATGGTGAGACACTGACTATAATAGAGCCTGATGCGAGGGGGTGAGTTAAGACACAGATGGTACATTTACCATCGTCATTTGTTCATTCATAAAAGATGAATGTGAACAAAGACACTTTGCGGGGACGCCTGTGGCCGTGTGGTTAGTTTGCAACCCCATGTACAGAGGCTTTAGTCCAGGACGTGGGCGACCTTAGTTCAAATCCAACCTTTCCTAAATATCATTCCCCACTCTCTCTCTCTCCCAGACTGCCAATTCTATCCACTGTGTCACTCAAATCATGGCACAAAAAGACACTCTGCTGAATTACCGAGGATGTGTAGGGCTCCGTGAGAGCGAGTAGTGGTGGCGTGGGATCCTGACGGTAACGCCAGCTCTGGGCTGAGGATGCTACAGCGGGCCTGGAGGTCTGTAGCAGAGGGCATCCTGGCATCAGCTATCACCGAGTTGTAGCACAGCATCTCTCTTGAGGCTGGAAGGAACCTGAAAGAACACAGAGAGACATATTCAAAGATTAAATATAGAAGGGGTTAAATATTGTAATCACTGAACACCTTTTAATATACATTTAAACTGGGATTATAAAAAAAAAAAGAGTTTATTTCAAATCAAACCAAAATGTCTGAATTTGGTCTGCAATACCCTTGGACTGACCTCCATATGACATCATACACAGGGTCCAAACACAGGCCAAATCCCTGCAGGTCCTCCTGCTCCGAGTCATTGAAGGTTCTGCAGCTTCCGTCCATTTTGTTGATAAGCAAGCATTTAAATGGAGGCGGCTCAGACACAGAGGAGGGCACGAGGCCAATGATGTGTTTGCTGGCAAAGATCTCTGATGTAGCGAGGACATGGGAGTTGATAAGAGCCTCATCGATACGTAGGAATGTCTGGTCCCCGCTGGCGCCGATCCAGGTCGCCTTCCGTCCATATTTGGCACCGATGTTGGGCATGGGAGACGGCTTGGCATTCCAGTAGGGCATGTCTAGGATGGGCCGGCCCAGCTGCCCTTTCTGAAGAAAAAAACAAACAAACAGATACACTCTCTCAACTCAGGGTCAATTATATTAAAATAGGTATTTTGAAGTACTTCAATTAACCAGAAGAAAGAGTAATATATAACATATTATATCAAACATGTAAACAGATTTTACAGGCAGGTAGAGTTGTTAATATGCCATACTGTGTTCAGAGTTGGAAATGTGCAAATACAGCGTTTACATAGACATGTCAAGAACTGCCATAATTATTAATTGCATGACTTGAATTCTGCACCCTCTTAAAAAAAAGCAGACGACTGCAGACGGCATCAATCTTACCGAGAAGCTTCCAAATGTGAAGACCTGCCCATCCATGAGGAGAACAGCTGTGTGGTTGCTGCCTGCCGTCACCTGGACACTGGGACCCGGCAGGGCCTGCACCAGAGTTGGAGAACCCCTGACAGGAAGAGAAATCTAGTTTAGGCTGTGTGATTTATGCAATTCAAAATACTCCAAATGATGTAAAAATCTGCGCTCACATTTCTTAATCTTTAAACAATCGCTCTTAGTTAGCTTGTAACACGTTCGTTCATCAAGAATAAACCTTCCTGCTCTGTAGTATTATGGGTAATGTAGTTTTTCTATGTAGTCCTGAGTCCACTGAGACTTATCATTACCCTTCCCTTTTTGTGTTGCAATAAAGTAAGTTGCTTTAATTAAAGCGTTCAATGCGGGCTGCGCTATTGATCCAATTCTCATCATTAGTGCAATATGAGCATCACCTATAAACGGATTGCATAAGTTTAAACTTATCACAAAAAACAAGCAGGGCTGTCTCAATCAACATGTCTGTGTGAAAGTGTTCTAGCTGATGGTTTTCTTCTTCTAAAATGTTAACTCCACGAGTTTGAATGTGTTTGTTGTTGAAACTGTGTGTTGTTGCGATTCTTGGCCACGTCTCCCTTTGAAAAAAATATATCTCTGATCCCAATGGGCTACGTTATGATTATTGGATGGTTGCCTGGGTATAATTGATAATGCTTTCGAAACCATTTGATACATTAAGATGAAGTGTTATCCATTTTTCATAGTGTGAAAAAATAAGCTTTTTTGGAATTATTTTGAATTAAGGAGAGACACATTGCAAACACTGGTATTTTGAAAAAACAGATAGAACAGCAGATAAACAGAAAAACAACTCTGAGATATAACTATTATGTACTCTATTACTTGTTTATTTATCACACTTAGTCAATGTTATCCGACGTTGCATATTTTTCTCGTATCATGCAGGTCTTCTTTTCTTTTTATCACATATTACAAATCATTTCTCTAGCGTAAACATATCACGTTAAGTAAAATACCAGTAAGACAAAAGAAGCAGTACCTGGAGTTGACATCTCCATGTCCCAGCTGCCCATGTTGGCCATAACCAAATGTGTAGACATCTCCATTCTCCATGAGCACCACTATGAAGCAACATAAACACCACTGTGGTTACCTCTCTTTCTTTACATCAAGTTAAGCAGAGTTGGTTAGAGGCAGTGTTCTTGAAACAATAGGCAGACAAAGAAACCCTGGTGCCGGACTAGAAGCAGCCATGAGGGTCATTAACCCACCTGAGTGGTGAAATCCGCAGCTGACCTGCACAGCTCTCATCTCACAGTCAAATCTCACGGCCCCTGGAGGGTAGGTGGTGATCTTGCTGGCATCCTTCTCGCCACGCTCACTGCTACCATCTACGAGTCAAATACACAAATCAGCACATTTGATTGGGGAACAGGGGGAGGGGGAGGTTTTAGTGGCAACGTCAGACCGCAGAGGTTGGGGGGGGGGTCTCCGTCCAGTCCTGGAAAATGGAGCTGGAGAGAAAAGAGGATTGAAAAGAAAAAAGGTGGGAGAAAGGGGAAAGCATGCTGGAAAAAAAACAAAAACGAGGGAGCAATACCTCTATGACAAAAGGCTTTTGGCAACCAGTCCCAACACTGAGTGAAAGTTTCTTTAGCCCATCATTAGAATTTCTTTAAACATCATTCTGTTTTCAAAGTGAAGGAGGGGATCTGGTTTACCCTGAGCCCTGTGCATGAGGTCACAGCTGTGGTTTGTGAGTGGGGACATTGGAGAGAGACCCATGCAGTACAGTGCATACAAAGACTGTCAATACCTTTTTGGACCAGGAACCAGCACATTGTGGTCTACTGTACTTCTAAAACTGAGGCAAGCCAGATGAGATAACTGCTTTAGGCTTTATTTGGCAGTAAATAAAAACTTGACAGTGGCTGGTTCATGGGCCAATACGATGATAAGGTAGGGTTTAAGGTTTTACTTGATGACACACTCCCTATGTGAGCGTAAAAAAACAGAAATCATTTAGAGATAAAGGGGAATTCACAAACAGAAACATCTGTATTGTTCATATAGAGCGTTCATTCCTCTTCATGAAAAACCATAAAGAAGGACGTTCAGATGAGGTACTCCAAATAACAAAGCTTTCAGAGTTTATTTATCCCCATGAATGCTTCACCTAAAAGTGATTCAGCAACAACAACAAAAAAGCCTGAGTCTCTAAGCTGACATGGGGGGGGGGGGGGGGGGGGGGGGGCAACAATGATGCTCTGAAACAGAATCATTGTTCCACATCAAACCGGCCGTCTTATCTTATTAACAATGAGCTTCTACGGAAAAGATTTTAAAGATTCACATTTTAAAAAACGATGTTAACAACGACCAGGGCACTAAGCACCTTATTATCGGATGTTATATGACCTGCAACATGACTCACCCATCGTGATCAAATATAAAACAGCAGTTTGGGCAGATGTGGGTCATCCAGGCAGGGCCTTACAGAGACAGTATTTGAATTGCATTTCCACTTAACAGATTAAAGAAAAGAGACTGGAAAACATATTATATGCTCTACTAGGGAGTCCAGCCTCTTTTATTCTTTTACCCATGCTTCTAATCATTCAAATACAGCAAAGTTCAATATTTACATGCGTCATTGCGCTGAACAAAGCAGAGAATCCGGTCTGTGTCAAAGGCTAACAAAAAAAAAAAAGTCAGTTGGATGGTATTACACCCTCAGACACAGCTCAGACATAGCTAAAAATATATCTGCTCATTTACAACAAAAGGGGATGAGGTTAAATCAGAATCTGGCAAAGGGGGATGGAAAAAGGTTCAACAAACAAGGCTTGTCATGGTTCATCTGAGGTGGCTGCTGGTAACGTCAATACGGTGACAAGTAATGACAAGGCAGCTGAGAACAACGATAATAGATCAAATGTTGCCTCGGCATCCACCAGAGCACGCAAAGTATAAATATGTATGCGATGATGATAACTGTTATCAGTGACCTACCAGAGTATTTCACATACCAGGAATACAAACTGGAGTTTCTGAGGACGCCAACAATAAACAACAAACCACTGCCATGGAAAAACAAAAGCTGATATGCTTTGTTTTGTTTGGAGTGGAGTCCTTTGTTACACAAGTTTAAAAAGTGCTCCATTAAGAAAGATTGTTGTTGTTTTTACAGGAAATGTGAACAGATACATTCTTATCTGTAATGTAATATTATTCACTATGAGAAAAGTCAACAGTGTCACTTCAGAAGATGCTGTTTTTAACGTTCTCAGTCGTCTTTGTGGGTTGAGTAAGAAAGAAAAGAGGGATTTTTTTTGCCACAACCACAAAGTGTTATTCTGTAATCAAACTCTAGGGGGCCTGACATTGACTTTTTTTTTCCGATTAAAAAACATTTACAACATCTACATGTCAGTAGTTGGACATGTGTCAATTTCTTCTTTTTTGACAGCGATCATGTGTAATTGCTTATCTTATGAACGAGCGTAGGACATATTAGACTGCTGTGCCAAGTTCAGAGATATCTGAAGGTTTGTGAGAGATTTCTAAGCAAGTTATGTAGCGCGCTCCACATCTAAATCATATACCGGTATTTAAAAGAACTATTTTTATTTTTCTTCCGTCATATTTATCAGTTTGTCTCTATCTCTCTGGTGCTGTTCTTCTGTTTGTTATGCAGCCGTTGTCTGAACAAAGGGACAAATCAGCTGTTTAGGGAGTGATGGTAAATCCAGTTAGACAAGGACAATTGATTTCTTTTTAGGTGTTTAGAACAGCAGGGGATAGAGCAGGGATACTTTCTGAGGATTAGAAATGAAACAGTGCAACAAACCGCATTGACTTTGTAACTCAGTCTTCTCCTATGTTAATCTAATTAATAAAACGTTATGATAATGAGAGTCAGAGAGGAACCAGCCTGTTCCGATCGGTCTTTAAAAACCGGTCTTAAGACTTCACAGACATTTCTCCCCTGTGAGTCACTGTGATTGCATCCTGCCATCAGGCTTCATTGTGTGTTGTTTGTTACTATGAGACCAGGTGAAAAAATATAAGAGTCCTGCCGTCAAGAGAGTGAGAGAGAAGGTGGGCGGGACAGCCAGATTTTTGGAGATGAGGCAAAGTGGGTGTCTCTGCACCCGTTGAGTTAGTGAAAACCGTAGTACCTTTGTGCTTGTCCCGTTTATGCCTTAGTGCCTGAAGGGGTCTTATTCTGGCTAGGGCCTGCTCACGCTGGTTCATAAAAATGGGACCAGGAAAAAGAAGGGGGCCTGGGGGAGAAAGAAACTTTCACATGCATGCACAATGCTCACACATGGGAGAGAACACATGAATATACTACACCACAAGAACACACTCACACACTGAAAAAAATTATAAAAAGACACAAGCAAGGGGGATGTCACCAAGGCACAACACCCGAGCTCACACAGGGATTGCCATACTGTGTGCAAGTTTCACCCGAATCATTAACCTCCACCCGCACCAATTAATATTACTATATCATAGATTACTTCATTAGATCAAAAAAACAAAACACACGGGGTTTCCCATACATATCGTCCTGCTTATGTCTGATCCATACCTCTGCCCTCCTCCAGCCTGTGCCGGCGGTTGATCCTCTGCCGTTTCTCCTCCTGACGGATCTGAATGTGCTCCTCGATGTTCACGCCTGGAGGGGGAGGGACAGGCACAGCTGAAAACAAAAAAGGCCCCCCCATGTACAGGCAGCCGAGACAGGATGCAGGAGGGAGGAGGGCAGGGAAGACGGAGCAGAGCAAAACAAGACACACATCAATGAATGATGGAGAGATGTGATGGAGAAGCAGTGACTCTGCACAACACGAGATTTAAAAAAAAAAAAAAAAAAAAAAAAAAAGGATGAGCGGCGACAAGAATGCACAAAAATACTGCCTCCAAGCAAATGCAACAAATAAGTAGCAGGAGAAAATATAGCTTGCACACGACCCTGCTGAAAACATCCCATTATCGGTTTTTAATTCTGATCCAATTTATAAAAGGATCCAAAATACTGCAAACTGAAATGTCACGTTGTTAATGTAGACACATGAGACATTATCATGCGTATGATTTGGCTGCCTTTTTTTTTTAAATATATATAACTTTAAGTTGAATGTAAATCATGTGAATGATGATAAAAGTGGAGTTGTGAATTGTATATGAATGACAGAGCAAAGCAAAGGGGAGTGTAAAATATATATTCTGTTGATGGGCATACCTAGCAGCAGGTCCAGTGGAATCATCTCCTTCACAGCGTCGAAGATGCCTCTCTGTCTGGCTTCCTGACCGTCCAGCTCCCTGGCACACGCTTTGCAGCAGCCACACGCTGAACAGCCGGACTCTCCAGAGCCACAGCCGCAGATCCTGTTTGACAAAAACATACAAAGAGGAAAGGAATATTAATATTAAAGAACGATTGATTCATAACTATTATCAAAATGTCAACATTTACAAAATGTGCATTGTTTTTTTTGTTCATCCCATTACTTAGTAGAGAATCTGTCTTCTACTATTTTTGACTAATTACATTCCAGAAAACCAGAAGTACGGTACTAAAATAGCCAGAGCAGTCATTTTGATTTATTACACAGAATTAGCATTTAACGCTATTAATCAATTTAAAATGTAGAATCACATGGATTTTTTTTTAAGATTTATTTTTTGGCTTTTATTGAAGAGATAGGACAGTGGATACTGGATAGAGTCCAAAATCAGGGAGAGAGAGAGAGAGAGAGAGAGAGAGAGTGTGGGGATTAACATGAGGGAAAGGAGTTACAGGTCAGATTTGAACCTCGGCCGCCAGCTTGGTGGACAAAAGCCTCTATACATGTGGCTACTTGCGCCCAGATCACATGGAACTCTAATGGAAGGATGGGTAATGCAATAACCCTAACAAAGGGTTCAAATGAAAAAAACATCAACAAACAAAACCAGATCAAATAAGAACATGAATGTTATTTAATTTCATTCTTCCTTAACTCTTAGGACACAATAACTAATTAAAACATCACCAATATATGTTTTAACAGTATCTACCTTCATGGATATATAAACGATATATACCCTAATACGCTCACAACAATTCTCAGGAAAAACAAAACAACAATAAAAAAAGATAACTTAGAGAAGTATTTGTTTACAGGGGAAAAAAATGCATGAAATTATAATCTAAACATTCTTTTTAAGCTGTATTTTGGGTATTTTTATGCATTTATTGAGGGACGGGACAGTGGATAGCATCAGAAATCAGGGAGAGAGAGAGAGAATGGGGAATGACGAGGCAAAGGAACTCAAAGCCGGGCAGTCTGCTTTTTTAAGAACTAGTCTCTATACATGCAGGGCAAGAACTAACCACAAGGCCACCAGCGCCCCAAAAGCATCATTCTTAAATGTGAAATGTCCATTAATCTCCTCTAATAATGGTTGGTAGAGAAAACAGGGATTTAGGCTGTTTCAGGGGTTACTTTCCTTCTTGGTTCTCGTAAACACAGGTGCTTTTCAAATAACCATCTGTTCCCATTCCCCCATTTTAGTCTCTTCTTACCCTCCAGGCACTCTGTCTGGCCGTCCACTGCTGACACAGCTGGCTCCGTAGCCTGTGCAGTCTCCACACACTGTGCACACCATGCACTGGTCCAGCTTCCACTTGTGCATGCCTGGCTGACACATCATGCTCTTCTCTTCTTTCTCCTCCAGCTCGTCCTCCAGGTCCTCATCCATGGCTGTGGCCATGCTCTCCACACCAAAGGCTTCACAGAAACAAAAGACCCGTTTCAACAAAGTACAAAGACATAATATAAACAATGTTGTTGTCTGCTTATGTCTTTACTCAACTTTATTTATATGGAACCTTTCACACATAAAAGCATGCAACCCAAAATTGCTTCACAGAGGAACAACACAAAAAAAAGACTTGAACAAGGAAGACGGGAATTAATATTAAAGAAAAAGTAAATAAAATAAAGATAAATAAAATAAATAATTGTCTCTGCTTACCTTTCCCTGCCTGGCTCATGGCTCCCGTGTCTCTGCCACACTGGCCCTTGTTGTTCACTCCAAACGTCCACACTTCACCGCTCTTGGTCAGAACGCACGTATGGGCCTTACCCATAGCGACCTGAGTTACAAAGTGACCTTTGAGGTCTGTCACCTGGCCTGTAGACAAATAACAAGGGAGTGTGATTAACGTAAGGCATGTTTATTTTTTATAAGTATTTACTCTTTATGAAAGAAATGTAAACACAAAACAAAGGATTGGAGGTAGTAGTCCCAGTCCACTCACAGGTGCTGTCGCTGTAAATTGCATCTTTTCCAAACATGTACAGCTCTCCATCCTTGGTGACGATGCTGCTGCTTCCGTTGTTACATGCAGTGTACACCGCTGTCTTTGTCTCTAATTTGATCATCTTCTTGGGCTTGTATGGCTTGGGCTGTCTCCGACTTTTAGCTGCAAAGGTGAAAAAAAAAAAAGAAGACATATTTAGGAATCTCTGCTAAGACAAAAGATAGATAATAAGGTGTTTTAATTTTTTACAGATGATTTGAAATAAGCTTACTGGACTCTCCATCCTCTCCCTTGCTGGCAGAGCCCGTGAAGAACACACTTCCGTCTTCGGCCACGAGCAGTGCATGAGACCCATCATGGCCGACTGAGAACTGAGCAATCTTGGGGGACTTTGTTACGGGCAATTCCACCCACTTCCCTGCAGAAGGGCCTCCCTGCTTTATGCCCAGGCTCTGGTACTTTCCTGTGTAGTAGATCTGGGGAGGGGAGGGGGGGGGGGGTATAAAGAAAAAACACAGTTTTCTCATGAGCACTCTATGGCAGTGATTCTCTTATCTCTATCTACAGATTCTCTCCGTCAGATGATAGCCGATGGGTTCCAGGATTTGGTGACTCTTCTCTCTCTCTCAGGGTTCTTTGACAAGCTGTAGGAGGTTCTATTTCAAAAGGTTGACTTAAAAAATATCAGCCCAATGGAGGCTGACAACATGGCGTAATGGGACAATTCTATATGTATTATTTATTTACCTTTTATAAAATGTCTGGCTATGTACAATGTTTATGTGGGTGTGTCTGGTTTCTGTTGGTCCTTTTCGGGCCTGTGATATAATGTTGAAAATGAAAATAAAAAAAGACCCTGATCAAAAATATATATATCAGTCCAGCGTGAGCTTTCTAATAACTTTAGTAGGTGCAGGTGGAAATTTTCAAACAATTACAGGAAACAAATGAAGCGCAGAGTATTTTTCAGTTACAGTTCAAAGGTTGTTGTTTAGTCGATCAGGAACAGGTAGCACAGAGGTATACTCTACTTCTTTATGAAGACTTTTACTAAATATCTTTTGCACTGGTCAGGTAGAACTACGCATACAAACAGTATTTCAAAGGGTGCGCATTATTCAAAAATATTCAAATTGTTTCAAATATTCAAACGGCGATGGTTACATGAGGACACATGTGAAGGCTGCTGAAGGAGTTGAGAGTCGTTACAACAATATTAATCCAACATTCAGTCACAAAAGCATTGTGTTCAGAGGAAAAAGCAACCTCTAAACAAACAAAAAAAATTGAGCGTTAACTCCTTTATGGAATAGCAAATTTGTGACATTTTGACAAGCCCAAGCGACACGTTAAGTTTGTGCATAGCTAAAGGTCAGCTGCTCCTATTTTTACCCAAACAGCCTGTCAGGGTTAAGGTAATCTGTAGATAATGAGAGCGGTGAGATTAGGCCTCTACACAGACACAGAAATGTGCAACAGGACTGCTATCTACAAAAGAAG
Source organism: Labrus bergylta (assembly GCF_963930695.1). Taxonomy (NCBI): domain Eukaryota; kingdom Metazoa; phylum Chordata; class Actinopteri; order Labriformes; family Labridae; genus Labrus; species Labrus bergylta. Next base: position 4,759,469 of record NC_089207.1, on the reverse strand, counting down.
TACACTGTACCACACCTACAGTACAGAGGCACACAGCCACACCCTCCACACACCCAAACAAACCTCATAGTTAGAATTCTCTTCTCTTACTAAAAGAGCCTGCATCAAAATGTGAAGTATCTTCCTCCTGAAAGAAAGGCATCCTTATAGTGGCTGGGTCTCTTCTAACTCTGAATGAAAATGTTATTTTATCCGAAAGTAATAAACATAATATCCATGTTCATGTTTGTGATTCTACATTAACTTTCACCTGCACTGGGCACCGGTTTGGTTTCCTGAAGGTGGATATTTAAAAAAAGAAGAGGTGGAAAGTAGTGAATTACATTTACTCCTGTTACTGTAATTGAGTCGTTCTTTTGTGTACTTTTTAAGTCGTTTTTTAACATCCGTAATTTTACTTTTAACTTAAATAGGTTTTGTTTGAAGTTATGTACTTTGCTACATTTTAAATCACATCTGTTACAGAGTTTAAAAAAAGTGTAGGCACTAGGCCTGAATACAAAACAGAAGAAAAAAATGGCACTTTATACCTCCCTGAGAGTTTAAAATGTTGTGTGCCAACTTGTCTAATTTTGTCATTGAACTTTAATTTGTAAAGATTTGCCTTAAATTAAAAGCTAGTTTGAGATTTAAATCCTCTTGTTCCTTTATGCACTACACCGCAGAGATCCGTTTTAGTAAAATATAAAACAATCTACTTTTTACTTTTACTTCAGTACATGTTTAAACTGGTAATTATACTTGTCCTCAAGTAAAGTTTCATCAAAGTAATAGTTCTTTTAACTTTAGAATATTTTTAGTACTCTTTCCGTCTCTGTTAAAAAGACCAAAGCCGCTGCTCATCAGGCTGAAATTCTTTAATCACATCCCGTTAGTTAAGCAGCGACGTAACTTTATAAGCTCATCTATTCATCAACATCAATTAGAAAATGTCAACTAGATGACTAAGTGTAGACAAACACTATTATTACCAACACGCCAGATTAACTCTGCATTAAAGTTGAACAAGGACTTCATTATTATTAAAGTAAGACATCCAATAGTCTCAGTTTACGACATGGCTACCACTAAAACGATAGCTCTCTATTTATAATTTTCTATTTCTATTTTCAAATAGAGATTTGAGCTGTACATTTGTCCTTCCTTCTTAATTTTAGGCTGTTAAATGACAGAAAATAATTTTAAAACAAAGACTTAAGTGAAATGTACATGATTAAGAAGGATTTGTTTCAATGTTTTAACGACAAAACTTTTGGCTTTATGGATGTCATTTATTCACACTGAAGCCCTGATGGCCAACAATGGAGCCCCTTATTGTAATATAAAATGTATTTCATGTAAACTGTATGGCAACATTTAGGTAAAAGGGTTATAGTTATATCAGAAAGAGAAGTATCAATAACAAGTCAAATTCCTAGTTTTTCAGATTTTAGGAAATTAATTTTACATGGATTATTTTAACACATTTTACTCATTGAGTTATATCAGTGTTTCATAAACTATTGATATCATAATATTATGTACGGTATTTATCAATGCTTAATCTTCGCCCGAAACTGTTCAAATAAAAGTTATATTTCCGAAAATAGTCAATAGTCAAAAGCTTCCTGAAAAGAGTTTGAAAAGGAGGAAAAAAATCGACATCAATAAAAAAATAATTCAGTTTGAGAGTGAAGGGCCAACAAATATTTCCAAAACAAGAAAACAATGTCCTATTGTTATGCTCGAATACGGTCTGCTCCCCGAGCAATCGGACTAAATGTAACTAAATACAGATGTTGTGAACTACGACTATGACGAGTTTGTATAATTGTGGATTCATGTGGTCGGTAAGTAATAAGGGGAAAACTCATGAGGGGAACAATATGACCCAACCTCTGGGGCGGGGGGGGGTCATAAGTATCAGGTCTGTCATGAGCAATTTCTAGCTGATAAAGCTTTCCAATCTCTTAAACATCTGAGGCACACCACCGAAGAAGAGCTTCACTTTTACCTTTCCCGAGGCAGTTTTCATCAGAGCAAACTCCCTGCCCGCTCCAAGCAATGCTGCCTCTTCATCAAAGCCTGTGCCTGGAAGAACAAAATACTACTTAGAGCCAAATATATAACAAAAACATAAATAAGGTCAGCGTGTACGCCTTTTTGTATTGCACAATTTCCAACACCTTGTACACACGTATTATGAATTGTATGGTGCGCATATGAAAGTAGCTTCCCACCCACACTCCGATATAGTTATGAGTATGTTTTGATTCACTTACTGATGATGTGCAGATCCTTCTCGAGGTCAAAGAGAGAGATGCCGCAGGCGTGCAGACATTTCCTTGCCAGCTTCAGCTGCAGTTCCTGCTGCAGGGCCGGGTCCGAGCTCATGGTGTAGATCCGCACCACGAAACCATCCTGAAAGAGTCAGAGCCAACAGGAGGAAAACTCTGCTTAGTTTCATGACTCAGCTTCTTTTTTTTTTTACAGCGGTAGTCCATTAACAACGTTAGGACACAAGTTGCCAGTGATCCAATGTGAACATTTCTCTGCTTCACCTGACTGAACGAGTCAATTAAAATGAATACATCTGCAGAATTCACTCATTCTTCCTGAAAAGGGCGAGAAAAAAATATTACGATCACTTTCATGAATGCACAATCAACAGTAAGTATGAGATGGAAATCTATATTCAGAGTACGGACATGATCGATTCCAAGGCAGTACAATAAACAAATTTGGAAATTGTTAAATTATGTCAAAATAATTCCTGTTAAAGTATCACTGGGGACACAATGTTTGGATATTAGCGGCTACAAGAGCATGTGTGTTGACGTTCTGGGGAATGGGGTTCAATTTAAGAGAAATGTGCCTCATATATCCTAATGTGCTGGATGAAGTTTGGATTAACACAAGGATTATACCTTATAGATGGATAAGTCTATCAACTGTAGCTGCAGTGTGTTTGTGTCAATCCACTGGGAGCGTGCCAGGGGTTTTAAAATCCACGCATCCAGATGTGCAATCTCAGCAACAAGAGCAACTTTCAACACCCGCAGTGTTAAGTGTAAAAAGCATATCCACTCATCTCAAACGCGCCATGAAGGGTGTGACGACCAACATGCACAGGTCACACACTTTGACTCAAAAGCTGTGCAGGCAGAAATGTGGGTTAGTCGGACTGCAGGGGATGTGGCTGAAATTGGTAATATACAAGAGAGGAACGGAGAAAAGAGCGGACCACAATGAGGACACAATTAGGAGGCGTGCGGCGATGGATGAAAGGTAGCGCGGGGATGAGTTTGGTTTCTGCTGAGTGGAAATGAAGACGGACTCATCTGTTGAGCTTTGAGTCCTGCAGAGAGGACAAGCTTAACTCTTCCTTCGACTATCTCCTTGACCACCAATGATTTACCTACATAACCCTCATCCTCTACTTCCTGCTCCTGAAACCCTTCATTATGTCTCTCGTGTTTACTTCTCTCAATCATTTAGTGATATTTTGGGTTTGTTTGCATTTTCCCAAAGCTTCATTATGATGCATGCAGATTCTGAGAACTCCCCCGACGCAGTGTCCCACCCCCTTGATTAGCCTTGAAACTGCTAAGAACGAAAGCTAGCCGCACTGGCAGATATATAGATTTCACCCCCCCCTCCACCACTCACATTACAGAGTGCTTATGCAGATAGCTGCTTCAGAGATTAAGCTCTCTGGAGAATACACACATCTGGTGCCACTGCCCTCACTGCCACGCCCATACATACACACACGCACATACACACACGCATTACGCACTCCCACATATAAACTCAGACACAGCAGGACCCCCCCCCCCCCTCTGTGTCACAGCTGGTGATCAGCTGAGGGCCTGTCAGAGTGAGGCTGGGGCCTAAAACAGCAGTGACAGATAATTCACAAGGGCATCACAAGAGGGACAAGTACCCTCAATTTAAATTAGAAGAGATTTGTTTGTCATGTGGGGAACAAAGCATACCAAAAAAAAGGGGCGTTAAAGGGGCACATTCGTGCAAAATAGAGAATAAAAACAATAAAATAAAACACATTTCAACATGCAAATTGGAAGAGCAGAGGATCAAAACACATCTTCTGATTAGCAGACAGCCACACTGTCACGCTGGAGCCTCATGTACAGTGTGTCTCATGTCACCATATTCTCTCTGACAAGTCCTTTTTTTTTTTGCGTTTTGCGGATTTTAGTGTTTTCAAATCCCGTTTAAGCATTAGTAATCTGGACAGTCTAATCCCCATTATCAATTGTATTATTTTGAAGAGCCAAAGATAGATTCTACATGTTTTTTTATCATGCAGCAGAAACAGTAAACTCACATCTTTGCAGGCTGCGATCTGGTTGATGTACTCTCCGTCAGTGAAGATGATGTTCTGTCCGTCTGCATGTTGACCTGCAAAAAGCAGCAAAGTGACAGTGAATAACCATAACTATTTTATTACGTGGGATTAAAATGTTTTAACTCCCGTGAGGTTGTTTTTTATTCACCTGGCATGGTGACAGTCCCCTCGTGCTCCAGAGTCTCCGGGTTGATCTTGAGGGCCGACATTGTGTGGTTGCATGTGTCCCGATACAACAAAAACCCCTGAAACCCACAAACACTGCTGATGATATACAATTTATAAAACTTACACTCAGAAATGCAGTTGACATTGATTAAGATTATACTGACGTTAAACAAGCGAATGAATTTGAACATCTTTCTGAAGGCTGTGCGACATACCTGAGCGAAGCCCAGCCATGACCTCTTCTCCTTTCTGTTCCTGATGCGAGACGTGGAGTTGTACACGTGGCCCTGTAAAGCAATCATAAGATATGTGCTACCAACCACAAACACTTACAATTACTGTTGACAATTCTACACTCTAGGTAACAAATATAAAAGTTATTAAAATCTTCAAAGCAAAGCATAAATACTAGTAAAGCTCTCTACTGCTAACATGAAAATACACTGTAAATGGTGCCTTTATGGTTCAACTCTATTTTGTGCACCAATTCAGGGTTAAATCAATTTCATACCGAAGTATGAAAATACAGGAACATGTCTCAGTGTCATTAAAAGTCACATATTATGCAATATCCACTTTACCATGTTTTCCTAAATCTAATGCTGTATGTGTCACTAGTCTGTTTACAAACCCCCTTAATTATGAGAAAAGTCCATCCTCTCCATCTTTTGCCTGCTCCACTTTTCAGAAAATGTGTACTCAAACAGGCCGTTTGGAGATTTTCCCCTCATGACATCACAAAGGGGAGTAACCCCTCCCCCAGGTGGATGACACTCCCACTGCTAGGTGTTTGTTCTGCTCTCTGAGTCTGCTTTTACACCATTAACAATAGCGTACGGTGCAAGAAAGCCAGAGCCACACCCCCTTCCAGAGAGGGGGGCGTGGTCAGACACAGCTCATTTACATTTAAAGCTACAGACACAGAAACAGCCTGTTCTGAGCAGGGCTGAAATCGAGGGGTTTATAGGCATGATCAAATACAGGATCAGAGTGGATTTAAAACAAAAAACTTTTTGGGGAGCTCTGAGGCTTATTTCAACTGGTTGAAAAGGAGGGGAATATGTGACCTTTAAATACCTTAGTCGGAATCAAATCCTGTGACAAGCTTTGAGAATTTCTGTATAATAAACCCATTCTTCAAGATTATGGTCTGGTTAACTATTTTTGTCCATGTGTAGGCACCAGTACTAAAATTACCAGTTAAAAACTCCTCATATTCTGATAACATGTCTGAGAAATTTTAAATCAACAAACTTCAACATGTGCTTATCACTTGACAATGACCACATGAAGCTTTGAGCGCTACACACCCTGACAGTGCCGCTGTATCCCGAGCCCACTTTGTAGAGTCCGTCCTTGCAGAGCAGATACAGGAAGGAACCATCGGTCTGCAGAAGACAGCGCTCATCATCATCAATGGACACTTCTTTCAGGACCCACTTGTTCATCAGGGCTGCGCGTTTGATGCCATTCCCAAACCAGTCCTGGATTTGAATCTTTCCAACCAGGACGGCCTGCACGCTCCTCTGGAGTGCATTCAGGATGGTTGGCACCTGGTGAGATTTAAGGAAAGAACAAGGATGCTGGGTGAAGACAGCAGGATTGCAAAACTCTTATGCAACACATTTTGGCGTATTTTGTGAAGTATACAATGTACCAGGTGGGAGATGAGCTGTGAGCATCACTGCTGCTTACTGAGTCACATTCTCATTTTAGTACCTGACCCTGCAGTTACTATAACTGATCATTTCCCCTCTTCATATTCTGCATGAATGCATTTTCACACACTGGGGTTCCCCCCCCCCCCCCACCCCAAAAAAAAGTTAGTCCCTGCACACATTTTCAAATAATTTCCATGGTATGGTACAACACACACACACAGCTGATGTCAGTTCACACACTCACAAAACTACACACACACAGGCTCGCACATCGCGTAAGCCCACGCTTCCCGCCAGCCTGCCTGCTTCAGCGGTGACTCACAGTTCAGTCAATGTCTACAATATCAGGAAAAAGAAAAACACACAGTCCTATCTCTGTGGGGGATACATGTGTGAGGTCATAACGTCTCACTGCAGTACCACTACAGTTCAGTGGGTTTTTTTCAGTATGCAGGTAAAGGGGAAGTTTTTTTAAAGAGGGGTTTAATAATGAGCAGAAGCAATGACAAGAAATAAAGAGAAAGAGACAGGGAGAGAGGACAAGATAGATATTGAAGCAAACAGATCGCCAGCTAATTAGTGTATAAAATGCAGACAAGGTAACCCAATCAAACAGGAGAATCAGAGAGGCTTGACATTTAAAAAAATTTAATTTGTGTTGCCCAGACACCGCCCTGAGTCTCCCTGCTGAAGGGAAATGTTTGGAGGATCCATAGATCATGTTATGTTTAAAAAAAAGAACTTCAGCGCTCATTTTTTCTCATTTTAAGGATTAATAATTTTGGGTAAGGGGTACCAATGTCTTTTTTGGATGGAAAACTTAATTAAAAACATAAATGTGTGTGTAAATATTATGTCATTCCAACTTGTGCTTTAACAAAGAGAACTATCATGATCACCTGGAATTTAATTTCAAAGAGAGAGGCCTTTAAAAAAAAAAAAATGTTGAAAGAATGTGCTCGTATCTGATTATCAATAGTTACTTGCGCCAGGAAAGCAAAGTGTAACAAAATAATACCAGTGCCAAGAACATTTAGGAATGACTAACTTGTATTTTAAACGCCAGATGCAGCAAAAAAAAAAAAAAAAAGGACATTGCAATTGGGTGTTTTACTGGACAGTTTTCAGTGTAATTGCTCACAATGAGTTAATTACCTGTATCGTCTGGCAGGCATGGCTGCCGTTGTTGGTGAGGATGGCAGAGACCGCCTGCAGGATTTTGCCGGTGTCTCCCCAGGCCACCACCAGACTGAAGAGGCAGGCGCAGGACAGAGCGGTGATGGCCTGTCCTGTCGGGTCGTTGGGCCCCGTGCTCCGAACCGTGGTCTCCAACAACAACTGGAATAGAGACTCTGAGGAGGCACACAAGTGGATGACGGGTTAGATATATGTGAACATAGAAAGATGGGATTGTTGTGTCATAGAAACCAAAAGTACAAGACATCTTAGCAATTAACTACAGCATTGACAAGATCATTAGGAACAGCAATCAACATATAGATTCTTGAGCTGTTAAAGCAGGGTTTCCCACACAAGCAGCCCAGGTACATTTACCACCACCTAAGAAACCAGGCTGAACTTTTTTACTATCCATATACGATCTCCATCTACGATCAATATTCTAGTTGACGAACTGCACTCCCTTTCTATCAGTTGAGTACGTGCTGCAAGTTAAGTAACGCCTGTGTGCTCTGCAGGTGATCATAGAGAGAGAGAGAGAGAGAGAGAGAGACATCTACTGTGGTAAGAGAGGGGAATAACAGTGTCTGTGTGTTTGTGTGTGTGCTTGTGCATGAGTATTTCAGGGAAGCTGGATGAGCAAATGAAAGTTGTCAGTGAACAAATAAAATGCATTAGAGATTTAAAGTCAACCTCACTTGATTGTAATAGATTACACACCTGCACATTATCATCTTCTATGGTGTAAGTGCATGCAGAGCCTTACCTAGCACATCAGGGGGCTCAGTCTGGAAGCCCTCAGGCTGTTGTCCCTGCAGCATGTCCAACAAGGCCTGCAGGCTCCGCAGGCACAGTGAAGGGTGAGAGAACCGGGTCTCTTTAATCAGCTCAAATACCCCACAAAGGCCAATGCCAATGATCTGCACACACAGAGAAAGAAGCACACGTCAATGAGCTCATGAACATCATGCCACACAGGCTGGCGGTTGCCACTTCTATCAGCAATTTAAGTGGGAACGTACTGACATTGAGGCACAGAATTGATAAACTGAAGGTGAAGGTGGACGGTGGATTTAACAACATGGCCTCGTCTCTCTACAGTTATAAAACCTACATTTAGCCCACAGTGTGTAGAGACACTACTGCTGACTTCAACATCCACCACTAACATTGAGTCTAATCACAGACCCACTTGAGTGGAGAAGGGAGGCAGGCAAAGGAGTTTGGCCTAGAAAAGAAGACGTGTTTTCTATCTTTTTAGAAGCTTGTAAGCGAATCAAATTATGCCCCAATGGTCCTTCCTTTCTCAGCTACGCATCAGAGTTTCAAAACAAATGTACACCAGAGCAGACGAACAATGGATAACACAAAAGCAGATAGAGAAGAAAATAAGACATGCACAGTTAAGTACTAAACATTATTTGAATTGGATCAATAGATATTAAGTAGATATTCTCGATATTTATGCGTATTAGATTATTATTATAGACATAACAACCAATGTGAATATTATAACATATATGTTAAAATAAACACAAAAACAGACACATTCTCTAATGATGCTCGGCTCGAAACAAACTGTTACAAGTCCTAAACATGCCTAAAATATTACATCAAACGTTTATGTAAATGGTCTTAAAAAGAAAGACACTGATAATCTTTCCACTTAACCGTGATGATTGTATACTGAAACAACAAAACATTGAGAAATGGATGTGTTCTTTTCACTTTGTCCCATTCACTAGTTTATAAACGGAAAAATCCTTTAAATCTGTTCAACTCCGTCATTACATTTTGAAAAGAGTCTTTTGCTATATTTTACACTACTGTATATGTAAGACAGATTGTATTTTTTTTATACATTTCTTAACATTTTCATTAGTTCTTTCGACTAACTTTATCTTTCAATCTTTTCTTGCAATGCATCATACCACAGAAATTTAGAAATCTCTTCTGTGTAAAACTTTTTTCCATGAATAGGATTCAGATTTTGAATCTATATGCCTCTTTTTTTAAAGGTTCTTTTGGGGGCTTTTTATGCCTTTATTAGAGAGACAGGACAATGGATAGAGTTAGAAACCAGGGAGAGAGAGAGTGGGTAAATGACAGGCGGGAAAAAGAGCCACAGGTCAGATTCAAACTTGGGCCTCCATGGAGGACTAAAGCCTCCGCACATGGGGGTGGGCACAAACCAACCACTGTCCACTATCATAAAACACAAGCTTAAATCAACATGCAGTTCTCTAAACACACATGTAAGCCTCAAACACACATCACTGTTCAATAACTCTCAGTGATGTCATACTGTGACAGGGGTTGTGCCGTTGTCATGAGCCTTTTAAAAAAGGCAACCCAGACTGTATGAGAGAAAAGTAGGGCATAATTCATGTATTCTAAAGATATCTCTGGAGCCTAATCCTTAACTACATTGTACAATTCATGCTCAGCTCATTTTTAGGTGCCTCTGCTGCTTCACTTCAAATTATCATGGAACTGTAAGGGAGCAGCCTTTTTGGAAAGACAGCAAACAGACATATCTTTATCCCTTAATTCTGCTATTATGTCATAGAAACCACAATAATCCTTTTGAAAATTGACTCTTATATGCTTCTGTGTTGTATCTGTCTGTTGCAAATGGCTCTCCAGTCTTATTTAATCATGCATTTAAGGAACACCTTCCTTTTGAATAGGGGAAACTTATTGTCACAGGTAAGTGTTCACAACGCAAATAAGAGCGTGCATTGCATACTATTATATTTTGTCTCCAGGTGCAATAAAAAGGTTCATTTTTAATCAAAGCTGTTATGGAGTAGGAAAGCTAAAGCAGCAGGCTCACAGAGAAGAGGGAGTAAGGGAATTAAAGCAGAGGCTGTAATCCTGTGTGGGGGTTTCAAACCTCTAGTAAAGTGACACCAATTATCACAACAACAACAAAAAAAAAGGATGAGTCCTATACACCAGCCCAGGATGATAAAGGATCCTTGTATCCTCATGTTAGAGGGCACAGGCAGGCTCTCGCCTCGATATCAAGCTCTGCTACAGCCACAGAAGCACAGCGAACACCAACCTTTGGCAGCTTCACGGCTGGCTCGCGGTACTCTTCCTCCTCCTCGCTGTCCGAGTCTCCACTCTGCACCGAGCTCCTGGAGGCGAGTGCCAGAGAGGCCTCTCTCTGCTGCCAGTCCAGCACACAGTGCCGCACGTTGCAGTAGACATTGAATGCAGAAGGGTTGCTGTGCAGCTTGATGTCCGGCACGAAGAGGGCTCCATCTAGACTCTCAGACTGCGCAGAAAGCAAAGAGAGAGATTGTCAGTTGGGAGCATCGATTATCATTTGTAAACCACAACGCTATTTATAAACAAAGTTCATTCTTTGAGTGAGTGTTAATGTTAAACTTTGTGTATATACACTAGGGCTATCAGCATTAACTTAAGGTCTCAAATTAATGCATTCTTCTTTTCTTATGTCTCCCTGTAGTCAAAGCAATGGAAAACAACAACTCCACTGCATCTTTGAACGCCTTGTTTCACTTAAAAAAATCTACCAATACTGAGAAAACAAGCAGTGACTGTCAACTAGAGGAGCGTAAATAATGTTTTAATGTGACCTTTCGTGTGGAGCTGGTCAGTATTGGACAAAGTTTTCCAGTATTTGTTGATGGTAGCAGCCACTTGGTCTGAACCAAAGCTTTGAAAAAGGGGACATATTGCTGCATATTGGTTTTGACCTGTGTCATGTCATCACAGCCTTATTTATAACACGTCAAACATTATGTATCATGGACCAGCAGTGTGTTCCATCGTTTATGCTTATAACCAAGGTTGTCATCATGTACAATACTTTGAAACTTTTCAAAGCAGGTGATTCAAAATAATTATTCAATTTCTGTTTCTTGAGACATATTTTCAACCCAGAGCTGCTGCAAGAGAAAGAGAAAGAGAGCAGTCGGGTCTGTTCAACTTCTCAGCAACTACTGAGATTCTGAAGTCCTTTTAGCGTCTCATAATGCGTTTTTGTCGGTTACAAACAGAGAGCCAAGGAGTGACACTGTCTCAATTGCACAAATACATTGCCCGACTTCAGTTCCAATACGTTGCCATTGTATTTGTGCAATTAAGACATTATTCGTGCAGGAGTCAGCTCGCAATATTATGTTATTAAAAGCCATAAATTATTACTCAGCAGTGGATGCCTAGGACTTCTATTTGTGTTTCTCTCTCATCAAAGTAGATATAAATATGGTTTAATATTAACTGACCTGCATCATGACAACCCTAGTTGTGTAACTGAAATGCTCATTAGTAATTCAGTTCCTTAAGAAGAAACAAATATCAAAGTACACCCACTACTGGTATGCCTAACCAACACATTTAACAAACACAAGTTGGGTAACGTCTCCTTCACAATAAAAGTCACACATGAGAACTCCTCAGAGTTTTAGGCTCCAAGTATAATTCCAAGGACTGTACATTTTTTCACTTGAAACAAATGATATAACAACAATATGTCATGACTCGTGAGTGTAAAGGTCTGTTGACAGTTCGTCTTTCCACCCTCTGTTCAGTCATTGTCCTCATGTTAGTGAGAAACTTGTGACATGAAATGACTCCTCCTCCAGTGTTGACTCCTTCAGGAGGCTCCCTTTTGTACACACACTGGGCTTGGCAAGGGTTTTACCAGCTCGCCTATTGGAGTTACAAAATGGCTTACTTAACATTTTTTACATAACCAATGCAGAGAGAGATCTGAGTTGTGTTCAGTGTGAAGTCAGAGAATTCAAATAGTCCTTAAGTCAAAAACAGAAAATGACTACAGTAAAAAAGTTGTTTCATTTTCAAAACAAAAGGAAGTCTAATGTAGACTGATCAATTTCATTATAGGGGTTTTGTTGTTGTATTGTATTGCCTTAAAAAAGGACATTTTATTATACTGAGTCTGCACTCGGAATCCAACAATTCTCAATTTAATATTGAACCATTCGGTGCGGGATCCACAGTTCAATACACACTTGCGGTATTGCGTTTTTGCGTACAACCAGCTTCCCTACATTCTATTTCTCATTGAATTGGCTTCTCTTTGTATGTGCCTGTAAGTCCATATGCTGGGATAAGGAAAACCCACCGCCTGAGAGGGAACTGCTAGCATAATATAATGATGCAACTTTGATACAGGACGAGTCTTTCAATCAAAAGAGAACTCCAAAAGTTATATTTACTTACCAGGATTTTACGGTACTTGATATGCTCACATCGTCTGATATTATCAGCTGGCCGATTAATCGATCCGGCTCCAATAAATATCTATATTTAAAAATACTGAAATGTCTTCCCATTTGTACAGCGGGTCAACATGGCACTACTTAAACAACTACCTTCTTTTCACTGAGACTATAAACCATTCACCAGGAAAAGTGTATAAATGAAAAAGTGAGTTTGCTTTAAAGTAAAATAAAGAAATAGTTATGGAATTTAAGAATTGCCCCTTTTCATTAACCGCTTGCTGTTCCTGTAAGAATTTGCCCAAAACTCCAAAGAATGGGATACCGGAACACCGTCAGAACCGAACCGAACCGAAAACTGTGACCAAAAAAACCAAGGTACGTATTGAACCGTGGGCTGGCTCTATTGTTGCTTCCCTAGTCTGCACCAATTGATATAAATGAATAGGACAAGCCAACAGGGACAATTAACAATAAAATCATTAGAGCAAAGCTTAAGCATTTAGCTCCCAATAATCATTATGATTAGAGAAACAGAATTCCACACAGAAACTTGATAAGCTAACTAATTGATAAGCTTCCTCAATCTTACCAAGCAAAGCATTTTTTAACTACAGTCCCGAGGCAACCTCTAGAGAACGGTGTTGATCGATTGTAGCTCTCCTGCAGTGTTGCGCTTTGGGCATCCCAATCACAGAGTGGTGATGTCATCTATTTGGGGAGAGAGGTCATTCATTCTCAGCTCAAACCAGTGGGGAGTGAGGGATATTAGCTGCTCTCCCGTCTAACAGCACTGGCTACATAGCTCCCCTGGCTTACTGCTTGAGAAGCAGTTGTGACAAAGTGCCTGTGCAGCCGTTCACAAAAGGAGCACACAGAAAAGGGCACTTTATACGCCTTCAAAATCTAGAGTTAATAACCCAAACCAAGAAGCAAGGAGGAGAAAAATGGGTTTCTTGGGAGATGGCAGTGACACAAAAGGGTGGAGCAGAGTCCTAAACACAGCAATGTTGGGGCTGATTATCTCAGATGGGGAGCTGATTCAATATTTGGTTGCAGTAAAAAATGAAGTCATACGCTGATTATGATTTTTTTTTTTCAAATTAAACCTGGTTTTCATGAGGTACCAAAAGCCTAGCGGTTAGGACGCATGCAGGAGGCGATAGTCATCATGACAGCGGCCGTGGGTTCGAATCATACCTCTGCCCTTTGCTGCATGTCATCCCTCAACTCTCTACTCCACTTCTGTCTCTCTCTTCAGCTGTCCTATCCAATAAAGGCAAAATTGGCCAAAAAATATATTTAAAAAAAAATATTTTTATTGTTTTTTGTTTGTGCTGCTTGCATTATGGTTCCCTTTTATTTGAAAGTGAATTTTTCATGTCAACTAACTATATTACGATTGTGAAATGTATTTTTTAATAATTGTCCAAAGAATTTAATGAGCCATTAGTTCTCCAACCTATAAAAAAGGGAAAATGTATATAAATGTGCATCTAACCCTCCAGAAAAAGCTCTGTGACGTAAACACAACCAGTTTTAACACGGCCATTGAACGAGGCGGGAAAACTGAATATGACAAGTTGCACGAGAGCACTTTCAAACTGAAATTTTAAACAAATCCTCAACAACTTGTCATGGATAGTTACACCTTACATGAGGCACATACGACGAGGCAGATACGTACTTGTACATGTACTGTATGCAAAGCCAGATAACCTGCTGATGGTTTGTGGCTTCTCTTCAGTTTGTGATAGCACAGACCTATACTGTAAAACTGAAAGTCGCTGCTCATCTGATGGTTTCTTTTTGTGTCTGCCTGCACTTTACTGATGATTTAATGACCGTCTAAAAGCTTTGGCTGGTGTAGAAGCCCTGACCGCACTCAGACAGCTGCACTTTCAGATTGCTGGCTTTATGGAAAAATTTTAAAAAAAGAATAAAATTGTGTATTTTCTAAGAAGATTGAGCATAGTGACTTGAAGTTTTTCAGCACCAAAGAAGTAAAAAATGCAATCAATCAAAAGGGGGAGATTTAGTTCATTAAAGCAAAATACTCACGTATGATTTTTAAGATAGAAACGGAACATGAAGGACTTTTTTATTATTTCAAACCCAACCCTTAGAATGAAAGACAACATATTTATTTTATCACTCTCAAGGTTGCAATGTCTTTCCTATCCAGATAACTACTTGCTACCATTTATGTTAGGACTGGGGAACATAGTGGTGGCGAGTTAGACTCTCTTGTAATCATACCAGATATTTAAAAATAGTCTTTGAGGATTCAGGAAATAACCACAGAACAGGGTTACGTTTGGTGGAATTAATGTGAGGGCTTTCCACATACTGCTGCAAAGGGGCTTTGCAAGTAATCACGTTTATTCTTTTTTTTTTAACGTTTCAACTTTGGCTTTCCATTAATTATGAAAGCAAAAACACACAATACAATGAGAATTTTGCTTCATTTTATTTCGCAATTATCATCTTCTTTTGTCCACCAAAATACATCCACACCTATTTCTCCACGATGGTGTGCCCTCCCCCCCCCCTCCATTCACACAGATTCAGGCTGACGAAAAAAAACACCTTCTGGCCGGCACATGAATAAAACAAGCACAGAGTCCACAGCTAATTAGCAGAATTGGCAAAAAGATCAGCTGCTCGCCTGTCTTGTTCTGCTCGTCTGAGGGAGCTACCCAACTTCATTATTGTTATTTATCTCGCCAAAAAGTTAAAATACTCTTCTAAAGCAATGCCAGATATCCTTATGGTTCCTGGTATTCTCTGGTGGCGCCACCTAATTTTGCCATCCTGCTTCCTCACTCTTACATGAGCTCTGGTTCGCCGTCTACCGTCTGCCTGAATGGATGTGAATGCAGAATCGCTCACAGCTTGTTCAGCTCTCACTGAGCAAAAGATGATGGAGCGATCGTGTTAAATTATGATCTGAACACTGACCCAAATAATCATGATTTAGATTTCTGCCTTAATTAAACAGTCCTGGCTGTGTATGTTATGATAGAGGAACGTTAGGACCAGCGCAAACATATATTATATTTAACAACGGCAAATCATTTAGAATCCCCAATCGATGCTTTTAAAGTCATTCCGTCAGTAATGTATGAATTATACAAAGTGAGATGCTGTACGACTTCATTTAATTAGATTGACCTATTGATTGTTGTCAAACTTCCACTTAAACACAACACCATAGTTCTTGTTTTATATCTAGTTTCTGCACCACCAGTTTAAATATCTATCAAATCAGGGTGGTGTGTTATATAAGTACTTCCCCTCAACACAGACATCCCAGGCTTGAGTCATCCAGTACGAGCTGTCAGTGAAGACACTTGTATCTTTTAACCTTTCTGTTTTTTCACTGCCTTGCATTTACAATCACTTTCTTCTTAAAAAGAATCCAATATTTCGATTGGTTTACAGTTATAATGGCACTGCAGGCAGTAAGGCTGGCAGGTAGATTTCATATATATGTTGTTTATAAAAGGAAGGAAATATCAGATATATTTGGGATCTTTCTGAATGAAATGTATCATTCTGTACTTACACACATATTGTGTTTTCATGCCATTTGTTTTCAGCAGGATGAATGAAAAATGTATTTTAGTGGTTTAATTTGGACGGGTGTTTCATTGGGCAAACAAACAAGCTGTTAATTAATAAGCTATTGGACCAAATGTAAACCAAGAACAAAGAATCTTGGAGGAGATCTGGAGCCCGCTCAAGAAAACAGTCATTGATCTCAGATCCAACACAAAATCAAGCAATAATATTCCAAAAATTGTAAAATAGTAAGCTGAAAAAAAAAATGGAAGTGTCTTCTTTTGAAAGCATTTGTTGTTAAAGTCTTTATATGCGATTTTTTTGATCCAGCAGATGTCGCCCTTGAGCACCAACATGAAACCAAAACAACTCGCGCTGCATTGTTGTGTTAGCATGCTAATGCTAGCGATCTTTATTATGCTGGTATCTTCACACTGCATGTAAATTTACCTGAAATGAGCGTGATCTAGAAACACAGTTAAGCAGTGAGTACAGTATGTTATTCTTCTTTTCTCTAGTCCCTCAATTAAACAACTTTTATACACGAGGGGAGGAGTCAGCCGGTCGTCCCGGCGATGTAAACAAAGTGAAGATAGGACTCTGAAAACTCTGAAAACATCACAGACAGTGGGACTCGGGTGTTACACCCATTGTAGACAGTCATGACTCACAGAGTTATTTTCAGAGGATATACTTGATTTCTACATTTAAGTGTGAAAAATCATATAAAGCCTTTAAGACATTTTTTAAAATAAGCTTACATGTTCATGATATTTAAATCCTGGTGATTTATTTAGTCACATGGAGTATGTACTGTACATTATCTGCTTTTCACAAATTCATTTTCAGAATGTGAAATATTTAGAACTGTAGAAATGAAATGCATAGCTGACATGAAGAAGCAGCGAGCATCAATTTCACAGATTTGGAAATACATCCAGACATCACTGTTCGAGTCTGGAGATTTGCATATCACAGAGGACTGGACTATTGGCTTTGGCAGCGGTCTGAGCTCGCAGAGTCCCCTTCGTGTTATAATTATAGCTCTTCAAAAAAAGACACATCACACACATCTGCTGTTTCCAAACAAGACATTACATCAGCCTCTTCATTAGGATGATAAGTGTTTATGCTCTGTCTCTTGTTCTGACTCCACTTTCACTTTATGTTTCTGAGTACAGAGGCAGACAGTGAGAGAGAAGAGGCTCCTTCAAAACAACACTCCCTTCTGACTGTGTCGGCGTGAGCGACGTGATAAGAGCTGGAGTTATCACAAATACACGGACAAAAAAAGCATGACTGCTCGTGTTCCTACCCACGATTTTACCAGCCGGCCTTGCCTACCGCTCCATTTTCTCTCTTCTGCTGTTTCAGGACATCAACTCACCGAACACAGATCCTAACTGACTGGCCCACTCCACTTTTTCCTGCATAGTTTTTAGGTGTAGATTCAAAAACACTACAGCCTCTGTTCTTCTCTGCGTCTATGAGACCTGGACAATGTTAGAAAAATATGTGTCGTGCAATTACATTGTTCAATATAACAATAAGCAATAAATAAACAAATATTAAAGACTGCATAATAGCTATGACTTACAGTTTTGATGCTTCCATACTTCTGTTTGCAACATGTTCCACTCATTCCATAATTAATACAAAAGTATTTTTGTTTCCTCAACTAAATTTGCAACAATTAATCAAACTGATAGCTGACTTCACCCCACAAAACTAAACCAAAATGGTATAGAAACATGCCCACAACACCCAGGTATCAATCCTAGAGTTAAGATTTACAAATGCTAAGTGAGGAAGCATTGCTTGTTTACTTTAAAATCATGTTTATTGAAATAAATCCAGACTTTTTGGATGCTTTCACTCTGAATGAGAGGATTGCAACGATGCTGAAATTGCGATTTATTGTGCAGCCCTACAGCATCTATACTGTTTATTTCTCCTGCCTTTGCCTGCCAAGATGCTGGGGGGGAAAGGAGGTTAAATCCAGACAATGACCACCAATATGAAGGACTATCAATACAGCAAGCTTCTCTCTCACTTCAAAAGAAAAAAAGCAACAGCGAGTAGATGATGTAAACAATCTGAGTGAATCATATTTGAAGTCAAAAACTTGTTATGTTGTCCATGCAAAGTCTACAACAGAAGCGAAAAACACAAACACATCCATCCACTTATACAGACTAGGAGATGGAGGTAGGCAACTGTTGCCGTGGAGATGTGGAGCACATTAGGTCGCTCGGCAACAGGCCGCCGTGCACACGCCAGAGCCACTCCCATGGTGCTTTGATTCTGCCTAGCCACCTCTCCAGCTTCATGTGGGGATGGGGCTTCCCGTCATCTGACCGTTAGCGTGTGAGAAATTAATGTTTGTGCCAACCAGCCTTCAAGATGGCAGAGGAACCAAACCTACCTCTAATCTAATCCTTAATCTGTTGAATTAATTCAGTAGAGTTAAGGATTCATCAGTGTATACCAAAGGATGTGGCATCTAATTTAAACTATGAGTCACAGTTATTTGTAATATACAGAATATGTTCCATTTAATGATGTTGTCCAGGCATAAGTACAGTATGTCACACTATTTTCATTTGCACATGTTTGTAATTCAAACACTGCAACATGTGGATTGAGTGTTGTTTTGTATGATGAAGATGCCTTCAAAATAAAGTTCAATTTATAACCATAAATGGTTGTAAACATAGGCATTCTGCATGGTAGGCTCGGCATTTACAACTCCTTATTGAAAAAATAAATTAATCATATCCAGATACAAACTCAGGAATAGCTGCATTACACACGAGAGCACATGTAACATTGTGTGACATTGTGTAACTGTTGGTCTCTTACCTTTGTTCTTGATTTCACTTTTGACTTGACCTTCTGTCGCCGTTTCAGTTTCTTCTTACTCAAAGCCTTCTTTCCCCTGAAAGTACACAGTGATCACTCAGAATTGCAAAATATTTTTGAAGATAGAGTGCTGACTATAGTCAACAAGCATAGCTTCTACGTTCTTTTGTCAAATCACAATATTTATCCTAAATATAATCATGTGAGAAGTCAAAGCTCCTTGTTGACAACATATTTAGGTCTAATGCTGTAGGGAAAAGTCATTAATCCTTTAATTAGTTTAGAATAGCTATCAGCATTGTTAAAGTAATTCCAGAGGAATTTAATGGTAATCTCACTTTTTCTCCCCTGTAGAGCAAGTTTACATCTAACCTAGCAGGCAAAGCAAGTGTCTTTTGAAGCACAGTGTAGCCTACTTGACAGCCAGAAGTGTAGCAGTTGTCACAAGATTCGGTGTAACTCATCTTGACAAAGCACCAAAAGCAAGCAGCAGTTTGTTCTTGCAGATATTCCCTTTTGATGCTTTCGAATTCTCTTTGAAATGACAATGACTAGACAGTCCGGGGAACCGAAAATAGACTTACTACTACAAACAGAATGACAGTGCATGAATAAGTCATCTTCATAACTCACTACAAAATAATAATAATAATAATAATAATAATAATAATAATAAGCATTTTACATTAACTACCGGCCGTTTGAAACGTGTTGATGTAATAACTCGGGTCAATTCTGGCTCTAAAAGCTTCACACTTTTCTTTGGCTTTGACTCTGAGCTTAACAGAAAGTGTACTGTTGAACTGGCATTTAAGAAAAATCAGGAGGTTTAGAGTCTTTGGTTTAATTCTACCAAGCTGGTACCTTAATATTGATGTCTTATAGATTGGCAACAGATACAAGTTGTTGTGAATTATTCTGGAGTGGAAGAGGCTGGGCTTAACCTTGCACATCAAAACGGCGTGAACTGATCTCTCTTAAGAACAATTTTTCACTTTCAAATGAAGACAAGGGGTGTATGTGTGTGTGTGTATGTGTGTGTGTGTCAGATTGGACGGGTTGGTCAAGATTACATGATAAATGTGAGTAAGCTCACTGTCATGTGTTTTGACCTGAGGATGCAGGAGATGTAACTCTCTCCTCCAGGTCTACACTCCCTCCCGCCCCACTACGCTCTGCCAATGAAAGGCGCCAGTGGTGGAATGAACTTCCAAACTCCATGTGATCTGCAGAGTCCCTCTGCACCTTTAAGAAAAAGCTAAGGACCCAGCTCTTTCATGAATACCTACTAACTTAATGATGATGGTCTCCATATTATTGATGATGATGATGGTAATGACGATGGTTTCTGTTTGATAACGACGACTTATAAGATGGTTTCTATACTGATTAGAGCTCTCAAGAACTGCCGTCAATGTTGTGCTTTGCCTCTGGTCACTTCCTGTCAGCACCTGTGTGTCCAATCAGACTCAAAGCTGATCGTTTGCCCTTACTGACATTGGCTGTATCCGAATTGCCACGTACCTACTCAATCTGTCAGTAGGCAGTAGTCAGTACCTACTATCTGTGCTGTATACTGTTTAGTATCTACTATTCAGTAGACAGATATTTGTTCCTACTTCTTCTGATTCATTCAGTATGGAAGTGACGTCATTTACGTTACCCGAACCGGCCGCATTCACCCGTTTTTTTTGTTTGTTTAGCTTTATTCAAGAAGAGTAATGCGCATACAGTCAGGTAAACAAAAAACAATATCACAATGTAAATCAAGTAAAAGGCAGATTAAATAACTAAATAACATCCAGTAGCCTTCATAAAGAAAAGTAAAAATGAAAGACAGTAATATACAGAATATAAAATAAAATAAACCAATAAAGACGCATTTAAATAGTGAAATCATTATTTAAATAGAGGGGGAAAGGTTTTATAATAATGCAGACATTTGTTATATTTTCTGTTGTTTATTTAAAGTAGTGATTTCAGTCGGGACTTTAACTCTAGATTAAAAATTGATTCAGTTAATTCACGCTCGTTTGTTTTGATTTGGAGGCGCACGTGACGTTAACATTTACGTTTAATTTCGCACTGCATTGTGGGTGGTAAAACACAATTCATTTCCTGAAAGCACGCATCCGATCCATACTGCATGAAACCCAGAAGTTAGTATCCACACTGAAATGTTCAGTACACTGAGGTGGACCCAAAACATGCATACTGAATGACCACGAGGGTTCAGTATACTGAAACTCCATACTGAAAAGTACTGACTACTGAACTGTGGATATTCGGAAAGGGCCATGGTTCCCTCTTTTCTAGATCCTTGTTTGTGTTGTTCTTACTCTCTGACGTACGTCGCTTTGGAGAAAAGCGTCTGCTAAGCGAATTGTAGATTGTCATGTTTTTTGACCTATGGATGCAGGAGATGTGATAACATGATGTTGACACTTGACTAGTTTATTGGCTAAAAAAGCAGTACATGGGGGGGGGGGGGGGGGGGGCACGCTCAGAATAACAACTGAGGTCTTGAGGGGAGGATGCTGCACTGATCAAGCCTCTCCAGTCTACAACCTGACTGACTGACTACAATGACGTCAGTGTGTTACCCGCCTATGCCAGAAAAACCAAAATGAGTTCATCCACCTCCAAAACACCATCAACCCATTAACACCCCTAACATTTTAAGCAGCTTCTTTCTTTTTTTGTTGCTGCAATAAAAGACAATGCACCTTGTTTATAGTAAACAATAATAATAATGTTATTATCAACCTGGAGTGTGTTTGAAAAAAAAAAAAAAAAAGACACCAGTAGACGTCATGATAACCAGAGGAAGTACAGTGACGCCGTTTGGGCCTAAATACACACACACACACACACTCACACTCACACACACTACATCAAAATATATTAAACGACAAGGTTAACGCAAGACACAGTGACAACCCGTGCAGTTGTTGTCTTAAATTGCATAACAGGAAATTCAAGCATTGCGGGATCAGCACGTTTGTTTACCTCACACGCGAGGAAAAAAAAAAAAAAAAAAAAAAAAAGGGGGGTGAATCAACGTTAGCTCAGCAGCTTAGCATTACGCTAGGGAAGTCAGAGC
The DNA here is from genome assembly GCF_963930695.1 of Labrus bergylta. Lineage (NCBI taxonomy): Eukaryota > Metazoa > Chordata > Actinopteri > Labriformes > Labridae > Labrus > Labrus bergylta. Next base: position 4,737,362 of record NC_089207.1, on the reverse strand, counting down.
CGAAATGCTAACTTAGCAAGGCTGCAAGGCAAGAGAGTGCAACATAATTTATGGAGTTTCTGGCACATTATAGGAAGTGTACACACAGGGTGATACAAAACAAGCCCCCCACAAGCTCACTTATAATGACTAACACATAGCCTAGGTGTAGGACTTACTGCCCATGCAAGGGTTAAAGTTAGCATTTAGCTCAGTGAGCCATATGACAGACCAGCCTCTGCGGTAACATAGCTGTGTGTTTTTTTGCACTCACCTTCCTTGGTTTATCCCTTGCTCTTTATCGTTTATAGCCGTGGTGTATATCCGCCTGTATCGCTCGGCCAAGGCTCGACCTGAGAGTAACAGCTGGTACCGAGTCCGACAGTCCGACTGGGCTCCGGGTGTCGGACAAGAACCCATCCCCGACCCGAAGGTGCAAAGATCGGCTCCGGTTCCAGAAATGACCCTGACACCCATCCCCAGCGACGGCGATGAGGAGGAGGGCAGAATCCCCCCTCCACCAGCAGCAGCAGCAGCAGCAGCAGCACACATCATCGTTTTGGGGGAAACAATGTATCACACAAAAGATAGATTACATCCGGCCATCAGGTGCAATCCACTTGTCATTAAACCCGCTACATGTCAGATCATTTTTTAATCGTTCCAGGCTGCAGAAGTGCCACAGTTAAAGCATCCACGGTTGTTACAAATTGTAGCCAATCTTGCTGGTTGCAACAACTACGGTTCTTTCGATTCCGGCGAAGAGGGGGGGGGGTGGTGGTGGAGGGGGAACAAGCGTCAACACTACACGGTGCTCGTCTCTCGTCTCTCTCCCCACAAATGTGCAGGGCTGTCTTCTTCTCAAGCCATAGCAAAAAAATAAAAAAATCTTGTGAGATTGCAACAGAAAAAAAAACCGGCAGCATTAATTTCCCAGAATAGCCTCGTCGTGTTTGGTTTTTATTCGTTCCTGGAATATTTCTTGACCCCAGAGAGGCAGCACCCTCAGTTGGGCTGCCATCTTAGCTCCATCATCATCATCATCATCATCATTCCCTCCTCCTCCTCCTCCTCCTCCTCCCCTCCCCGGCTGAGTCTTGCGTCGCTAGCATGCCGGGATATTTTCATACCACTAAAAAAAAAAAAAGAAACCAGGCGATGCGATCATTGATTGATTTCTTCAATTATTCCCCCCCCGCATGCATTATTCATTTACGTTGTTAATTTGGAAAGTAAAATCGACAAGTGGCAGTCTGCATGATTAATAGAAGATTGCATGTTGGCTGTTTTGCTCATTGTGCACAGTTGGAATTTGGACATTTAATTTGCAGATGTCAGTCCAGGGCCCCTCCCAGTTTGATCCAAAGCAGACAAACATAAAGCTTTTAAAAACAACGCAGATCAAATTCAACATCTAAAATGTGTTATGACTGCTTTTATTTTACATTATTTCTTCTCTGCTTCTGTCATGCAATCAATTCGCCACTGCATCAGGAATAGAAGCTGGAATATAATGCTCAGTGTTAGAAGTGATCATTTCTCTCCAGTGGCCACTGTGTAACTGTGAAATCTTTTTTGATTTGATTGATTGATTCAATTTGTTTCAGACATATCAAATAAAATCAAACATGTCAAAAATACAAAACAAAATGAAAAGCACGAAAATACAATAAACAAAAAAATATTATCATCAAATTATTTCACAAAAAAAGAAAAAGCAAATTACATATATTCAGTTGATATGCCTGAAAAGGAGTAGGAAGAATTATAAAACGTATTTACTCCTACCCCTTTTGTTCCTTATAATCTCTATATATACAATCTATCTATATACAATTTGCTATACTATATACTATACTTTACTATATTTGATATTTACAATCCAATGATTTTCCATACATATATACAACTTGATATACTATGATTTTTTATAATTTATACAATCCATATATCTATATATACATATCAATTTGTACAATTTGATGTACTATATTTACATTTTATATATTTATACAATCCTTATATCTATACAGTTTGTTACAGTATGTTTACAATTATACATTTGATACAATCATGTGATCATGTGATCACAAACAAGTCATTATTTTTCACAATTTTCCCCCTCTGGTTAGTCAAACACTGGTCTTCTTCACTGTGTACAAAGCCGTCATAGTACTACCTTCCAACAGAAAAAGAGGCCTCTTTTTATAAATACTGATGATTGTATTTGCACTTAATGAGACAGCAGATGCACCATGTGTTTATTTATACATCAGACTCAAACTGTAAGAAAATACAAAATGAAGATAATGATTGTTTTTTCATCTTGTGGCAGGGTTTAAGGGTGCAGGGGGGAGTAGGAGCTGGACCACTGCAGGTAAGATACAGTGGAACACTATGATGATGGTTAAGTCATTCAAAAGGCAGTTAAAGGGTCAAACACAATGCACAGAAAAATAAAAAATAGAAAGCGAATTATTCCCTCATTTATGTTTTATGTCATTTCATTTGAAAAAGATTGGTGTATATGTCGATGTGTATACAAACATATTTATTGGGAGAGAGAGATGAATAGAGTAAGAGATGTACACAGACCCCAGCGATGCTTTATTGGCTGCCATGCCTTGCGATGGTCCAATGAAAAGAGAGGGGTCGGTCTACAGTCTCTTCTCATAGCAACCCAGGAAGCATCCAGAGATTATCATGCGCAGTATCAGAGTGCCAGCGTGTATCAGAGATGACAAGTGGCTCCTAACAGAAGAATTTGATCATTTAAAACCGAGGGATTGTACTATTAGGATTTTTCCTGGGATATACTTCAGACAAAAGCTCTAAAAGGGTTGAAGTGTATTGACAAAATGATTTTGTAGATGCAGGTTAATGTCGAGTTCGTCTCCCGGCGTTGACTTGTGTGACCTATGTGTCCAGAGGCTGCAGTTTTAACTCCTTGGGTGTCTCATCTCTGTCCCTGGAGAGAGAGGAGGGGGGGGGGGGGGGTATATAGGGCAAGATGATGCCATGGTTCAGGCAACAGTGTCGCAAGCATGAGCTGGACTGGCAGAGATGACGTCCTGTTGGTTTGGACACAGGCACACACATGGGCTCAGGCTTAAACAGACGAGAAAGGATGTGGAAAGATGAAACAGGCAGTCCCAACACTTGTCCTGTAATGTGCTGCATTTCACAGATACGTCATTGAGAGGGGAATTAGAGTTCTTATTTCTCCTTAGAAATTAAATGCACATGGATTCTGAGGTTCTTTTGTTGCGTCTTATCTTTCACACTCAATACTTTTTCATTCAGACGCTGTAACAGAACAGGTTGCTCTCATTTTTGCTGCTTCAACCGAGCATATAACGATCAGGACGTGCTTTGCCTTGGGCATCTTGTTAGCCTAAATATATTTATTTTAACAGAGTTGTAAAACCAGATGTGTCTTTGTAGTCTTAGCGCCACCCAGTGTTAGTCATGTACACTTGGAGGTAATCGTGGATGAAGAGGACTGGAGATGACCACAGGAACACAACTTCTCAGCTACTGTCTCGTTGATCAAATATGCCAAGAGGCTTCTTCTGTAATCATAATGATGCTTATGTCATTTTTTTGTAATTTCAATCAGAGTTTTTGTTGCCCGCTCAGTCCAAAAGCTTCTGAACATGGGTTGTTTTTTCATCTTGTGTCCTTTAAATTGTGTTTTTAGTCTCACTTGGTGATACAGAAACGTCTATTTATATAAAAAAATTAATAAAAAAATGTCCCAACCTGTTGGCGCTAAGCCCAGTAGTTTATCACAGCGGAGTAGTCTGCATTCCTTTCCTGCTGTCATTGTGACGGGAGGGGTTTACTTCAGTATCATGTTGTCACACCCCTCTGTGCTATGCACCTTTCATACCTTTGAATATCCAAAACACGGCACACCCAACAATGAAGTTCACAGTAACAGACAATGCGACATTTACGATTCATAAATGGTTTATGAAGTTTTGCGTCTCCCTCTGATGATTGATTACTAAGAATCAAGGAACCCCAAGTGCCACAGAACCACTCAGGGAGGCCCTAAAGATGTTTTGATCATTATCAGTGTGATTTCACATAATAAAAAATGCTGTTTGGTAAAAGTTTAATTCAATTTTTAAGTGGTTATGGCTGTAGTGAGAGCAGCTCAAGCGTTAGTAGCCACTTGTGTGAAATTACCAGGATGTTGAAGTTTTCTTTGGGACAGGAATGTAAGGTTGTTGGAACCCCGATAATAGGATTTTATGAAATATCACACACTAAAAAAACACCTTTTACTGGAGCTGAAAATCAAGCTGATATCATCCCTGAGTGCTTCTTATTAACATATATGAGGCAAAGTCCACTTTCAGCCAAGTATAGTATTTAAAACTAATCAGGATACGAAGACAGGCGTAGTGCAGGATAGTTTGTAATGCACCTGTTTTTCATGTTACTTTTAAAGTAAGTATTAAATATTAACCAAAGATCTCTACGCAAGACCACACGCACAGTACATTTAAAAAATTATATTATTAGAAAAGTATTTTATTTTATCTCTAATCCTGAATTAAATGGGTTCATTTACTCCTTTTACTTGGAAGGTTAAAGAAGTCCTAAAAGCCCCACCCACATTGAAACGCTGCTTCCTCAATGCCAAAGTTGAAGGTCAGGTCCTTCAGCTCTCCCACCCTATTACTTTATTTTTTTGTCAACCTACAGACAGAAAGCCGAGCAATTAATAACAAGGTGCAAAAGGCGATGACGGACGGAGAAAAATCTAGAGCAAGAGGAAGAGAGAGAATGTGTTCTTTGATTGTTGTAAGAAGCCACACCCTTGGGTGGCCTTGGAATCTCCTCCCTTAAGGTTAAAAGGCAGAGTGACAGATGAGGGTGTGATTGTGGAGTGAAAGACAGGTTATTGCTCAGTAACATTTTACAAGGATTGTCCAGGAAAGTCAAAGCGCTCTGTGTGGAGGTACGTGCCCCGTCTCTCTTACTTTCTCAGTTAATATTGTCATTTTTATGCCTAGATATTTCAGACTAAGATTTGTTTTAAGCATTAAGAAAGATATTGAACTATTATCTATGGGTGACCGAGTCCTTCGGGATACTGACTTGTTTAAGACAAGGTGCCATGTACAATGGTCCTCGAACAATAGAGATAAAACCTACTTTGAATGAGACAACCTTAAACATGTTTGTTCCGTTCTTAGGCCTGTATGATTTGTTGTTTTAAGCATGGTTACTGATTCTATGATACACCATACGCAGAGAAACCTCAAACACACACAACTGGATTTATTCTGTAGCTTATCTCTTATTGCTTATCATAAACCTTATACCAGGTTGATTTGTATTTTTATGATTGATATATTTCTTGTAGTGCTTATTTGCGCCTTGATGAGATTTTAGTCCCACTTCCTGAAATAAAGTTCGCAATTCTACTCTTAGATTTTAGATTTATTTGTCATTTCTAGGATGTGTATGCATATAAAAGCCAACAGCTTCTCTCCAAGCCCGAGGCAGTGTGACCGAAAACAACAAATATTAAATATATACAAGTTATGCATCCTCCTGTAAAAGCAACCCCATGCTGTAATGTATTTTATTACACACTTAAAATGTGTAAAACGCTTTCTGTAGAGGTTAAAAATGATTAAATGTGTAATAGGAAAGGAAATGTGGGTTATTAGTGAATCATCATCTTGACAAGTCTTTAGTTGTCGCTTTCAAAAATTGTTTAGGCTCTCAAATGTGAGATTCTTCTTCAACTTTAGAGTTTATTTCTGATCGTAAATGAGAAAAATCTGACTTTTTTTAGGAAGCTCAATAACATACTTTGTTTTTTAGCTTTTCTTTGTGACATCTGTTACATGTAGTTGCATGTAGCCACAACCCAGACTAAACCGAGAGCGCAGTATACTGCTTTGGGATAACTGGAATTAGACAGTTTAACGTGACAATTGGACAAATGTTGTGTTTCCAGTTAATACTCCCCTCACAGCTGTAGTTATCTGCCTTAAGGCGTCAGATACGCAAAGATGGAAAATATGAAGATATGGAAGTCCTACAGCGCTGTATAGTCGAAAGGGCAACGGCTTTCTCATCAATAGCTAATGGCATGTCACAGTAAGCCCCTCTGTTTTGCCGACAGTTGTGTGTGTAGAGAGGGTGTGTTGTGAAGGGTGGGTGTGACATGTCAGTTCAGATCAAGACAAACCAGTTTAGAACATTAATGGGTTCAGCAGATTTCTTTTCTAGATTTCCTCGGGCTCATTGAACCGAACATATAACCAAGTCAAGGAAAATACAACAAAAGAGAGAGACTCTACATGTTTACTGCAGGTATAAAGTGTTGATTCTTTAGATGTTTGAGTTGAGTTTACATGAGTGGATCAAAGGTCATTAAGGAACAAACGCTGCATGTAAAAGCTCTTAGCCTACAGTGCCCCCTAGTGGCGAATCTACTGTAGTTTCATTATCTGATTAATTTTTCTTCTTTTCTTCCGGACCTGCAGGTGAAGTTGCAAAATGAGCAAATACAGTAAGTAATAAGAAATATCAAATGATAAAATACCACAAATGATACTTATCAGCATTTTTGTTTAAATCTTTTATTCTTACTTTAGCAATTCCTCGTGTCATTGCTCTGTATGCTCTCTAGGCTTTTAGCACAGTCACAAGAATCTCTTTTTGTCTTTGAATATGTGCACTGATTGTTGGGTAAGATATCAATAAATGTAAGAATTGTTAAAAAAAAATTAATAATAATAATGAAAGTAAAATGGATTACAGAACATTTAAAAGACAAACAAATAATAGCATAGCCTGTCCCCCTGTTTTAAAAGGCAGGTGTCATATATATTGAGTATAGAGTATTATATATAAAATATATATCTTCAAATAAATCTATAATATTTAATTAATACAGTTCTGAAATGTATTTTAGCCCAGTTTTTTTTGTGAAACAGCTTTTGTTAAAATAATTGTAGAAATGTCATAGCAGTCAGGTACGGAAGCCCTAAGCGGACATGCATCAATTAAGCAATCTCACACCAGAGGGAGTGATGTACTGATTATCATCACTGCTGTGATTTGCTCAGGCAGGAGGTCGCAGGCTGAGAGCCAAAGATAATCAGAGCCGTGAAGATATTCAGTACAACGTCACGACCTTGAGCGTGATTTTGCTTTTATGCAACAGTTATACAAGCAGCGAATCGGAGTTAAAAGTAATACCAACCAAAATAAAAAATAAAAAAAAGGTAATTGTTGTTTTATAATGATTAATTTGGCTCTGACACTTCAATTAGTTTCGCAACATCCCTGGAACTGGACGGTTGCCTAGCAACATACAAACATTTTGCATCGCTGCGACTCTGTGTGTGTTTACACATACCACAGACTAGTTACTCTGTGTTGTGAACATTTATCTGTATGTTTCCATTCATGATGCAGTCAGTCAAATAGAGTGTGTTGACGTTGCCTTGGTTGTTTTAATGAGCGACCAGCTCGATCAGATGCTGCTCCTCTGTCTCCTGCTCTCCACAGATGCTCTCCAGTAACTTTTTAGCGAGCTCTCTGACCTAAACAACATGCACTTTTTTTCTGTTAAGTTTTATATTTTATGTTCCACAAGTCCATAAATCAAAATTCACAGAGTTTTGTAACGATGATTAGAATTCTTCTGATCCAATCATATTGCTCGGTCAGATCTAACTGTTCTTTGATACGTTTTGTTTTCCCCTGATAATGAGTATGTTTCAGTTATTTTCTCGAGGTGTTGAAATATAAAGACATAATCACATATAATCCAATGCTGTCACCCTGAGACGTTGAAAAGTGGAGATCTCGAGAAAACTACCCAAATGTACCTCTCATCAGGGGGAAAACGGAGTAAAATGTCTGTATGCTCAGGGCTTCTTCAGCCAGACAAACAAACAATCAATTTAAATCATATTAAAATGACTCTCTATAGTATTAAATGAGGGTGTAGGACTAAGATCAAGAGTTGTCTAACAGCTTTGAATAAACCAGTTCCCCATGCCTTGTGTTTGCAGCCAAACCTCTCCTGAAAGACGGAAGCTGGATCCGAAAAGCGGATGACGAGGATGAACTTGTGGAGTAAGTCATTTGAACATGATGGTCAAACTTGAACTTGTAGTTTACAAATCATTTTAGCATTTGTCAAACGCCTGTCTGCGTTTATTGAATGAGTCAAAAGTGATTGATCCATCAGAGTCATATGAGTGATTTATTTTCCTTTTTCTCTCCTCCAGCGATGACCCCAACTATGGGAAAACTATCCTAAGCCAGCGCCCTTCTGGTGGAAGTCTCTCAGGGTGACTCAAACATTTCATCTGCAACTCCATACTTACACGAGTCAGGAATCCTTTTCATTCATGTAATTTGTTTTTATTTTTTTTTTTGCATTTAGATCACTGACTGAAGAACCAACAACCCCCGTCAAAAGTGCACCTAAGACATCATATGTGGAGTCTCTTACCAAGAGGTAACATCTTCATCAACATTATGGGATCTTTAAAACAAAAAAAAAAGTCATGATTAAAAAGTCATTAGAACACAAAATTTAGTCAATTATGACAAGAAAAAATGTTTTTGTCGTTGCAGATTCGGTGGAAGTCAGGATGAGCTGAACAACAGGTTGGTACAGAATAGGTTTTTTCCAATCAAAATTTGAGGCTCCTTCCAATCTCTTCAGCTAAGCTTGTGGTTTTGGAGATAAAGAATTATTTAAACTTTGTTTTCATCATGCCACTAAATTCCGTCACAGAGGAGCCTAATTCAAACTACATGTAAAAATGACTGCCACACACCGACACGATCAAATATTACGCCCATCATTTTGAATACTTGTTTTGTGTTTCTGCTCCTTCAGCACCACCACGACCACTAAGGTCACCAAGGATGGGAAGACCACTGAGACCACCACCTTCACCACCCAGAACCTCAAGTAAAGAATATAACAGCATTAATGTCACAGCACAATAAGTCTGTGTCGGTTTCATGACCACTGGGATTTCTTGCAGGTCTCCTGGGTTGAAAAGTCCCACCAAGACGGAGACGTTCACCGAGCGAGTGCTAAAGGCCTCAAACAAAGGGTAAGAAAATATAAATATATACATTATTTCAGGTTGTTGAGGAAGACGTAAGAAGGTTCTTTGATTCAGTCAGAGAAAAAGTAGAAAAATGTAAACTATTTAATGACAGAAACAAAGTCCAGACATAGGACTATTAAAACAGGGAAAAGGTCAAATCAGCAAAATGTAAAAGTAAAAGTTCTGCAGGAAAATGAATGCTTCAGAGCCAATAGTGAAAAGAACCAAATCAATATATTTACTCAAGTAATGAACAACAATCACAAGCAGAAATGTTGAATTTTATTTACTCCTCGACATGTCTGAGGGAAATGTACTTTTTACTCAACAGATATTTAACAGTTCATCTAAGTTGCTCATTCTCCGTTCAAAAAACCTTAAAAGTTAATAAACCATGATGCATTGTTGAAGATTAAACAATCTAACTTTACATGAATCAGTGGAAATTAGTCTCACACTCAATCAGGTACAGAAATGAAGGTCTGCAGACATGTTAAACATGTCTCTATGTTCAAAAAGCTGATAAATAAGACAATGATGCTGATTCAAATGTGACAATTTTTTGTAAGAGGTCAAGGTTTGGGAAGATTGGGAAGCACTTTTTGGATCTTCTACAAGTGTGACCAATATTTGTATCCAAACTTTGAAAAGTTCTGTAGCTGTCAATAATGCAGTAGTTCAAAAAGCTCTATGTTTTCACTCTAAAAATGCTAAAAAATGAAATGCTCAAGTAAAGCATGTGTACTTCATTTGCGCTTCATTACAGAATTTGATTGCATTCTTTGTGGATGAAGTAACATGTTTTTCACATAGGCAACAATTCTCCCCATTCTCGCCTCCCAAAACAACCACAGTCACGGAGACGACTGTTACCACCAATAAAGAGTAAGACAATACCAACCGGGTGAACATTCTCTGCAGGATTTCAATGTACTCAGTATATACAATTAAACACATTTTTCTGTGCAGTGCGGGAGACAAACTTTACGACAAACTCCCCAAGTCTATCAAGGATGATTTCTCACTCATAGACAGGTGATCTTTTGATTCTAATGATCATGAAACTAGTCATTCAGTAACTATTTACTGCATTAAAAATGTATTTTCTTCTTTAAAGCAAAACATCTGTCACCACGACTGAGACGGTGGTGAAAAGCAGCGGCGGCACTGAGTGAGTTCCATCTCATTGTGGGCGTTACATAGCGGAGGCTGTGTACTCTCTTTGTTACAGACTGTGTTCACAACAAACATAATTATACATTGTTTGTGATATAAGCTTTTTTTAACCAATATTTATATTTATAGTTTGGGTTACCTAACCTTTAGTGAGTTATGAAGAGAGGAAAGGAGAAAGACATCTGATGTAGTGTTGAAGGGGATGAAAAAGGCTCTCATTCAGGTGACCAATCATCATCAGGTGCAAAACATAACAAAGCACAAGTTACAAACTAGCACACTTAAACCCAAACATCAATCTGTGCCTGAACCTGAGAAGGTCATTTTGTGTCACAATCTACTAAACTCTGACTAAACCGTTCTAAAAAAAAAAGACCAGACCTGTGAGATTAGTGTTCATGTCTCATGTGTTGCTAAATAAAATGATGTCTCGTATGTAATTTAACATAACTTAAGTTACCCTAATCGCCCATCTTGACTAATACCTAACCAAATAATTGTTTGCATGGCCAAACTAAACTTCTTCCTCCTGCTAACCAAACTGAAACTGTCAGCAAAAAAAGATCACAAGACTCTCATCCAGGAGACTCCAGTACATGTGGGTGTCGCTGAATCATACATAACATAAATGATATACTAACATACTTATTTGAACCCAAATCACCTCCATTGTCTAAACTAAAGCAGGTCATTTTCAAAAACCTCACCAGAATGTCATCACTGGCTAACCAAACTGCAACCATCAGCAAAAAAATATAGATTTTTTTTTTTTTAACCTGGGAAACTGGTATCCAAGTTTAACTAGTCACTAAATCAAAGTAATGTCACAAGTTACTAACATGCTTATTTTCACCCAGACCACCATCTTTTCTTGAGCAGGTAATCTCACCATTCAGCAACTGTCTGCAAAAAACCTCCCACCCACAGGACTAGTGTTCATGTCCCGAGTGACGCTTCATTACTTAAGTCACTTAAATTATTTATTTCAACAGCAACATACATTTCATTTTGTAGAAGGGTAATATAATGTCCTTTGAGGGAGTCATTGAACGTCCATCTATTCTGATGTTTAGGACGTGTTATTTTGTTGACTTTATCAATTCAGTCAAATGAAAGTACTTCTCTATATTACTGATATTAAAGGGTAAGTGTTCCTTTGTTTCCTTATTGCCAACAAATCACGCCTAACCCAGAATAAAGTGATTCCACTGACTTGTTTGTGGGGGGTTTTTAGTCAGTCCCACATACAAAATCCTGCTTCTCAACAAAGGACTAAATGTGTATTAGTCCACCGCTGAAAGTAGTCCCGAATGACTGCACCAATTGATCCTGTTTCATTGCTAAAAAGCACATGTCTAGCTGATTAGGGAAAAGACTGAGCCCCTTTCTATTAATTATTTAAAGTATACATATTTATATCTTCATGGCGAACCAATGGGCTTGAGGTCAAACTAACATGTTTTGACACACTGTTGGTTTTAATGGCATTTCTTGAAGAAAAAAAAGGAAATATAGTCTACTGTATGATTCTTCAGTAAGGTATACTCTTTGTACTGTCCGTTTTTTAGCCCTTTCATCATGGATTTTCATTTCCACCTCTTGAGACATAAAGGCTGATTTGAGAACAGGTTGGCTTGTAGGTCTGTAACTGGTGCCCTTATACCGCCAAAGAGCCAGGAAAGAATTAATAACAATATATATTTATCACTATCATCAGTGTTGCTTATATGCTCATTTAAGTGAGTCTATGTTTCTTTTTACTTCATAAATAACAGTATTTTTCTCTATGAAAAGAACATACAAATACATTAGAAATAAAACCACAGCTATCAATTCAATACACTTAACATCTATATGATACTTACATCCTAGCCTGTGTCTTTTTTTTTTGCAGTGCGGAGGACAAACTGTTCGACACACTAATCCCTTCATCCACCAGGAGTGATTACTCAGACAGGTGATGTTTCCACTCATTGAGCCTAGAAAATGAATTTTATTGATCATGCACCGGGCGAATCAATAAAAAAATACTTTCTCCTTCACAGCAAAACAACCATCTCCAGCACTGAGACTGTGACAGTGAGAAGCAGCACTAATGGGTGAGTTACAGCTGAAATATTGTACACAGAGACGTTTCATTCTAGACCGTTTTACAAAAGTATAATGTCTTGCTATTTTTCAGAGAAGTTAAATCGACAACCACAACAAAGAACACCTCCTCGTAAGATAAACTTTCAATCACTACATTTTTATTTTTTTATTTTAAAGCACATTTAGAATTAAGCTTGTACTAAATCACACAGTATAGTCATCATATTGTCTTTACAGGGCTGAAGATGACCTGTATGGCACCCTCCTGCCTAAAGGCATAACATCTGGCCTGAGTTCTCCTATCAGGTGAGACATCTCTGCAACTATAAGTAAACAAATCACACAACTATTCAATCCACCTGTCGTTTAAAATATGACTTTGCCACTGCAGCGGTAGCAGTAGCAGCATCACAAGGAGAGAGATCATCAGCGTGGAGAGCAGCAGAGGGTGAGTGCTGGATAGTCAAAATGTGCAGAAGTTTCTTTGTATGTGCAGCGTAGTTATCCATGTTTCTTCTGACTTTGTCTTTTGTGCAATTTAGATTGGAAAGCTCGACTCTGTCGTCACCATCGTCCACCAAGAGAACAACCAGGTAGAATGCAGAAAACTGAGCGGATGTAAAGAATTGAAAAAGAATAGGATAGGGTTTAGATGCCTCTTTCAGAACATTGTGCAAACTTGTGCTTCAATAAACCTATGATGGTCTATGAAGCATTCCAGATGTGGCAGTAATTAGTAATTAGGAATTCAAGTAGTGGTCAAATGCAAGAATAACTTTAGCCATAGTTAGATTTTATATAACTTCCTTTTTTTAAAGATATTTTTTGGGGGGCTTGTCATGACTTTATTGAGAGGACAGGACAGTGTGTAGGTGAAGAAGCTGGGATGAGAAAGTGGGTGATGACGTACAGTAAATGATGGAAGCTGGGAATTCAGGATCTCTGAGAACAAATAATCAAGCAGCTCTTTCAGAGTTTGTGTCGATTTATATTAAATGGAAGATAAAATCAAATATTTTGATCCCATAGATTAATGTGTTTGTATCTGTACTAGTTTGTTTTGTTTTTTTAAAGATTTTTTGGGGGGCTTTTTGTGCCTTTATTGGAGAGATAGGACAGTGGATATAGTCGGAAATCAGGGAGAGAGAGTGGGGAATGACATGCGGGAAAGGATAAATAAAGATGATAGCCTACATTAAGAAAGCAATGTTCACTTTCTACTGTATCCATCTAAACCATGTGCTTTTGTGACAAACAGCTACAGCTCCTACTCTGATGATATCCCCTCCTCTCGCACCACCTCCTACACGTCGAGGTAATCATTTTGTTCAAAAACCTCATGCATCAATGTCCCCTATCTGTGCCAACAAATAACACAATCTCTGCAATCTTTTTAATAATGTATTCTTTGTTTCCTTATAGTGACATCTATGATAACGACAGTAAAAGCTACTCTTACTCCAAACCAGACTCCAGGTAGGAAACAGAATGAGGAGCAGATTAAGACTGTACACAATATTTTTGTTCTCCATCAAAAAAAAACAACATGAAGTTTTGTTTATTCCAAAATCTTGCAAATAATCTGTGGCTCATTTTGTCTTTGTATAGCTATGAGTACACCAGTATCTCCAGTCCAACTTCCTACTCCTCAAACACCTACAGGAGCAGCAGGTATTTAATAATATTCAGGGGGGTTAGGGTTAGTATTGGTGTAGAAATAATACTTTACTAGTAGTGCAAGACTTTGTTACTTGACAAGCTGATAACCGTTTGACTCTCACAGCAGGTCGGATGACAGTTTGACGGATCAGATATACTCGAACTCCTCAAAGAGTCTGTATGCATCTTCTGACAGGTATGAACTTTAACTTCAACTTTATAGTCCCCAAAGGGAAATTTGATTTTCAGACAGGTGAAAATAAATAGAAAACACAGGCACACAGACTCAGACAACATTACATTATGGGCCCATACAGAAAAAGAAGTTCACATTTAAGTTTGTTTTAGGGTGTTTGTGTAACTAACAAGTTGTAACCATGGAGACATAGCAATGCATATCCACTCTGAGCTTTTGCCAAGCCACTGTTTCTACAATTCTACAATTCTACAATTCACTCAGCAGACGCTCTTATCCAAAGCGACGTACATCAGAGAGTAAGAACAACACAAGCAAGGAGCTAGAAAAGAAGGGAACAATGTCAGTAAGAGCAAACGATCAGCTCTGAGTCTGATTGGACACACAGGTGCTGACAGGAAGTGACCAGAGGCAAAGCACAACATTGAGGGCAGTTCTTGAGAGCTCTAATCAGTATAGAAACCATCTTATAAGTCGTCGTTATCAAACAAAAACCATCGTCATTACCATCATCATCATCAATAATATGGAGACCATCATCATTAAGTTAGTAGGTATTCATGAAAGAGCTGGGTCTTTAGCTTTTTCTTAAAGGTGCAGAGGGACTCTGCAGATCCAATGGAGTTTGGAAGTTCATTCCACCACCGGGGGGCGACAGAGGAGAAGAGTCTAGTCACTGTTGCCACAGTCAAGAGTGAAACTGATTGAATATATACCATAATGTATTTTTTAAAAACTGTGAAAAACGTTGCCTGCTTTCGGTTTCATTCAGGGCCGTTCTTGAGAAAGACCTGTGCAGCTACTGCCGTAAACCTTTCACGGGCGATGCCAAGATGGTCCTGGACGACATGAATATCAACTGCCATGCTACCTGCTTTAAAGTAAGCAGATGAGTTTATGTTTGATTATTCTCCCATCATAATCAACACGCGTTTTGTAACCAGCCTTGTTAGTTGACTCAGCTGACTGCTCAGTTGTGTAGCTCTGTCCTCATGCGAGTGTTTGTCTGTGTTCCTGCAGTGTCAGGTGTGTAACAACACTCTGGCACATCTGAAAGCTGGGGACAGCATGTGGGTCTACAAACAAATGGTGCACTGTGAAAACTGCTTTGAGACCACAAGAGGTAAAAATTTACTTCAAATTTTAGAAGACTAAATGTTTCAATGTATTTCTTTAATTTCTCTTGGCTGAATAATGATGGAAACATGTAGGATAAAATATATACTCTATTTTATTTCCTCACAGAGAGATGGCGACGTTGAGTTTCTCCCAGGTCACTGAAAATATATAACAAGCAGCCATAAGAACATATTATTAAAAATCAAACTGTTAAATGTTTAATATTTTTGGGTATCATGGGATCTATACTTATATTTTTACAAGCTTTAACAAATGGCATAATGAATATACATTTTTTTGTAACATTCCTGCAATATTGAGGCTTGTTGTAACTGTGTTCTTAACATCATTGTCTCTGCTTGTTTCTGTTCCCCTTTATAAATCTGAGATAGTTTACATTCATTTTTTATCCTACTACCTTTAAGTGGCACTTTTGTGTATGACATGATAGGAGATACTGCAAGATATAGGGCCGGGGGCTTTTTCTTTGTGCAATAAAGGCAATCAATTTACTCGAAACTCAGATTGGTAAAATGTGTCAAATTTGTCTGTGTTTAGTTATCTTGTTTATGTTTTTAAATTGATATAAATATGTGAAAATCTATAACTTTTATTTTTAACTGAACTGAACTGAAATTAAACAAATATGAATAGAGTGTGATACAAAGACTTGGTAAACAATGCAACTTTCTTATATTATACTAACCCTATAATAAAAAATATGCTCTACATACAGAAGTCATCAATTTAAAAAAATTAAAAATAGAAAAAACTATGTAGGCAGACCTAAACATAAATAAGTGAGAACAAAAATATATATTACACATAAACTTTAATAAGTGTTTTTTTCTCTTCTTTTAACTATAGTATTCAGGAAGAAATGCATGTTCCAAAGTTAAAAATATTATTTTTTTGTGGAGTTAGTATAAACAATTTCATTATACCAACCTAAACACTGAAAAAAACGTCTCATAAAATATCATTATACATTTTAAAAGTACGTCATTGCTAACGAATATTCCATGAAGGGTTAGTTTTCATACTTTTGTCTATCATATTTAATATTAACATGCTTCTTTTACACTTCAATCTTCAGTTTTGACCATAGACTGTATATTATTATTTACAGTCTATGGTTTTGACACAACGTTAAGTTTGAAAATCTTTGAAACCTTTAGTAATGAATGAAAACGTAATTGGATATTCCCACACCAAAATTGTAGCCTATTCTCTTTTACTTGTTTTTTATTTATTTTTTTTATTTTTTTTGGTGACATTTAGGCTACAGGAAAATGAGGGGAAGACAAAGAAAATAGACAGACAATGTAAACGTTTAACAATAATGGTTACAGTAATGTATGGATAATAGGACTGGTCTGGGATTAGAGATATCATTCTGGTAGCTAAACAAGGGAGGGTGGAAAAAAAATAAAATAAAATAAAAATAAATAAATAAATAAATAAGTAAGTAAATAAATAAATAAAATAAAATTAATTATTAATTATTGTGAAAAATGAACTGGTGTTTTGTTTGAAGGAAGTGAAGATAAATGTGTTATGTGGTCTGAACACGGCTTTTCTAAAGAGCGAGAGTTTAACATTTGTTGTAGAGAGCAAGAAAAAAAAAGATATAACATTAAGCAGCTCTGGGAAATTTTGACAAAGTTCTAATCTTCTTAAATAGACTTGTAAAATCAACTATGTTTGTGGTCGAGAAATTACTTTACATTCAAAAATGATAAGATTTAGCTGTGTCGTGTGTTTCTCTACCTGAAGACAATAAATAAAACCACATCAATAAATAGGATTAAAATGTCCCTTTAAATATTTTAGGTGTGTATACGAGCAAATGCTGATTACATGATCTATAAATAACAAGATAGGCCTATAACATCAAGGAAATGCATACTCTGTGTACTATTAGGCTAATGTGTGTTCAAAGTACCCACAATGAATACTTCCTCAGCAGTGGTGTGATGGGAGTTGAACTCCAAGCTGCTGACCAATCAGATGCAGGCTGTACAGTCATCCCAGAAGCAGCAGCAGCATCAGTGTGTGTATCTGAGAGTGTGTGAGCGTGTGTAGTAGCTTTAAACGGGGAGGGGAGGGGGGGGAATCTGGACACCCTCTGAATTGAATAGGACCCTCTGCAGGCAGGCAGGCAGGCCGTGCATTTTTGCCTCTCTCAATGTGCTTTTTACCAAATGGAAGCAGAGGTGCTGAACCCCCAGATGATGGCAGACGTCAATGGCAACAATAAAATCACCAACGCGGAGCTGGAGGTGTTAAAGCTTCAGGAATTGGTCCGAAAATTGGAGAAGCAAAACGAACAATTGCGGACCCGAGCGAACGCTGTAAACAATTGCTCCGTCGGCCCTCATCTCCAGACGTCGCTGTCTTGTCTACACATTGGTGCGCCGTGCGCGACTGACATTTTCTCCAGTAAATATGACATTCTAAGTCCGACACTGTCGCATCTTTTCGCCCCTGCCGGACCCAGGGGTTCACCGGAGGAGCCGTTCGCCTATTTCCAGCCCAGCTCGTCGTCTCCTGAGGCTGCTGGGGAGGACAGCGGCACCGAGGGAGAAACAACTGTTTTGGATGAGGTTGATATTTTGGACCTGAACGTCGTGCTCCCTATAGGAGAGCCTGATAGCTGGTAACTACTCTTGTTTCTATCAAACCACTCTACTACAGCCACATATGGTGGATTTACACTGTTAAATATCTGACGATGTGTTTGTCTGACCCTGAAAAATGCCTCACATGCAACTGGATTGTCAATTAGCCACAAATTTTGTGACATTATGTGAAATTCTACCCTGTCATGTATCCCTTTATTGATTTCATTATTGATTTTTTTTTCTCCTGGTGGTGTAGACTTGCACACACCTTTTGCAACAAGAGTGAATCTTTCTAAGAGGAGCAAAATAACAAAAGAAAAAACAGATTTGCCACAAGCCTTGTGCATCCCAGAATGCACTGTGTGCATGCAGCCAAGGTAGGCTGAGATGAAATTAGAAACAATGACCCCCTTCAGCCTGTGATCAAACAGCTCGGCTTAGTGTGTAGTGTGTAGTGTTTAGTGTTTAGTGTTTAGCCCCGGGCTGAACTACTTTGAATCTGTGTATCTGCAGACTTAGGTAGCACACACACTCACATGCTGACTACTGAACCGTATCCAGCTTCATGTATCTGAAGTGATGATGTGGAAAATGTAGCACACCACTGAATACAGTGTCTGTGTATACAGTAATTCCCCATTGAACACAACTAATTGACCCCAAGTCAGTAACACCATGACATAGTTTCAGAGGGAGAGACCAGTTCTGCTTTGCTCATATACTTGGACATTGAAGTGACACAATTTTATTTTGTTCGTTATAAGAATCAATCATTTCTTTGAAGCACAATAGGACATCATTAATTTAGCTTTCTTCTATATTATAGTATCTTTTTCATAACAATTCAGATGCAGACAGTTTATCAGAATCAGAACATACAAGGAATTTGACTTGGTGTATTGGTGCTAAACAATTAACAGGGAAATAAAGCAGAACTAGCAACAACTTCAATAATACAGTATAAGAAGCTATTACAATATATAAAATAGAATAAAAAAATGTAAAATATAAAATATAAAAAACACAAAATGTACAAAAGGTGCAATGTAGGAGCTGTGCAGTGGACTATGAGAAAAAAATCTTAGCTTGTGTAACTACTCACAGAGTGCATGTAAGGAAGATAGTTTTTTTTATTTTAACCTCTTTGTGAACTCTGTTATGTTGTTTTTTGTTTGTTTGTCTAAAGCACAAGTATCTAGGGAATTATTCATCATTTTATTCTGTACAGTCTCTTAGTTATGCTCTTAATTAACTCAGTGTCCAGTCCAAAATCCCCTGTCATGATGATGCTGTCACCACTTGATTTGTTACACTGTTGGTGTCATAGCTTCTGCTGTTTCCTGTAAAATGGCTTTTGCTTTCCTGGAAATTTGAACTGCATCGGTTTACAGGCAGTTTGATTTTATGACCCCCTCTTCGCTTACAGCCAAAGAGTATCTGAGAAATAGTGCGACTGTTAAACACATCCCTACAGATTTAGAAAGATGCTCTGAGAAGCACTCTGTAGAATAACACAATTCACCTGGTTGGACATTTTCCTTTGACGTCAAACAAAGGGTGAGAATCTTAAGAGCTATAATAATGTGTTATTGTGGTTTTACAGGGTTGAACATTATATAAATGTGAGGATTTTTGACAAGCTGTTATCATTTCACTGCTTCTCAATTTAGAAAAGATAATGATTAGTTAAAATCTGGGGATTACATTCAGGGAAAATACAAATATTTGATAACCTATTAAGTGCCAATAGCCAAGTCACACATTGTTAGCATTTAACCGATTTCAAGTTTACATTAGTAAACTAATACACTTCCTACAAGAAATCCCTAAAAACTCCCCGCCTACAACCACTGACTCTCATCCTCTTCCCTCGACACTTCTATGTTGTATTGTTCTCTTAGTTTTTGCTTTGTTTTTTGTTGTTTCCTGTCAAAGCGTCTTTGAGTATTTAGAAAAGGGCTTTATAAATCTAATTTATTATTATTACTCTTAGCTATAGCTACATTATTGTTAGCTAGAAATAGCTTTTTTATAATTTGTAACAATATCCTAATTATCTTATTTCCTGTCACTCCTCAGCTATCATATACAGATAAAGACAAAAAAAATCCCTAACAATAATCTTAAAAAATAAAAATATATAAAGTTAGCAAGCAAATAATGAAATAGTAACTGTAGCTCAGCACTTGAAATAGTCAATACTACTTTTTGCTAAGCCCACCTTTCGTATTTCAAAGAATAAAAACCATAAAGTAATGATAGCTAGGTTTTGGTTAGATGCTAAAGTGTAGTGTATCACCGTAGTTTAAAGGCTTAATATGCGATTTTTCACACTTAAATGTAGAAATCAAGTATATCCTCTGAAAATAACTCTGTGAGTCATGACTGTCTACAATGGGTGTAACACCCGAGTCCCACTGTCTGTGATGTTTTCAGAGTTTTCAGAGTCCTATCTTAACTTTGTTTACATCGCCAGCACGGCCGGCTGACTCCTCCCCTCGTGTATAAAAGTTGTTTAATTGAGGGACTAGAGAAAAGAAGAATAACATACTGTACTCACTGCTTAACTGTGTTTCTAGATCACGCTCATTTCAGGTACATTTACATGCAGTGTGAAGATACCAGCATAATAAAGATCGCTAGCATCAGCATGCTAACACAACAATGCAGCGCGAGTTGTTTTGGTTTCATGCTGGTGCTCAAGGGCGACATCTACTGGATCAAAAAAATCACATATAAAGCCTTTGAAGGTTATCCAGTTTTGGTTTTAACTCCAAATATATGCCATTGAACTTCACATATGGTCATTTAACTCCAGAAAAAGGCTTATCTAATATAACCTTAAGATAGCTTACATTACCATTCGCTATAAATTAAAAGCTTTTCTATTTTATGTTATAATATTCAACGGTGATGATAGCTAGGTATCTGTTTCATGCTGTTGTTTCACAGTAGCAGTTTTTTTTGCCTTTAAAAGCAAACTGGTTTTTAAAAGTCTGTGTTGTGTGTTATGTGCTCCAGGTTGTATGTGTGCCCTAAATCCAAGCTGCACGGTGAGAGTGTCCTCAGCCCTCTGCAGTGGTGCAGGCAGGTACTGGACCACCCAGGGCCCGAGGTGGAGCTGGCCAGGATGACCCTCTGTCACCGACTGGACCAAGGTACAGTGTATTCACCACTGTCAGATTAACAGCCCTCCATCTAGTTCCACATCTGGACATCTGTCTCTCTATTTTGCTGACATGTGATCGTAAGCTGTGACACATTTTTCGCCCCGCCAAGTGTCTCCACGTGCGGCAGGATTTCATCAACAGTTTCTGAGCCGTGGGAGCGATTTTCTCTGCTCCCAGCTCTGTTGTAACTCCACATTTGACCGTTTAACTCACTCTCATTAAATTTATGGGATTTTAAATACCAAAGCTTCCCACAGAGCGATGTTCTGTCCATGGTAGAAGAGTTTGGAGGACTCCCGTTTACACCTACCAGCGTCTCCAGAGAACAGTGAAGATCAGTCTGAGGGACTTGTTACTCTGCTTGATTATTAAAACACGATCCATTTGAAGAACTCCCGCTGTGCTGCTGAATGGCATTACACTGCGTTAAGTAGAAGGCAGTGAAGAGAGGATTAAAAAGCTGTGGTGAAAGAATCACCATTACACTACTGCATCACCACCACCAACAACAAGTGGTTCTTTACATGTGTTTTCTATCTTTTAAATTGTAAAGAAATGCTGAAGTAGCCTAATCAGAAGAGATTCAAACTTATATATGAGAGGAAATAAGTTCAAGGTATTCATATTCACTTCTTGCTGAGATCAAAAGATCCGTGGCCACGCTCATGTCTGTATGTTGAAACTGTAAATGAGCCAGCAACCGGTTAAGCTTTCAACTGAAGGAAACTGGAAAGATTTGAAAGATACACTTTGTAGCAGTGTCTTTAAAAAAACGCTTGGCTGGTTGGCGCAGTGGTTAAGTTAACTTTTCCCGCACATTCCCCACTCTCTCTCTCTCTCTCTGTTCCTCATTTCCTACTCTATCCACTGTCCTATCTCTACAATAAAGGCACAAAAAGTTCAAAAAGAAATCTTAAAAAATAAGGGCGGCTAATAAGGGGCTGAATGAGACTACAGGGGTTTCATGTTAAATGTTAAAGAGGTCATATTATGGTCTTTTTGGGGTTTGTATATTTAATCTATGTATCTACTTTTGTACGTTCACAATCGCTAAAGTCCGAAAAAAGTGTCTGTTTTCATGAACTGCTCCTCCTTGCTCCCTCTACGCTCTGAGTCCGTCAGCTACACTCTGTTGAGCCCACACTGTTAGACCCCACGTGGGCCAAGTCTGCTCTGATTGGTCTGCCGATCCGCTCTGTCGTTATTGGTCAGTTGCTCAGCACGCTTCTCGGAAATTTCAACATGAGCGGCAGGGCTTGCCACAACGAGCCAATGGGCTTAGATCAGTGATCTCACACTGACAGTGACGCCGCACTGACACATTTTAATCGAGGGGGGCTAGAACCGAGCGTTACATGCGGCTAATGCTACAGCTAACAGGAGGAGGTAGGAGAAGCCGCGTTTCCGTGGACTTTGAATTTTTGCACGTAGATGTGCCTAAACATGCACAGGACGCTTGGAAAACACACTAAAGAGCAGATAAAACCAGAAAAAGCAGAATATGGGACCTTCAAATAAAACATCATCACACCGAGTACTGACAAGTTGGAAGCTAAGTTGTTGTGGCCTTGAATTCACAGTTCACCCAAAGCTAGCTTTGAAATTCTGGCAATTCCATTTACATATAAAATTAAAAACAATAGAATTGATTCATGTTTTCATTATCTCGTTAAATCAGGGATTGGGCAACTTTGGTCACAGCAAGGGGCCACATTCATTTAATTCTCACTGCCAGAGGGCCAAATTGTAGAATACAAAAATTACAATCAATTATGTCTCAAATTTATCTCAACATATACCAGTGATCAGATATTATTATGGACATATTTCTGGTTTTCACTATTTCATGGCAGATTTTGTCATCTTTTCTTCATGTTTCCAATTAATTGATATGTAAAAATTGACCTGAGGGCCACATTGAGGGTTGATGAACCCAATAAAACATCCCATTCTCTCGATGGGATCTGAGCAATGCTAACTTTAAAGTCAGCCTATAAAAATAAGTAATCTATAACCCCCCCTCACCCCCTGAAAACCACGTAACGCACACTTAAGAGTTTGTTGTTTTTAGTTTTACCAACATAGCCAGATATTGCGGTTTTTCCCCTGGTCACATCTTTATGCTAAGCTAAGCTAAACACGTTGCCATACCTACAGCGTCATAATGCATGGACGGACATGAAAGCGGTATTCATCAGGTCGTATAACCCTCGACAGGACAGCAAATCAGCGTTTACTATTTACAATTAAAAGCTCAATTATGTTCAAATGTTCATACAAAGGTCAGTGTAAGCAGTCCTTACATTTTCCTGTCAAGCTAACAGTTTCACCAGTAATAGAAAAAACTGCCATCTCCACCTGAAAACCTCTTTCACCTGATATGATCTGATGATGATATCCTAAATTAGATTTCAGAACAAAGCTGACACAGCATGCACAGCTACACAGTAATCACTACTTCAGTGTACAATTATACCTGCACTTATAAAATATACTGGAACATTTATTTTGGGTTCACAACGTCTCGGGATGTGTTGGATATGATATTAATATGCACATAACCAGGTTACTGCAACAACAAAACACACACACACACACACACAAGTGTGCTACTGAATGACATTCCCTGCCAGACCCATTTTTAGATTTGGTGCTTTTTGCTGTTACTACACTCATGCACGGGCAGGGATATGGTTACCATAGAAACCACGCTAATATTAACTAGGATTTTCGAGGCAGATTTGACCAGCACTCGCAGCTCAAACAGCCTTCACAGGAAGCTCTTGTGCTGCATGAGTATAAACTGTGTGTGTGTGTCCTTTCAAGCTATCCATATAATGTAAATTCTTTGTATCCAAACTTTGTGTATTTATTTGTGTTTGTTTGGATATTCATCGGGGGGGGGGGGGGTTGTGTGCAGTTCAAGGCCCCGCTTCTTTCTCTGCAGCCGTATTCAGTGAAGGTTGGCTCTCCTCCCCAGGGTCATGAATACATCCTTGTCTCTGAGTTTCAGTCGCCGTTGTTTGTGTAACTTGCTGTGAATGCTTGTTTTTATCCAGCAGCGGTTGAGCCTAATTGTGTCAGGAATGCCAAAAGCTCCAATCTGTCCGGTGTGTGCCGCTCTGACTATCAATTAGAGGGGATCGACTCAGTGTTTACAAACCAAAACACACATTATCAAATTATCAAATTATCAAATTATCAAGTCATATCGCTCCTTACAAATGAACTCACTGTTTGTCAGCAGTAAGCGGAGTATCTGTTTCAAATGCAGCATCACAGGAGTAACAGGTTTATACGTTGTGATGAACTTTTAGCATTAATTAAGGATTTATTGATCGTTAATGAGGATCCATTAGAGCTGACTGACAAAGCCTGGTAACCCAGAATTAATGGATTTAATCATTCAATTAATCAATATTATTTGAATAACACCTAATCTTAATGAAATGACTCTTTAAATATCGAGCAGGTTTAGACCGTTCAAAATTTTATCTTAATGCTCGAGTCAAGAACGGCTCAGCTTGCAGTTATTTTTTAATGACGTCACCAAAAGATCATTCATTGTTTCATTATTTTGTTGTTTAAAAATATATTTTTATATTTTCCTGTTTTTTTTAGATTAAAAAAGGTTACATCGCCAAGAAAACATGAAGGAAGGAAACGACTTTTGTTTATTGAGAACTTGAAGATTCTTGTTGGGTTAATAAATCAGACTGGTCACACCTGATTTCAGCCCTCACGATCACTCTCATGACTTTCCTGGAGGTTTATTTATTGATCAATAATGACTTATTCTTGATCTGTCAATTATTAGATTTAATCATTTGCTGGTGTTTTGTTTTCAGAAGTAATCTGTGCATGCTGACGGGACAGCCCTCTGATTAAAATAGTCTTTTATTTTTTGGTTTATGATCATGTAATGTCCAGAAGACAAAGTTTGTTTTTCCTGAGATAGAGAACTTCCTTCCTTTCAACCTTGAGATGAAATTATTACAACTATGACCTTACTCAGTCATTATTTATAACACAAGTTAAGACTTTTAAAAACCTTAAATGCAGTATATGTTATGAACATACACAGCAAGTATTCATTTGAAGCAGTGTGTATGAAACCTCCACATCCTGAAGTAGACCGTAGTAGATCAAATTCTGATTTTGGGAATAGGATGAGGCCTACATGTTCAATCCCTGCTTATCCTCAAACGCCTCCAACAAAAAAAAAAAATCTGTAGTTTAGCCCAGTAAGCCGCAGTTGAAAGCCAATCCTCGTCTTACCGTATCAGACACTTGTATCCTAGCCATGACCCAATCATTTAAAACATCAATACTGATCTGTCAAAAGCAGATTAGCCTTAGAACAGACTGGGTAGAGATACAACCAAATGTATGTGTATGTGTTTGGCAGTGTATATATATGTGTGTGCGTGTGTTGACTAACATGTCCTTCCCTGCACTCTTGTGTTTAGCCAAGCGAAGGCGAGGCGTCTCCTCCGTCCGTCCTTACAGCTGCATAGAGGGGCTCTCCACCCTCAGCTGCCCCGTCCTGCCTTACTCTAAACCTGCTGCACTAACAGAACCCCCAGGTAACACAAACATACACATATCATGCATATGACTCCTGCTAACCGTGACAGTCGATCTGTATTCTGATAGGCTTGGAGGATTATAGATTATAGATTATTTAGATTCTAATAGGGACGAGATTATAAATGTCAGAGTTTCAGTATTTGTCAGATACAGTTGCACGCACATTCTAAAAATAAACTATTTGCCATCTGTAGATCAGATATCATCAACATGTTTCCAGTTTGCTGTGAGCAGTTTTTTCTTAAAGTGACAATTGCAAGAGAAAAAAAAACATTTTGTCATTTTGGTATTTTTTTATAGTGCTGCAATAATTAATTGGATAATAAATGGTATTTTTCCCGTATTATTTTGGTCATTCTGTAACCCAAACTTCCATCATTTTAATTGAAAGGCTTTCATAAGTAGTGTGTATTCTGTTTTTGATTTAGTCACCTTAGCTGTAGCTATGCCAGCAGTGTGGCGTTCAAAATGGTTACTTTTTATTCATTTATTTAGGATAGGATAGGATAATACTTTATTAATCCCCAGAGGGGAAATTCGGGCGTTACAGCAGCACAGACAAGAAAGCTGAAAAATACACATTAAACAGAATAGATAAGATAAATAAAAATAAAAATAAAAACAGGGGGTATATACAGTACAAAAATGAATGTTGAAGTTAACTGGGGGGAATTGAGAATTGAGACAGTATTTGAAGAGAATGACCAGATAATGACAAGATAAGATTTATTTGGAACGATTAAAAAAATAGATGAAAATGAATAAACAAATGGGAAAAAAATCTGTATAAAATAAAAAAAATAAAAAAAGCCAATTTCAATATAATACACATTTGACTCGTTCGAAAAGGGATAGGAAGCAGCCTAGGCTTGTCAAGTCCTA
Source organism: Labrus bergylta (assembly GCF_963930695.1). Lineage (NCBI taxonomy): Eukaryota > Metazoa > Chordata > Actinopteri > Labriformes > Labridae > Labrus > Labrus bergylta. Next base: position 4,710,763 of record NC_089207.1, on the reverse strand, counting down.
CCCCCATTCTTCACCATTAACAAATGCAAAATCCAATAAAATAAACTAAACGGACAATACAAAAAAAATACTCCAATCGAGCTATTAAGAAAAACAGAACAAAACAAAAAAAAGACAACAAACAAATGCTGGTCTGGTAGTTGGTCCACCACTTTTTGAAAAGTCTGACATATCTTAAAAACTTACTGACCCTCTGTTGTCACATTTTGAACATCCATACATGGTTCTAAATGGAGGAATCCTATCACATGATTTACCTCAGATCTTTCCCTCATGGCCATTGGCAGCTCAGATTTATCAAAGAGAATATCACCTGAAATATCTCAGCACCTACAAGCTGGAGTGGTTACATTTAATTATATGAAATGCCCCCCTTTTTTTTATTGCTGATTCGCAACATGCTAACATGCTAAATTGAAATGAGCATTGTAAATAAAACCTGCAGAAGGTTTGCGTGTTAACGCTCATTATGAACATGTTAGCATTTAGCTGAGAGCTCTTGTGGTTCTCGGTGCAGCCTCACAGAGTCACAAACATACAAAGACTTCTAGTGTGGTTCAGATTAATAGTCTGGACTTTAGTCTGCGTCTGCACAAATCTCTACAGTCACACAATAACACACTCATTGCTTGATTTTCTCCATCAAATATTACCCTGTCAATGTGGGGTCTACAATTGAGGCTAACTATCTAAAATTTCAGCCACCCATATAAATGCTATGTAACATCAGAGATCATTTGATTTCTCATTTTAAAACCAAATCTTTTCTTTAACCTCACAGTCATTTCTCCATTGCAATTCATAGTTGTAAAAAAAAGAGCCCAAAGCATCTGTTTCTTTCATAACCCAGATTCTTCAACAACCTGTTACTTGCAGTTTACAATCAGATTACAGCAAAATCTTAAGAAGAGATTATAAGGTTGCACCCTGAGACAGATGGATGAACGCAGCTCAAAGTGAGCGAGAAAAAAACCTTCTGCCTGTTTATCCATACATATGAACACGTTATATTAACGCAAATGTGCTTCGCTATGATCATTATTGAATCGTCTCTCTTTTTCCTTTGAAGCCCCGTTGCTCTCCTCTAGTCCGTCTTTTATCCAGCCGACTCTCCCGCTCAGGGCAAGCTGCAGTTTTGGTGACAGAGCACCCACCTTCCTATCAACTACCACTCCCCACAGTAAGACCCTGCTAACAATATGTCTCCTCCACACCGTCATTAATTTCTGCTGTTTCATCCTGTGTGAGTCACTGGTCATTAAATACAGGACACTTTTTTTTTTACTTCTGCCTGGGTCCTTTGTGTATTGATCCAAATCGATGCTTTTTTCATGGCTTTAGAAAAGTGACATCACCCGCAGATGAATGTGGTTTGTTTTTCTGTGTTCTTAGCCGTGGGTCGCCGGCATGCAGCAATCAGCCCCCAGTCTTCCCTGGACAGTGAGGTGGGTGTGTCAGAGCTGGAGAACGACTCCATCTCCATGAGCTACAAACTGCAGGACATGACAGACGTGGAGGTCATGGCACGACTTCAGGAGGAGAGTGAGTATTGAAATAACTCGTAGGTGCTACAGGGGAGGACCAGATGGAAAATATATCTTATAAATAGGACCTTAAGTTTGAAGTACATTGATTGAATGCATAGGAACAGTATTCATCAACTTCTTATATACTAAATATCAGGGGTGATAATATCAGTTCAAAGAAAATATACTTTTACATTAAATTTAGCTTGAATAGAAGTAAACTTACAAGTCTGTAAATCTACCGAGGTACAAGTAAAAACTTGTTCTCATAAAATGTACTTTAAATAATGAACACTGAGTAGGAATGTTGCTAGGCGACTAATTTCCTAGTGGGTTCCACAGAAATTTTAATTCACACTAACCAACTAGTCTAAAAGTAAGAAAGCACAATTTATTTGAATGCACAAAGTTGTATTTGGTTTGCAGAGTGAAGCTAACGTTAGCAGTACTAGCACCACCAGCCTTCGGTCCTTCTCGCTTGTTAACATCCACATGTCTGTTCTTAGGCATTGCTCCGGTCGATATGCCAGCTGAAAGTGACAAAGCCAAAATGCATTTTTATGTCAGATTTTTTTAGATCACAATACTGCCAAAAACGGTGCTGCTGCGATGCGATCTGTTCACTGTGTTTTCTTGTTTACATCCATGTAGTAGAGCAGGAAGAGTAGGCCACTTAACCAGAGCAGTTTCAGCATAACAACACAATATTCAAATGTACATTTTTGATGTATGACTAAAACTAAGGTATTGTGAAAGATGTTTTATGCTTTGTTATCTTCATGAGTTTATAAATTATGCAGCAGATTATAAAAAACTGTACATATATTTAATGAATAGCGGATGAGTGGCGCCACCAGAAGGAAATGTGTAGTTTCCTATATGACGCTCAGGTTGTTGTTTTCCACATGTAAAAAAAAAAATCTGTCACCCTTTAGGTCTCCGACAGGACTATGCCTCTACCTCAGCCACGGTTAGCCGTCGCAGCTCCAGCTTCTCCTTACACTCCCTCCGGCGGGGGGAGATGGATCTGGAGGAGGAGGACGAGGAGGACGACGTGTACGACCAGCTCCCTCCTCCCCAGCCTCGACTCTTCCGCACAGGGTCTATGCAGCGGGGGAGCCTGCCCCACTCCCACACCTTCTCAAGTATCAGAGAGTGCAGGCGCAGCTCCCTCACCCCTCAGTTTTCTCTCAGCGGACTCTCACAGTACTCCGGACCCTCCAGCCTGACAGCAGATACACAAACAGCATACAGGAATAGCACAGGTGAGTCCTCAATGTTTGAAAGTCCTTGTCCATTTATAGTTGTAACATCTCTAAATATCCATCATGACCACAAGGGTTCGCATTCTGTTAGTGAGATTAATATGAATGTCCCAATTCAAGATGAAAGCATCTTGATAGAATTACCCACATTCAAGATGTCCCAAAGTTTCTGACAAGACGACTTTAGTTTGTGCCAAGGAGGATTTAGAGAAGGGCTGCTGGTTACAGGATTTGCAGAACATCCTCAGTTAGGGTCAGTGTGTCAGTGTATTCTCTTCACTCAGTAACATGACTGGCTGATGTTGTGGTCTTAAACACGGGAAAAAAAAAATCTCATCCTGATTACTTTTTGCAGTCAAACATATCACTCATCAAGCCTTTGCAGGGGAAAATTTGAAAACAGGCTGTTTCTGTAGAGATTTCAGGCATTTTGAAATAACTATATAGAATAAAAAATAATTACGCTGATGGTCTTGTCTGCATTTGAAGGTTATATTGAGGCATCAGTAATGTCAGTACATTTCATAACCAGCTAAAACTCTTCCCACGAGCTTTAAATAAACTATTGGGAGGGAAAGTCTTAAGGATCTTTTGGGGGGGAGAAAAACACATATTTGCTTTTGTGCACCTAAGAAGCTGTAATTTTAAGACTTTATTTTGTATGTCGCCTTGAATAAAATCGTCAGTTAAGTGAATTTTAGAATTGTAGACCCACATAAGGCATATCATAAAATGTACATGTTGTAGTTTGACAGGAGAATATGTGAAGGATTTTATTTGTCTGACTGTTATTATTTTTGTCTGTCGATTATTCAATTCATTATGTAAATGTGACTGAAAAACTCCCAGTAGACTTGACTTCAATCTGGTTTGTTGATATGGTCACATAGACAAGCTACGGAGAAGCATGCCCAACCTGATCCGAGCTCCCAGCATGCCCAGTGTTCCCAGTATTCCATGCCTGGCTTCCCCCATCAACCCCCCCTCCCATGGCCCCTCCTCCTTGCCAACAATCTCCTCCCTCCGGAGTAGCCAGAGTTTTGACTCGTCCAATGGGCTCGCACGACTCCAGTCCTCCAGTAAGACTCTTTTCCACAAGCCTTTGAATTAATCAGCAAAACACGGCTCATTTGTATTCATGAGTGAAAGTAGAGCAACTGTTTTAGAAACTTCAAAATGCAATCATGTCGATGATATTGGACTCATTTTGCTCTTTGTATCAGTTCCCTCCCCAGGCCAGCTCAATCAGAGGGTCCAGAGCGTGGGGAACTTCCCCACCATGTCCCGACACCCTCTAAAGGCGACGGCCTACGTCAGCCCCACCGTGCAGCAGGGTCCCACCTCCACCCCCCTGTCCACCTCCATCAGTCTCCACTCCATCCCCAGCAGTGTCTCTCTGCCGCAGCCCCTCAAACCCAGCAGCAGCAGCAGTCTGCTTACTCAGCCCCTAAAAGCAAGCGTCAACCAGCCGGCTGTCCCTCGCAGCTCCCTTCCTCGTCCAGCCTCCTTTGTGGGGACAAGCGGAGTTCCTCGTCCGAGCAAAATCAGCCAACCCACACGCAGGTAGGAGCAGACATTACCTTATTAAGATAAAATACAATAAAATGTGTGTGTGTGTCGGGGGGGGGGGGTTTGAGCTGTTGGACAAACAAAATAAGATATTTAATTTTGTCACCTACTTCCTATGATTCCTAGATATTATCGCCATCAATCATTTTTTTCAAGAAAGAAAGTGATATACAAAAAATACTAACAGATTTTTTTAAAGATATCCAGAGAAAACAAAATTACTTATTAATCCCATCCTCAGAATAAATGAATCCCATCCTCACACTAAATAAATCAGCATCTTGTGTTAAATTGGGTCACACAAAGGCATTTAAAGTGCTTCTCCTTCGAGAGGCGCCATAGTTCCACAGCCCCGACTCAGTGAGCTGGACAAAGAGAGAGACGACGCTAATCTTCATGTAATTTAAACAAGAAATTATGAAAATGATACAAAACAACCTGATAAAAGAACCTACAGTAGTGATAGCAAAGAAGAATATATATTTGTGGTGTAATGGAGTCAAAACAAAAGTGTATGATAAGGATAAGAGAGCGTGATAGAGAATGACAAGCCAGCTTAGATGTGAGTATTTGTATGTGATATGTCGGTACATTAAATATGAAGCTACAACTAGATGCTGGTTAGCTTAGCTTAGCATAAAGACTTTGAAATAGAATGTAGAACCCACCCTGGCTCCAGCACTGAGGTGACAGTGAGTACGGGTCAGGAAACCTCACCATCATTTTCTTCTGCTCCAAAAATAATTGGAGAAAGCGTCCTGAACTTTCTGATGTGAACTGACAGCCGACTGCTGCTAGCTCACTTTCTACTAGTTGGGCTCCACCCACAAAACACATCAAACACCAAAATGTTCTGTCATCATTAATTAAAAAAAGGTTTTTAACCGTCTGTTTCTTTCCGCCTGCAGTTTGCTGACTCCTCCAAAGAGCCTGGCTGCCCTTAGTGCCCTGAGGGACGGCAGCTGGAAAGACGGCTGCTACTGAACCCAGAAAAACAAACACGATTCAAGAGGTGAACAGGGTAATGCTTCATTGGTCCCAAATGATTTTACATTTTTAGTCGTCAGGAGGGGCCAAAGTCTTGGGTTGAGATCCAAGATAGAGTGACTGTTAACATTTGTAAAAGGCGTACTCTAAATGACAAGAGTAAAGACTGAGGACAGAAGGGGTCCAGCAGGCTGGATCTGTACTCAACACCTGCAGAAACACAGACTGACACTTTGAAAACAACCTGGCAATATGCTGATAATCAGCTGTTAAATGTGAACTGGATCTTCTTTGATATGTTGTTTTTGATTGGTTGTTGTTGCTAGTTAAGGCTTTCATTCAACAGAATGAAAATTTCTCTCCAGTTAAAAAGGTAAGGGGGAAAAAAGCTTTTGTACATGCTTTTCATGATTTCCTATGACGAATTCTGCAATCATTTTTTGGGTCAGACTGTTGCGTCAGATATGATGTTGAACCAGGAGTTTTGTTACATCCTGTGCCTCTTTGAAAGTCGTGTAATTCATGTCACTTATATTTATTGGCTGGACCTCACAGCACTTTTTATCAGAATTATGTTTAACACTTAAAAATACATGATCTGATTTGTTTCTCAAGTACGATATGATGTTTGTTAAAGTGAGTGTACACACATTATCTTTTGGCTATCTTCTTTTCAATATTGTTTACATAAAAGCTAATATTTTAAATGTTCTCTGATAAACATAACCGCTGCAATGATATTGCACATGATGCTTTTTAAGGATGGCAAGAATCTAAAGAGGAGGTGAATTTTTTAATGTGAATAAAAGCCTTTCAAAATATGTGTGTTTTTGCTGGTTGTCTTTTCATAGTTCACTTTGTGGTAAACCACTGCAGACAGCACTGGTAAACTGACATGTTGACATATAATCCTCCTTTTCAAGAAGTTTAAATAAGTCTCAGAGCTCCCCAAAACATTTCTGTGAAGTTTCTTGTTATAAATCCACTCTGATCCTGTATTTTCACATGCCTATAAACCCCTCTATTTCAGCCCTGTTCAGAACAGGCCATTTCTGTGTCTATACCTTTAAATGCAAATGAGCTGTCTGACCACGCCCCCTCTCTGGAAGGGCTTGGTTGGCTCTGGCTTTCTTGCACCATGGCCGATTGTTAACGCTGGAAAGGCAGACTCAGAGGGCAGAACAAACACCAAGCTGTGGGAGTGCCACCCAACTGGGGGAGGGGTTACTGCCCTTTGTGATGTCATGAAGGGAAAATCTCCAAACGCCCTGTTTGAGCACACATTTCCTGAAAAGTTGAGCAGGCAAAAGACAGAGAGGATGGACTTTTCTCATAATTAAGGGGATTGTAGACGGACTAGGGACACATATTAATGTTAGAAAAACATTGTAAAGTGTATTTTGCATCATATGTGACTTTTACAGTTTTTAGTCAGTAGGTAACATTTTTGTTTATTTAGAGGGATCCTTTGAATTGATTTAAAGATACATCTGCCCTAATAAGCTAATGGTGACTCAAAACAACATTTGAGTCACCAAATTCTCTTCCTAACCTTTAAGCCATGATACTAAATGTGAAAGTAAATTTGGATATATTTTTTTTTTAAATCCTAGGCCATCTTCTCTTGGTCCAAACAATTAAGGTGATTGCTGCCTAAAGGTGGATTACATTGAGAAAATAGCTTTCTCTCTGTGCATGTACTCCCCTGTAAATTACAATTGAAGAGAAAAAGCCACCAAACAACATACATCACCGAACACACTCTGCAAATGTACCATTCAATGCAAACAAGGTCTTTTAAAAAATGAGCCATATTGCATTCTCTAATGATACAATGGTAAGGAATTCACTCTTATTTAAGCACATTTGTTTACCTGGTAGCTGGTGTGGGTGCTTTAAACTGATGACTGATACCTCCAGAGGGGACCCTGGTGCTATATTGACTAATGTTTAACAGGTTAGTGTGTTTATGATGAGTCGTCCCAGTAACACTGAAACCCTGTTCATTTGTGTACGATTGAATCCACTGAGTAGGTGAATATAATCTCTGTTGGTAAGTACGTTAATTATATCACTGTTATTTATCTGTGTGGAGAAGTTTTTGTAAACAAGATCTTTGTTGAATTAGGTTAATGAAGACAAGTGAGTAGAGTGTGGCTTTAACTGGTGATCGTCTGGAATTTGACATAATGCCAAACAAAGCTCAGGAGGTAAACCGTTTACATTTTCACTCTCATATGTCTGAAATCAAGTAAGAAATTCAAGTACAACTTTATGTTTTTAAACTGTTTAAAATTACTTAAAGTTATTTGCACATCATGTTACTGTTTTTTGCAGGATGCTGTAATTAACCTGAAGACTTTGCAGGAGATTTCCCTGCAGCTTGGTTTTGAGTGGACAGTTTTGGGGTATGAACTTGGCTTCAGCAGAACTGAGATAGCACGTTTCCATGCCAAGTCTACAGAGAAAACTGTCCAGGCCCGGACCATGTTAGAAAACTGGTACACTGTTTGTGTGTTTCCTTTTTTTTTTTTTTAAATAACACTATACGTATGGATTGAGGTTTTAATTATTGTTTACAAATGGATCATCATGAATGTATTTGTCTCATCGATTGCTCAGAAATTTACCCTTCAAGCTTACAAAAGTTGGGCATTTCAAACCATAAAGAATGCAAATGTTTGTTCTCAATTTGAAAGTTTGAGTTGTTATTTGGATTTCCCTTTGGTCTAACAGTGTGGGCTTTGGGCCATATATACACCCTGCCTCACTTTGATAATCTTCAATGCACTTCATCTATCACTGACCCTCTCCAGTTTCTTTTCACAGTGTAAAATGTTTCTCAGATTGACATCTTTACTCACAGGTATGAGAGGTCATGGGACAAGCCCAATAAGACTAAGGTTCTCCAGAATGGGCTGGAGCGAGCAGGCAGACGGGACCTGGCCGAGAGGCTGCGCTGCCTCCACTGGGGACACCAGAAGCTGAGCCCGAGGGTGGAGCTGCCCTCTGCCTTTCCGTTTATAATCACAGTCCACAAGACCATCCACAACCAAGACGCACTGCGCAGGATTAACGAACTTAACCGTAGATAGACTTAAACCTGGGTAAAAATGCACATTGTTGTGGCTATCACCATGATACCTGAGGCATGTAGTTAACTGAACAAACAATTGTTAAACTTAAGCCATGCATGTAATTATGCAAACTGTAAAATGCAGCTCATCTTGTAAAAAAAGCTTTTCAATAAAGATTAAAAAACAAAAATATTTTTTCTAACTGTCTTGAATTTATTTGATTGTATGAAATATAAGTAATTTTGCCATTGGTAAGCAAACTGACAGCTAGGCAAAAATAATGAATTATCAAAAGTACTTTGAATTTTAAAAAAACTAAACACTTTAAGAACTTTTTCTATTTAACAAATACATAATGTGTTCATGACAGGTGATATCACAAGTATTTTATAAACTTTGGGGTTTTAATAAGTGCTATAAGAAACATGAAAACAATTATTAACAATAGTAGTTTATTATTTTTATCATTTTTTAAATTTTATTATTATTTTTAAATTTTATTATTATCATCATCATTAATGGCCTTAAAAGTGCCAACAAATCCTTGTCAACCAAACGTAATTTGACCCAGTTACACTAACCAATCACAGGGAGGGATTTCCAAGCAAGAATGATTGAGCGAGAAATGAACCAAAGCGAAAGCCAGGCAAAAGTGCCTTCAAAATAAGAAAATACTATTGTCATATGTAAGATTAATTGGATTTATTTAGGTATTTTTAAACTGATAGATGTGAGTACTGACATAAAAAACGATTTGACAACTAATTAAGACGAAAATGGAATGATAAAAACCAAATCATGCGCCGCTTTGCATTGTACGGAACTTTATTTTGGTAATTTCCTTACCGGAAAAGGTACTTCTAACCCCGGTCAACTGACACTGTTATTTTAGCGGAGCCCTACCTGCCTGATACACTCAAAACATATGACAGCTTTCACCTGGAAATAATAGAAAATTGACAATACAGTAACTGCGAGTCTTGAGGCGTGATTTATCGAGTATGTCTTATTTAAACACGTTAATAATATCGCTTGGAGACCGAGAACTGCTGGCTTCAATGCACACAGGCGACGGTGTCTCTGTCTGAAAGGCTGGTAATGTATTTTCCACCGCACACGTTTGCTTTCCTTTTGTAAACGGTGTCAGCATCATCACACAGACCGACAATGAAAACTGCATGACAAAAAAAAAAAATCTGGAACAACCCAAAAAAAAAAAAAAAAAAAAAAAAGCCCTCTCCCTGGAGTTGCAGCAATGGCTTCAGTTCTGAGTTGCTTCAGTGGTCCCGAGGTGTTGGAGGACGTGGATCACGCCCTGGGCTTAATGAAGGAGTTGAAGTTGATGTATGACTGCCGGCTGCTGGGAGACATTACTATCGGAGTTGAATGCGAAGCTGAGCATGCTGGAGAGCCAACCAGAGGTGACATTGAGCAACTTTTCTTCTGCAGCCGCAACGTCCTCGCAGCTGCCAGCCCTTACTTCAAAAGCATGTTCACCGGGGGGTTGAACGAGAGCATGCAGGAGAGAGTGGTGATCCGGGGGGTGGACGCTGAATCCATGGCTGTCATCATCGACTACTGCTATACAGGCAGTGTGACCATCACGGAGAGCAACGTGCAGAAACTCTACTCAGCTGCCAACATGCTCCAGCTGGAGTACATCGGGAAAGCATGCTCCAGTTTCATGACGAGGAGGCTTGACCTGTCCAACTGTGTTGGGATACTGAAGTTTGCAGACACGTATGACAACCCTGGTTTAAAGGAGAATGCAAAGAATTTCATAGCCAGGAACTTCAGCCAGGTGTGTAACGGAGGAGATCTTTGCGAACTGGATTTGGTGCAGTTAAAGGAGCTGCTGTCTTTAAACATTCTGGATGTTGACTGCGAGAGAAAGGTGTGCTCGGCTGCTCTGCAATGGATAGAGGCGAACGCGCCGCAGAAAAGGGAGGATGCTTTGCAGGCGCTGAAGTGTGTCCGCTGGAACCTGTTCACCGAGAAGGACAAGTGCTACCTGGAGGGCCTCGTGGTGAGACCTTTAATCGAGAAATACCTCGCCTCGTTCTTCGACAGGTCGACCGAGGACAGCTGCGGTGCGAGTGTGGAGGTGCCAAAGCACAGAATAGGCGTGAGTGCGAAAGAAATGATCCTCTTCTTCGGCCTGCCAAATGACAACATCATGTGCTGCGATCCGTACTCGGAGGATTTGTATTTCATGGCTCCCCCTTTAGAGGATCTAAGCAGTCAGGATTACAAACGCTCCACCATGGAGTCTTTAATCGCCTGTGCCACACCTGAAAACAACTTGTACCTTGCCTCCCACCTCTCGAAACATTTCTGGCTGTACAACCCTCTGCTGAACAGCTGGCAGGAGCTGGCAGAGAGGCCACTGGGGCGGATCCACTCGGGGATGGGCTACCTTAATGGTCATGTGTACCTTCTGGGTGGAAGAAATCCGGTGACAGATGCCCGGCTGAAGGAAGTGGAGTGTTACAGCGTGCAGAGGAATCAGTGGACGTTTGTGGCTCCTCTGCCTCATTCTCTGGGTAAAATGCAGGTGGTGGCTCTGAACGATCACCTGTACGTGGTGAACAAAAGGAGAATGCTTTGCTACGATCCCAGGAGGAACCGCTGGCGTCACTGTGGCTCGCTGAGGAGGGACAAGCTTCACAAGGCGTGCGTCTTTCAGGACCAAATCGTGTGCGTGTGCGACATCCCCGTGGTGAAAGCCTACAGTCCCGCCAGAGGAGAGTGGAAGAGGCTGGGCGACATTCCCATCGACAGCCGGGCCTTGAATTACCAGGTGATCCAGCACAACAGCAAGCTGCTCCTCCTCACTCAGACTCTCCTGCAGCACAACAAAAACCGGGTCCTCATCCACGAATACGACCAAGCTCGAGACACGTGGAAGAGCGTCATGGCAGTGTACGTGTCCACCCTGGGGCCGGTGTGCGTTTCGACACGCGTGTACCCAGCATGCCTCGGCTCGGCACACAGCTTCTCCACAGAGGAGGACGACGACAGCGGCTCCAGTGCAGACTGGGACTTTGATGGGTTGACGGACCCGGACTCGGACTCTGGCAGCTCGAGCTCTTTCTCAGATGAGAACTGGTAGTAAACTATGTCAACGAGGAGAGTTATTGATACTTGAATTGCATTTTACAGGGTTCAGTCTTAACAGGAAAGTTTCAATTTTGCCCCTTTTTTTCTTTTTTCCACCAGTTTAGCCAATTATTGAGTACAGAAAGAAATAAGAAATTAAACCTTTTTTTTCTGCAGAATCAACGAAAATAGAAGGGCTTTGTTTTATATATTTACTATGTATACAGCATGAAGTGCAGTATGATGTCTAAAAGAGTCTTGTTTACACGATAATTCAAGAAAACTGATCAGCATGGCTTCCCTCATTATTAAGCACATTGATAAGGGCAGCTAAATATAGGTTACTCCAAAGATGTGGCACGTCCTTTAAATGGAGGGTGAAAGTCTGGATCCTACACTCCCCCATGATGCAGGGATTTAGCAAACTGAGGATTTGAATGTTACAGACTAGACAAAGGATGCTTTTTCATCAAGATTACTTCCGCTTCCTCAAGTCTATAGAATGTACAGGATTATTTAATTGCAGCATGTTCTGGCCCTGTATAAAGCAGACGTTTGCTGTGTGTATCTCTGTTTAACAGACATCCTTACTCACTTAAGCGACTCTTACAAATGACTCTGATCAGTTCATAAAATTATGTTTTAAAAGGAATATTACATGGAAAGTATGATCATAGTAATAAACAGCCATGTTAACCTGCAAATGCGTTAAATTCTGATGAAAAGCTCAAACTTTTCTAAAGCTATAAGAGCTTTAATGCCCCTCTATATATTTATCAATGAAAGAAACTTGAAGGTTTTGTAATAGTTCCTGATTACCCGGTTCTGTTGACATTTGTGCCACTCTGTTTGACGGCTGCTAAAGCGATGTAGCATGATGTCATGAATGACTGAAGTCGACTTCTTGTGAAGGATTACTCATCGAGCAGCGCTTGCTCGTCCGTTCTCGTGTCTTCTCCTCAAATCCCCCTCTTTCACATCCTCGCTAAGGATGCAATGAAGAGTTACTCGTTAGATAAAGGAGGAGGCTTATTGACATGTGGAAAAGCTCCCATTTTCACTGCAGAGATACTTAAACTTGCCAAACACAGGTGTTACCAATAAGGTGATTAATTGCTGGAACTAAGCCATCGTTAATGTACTTACTGTCACCTGTGCTCTTCCTGCCATGACTCGTCAAAAATGTGCTGAGAAAACTGAATGCTCTGATGCTACTAACACCATCCTGCTACTTTTTCTTTTGAGGGTAAAACACAAAAAAAAAAGGTTTGGGAACCACTGCAATAACGCAACTTCATTTACTCTTTTGTTAGACTCATCCTGCTTGGCTAACATCCTCATTGGTCCCTCTCCTTTTTTTCTTTTTTTTTTTTTTTACAAGGTGGTCTGCCTGATTTGTACTCTCCAAACTGAAGCCAAGTTACCCAAGAGGGGTAGTTAGCAGTTCTGTCATGATCAGTGAATCTATGTTTTCATGATTGTTAAATGAAAGAACACCCAGAACTGTTGAAGAATACTCATTACCACGCCCTCGATCTCAGAGAAATGCCTTCAACCCAAAGACTTGAAATATACTTCTGTAAGTGACAAAGACAAGCGAGAAGCAGGAACCAGTGATTTTCTTACATTTTTGCTTTAAAAAAATGACAAAATGTGTATTAATTATCAAAATACCTGGCGGTTCATTTTTCTGTTAATCCATGTATTGTCTAATCTTGCTCAAAATAACTTCTAGGGCCCGACCGGTATTGGATTTTTTCGGTCCGATAACGATACGGATTGTAGGGAGAGAAAAAAATCCGATATCAATATATTGACCGATATCTTCTACAATCTTTATGGATGGCTAGATAGATGGATGGATATGAATATACACACATTTATTGTGTTGATCCCTCCTATACTGTTATGAAATACTTTTAAAAAGATTTATAATGGAAGACTAGCTTTTTTTTTTACAGAAGCCTTTATAGGCAAGAATAACAAGAGTGCACTGACTTAAATTGAATAAACCTGGTTACATCGGCATATCAGAGATCAAATTAGCCGATCCCGATAGTCTCATAATGTGCTCATATCGGCTGATTTATCGGTCGGGTTCTAAATACTTCAGAAAAGTTTTCAGACTTGACAGCTGCCTTCAGAGCTAAAAAAGTTACCATATGAAAGACTGTAGAAGCATCCCCTGTTTACTAGAAAGAAAGGGGAAAAAAACTTAGAAGAACCCTTTATAATTGATGCATGTGTGGTTAAATATCGCCTGTTTGTGCTAATACCATTTAAATTATCTTGAATTAATGAGCTAATGATTGGTGTGAAATCATCTTGGGACGTCAGAGTTCTTCCAGATTATGACTTGAAACACGTGTGCTCAGTCACAGGGCTTTAAAAATGTGCTGTCCCTTTTTTTTATTTGCATTTGTTGATGCATATAAAGACGTCACACACTGTCGTGATGTCAGAAATGTTATAATAGAAAGAAGCCAATGCACTTGTATGCTGACTCAGGTTAAGGTTTAAAAAAAAAAAAAGCCTGTGTGCCATATTTGACTTGATGTAGTGAAACTAGATGGTTTTTTGATGATTGATGATGAATTTGATTGCGTTTGTTTAAATGTATAAAGTGTTGTCTTGTATTTTATTTTATTGTGTCAGTTGGAGGACAGTTTGTCAGCCTATAATGTGATTAATCTTCCACCATCCCATACTCTCAGCTACCAGTTTATCAGCGAAATATTTCAAACACCTCTCACTTTTTGATGCAACACTACAAAGTGCTGACTCTAAGATGACCACTATGGGTTGAACATGTCTTTAAATCAACCTTCAAATGTGATATTTATTTCAGGGCTAAATTGTAAAACAGGATCAGTAAGAGTATTTGTACCAAATAAACTGGTAAATGAGTTTTATCTTCTGTGTTGTTTTACTGTATGATGGATGATTAAAGTGTTAAATTATTTGACTGTGTGTATGTGTTGCTGATTGGTTTGGTTTATAAAGCTGTTATATGTGTCAAATAAACATCAGTGTCTGCTGCAGAGAAGCAACTGCAGTGTATTTTTTCTTCATCCAAAACTTAATTCAACACAAACACAGTACAGAGCACAAGAAGGTAAGAGAATCTGTGTATACAACTTGTTTATACTACTCTCTATGTTTTATTTATTTTATTTTAAATACTCTCACTCTTACTTTTCAGATTGCATTTGAATGGTAGAACTAGTTTCTCACTTTATAAGGGTAATTTATATAATTTATTGTCTTCTAAATAAATAAACAAATAAACTAGCCATATATATATATTATATATTAGGTTTATTTATTATTACAGTATATATAATATATAATTGAAGTGCCTCTGGATCTAGCAATAATCTGGTTTGACAGGAAATGTATATATTTTTTATGAAACTTTATGTTTTTGGTGTTTTTTATCAAAAGTCCATATTGACTTCCATTTGATATTTGTAAATATGCAAATGTTTGTGCAGGAGTTGTTGACCCCTGAGTGCAAAAGAATAGCCAAACACCTGAAAACGTCATTATAATCACAGCAACATACAACAATGTTTCTGTTTACATGTTATGGATTTACTTTTCCAAATAAAAACAATCTTGGGGGGGAGAAAATGCATCCCCTAAATAGACATTTCGGTTGGGATCAGTAATATTTACAGTCTATGGTTGGGATGTGTTCCTGTGACGTCGACATCGTATTCTCGCGATGTTTCAGTACCGCTACAACCAGACCGAGAAGATGAGCAATGGCAATAGAAAACAAACCTGGGGACGAATTTGACACCGTTTTTGGTCAAAGCGACTCATTGGAGCTTTCTTCACACCACGACTATGACACAGCACAGGCTCGGATCTTCAAGATCATCGTCATAGGTGATTCAAATGTGGGAAAGACGTGTTTGACTTACAGATTCTGCGGTGGTACCTTCCTGAAGAACCCAGAGGCAACCATCGGGGTCGATTTCAGGGAGAGGACGCTGCAGCTCGATGGGGAGAATATCAAGGTGAGAGAGGGCCCTCAAAGACATACCTGCACATTCAATCCCTACAAGATTCACAGAGATTCCCTGACCTACTGAGCATCACTCGACCTAAAGACTGACCTGGAGCATGTTTACAGACATTCAAAGGATGTGAATGGGGCCTGCCTCCTTAGAATGAACAGATGGGCTTCATGTCGTTTCATCTTCTATTAAGATAGACTTTGACTTGACTGTAAAAAAAAAACCTTAAAAAGAAACACATCTACATCTGGACTTATGTAAACATTGTATTTGTATCACTCTGTCAGTAGGATTTTCCTCCTTTCTAGGGTTCTGCAGCCAGAGTTGAGACTGATGTCAGATTCAGATTTGTTGCAAAGTAATTTTTAACATTAGAAAGAAAGTGCATGTGATAAAACTATGAAAGAAAAAATGAGCAGAAAATAAACAGAAATATTCATGAGATAGAATCCATTTTTTTCTGAATTAGATCTATTAAGATTTACTTTATTGATCCCCACGAGGGGATATTCTGTTTTTACACTCTGTAAGTCATGCAACACACACATGCACAAACAGGATCCTACGGACATGCTCGAGGACATGCAGGCGCTCTTGAGCTGGTGGTGGGTAGGGAGTGTGGTGCCTTGCTGAAGGGCAGCGCTCGGGAAGCAATCTCACACCTCTCCAGCTACCGGACCAACTTCCATATTTGGTCCGCGCCGGGACTTGAACCGGCGACCCTCCGGTTCCCAACCCAGGTCCCTACAGACTGAGTCGCCCCTATTAAGTAAATATTGGGGGTAAAGGGGGTTGGTGAAAAGCTCTGCAGTTGTTCTATTGATTGACCAGAGAGAGATTGTTACTGTCCTTATTGGGATTGGCTGAAAATAAAAAAAAATACATGACTCTATTATTTTTCATTCTAAATAACTGAAGTTTCTCTTTCTGCTGTCAGCTGCAGATCTGGGATACGGCGGGTCAGGAGCGTTTCAGGAAGAGCATGGTGGAGCACTACTACCGCAGCGTCCATGCTGTCATCTTCGTGTACGACGTGACCAGCCTCTCCTCCTTTGAGAGCATCCCCGAGTGGATAGAGGAGTGCGCTCGACACTGCGTGGGCCCCCTGGTGCCTCGCATCATGGTGGGCAACAAGTGCGATCTGAGGGACCGCCGGGAGGTCCCCACGTCGACCGCACAGTGCTTCGCCGACAGCTACAACTTTCCACTGTTTGAGACCTCAGCAAAGGAGCCGGCAGAGAAGGAACATGTAGACGCCATCTTTCTGACTTTGGCTTATAGACTGAAGAGCCACAAACCCCTGAGACTGAAGCAGCCGAGTGAGAGTAGCATCAGGCAGATGTGGGATCAGAGGGAGCAGGAGTCAGGAATTTGTCAGTGCTGAAGTCACCTGCAAGTGTTATGAAGGTCAGCTAATCCTTCAGGAACAATGATGCTGCAGAGGAAATCATTTTCTCCCCCCCCTAAAGCTGAGACTAAATGCAGAAACTTCATGTTGTCTTACACTATGGACATTGAAACTATTGGCCTATAAGTTTGCACAATATTAAATCAATATTTATGTGAGGTGCATGAATGGTTGTGGAGGTATACCAATCATTTTTAGCTCAAATTGCACATGAAATCAAAAAGCATTGCAGGACACACTCTAGTATACAGACAATATATATGCATATCAAATGTCCTGTAGCACCACAACTAATAGTATTCAATGCATTCAGTGAGTTTTAACGGACAGAGGTTTCATTGATTTAAAGAGTACCAACAATGAAAATATCAACTGTGAAGAAAACCGTGTTATCAAGAAATGTCTTAAAAATTGTATTTTGGTTCTTAAAACAATTGATTGCAGCATGAGTTATGATGCTGTTACTGAATGCTGTGAATTTCTTTAATAGAAATATGAACAATAAACAAGTTCTGTGTCGGCTCGTTGGACTGCATATTGATTTTGCACCGAGCTTATTAATCACAAAATGTAGCTGTCTTTTTGGAGACGAAGCAAATGAACACAAGTCACTTGAAAAGCATAAGTGGAAACACGCTCAGCTGTCTTAATGCAGGAAGGTGGGGCTGATACTTCTGTTGCACGTGTACGATAATGCAAACTTTATCCAAAGGTATGAAGAAATGTTAAAATAAGCTGCAAACCCATAAAGGTGGTTGTATCTGTTCAACTTCTGTTTCCTGTTACTGTTCGTCGATGTCATTCAATAAAGCTTAGCATCACACCCTGCTGTGTTGGTTTGTCTGTTTTTTTCCTTTAGAAAAATTCAAAGTTTTACTTTTGTTCATACGTTTTATCATGCAACACTTTGGGTCAAAATTGGCAAGCAATACAATTACATCTGAAGGTGTATTTTAATTTTAACAGAAGATGCATCAATGGCATATTGCCAATTTGTCTCCAAATATTTTGTGTATCTACCATTATGTGATTTCACTTTTTATTTTATATCTTTATTAATCACAGTTAAATACTTATATGATTAAGATCAAATGTATAGGCCTATAGAAACATGAGAATGTGAAGCTACCTGGATTATGATTTAAACAATAAACTAAATCTGCAGAGATTCCTGTGCAGATTAATTGAAAGCTGTTAAATTGACCTTGTGATGAGATGTTTGCTCAGCTTCCCCCCCCCTACTCTTTTTATTCTTCACCCTAGTTTGAAATGTTTTACTGGGTTTTAGCGACGACCAGTGGTAAACTGTTACGAGATGATGAGTTTGCGAAACCCTGTAAACTAGCAACTCCTGTAGTTTAAATCGTTTGTTGTTTGCTAATTGTTAACAAATAAAAAATCAAATTGTAATTCCAAAACGGCATCAGAACATACACTGCACACACAAAAAAAAAAAAACATTTTATAATCACTCTTTAGGTGTCATCTTTCCAACAACTCTGTCAGGCGGTCACTCAGTGTGTTGTCATATTTACCAGATCTCCGTGAATGCAGCACCGGCGTCTGCATTCTTCACGCAGCGTCTCTCTGCGTCCATGGTAACACTTCCCTTAACACTGGACCTCTGATTCAAAAAAGACAAACAAGTGCTTTTCATGCAGGTAAGAACATTATTTACACACGTTAACGCAAATTAAAGAATGTATGTTAGATTATCGTGCGCTGAGTTTTTATCTTACGCGGATATCTAACATGTGCCCGGAGGAATTAGTACGTTTTGTTATTGCCAGAGGACTCGTTTGTTGTCTTGTCGGTGGCCTAGCAGCGAGCTAACAAAGCTAACGTCTGCAAGATGGGAGGGTGGAGTACCGAGAAAAGAAGCCGAATTGAACGCTGGATTTGCTGTCTCTTGGTTTTATTGTCTGATAAGTAACTGACTTGTTGTGAGTAACTCTTACATTGATTTACAATGTGGTGTTATTGACCTAGTTTGAGACGCACTAACAAACGTTTGTCACTGTACCAGGTCTAAGTCCAAAGCAATTGGCCCCAAGAGAGATCAATAAAGTTGTTCGAATTGAAAAAAAAAAAAACAATCATAGCTGCATTTCAAAGTTTTGTATTTTTCTCTTCTTATTACAGATTTTTTTCCCCCTCAACTGTTTTTAGGTTCTTGTTTAAATTGCACATATATATATATATTGTTTTTATCCCTGCACAGGTTATGCACATTTATTGGATAAGTCTATTTTTTTAATTGCACAGTTTAAGTTTGATTCATCTAGGGCATGGGGTGGGCAACTGGCGGCCCGGGGGCCACATGCGGTCCTCGTCAACCCCTCAATGTGGCCCCTCAGGTCAATTTTTATATATCAAAACATGAAGAAAACGTGACAAAATCTGCCATGAAATCATGAAAACCAGAAATATTTCCATAATAATATTTGATCACTTCCATATGTTGAGTTAAATTTGAGACATAATTGATTGTAATCACTTATGTATTCTACAATTTGGCCCTCTGGCAGTGAGAATGAAATGAATGTGGCCCTTGCTGTGACCTAAGTTGCCCATCCCTGATCTAGGGGTATTCTTTCAATCTTTCTTTTGGGTTAATATACATGTATGGGAGGGAGGGGGCGTCGGTTTTGTGGTTTAATTTGTAACAAATGTTTCATGTCATGTACGCCTTTGTAACCTGCTACTGGATGCTGTGAATTTCCCTCGGGATCAATAAAGTATCTATCTATCTATCTATCTATCTATCTATCTATCTATCTATCTATCTATCGATCTTATCACTCAGCTTCTTTTCAGCATGAATTTGGCAGACATATGTGACAACGCCAAGAAGGGTCGTGAGTATGCACTGCTGGGGAACTATGACTCCTCCATCGTGTACTACCAGGGTGTCATTCAACAGATCCACAAGCACTGCCAGTCCCTCAGAGACCCTGCACTTAAGGTCAAATGGCAACAGGTTAGTTTCTGAACCCTAAAAGTCCCTTTGATATTTACACAAATATTATCACAGGCTGCTGTGTTTGAAGCTAAGCACAGAATGCATTTGTTAACCATACTGTATAAAACACTTTTATTAAATGCGACTACTGTTAATATTCTCCCCTTCTCAATTCCCTTCTTTATTTATTTTTTGCTATAAAATACAACTATCTTCATATTTGATTTATTAGTGCGACCCCTTGTCCATCCTACCCCACCTCACTTCAAATGTAGTGTCAAGGTTTTCCATTAAAATACAACAGTGGAATTACAAAAGCATATATATGGAAAATAAAGTTGACATGGAAAACTCAAGATAAAGGGAACAAGTAAAACGATAAATAAACTGATAACATATTTGATTTAGAATAAAAGATGTGTTTAAATTGTCATCTATTTATTTTTTATGAAACATTTCTTGTCTTGTCTGGTTGGTTTTTGGTATCTTCTTTTCACGTCATTCTTTTTTTGGTTACATTTGTTAGTATGTATTTTATTTTTTGTTGATTAATGATGTAGTATTTCATATTTATTATCAATTGACTGTAAGCCAGATATCCCTTCTGCATGTACAGCTGTATTTTCAGGATAATGTTCTGCATTGCAATGCTTAAAATTCATAACTCTTCCTCCTTCTGTGTGTGACCAGGTCAGGCAGGAGCTGACTGAAGAGTATGAGCAGGTGAAAGGCATCATGGGAACACTGGACAGCTTTAAGTCCGAGAAGCCAGTGGACTTTTTGGCCCCTCAATATGATGAGAGACCTGAGGATCCAGCAGTGTGGCCCCCTCCCACGCCTGCAGAACACAGGTGACTGTGACACAGAGTAAAAACTCTTCTTGAACAATCTTTGGATTTCCTTTT
The DNA here is from genome assembly GCF_963930695.1 of Labrus bergylta. Taxonomy (NCBI): domain Eukaryota; kingdom Metazoa; phylum Chordata; class Actinopteri; order Labriformes; family Labridae; genus Labrus; species Labrus bergylta. The sequence goes on along the minus strand of NC_089207.1, from coordinate 4,689,940 downwards.
TAACGCCTTAAAAGCAGAAAAAAACTATTTATGAGTGAATACAAAAAGTGACAATAGCATCGGTTTTTAAAAGTTGGTGTTGGTAAAGCTGACCCGGAAAAAAAAACTGGGGTACATTTGAATGGCAAAACTTAGAATACCAAAGAGGATTTCATACACCCTCTGCCAAAACCCCATAAGTTTAGGACACAGGGTAGTGGACTGCAAAACTGTTCAGTCACCTGATCCACCTTAAAAAACAAAGGGTTGATATTTTGTATTTGTGCAGTTTATTTAGGCTGATATAAAGCATGCATATGAGGTTTCATATTTGAACTGAAGCCTAGTTTGTATGCTCCATGCAGACTAAACAAAACACCCTTTTTTTTCTTTACCTACTGTCAGAGGAAAAACAATTTGACAGCAGTAAGGTTGCAACCGTTCCCCAGCGATGAGTGCTACTGATTTCTATATTTCATGTAACATGTAAAAAAAAAAGTCAAATCAAGCTATAAGGACATTTGAAAATTTGAACCCCACTGATTGAGGATCATTTAAATCAATCTGAGGGGGCACGTGCACATCCATTAATGCTATTATATTTTAAAAAATACGCCCCGAAGGGACGCTGGTTTGGCTCAGTTGGCAGAGCAAGCGCCACATATCCAGATACTACAGTCCTTGTTGCACTTGTCGCTGGTTTGACTTGCGATCAGCAACCATTAAGTGTATGTAATTCCCCTACTTTCTCTTCCTCTACATTTCCTCTCCCTCTTCAGTTTTCAGTTATACATTAAGGCAAAAGCCCCAAAAATCATCTTTAAAAAAAGAATGCGCCTTGAAAGCAGAAAATATGCATGTGGCATTTCTGTTGGTATTCTAGGTCAAAGAAAAGCTCCTTGAACACGACTGCAGTGTGTGTGGGTTTTTGATATTTGCACTTTAGTGGAGTTTTGTGACTTTACTGGCTCCCCGTGTCCTACCTAACTTTCTGACAGAACAGATGGTTACTGATATTACTTACTCTACCAGTGTACATTTCTATTTGTGATAATCTCTACCACCTCATTGATTATTTATTTAATTATCTGCTCATTAAAGTCGGCATGTGAAGCTTTACTTCAACAAAGAAATGCCAGAGCTTCTTGTGAATGCTACTTTGTGGAGACGGCGCGCTAGTTTTTTGTCATTGAAAAAATACCTTGTGTTTCTGTCTGCAGCTGCTTCCTACTATTACTTGTTTCATGTCTCACTCGTGTGTGTTCCTGTAGGAATCCTGTTGCAGTGAAGCGACCCAACAGTGCAGTAAAGCAGAGGAAGGAGTCCCCTGGTCTGCCGCGTCGAGGGGCAGGCCCTGGAGGCCGTGGCCAGGTCAACACTAAACAAGACCGGCCGGGTTACAGGGAGGCAAGAGGTCCAAAAGCCAAGGATGATAAGGTTAGACAACAGCAGCTGATATTAGCCGGAGCAGATGGATAGATGAAGATCTTAAGTCTGTATTGAATACCCACATACACGTTTGCCTTGTTGTTGTTTTTCTAGCAGGGAAAGAAAGGGGTCGGAGAAACTTCAGGGGATGTAGAGCAGAAGAAGTTTGATGGTACGGGACATGACAGTGACCTGGTGGACTCGCTGGAGAGAGATATTGTGTCCCGTAACCCTAACATACACTGGTATGGTAGCATTCACTGTTTCTTCCATCCTTGTGCATGTGTTTTACACCCAGGGGATAATTTCTTTTTTAATGTTATCACTGCTGACTGAGTTGTCTGGATGAACTTTAGGGATGACATCGCTGATCTGGAGGATGCCAAGAAGCTGCTGAGAGAAGCTGTGGTTTTGCCCATGTGGATGCCTGACTTCTTTAAGGGCATACGTCGCCCCTGGAAGGTATGTGCTCTAGACTTTTAGACTTTAGACTTTATTGTCCCCGAGGGGAAATTCTTTTTCACAGCACCGTTACTGTCCAACAGACAAGTCCCACCAAAGAACATTTATACACAAAAAAAACAGAGAATAACACAAACAAACAGGGTTAGACAACAGTCAAGAGTTCCCATTTCTGGCCTGTTCAGCGAGGCCTTTTGTTCAGGACCGTTATTACAGCGGGGATCAGGCTCCTCCCGAGGCGAGCCTTTCTGCACCTCAGTGCTCTATACCTCCGTCCTGAGGGAAGTGGGGCGAGGTGAGTGTTCAGTGGGTGTGTCATGTCCTGTTCTATTGAGGTTGCAATGCGCGTGATGGCCCTGTTATTGAGTTCTGTTAGGTTGGGTGTGGGGAGACCGATTATTCTGGCAGCTGTGGTTGTGATGCGTGTGAGTTTGGCTTTGTTTTTTTACAGATAACATGTTGAAGAAGCAGGTGGAACAGTACAAGAGTACTTATATACTCTTAGCTTCCTTTTAGTGTTCTTTCAAAAAAATTACAGAAAATCAATAAAGACGATGTGTTTCAGCAGCACACATTGTACTGCTCAGGGTACAACTCAAGATGGATTTTGAAGTTGCTTAGCAGCTGACCTTTCAACAGTCAGCCATTATGCCTCACAGTGAAACATAGTAACACGCCCACTGTCTTCTGCAGCTGTTGCAAAGTGTAATCTAAAGTCAACACCAACATCTATTTTGAAAATAGTTAGTTTCACAATAAAGTTTGTTTGCAACTTGGTTAAATTGTTTTTTTTGTCAGGGAGCAACTTTTCACAAATTGGGATAAAAAGACACTACTACTACAATAAGTGAGAAAACTCAAGAGGCCTATTGTGTCGCCCTGCTAGCCAAGTGCTTATATTATCAGTTTTCCAATGAATGCAAAATCACAAAAGCTATTCTTTGTTCTTAGAAACTGAACCTAACTTAGACTGTTTAAGTAAAATGTAAAGAGTAAATTTGCTTTACTGATCCTTCATGGACCACCTCTGGGGCCTTTACTTATTTGTAAGAAAGCTCTCAAATACTTTCTTCTTCAATTTACACGTCGGAAAAGGAGTGGGAAGAAGTATATCAGTATAAACGTATTGAATCCCACCCGTCCTCCAATTATGAAGAAGTAATGAAAATATGAAGAAAAGAAAAAACATTGGAACTGTCAGTCGGTTAAATTGTTCTTTTAAGCATCAGTATCAGCCCGGTTTTTCTCAACCAGTTCATCTCTAATGACAACAGTGAATCATGAATGACTCACACCTTCACAGTAAATCTTAGACTGTGAAGTTAATTCTTATACATACATGTTTGCATCATTTATTGTATATCTTTTGTTAATGGGCCTGTTTATTCATACTGCCTCTCAGTATGACTCTGCGCAAAGGCCCAGTCAAGGGGAGTTTTTCCTCTGTACCGTCTTGTGTTGATCTTCATCATGTGAGGCTTCTTACTCCCCCAGGCCGACCATGTGAGGATCAATACGTTATCGGTTTTCACAGCAACACAGGGCATATTTTTCAAGATAGCTGTGAGTGTAGATAGATGACAGGTCACTACGTTTCTTTCCATGTTTTTTAAAGACTTATTCAGACAAACTTCACATTAATGCAGTGATACAAAAACCACAAAATAAAAATAGAAAATAACAACTTGGGGGGGATCCTAAGTCCTTTGTTGTCCAAGGAGTCACAAGAAGGTAGCGTCCTACTCATCTATAACGACGTTGGTCCATTTCTCCCACTGTTTTGCAGAGATTTCTCCCTAAAAGCTTGGAGAGAAAGTCATCTGTTCCATTTCAAAGACCTCTTAAACTATGTCCAACCATTCCCTGAGGTGCACAATATTTTACACAGATACCAGTCTTTTTCTTTTTTATTACATCCTCTCTCATTAAACCATGACACAAGACATCTTAATTCATTCATTTGATTTGTGAAGGAAAAATGTGCAATCAAACAAATCTATGTTTTCTTTTACCAAAGTACACCTTAAGCTAAAGAACATCTCCAGTCCCAAAACATCATAAACTTAACACATTGAACCTAAAATCTTTGTGACAGATAAATATATTCACCAAGAATGTTTGAATTTTGCGACATGTCCCAAAAATTATGAGAGTGATTGGCATCCAAGTTCATGATTTTTGGACATCACACATTGAGGCAGTACATATTTCTGTCTGTGTAGTTCTACTTTCTGAAACTCAGGCGACCCAGCTCTGTAGCTAACTTAGCACGCATTAGCGTGGAGTCTGAGACAATAGCATCAAAAAAGTCGGTTAAAAAAAAAAGACAGATTGTATCTCAGGTCATTTTGGGATTTAATTTGATCTCCCCAGCTACGGACACAAACCAGATGCAGAAACTGCAAAGAGAGCAGCAGCGATAGTCTTTATGTTTATAGAATACATCTGCATTAGGGATGGCAGGTATGTTTATATGTCACTAACATCAAAAGGTAACACAGATGCTGAGGTTTACATGAAAAGACAAAAACTGGAGAAGAGACGGTGACAAAGTGAAGTGGGGGGTACACTACAGGGAGGGTACAGTTTAATGGAAGGATTGATGATTACATGCATGGCATAGCACAATAATAACAGCCTCTCATATTTTCAAATACCAAAAGTTCATACTGTGCTCATCCAGAGATGATGATGCTGAACACCAGCATTATCCCGAGTCCACAATGGGACATTTTGTGTTCGCTTCCATGTCGTCTTTTCATCCCTCTAATTAAGTGCAGCCCTGACATTTACAGGCAACTCTTTGACTAAATGGCTGCAAATTCGTTTTTGGCATTTGCTCTTTATAAAAAGCTAAATCTGATCAATTTGAATAAAGTAAAGTTAAATGACTTGTATTGAGTCTAGCATCAGGGACAACACAAGAGCACAGCAGTAAATCTTGACTGTAACTTTAGGTTCGGATGATAAGTTTTAGCTGACAATGTGATATAAAGAATAATTAAAACATACTTTACATATCATAGTATTTACCTCCCTCTTGCTCTCTCTGATGTTAACATACATACTCCGGTACACAGGTAGGTTTCATGGTTAATAAGTGACTCAGTGTACCAAATGGTCAACAAAAGGCAGTGATAAATATTCTTGTTGTTGGTAGCCAACAGAATCGTTATCAGGTCTGTAAGTCTAAATTACAACAACTAATATCTAAAAAAATAAAAGTAATCCCTCTTCCTCCCTCATAATGGTCAGTTTATACTCTGATTCATTTTTGATGAATTTAAAAGCTGAAATGTTGATGTTTTCCACGTTGTTCTCCCTCATTTAAATATGAAACCCCTCCAGTAGATGAATGCTTGACCAACTCTGTACCCACAGTACATCATTTTGCAGAACAAAAGACATTTAAGTTAATACAAGAAGAAAACACACTTTGAAACTGAGAGGGCTTTAACAGACATTCTGTTAAAAAAAAAAAAAAATGAAAAAAAAGTTGAGGGCTTTAGTAGGGCTTGGTGACTTGGTCACTTTTTCCGCTCTTCTCCTTGGGCTCCCGTAGTTCGAGTCCACCCCCTCTTATTTACCTCCTACAGAGTGGCTGGGTGGTCCCATGTGTGCTCCACCCAGACACAAGTATTCTGCTGAAGTTGCTCTGCCTCATACCCTGAAACGGCATAGTGCACTTTAACCTCTATAGAAAAACTCAGGTTACCTTGCTACATTTTATTGATCAAATCAAAGCAAAATGTGATTTAAGTTATTTCTATGTCATTTTTATTCATTTTTTTTTTAGAAGAAAAAATCGACTAAAATCAGAAATCAGGTTTTGTGTGAAAAAAATCTCCCCTGTATTTATTATTTTTGTGTCACATTGCCCGGTCTTGGGCTGTAGTGGATGGATGATCACTTCTTGTCTGATAATGTCTTTGTGGCCTGCTGGCTCATAATATGAACACTGGTTCTGTCAGGGTTTTTTTAAGTTTAGTTGCTCATAATAGAAAATACTGAAGATGTTCAGGGCCTTCAAATAATGTTTTTTTAAATTTAGGCTCCTGGCAACTTCTAATGCCATACGTGTAATAAATATAAATAAACATAGTTAAAACATCAGTCAATAATAATCCATATTTTTGAATGTGTCAGACCAGAAGTGATCATTTGCAGTTACAGTCACAGACATGATCATCCCCGGTCTTCTTTACTGTATTCCTCTTGTCTGTTTTTGTGATTTTGTGTGTATTTTAAGGTGTAACTTTTCCTCCTATAGGGCGTTTTAATGGTCGGCCCTCCAGGGACAGGCAAGACCATGTTGGCCAAAGCCGTCGCCACAGAATGTGGGACTACTTTCTTCAATGTGTCCTCCTCCACCCTCACCTCCAAATACAGGGGAGAGTCAGAAAAGCTTGTTCGCCTGCTGTTTGAAATGGTAAGTCTATGTATATAAATGTATTCTGCTCAGTTAAACCTCACAGCACCAGACTAAAGGTCTTAGTATTTTCATTCATAGCAGAAGACTTTTTTTCTTCCTGCTTAGGCCCGGTTTTATGCACCCACAACCATCTTCATAGACGAGATTGACTCCATTTGTGGCAGAAGAGGAACATCTGATGAACATGAAGCAAGCCGCAGGGTCAAATCAGAGCTTCTGGTTCAGATGGATGGTGAGTGGAATAGAGAAGTGGGAGCTGAGGATGTGAAGTGAAAGCAAATATGGCAAAGTGAGGACCTGCATATCATACATGCAGTCGAGTTTTTTTTCTATTGCGTTTGGCACTTTTTAATATCACTACTCATGTTTGGGGCCGGACTGCAAGATCACATTGTTTGTTTGTGTGTTTTGTTCAGGCGTGGGGGGAGCCCTGGAGAACGATGACCCCTCTAAGATGGTGATGGTCCTCGCTGCCACAAACTTTCCCTGGGATATTGACGAGGCGTTGCGACGACGACTGGAGAAAAGGATCTACATTCCCCTGCCCACAGGTGACCAAATCACCAACAGGCTGCACAAAAAATTAGGGCAATCGTCACTGTGCGGGTCTGCTGTCAGAGAATGTTCACAATGATTCTAATTGAGTTTTGTGTTGTTGTTTTGTGTGTGTGTGTGTGTGTGTGTGCTTAGCTGTGGGTCGCGTGGAGCTTCTTAAGATCAACCTGAGGGAGGTGGAGGTTGCAGCTGATGTGAACCTTGACTTCATAGCCGAGAAGATCGAGGGCTACTCGGGAGCGGACATCACCAACGTCTGCAGGTTTGTGCTCGTTTGTAGTGTGCATAAAAAAGTCAAAATGGAGAGATTAATTATCCATTCATCTTTTTTTTTCATCATCCCTTCTATGTCCTACACAGTAATATAGGGATTTTACTGTATACTAATAAAAAGCAGCATCTATGTATCTATGGAGTATGTTTGGACTTTAATAATTTATTCACAAACACATTTCCATTTTTAAGAAAGAGGGAAAAAAAACACTCGTACAGAGAACCTGAGGTTGATTAAGTTGACTTCAGTGCAAAATGACAACTGTTTGAAATAAGACAAGTAAGAATATAACTCTTTAGAATAATAGAATAGAATAGAATTACTTTATTGATCCCAAACTGGGAAATTGTGGCGTTACAGCAGCAGATTATCCAAACACACAATATGAGTAAAAAACACAATGTTAGCAAATTTAAACATAATATAATATTAAATACAAAATAAATAAGTACTAAAAAAATATAAAAAATAAGAATGTGAATATATACAACCAGGATTTAACTAAGCATTACTAGTCTTAAATAGGAAGATTAAATATGGAAGATTGAATGTAAATGTGCAAAAACAGAGTACTGACATAAGTTAAAGTGCATGAGTGTAGACATATTATAAACAGAAACTATACAATATAACTGCGAGTAGACAGACAAATGAAGTTAACATGAGTGCAGGGATCATTTGTAAATGTAACATGTGCAGAACAGATTACAGTAAAGGAGAGACAGATATTATCATGATGACAGTTCTCTGCTCGCATGAGGTGAGCTGTTGTACAGAGTTATGGCCTTCGGTAAGAAAGATTTCTTGTATCTGTCCTTGTGACAGCAGAGTTGTATCAGTGTGTTGAAGAAGCTGCTCTGCTGTTTGTCCAGTAGGGTGTGCAGAGGGTGATCAGGATTATCCATAATGGATAACAGTTTGTTAAGAGTCCTCCTCTCTGTCACCACTACAAAAGAGTCCAGCTTGCAGCCTATCACAGAGCAGGCCTTCTTAATGAGTTTGTCCAGTCTCTTAGTGTCACCAGCTCCAATGCTGCTCCCCCAGCAGACCACAGCAGCTTTAGTAAAACAGGGGCATGACATTACTGGGTCTTTACATGTATATGAACTACATACAAAAGTAACATAACATAAAAAAGGCAGTGTTGCAAGTACAGGAGTCAGATCAACAATTTTGTTTGATTTTGTAGATCATTAATAGAAATACTCAACTCTGAATAAACATGTAATGTAGCAGATAAAGCATGAGGTCAGAGGTCATGCCGACTGTATTCAAAGATAAGCACATTGTGCTGCTGGAGGTCTGTGAGAGAATCAATTCTTTTGATGGGCAATCAAATGTGCTTTTTTTCCATTCCTACAAGTCTGTAAACAAAGCTAAAACAAATACAGATATATCATTTATCTGTATGTAAACTACATATGGGCTATAGAGAAGCTGCTTGTGTACAGCTTTAGAAATCCTGCATGACTAAACAGTGCAGAAACACAAGAACTATTTATAAGTTGACAAGTTTCATTTTTTTATTTTTTAATGAAAATTTTCGAGATTAACAGTCAAAAGAGACAAAAGCCTGGATTATACAATTGTGCAGAATAATTTTTTGATGCTAAAACTTACCCTGGGGGAGAAGACCCCCCCCCACACACACACACACACACACACACACACACACACACACACACACACACACACACTCACACACCTCTGATGGTAAGGAAATGTAAGGTAAGGGCGTCATTGTCCTTGTGGTGATTTCTGCCAGAGCTACACTGGGAATGTAAGATATTTTTTTGCAAAAGTTTTCTCTGCTTAGCTCTGGCTCAACAACATTTTGTTGACCTTGGTTGTGTGTGTGTGTTTGTGTGTGTGTGTATGGGTGTGTTTATCATCCACACACAGCCTGTAGCCTGCAGGATTTTAGCCTTGTTGCAGCATTGACGTCATTCATTTTGACAGGATTAAAATTGTTAGTCAAAAATATGATGTGAAATATCTTTGAGGGTACATACAGTTGTTACATATTTGTGACCCTCTGCTCCTGTCTTTTATGTGAACATCAGGGATGCATCCATGATGGCGATGCGTCGTCGAATCCAAGGCCTGACTCCTGAGGAGATCCGAGCTCTGCCCAAAGACGAGCTGCAGATGCCCGTGACCATGGAGGACTTCACCCTGACGCTCAAGAAGATCTCCAAGTCTGTTTCTGCCGCAGACCTGGAAAAATACGAGGCCTGGATGGCTGAGTTTGGGTCAGTATAAAGAAACGGTACTATCAAGACCTGTGGCGGGAAGACCATCTAATGGAGGACTGGCAGCTTTGAAAATGATGAAAGGCCTTGAAGAGTGGGGCGCTCAGCAAATGTGTTTGAACCAGGCAGCACATCAGGGCTCCAGGTGAAACATGGGAACATATGAGCTTTGACTTCACCGTTGCCCTTTCATATATTCTCCTCTCATTGTTTTCCGTGTCGATAATCTCTACCGTCCCGCTGCAGACTGACTTAAGTGACTTGAGAAAGAACAGGGACTTTTATCGTACAAAGTAGCCTGATGCACACAGGTAGACCAGGGAATGCACTAGTTTTACATATTAGGGCCTCTTGCAAGAACATTGTCGTGTTATTATAGATTTCATAAGCTGATTAATGCAAACTCTGTCTTTGAGTTTGTAAGATTTAATCATTTGGATTATCAGAACACCTCAAATTGGAACATGGTTCCCTTTTTGCTTCATTTTGTCACAAAAAAAACCGTGTTAACCTCGACATCCAGCTGCTTAAGAACCAACGCTGTACGTGCAAGAATTACCGTCTTTTTCTTCTCAGCTAAGCCATGACCACACGATTGATTTTCCAGTCAGTTCTTTAATTTAAAATTGTATTTAATCCCGACATTCGCTGCATGATTAGCACGACATTTCGACCAGGTATGGATTTGTTTCATATCTCTTCAGTACAAGAACATTGTGCAAAAATGTATTCAGTGCGCTTTAATAACTCAATAAGAAGAGGAACTTAAGAACAGATTTGTGATTTCTTGCAAGAGGCCCCTTTGTCTTAAAGAATTGTACGTTTGAGCACTTTGAATTAAATGTAATGTATCTCCTATGAGAGCTCATACTGCTGACTGAAAACACTTGAAAAACCACAATGTCTGTGTTTCTGTAATGACCGATTATGTTTGTGTTTTTTTTTGTTTTTTTTTAAACATATTTGTCTTGAGTTTTACTTCAGTTGAGTCAAACACATGTAGTAGCATACCTGTAGGAGACAGATAACCCTTATTTTAAACCATGCCTTCTTAATGGTTCCTATGTTGTGTATTAAAGTGATCTAACCCTGAGTCAAATTATGTCTCACATTGATCATTGACAGTCTTCTTTTTTGGTATTGCTAGACGAGCAAAAAGTTTGATGCATTGTTAACTTTATGTTGACTCAAACATCAACCTGTGTTTGTTGTTTTGCTGTATTTCTTTTTAATGGTTTGACACTTAACTTCAAGCTTCCTCTAGTTTGAAGGTAAAATAGTGAACACTAGTAGCTCAAGTGACTTTGCATCACAACAAGGTCCCAGGAATGTCTTGGTACCCATTTCATAACTCCAGCACTACTAACTTGTCATGTCAATCTGCTTATTTTTTTTGATACGCCTTTAGACTAAATCTCATTAAAACCTTCATGATGCTGAGGCAAATGAAATATTTACTATGGCAAAAAAAAAAAAAAAAAACATTCTTCATTGGCAGATTGATTCTGCTCAGTAAATAATTTAAAATGAATTCAATACTCAGACAACATTATTCATCCCAAAGGGCAATTTTGTTTTTGCAGTCTACCCGGACCACACACGGGTTAGAGATAGAGGTAGACTGCTTCGATTACCTATACAACATGTGCTGAGCAGGACGCAGGACATAAAACAAACAGAAATGACAGAAGGTACTCTGAAGTACTCTGAAAGGTTATAGATTCCTGACAGTTTTCAGTCATTTAGAGATTTGCACTCAATCCCATCTTGCAGCACTGTGTTGCCACACTCTTATGATGCATTATTCGATCCAGAGGCTTTTTGCTGGCATCCCAATGGTCAACAACACTGTCTTTTAAAAGCGCCCAAACATTAATATTGGTTTGGAAATGAGGAATGATGAAATGGGTCTCTGAATGTTATGATAATTGTCTGGTGTTTAAAGCTCTCTTGAGCCCATTTGCGATACCTGTAGCGGAATTGAACACTGAAGAGTCAAAGTATGTGTTTAACACTGTTTAAAGGCACAATATAACCCGTAATCCCTCCATGCTTTAGATATGTAACTTTGAGGATTAAATCCGAGCTTCCTAGCTTTACATTCTAGCGGTGCCTTGTTTTACAACAAGCCCTCATTGGATATGGATCTCAAAAGATGAGTAAGATGGACATTGGGTTTTTAGTCAGTTTTTTGCTGAATCTGCTAAAAGATGGATGAGTCCTACTCTCTTGGCTTTAGTAATGAATTCTCTTAAGTACTTAGATCGATCTTTGATTGACATGTCCAAACTGGTGCTCAACAAGATGGATATAAAAACTAATGTGCAACTACTCTGTCTCAATCTGGGTCAATATTTTTGGTTTACTCTTTCCAAAAAGATTAAGCAGACCATTGGGGAGATCTTCCTGAGTATTATAAAGCTGAAGTGAAACAGGAGTTTTGATGCTGGAGGATGGTTTTCCACAAACTGGCAACATGATTTTTTCTTTGAAGCTTTGGCAAATTATTCATTTATCATGAATAAAGTAATTTAGTCCTACTTATAATCCATTTTTAAACACTGATATACCCAATGTTTTTATATTTTGTATCAGTAGTGTTGGCATTTGTAATTCCGATGAACAGATAATTAAGGTTATTCAGTTTCATTTAGTCATTCCATTTACTATACTGCAGTAAAATTTAAATATACTCAATTTGTGTATTTCCATGATCTGCTGCTTTATATGCCTCCTTCTACACCGCTACATATTAGAGGTGAGTATTGTTCTTTTTATTTCACAGATAGATTAATAACACATAACATTAAAAATGTATACATGTAAAGATAAGAAGCATGGACGATAAGAACTCTCCTTCAGCTGGGCGACATATTTGTAGCTCCACGTTGAAGTTATAATAATCATAGTACAGACGAAGCTTACCTTTCAGAATCAGAATCAGAATCAGAAATACTTTATTAATCCCAGAGGGAAATTCAGTCTTTACAGTTGCTCCAAAATACACAATATAGCAGTAGAAATATAGTAATAAAAATATTAATCAAATAGAATAGGAATGTAAGTAAGATTTAAATAATAGGTACAATAAATATTTACACGAATAAAAGTAAGGTGGAATATATACACACATTTTCAAGATTATTGCACTTTGTTATCATGGACATATTCATTATTATTATATTGCAGTTTTAAAAATGAGTTATGGTGGAGGTTACAGTTTTATTTTATTTTTTTTGTTCAGCAAAAAGGATAAAAGACTTTAAGACTTTAAACGAATATTTAAAAAATTTTTTATAGACTATTAGAAGACATCCTTTTACATGTGTATGCCCATAAAGCTCCAAATAAAAACACCACATACAAAGATTAGATCATGTGTAAATGAATGAGACAATGTTGCACACTAAGATTAACGTGGATAAGTGCATGTAGCCTATAGAGGGTGGAGAATTTCTATCTGACAGATATGACAATGAGAGTTATGTATTTTTGTGTTTATTTACTGTATACATTTCCCCTCACATTGAATGAATCGATGATAAATAATAGGCTAATGCCATTTATTATTGACTGTAACGTAAAGTGCGTTGCTCCAGTGACGCTGTGCGGCTGCATCGGCGCACGGTTGCAGCCCCCCCTCCTCCCCTCCTCCCCTCCCCTCCCCGTTATCACCACACAGAGGGTCTAACGCTCGCACCAGAATGGAGACTAAACCGGTCATCACCTGCCTTAAAACCCTCCTCATCGTTTACTCCTTCGTGTTTTGGGTATGTCGCATTTCAAATATCTCTCTTTTAAAAACCACACCGAAAGTGATTACAGTCCATCCCGACACCCCGCTGTGTGGTTTTTGTTTTTTTCTTTATTTCTGTAATGAAGGGGTGGACACACACCGCAAGCATCATCGACGGATTCATGCTGTTGTTTTAAATATACGACAATGATCTACACCGCTGGCTTATCGCTTTTAGAGTCTTTACCGTTTTTGAGATGTAAATTTCATGTTTTTCTGTTCTGTAAATTGCATTGCGGGTGCAACATATTGTGGCTGCGGGCAGGGCGTCAGTGTCGTGGCGGACACACACACACACACACACACACACACACACACAGCATCATGGTCGTTGTCAGTTAACACGGTGGCGGATGGTCACATCACCGTTTGATGAGACCGACGTTACGGGCCTCGTGTGTTTCATGAGGCCCCCCCCCGTTAAAGACCATTTTTCTTACCACATAGTGAGCATTTTGGGTTCTGTGCAGGGATTCTTAAAGGGACCTTGCACCCTCACTTCATTCTCCCATATAACAACAACAACAACATGCATCTGTGTCACAGGTCATAAACATAATGCATCGAGTATTAAAATGAGAAACATGTAACTTGATTCATTAAAAGTCCAATCAAATTTTAAACTAAAACTTTGCTTGTTTAAATCCACATTTCATTGCTTAATTTGTCTTATAGAGCAAGCAGGGCTGCAAATAATAGTTATACCTTTTAAAATCCACCAAGAGAGGATGAGCAGTCAATTCACACTGAATTTAGACTTTGCATTTTTGCTAATGACTTTAATAATTACTGGTCTGTCAACTTCTGTTAACTTCACTGGGAACACTAAGGCTATTTTTTTTTAATGCCATAAACTAATTGTAAGGTAATTACTTTAGTAAGTGTTGAGACCAATAACCTAAAATGTTGTTTAATATACAGAATTAGAATTAATGGGAGGGCTGCAACTAACTAATGTTTTCCCATTATTTGTCAGGCTGCCAACATTTTCTATTTTTTTTGTATAGAAAGACGTTGGAAAGTAAAATATATATTTGACCAACCAGCTGCCAGAAGTTCATGTTTTCAGTTAATGATAGACAACAAATCCTCTGACAGGTAAACATTTATGTGAATGACTTGTAGTAGTCTATTAACTCCCATTAAACCGTTCATTCCAGTGGGAACCTGTAGAACATGTTGAATGTGCCTTACAATTTCCAGGAAAAAATAAACCATATAATGTAATTACGATATAACAGTATACCAGTCAGCCATAAATAATGAACATGTTTAGTGAATGTTGAGATGAAAACCTTGATTGTACTGTAAAGTGTTGAATAAACAGCATTGTAACCTTAAGGCTACTACCAACAGTCATTTTCAAATGTTGATAAATCTGCCAAAGTTTCTCGGTTTTAGATCAGGAGATAATCAGGTAATACATTCTGAATGTCTATTTTTGTCTAATCAGAAGCCTGAAAACCAAATAAATTGCATTTGATCCATTCATGAATAGAAAGGAAGCAAATCCTCACATTGGAGCTCATTACCCATTAAGAGGTTGGGATTTTTGCGACTGACCTAAAAGATTACTCGCAGTAAAACTAACGTTCCTGTGGGAAAACTACAGAGAGGGATTCAAAGTTAATCATATCATTTAACTGAATTACCTTAAAACTGCTTTTATTACAGGTTATTATGACTTAAAATGTTTCACTTATGTTGAGTTTTACAAGACCTGAAGTTTCTTTTCCAGGCTGTTCAGCTCTGTACTTAAGATAGGACCAACGACCGGTTTATTTTAATCAATCCATCTGCCAAACATTGTACTGGCTTTTGAAAAAGTTGAACAACAAACAAAAAATCCCTACAACTTTCTAAAGCCTGAGATGATTTTTTACAAATGCCAGACCACCAGAGGGTTTCGTTTTTTTCTTATTTAAAAAAAACAACATATTGTCAATATTACTGCAGATGGGGCTCTGGTTTAGCTCAGTTGATAGAGCAGGCGCCCCATAGGCTATATTCCTCAATGTATGATATATGTCTTTCCCACATTTCCAGTCTATCTTCAGCTGTCTTATCAATAAAAGCAAAAATGCAGAAAGAAAAGATAACTGTAGATGTTTCAGATATTTTGTTGACAAAGGAAAAAAAGAGTTAATGAACATTAAAACATCATTTTTGGTGCAAAGTTTAAAAATGACAGCTCCACATCCACATTTGTACTAAGACCGTTTCCTAGAGTTTGCAAATCCTAAATAAGACTAAACTGGTCAATCAAATGTCTGGCATATTTAAAAGTCTGCTTCGATATTTATTAATTAAAAGCTACACTTACAATGCTAAGCAAAAAGCATTAAACAACTCTCACTCAAAGAATAGATTCTGCCAATATTAGAATTCTCATTGAGGCACTTTGTCTCTGTAAGCCTCCTCAGGAAGTAAAGGAGCAGATCACTCAGAAAGAATTATAAATCACTTTGAGACAAGCTTGGGAAATGGAATAACGTCTCTTATTCTGCTTGGTTTTCACTGATATGCCTTTGTTTGCCCTTCGATTACCAGCTGAGTCTTGAAATATAATCTAGCATCTGTTCAGGTAACTATAAATCAACAAAGGCCAACAAATGTCAAAATAGTGGACAAGCAATTTTGATGAACTTTGACCGTAAGTCTCAACTGTAATCACTGGTTAAGGCTCATTCCTTTTAGAGTCTTGAGCAGCCAGATATAGTCACAGTGCAATAATCTAATCAGAACACGTGGAACAGATTTATCTGTCAAGAATGTTGTTTAGGACCTGAGGAATACTTTATCTTCTTCCTCCTCAACATTCATTCCAGTCTGGAGGAAATGAAAAGAGAGCCACTTGACTTCTGCAAAAACCAGAAGTAACCCCCTAAGACTGAGGAAAGAAAATTGCAGAACCAACAATCAGCAGTTCAGCTCAGTGTCCATGAGCAGGCATGCGAGGTGTTCTAGATATGAAGTTTTATATTTAGTCAGGATTGGACTGTCTGTCTCTCAGGGCTCCCTTTACATCGACAGCGTCAGGTTTCAGGCGTGCAAAGTGCAGGGGTGTCTCACAGCTCGCCGTGTGAACCTCCTCAACCCTGAGGCCCGAAGCACGCAGAGGTTCACACTTTGTACAGAGTTCCAAAGAGAGGGAGAGCTGCCTCAATGTCAGGGGTCGGATTCACTGTCATCAGCTTGTCCTGCCAGATAATGTCTCAAGTGTGAATAGCTGTGTGGCAATACTTTTCATTCGTACACACACAGAACAGATAAATGCAGAGCAGGTGGTGAAGTCGGCGTGGTGTCCTCGCGAGCATATTTTGTCATCGCACCTTCTGTTTCTTTATTAGGGCCGGCGGGGGGGACATGGGGGGGGGGGGATGGAGTGACCTGTTTTCAACTCTGCGCTGTTACCAGGGTGGCATTGAATTTCAAACAAAACGTGCAGGAGGCAGGGGGGGGCTGCTTGGCTCCAGGGAAGGAGGAGAAAAGAGGGAGCAGTCTGAAGCTGTTTGGCATTCATCAACAGACATGGAAGTCTAGATGACTTGCCCACCCCCCCACCCGCTTCTTGGACTTGATTTCCCTGTTGACTTGAAAATGAGCACTTTAGCATTGACAATATTTCTCCCTTATTTGTATGCGAGCGCTGCTCTTAGAGGTCCAGACATTTTGCTGCCGAAAAAATGTAGGCCGTAAACAGTGAGGACATCGTCATCTAGAGGGCTGTTCTCTGACACGACAGCCTGCTGCTGCAGTAAGAATCGCTGGTAATAGAAACATTGGAAAGTCATTACTGACGAATGTGACGATCAGCCAGCGGTCCTTGAGCTGAGCCAGACAGCGGCTGAAGAGGAGGGACGTAAGAGCTGCGATGATTCGAGTACACTGATGGAAAATGAATTCTAACTGTTTTAAAAACAGAATGAGCTGTTTTATTTATTTTGTGGGCAAAATGCCAAACATGTCCAGGTGTCAGCTTCTCAAATGTGAGGGTTTGAAGATGATCACAGATGGCGGTAAACAGAATATCATTGGTTTTCAGACTGTCGGCTTGTCAAAACGAGACACTTGGAGATTCTGTTTTGGGCTGCAGAAAATTAAAAAGAAAATAATCGTTGATTGTAAGCCCAACACTAAGAGACATTAAAGGCTTTATATGCTATTTTTTGATCCAGCAGATGTCGCCCTTGAGCACCAGCATGAAACCAAAACAACTCGCGCTGCATTGTTGTGTTAGCATGCTAATGCTAGCGATCTTTATTATGCTCGTATCGTCACACTGCATGTAAATTTACCTGAAATGAGCGTGATCTAGAAACACAGTTAAGCAGTGAGTACAGTATGTTATTCTTCTTTTCTCTAGTCCCTCAATTAAACAACTTTTATACACGAGGGGAGGAGTCAGCCGGCCGTCACGACGATGTAAACAAAGTGAAGATAGGACTCTGAAAACTCTGAAAGCATCACAGACAGTGGGACTCGGGTGTTACACCCATTGTAGACAGTCATGACTCATAGAGTTATTTTTAGAGGATATACTTGATTTATTTTTACATTTAAGTGTGAAAAATCGCATATGAAGCCTTTAAATTGGGTATAGGTTAATATGAACTATGAAACAATATAGATTGATCAACTACTAAAGACTATAATGTATCATTTATGCCTCAGTTCATTCATTTAATTATCTGTGCAGAAGGTTCAAGCTTCAAAATCCGGCGCTGAAATATGAAAGCAATCAGAAGTGCTAAAAACTGCAGTTCCTTTGAGTGCCACTTGAGGCTGGCTCAAAAGTAAGACAATCACTTTCGACCCTTAGGCCCCGTGTCCGCCTAGCGTTTTTTTTCTGAGCACCAGTGGGTTTTTTTTCTACAATTGTTTTCAATTCGGAGAGAGCGTTTGCAACAGAAAGCGACCACCTGGAGAAGAAGCGCAGCGCTCAGCATCTTTTGGACTGTTGGGAAAAAAATTAGAGCCTAGTAGCAGCTTTAACCTGCAGAAATATGTTATTTCATAATACAGCTGTATCTCATGCTTTCTCCCAGAGCTGTCATTCAGTGTGTTTCAGTGTGTGTGTGTGTGTGTGTGTGTGTGTCTTCTCTTCCTGTAACCCTTCTTATCATCTCACCCTCCGTGTCCTTGTGCATCATCGTGTTTATGTAAATTCATGCGTGGATGTTTGCATAAGACAAGATCAAGTTCAGGCATTTCTTCTTTTTTTTAGATTTACTTCTAGAGGCGGAAATCAGACGGAGAGAGAGTGGGGAAAGACATGCGGGGAAGGAGCCACAGGTCGGATATGAACCCGGGCCACCCGCTTAAAAGCCTTAGTACATTGGGGGTGCGCCGTAACCACTTGCCCGCCAGTGCCCCAAGTTCACACATTTCAAACCGTAGCTGTTGTGAACATCTTCAAACTGCTCTCGCTATGTTGAATCCAAAAGGGACTAATATCTTTAGCTGCAACAAGTGGCGTCTGGTACAATGTTCTTCGGGGTCGGCACAATTTCTTACAGGTTGAACGGGACGTCCTAGTTTGTTAGCTTGATGCTAAAACATACTGAAAAAATAAACAGAATAAGCATCACAATGATTCTATCTTAGGAAATTGTCTATTTTACTTAACATACTTAAAAAAAAACATCAATATATGCACTTGTAATCACAGGCATAATTCCTAAACTCTGCAGAGACTAGCTTAAAAAACTGCTGACTCATGCTAGTCTGGTCCGCTGCTCTGATCTTCTGATCCAGTGACTCGGCGTGACTCGCTCTTTATGCCTCAGCTCGTGGGATGTTTCCCTCTGCTGCTTACTTTTTGGGTGGTGGTTTGTAATGAATTCAGGAATGTATTTTTCCTGCGCTCCTCTAATTATTTGACCTTTTTTATCCAAATACAATATTCTGCACAAATCTAGCTCATTTTAGTATTATTACTCAAAATGATTTCAGCTATTTTAACAAATATTTTTTTTAATTTCCTGTAACCTTTAATAACTTTAGCTAACTGTTTCAGTCATTACTTTTAGTTTTAGTTTTAGACAACGATTTGAACAGTTAAGTCCAATAATTTTACTTTATTATATTAACACTTATCCATACACACTGCCAGCTTGCTTTTGAACATGCAGTGTTTCCACTTCCATTATATTACCGGGGCGTCAAGTAATTTGTTTTATTTTTTTTTAGATTTATTTTTGGGCTTTTGTGCCTTTATTGTAGAGATAGGACAGTGGATAGAGTCAGAAATCAGGGAAAGAAGTCATTTAAGGATACCTTTCCGATAGAACAGGACAGCTGTCATTAAAAGTAACACATGATCACCAAGATTCCTTCAAGTGTTTGTGTCGGCGTCCGTCTGCCACCCTCCCCCAAAAGCTGTAAACCTAGGGGAAACACTGACATGTAAATATCACGTTTTTGCCCCTTTAAAACCAGAACAAAGTGCTGATATAAAATATAAATCAATTCTCTTTTTTCCTGTAAACCACGGTCAGGTTTTTTCTATAGCACTACAGTATTATAATATTGTTGCCTGTTTATGGATGGTTTACGTTAGCTAGCTGATCACTTAATTATCTTTCCCCGGGCGAGTCTGCATCATCCATAAGTCCAACACGCCTTCTCTTTAAATGCTTAGTAGTCTTATGATGCTGGTGACTAATAACTAAGGGAGGGAACCTAGCAGTCATATTGGCAAATTTTCCACTGTAAGTGAGATTATTGGTGTCTGCAGTTCGAGAGGTTCTAGGGTGCACAGAGACATCTTGTACAGGCCTGTGCTGTCTCTAAGCAGAGAGCCTGGCAGCAGGCCTGCGAGCCGGCTCCTCTTGGAAGGAAACGGGGCAGTATGATGACTTGGCCCTCGCTAGAGTCAGATCATCAGCAGCCGTTCCACTCCCCGTTCTCTTTCCAACGCCAGCAAGACATACCCAGCTGAGACACACGCCGCTTCAGCTGCCTAGTACAACACGCTCTTTTATCCACAGCCTTCATTTGAAATGCTAAAAGAGGCGCAACAGGAGGAAGCGTCTCGCCTCGGATCAAAGAGCTTCTTTGACGTGGCCTCGTTCCTTTTCCGTTTGAGTATGACTGAGTGCAGTCATATTCATAAAGCAGGTGATCGTAATCCTGCACTCACAGATAAATGTGTGTCTTCTGTCTAGCGTCTCCTACCCCTCACTCTAATTGCTCTCCTTTCTTGTTCCACCTTGATCCTCATTTCTCCTCCTCCCCCCTTTGCAACACTGCTCACACACGGCTTTTGTAATATTGCAGCAGTGCACAGATAAAGGCCCCGTTCCATGCTTTCATTCTGTTTCCTGTGCTCTCTCTCTGTTGCATGCACCTATCCAACAACTCGTCCTGTAGATAACAGGAGCCATCCTGCTGGCAGTGGGAGTATGGGGGAAGTTGATGCTAGGCCCTTACATCTCTCTGATCGCCGACAACTCCACCAATGCTCCGTACGTCCTCATTGGCACCGGGACCGTCATCATCGTTTTTGGCCTGTTTGGATGCTTCGCCACCTGCAGAGGAAGCCCATGGATGCTGAAGCTGGTGAGATGCCGCAAGAAGGGAAAGGGCGGGGTGTATTGTTGCAGGGAGCGCTAAGAGTGTGTCGGATGTTTCATAATTAGCCTCAGGTCACATGATAAAGGGAATAATGGTTGACTTTATATCCTGTGGAGAGGGATCAGAAATCCAATAAATGCTGAGGGGCACTTTGTTCTGTTAATGGTGGTCAAGTAGGTGTGTTGGAGTATGGGTGTATGCGTGTGTGAGTGTGCAGGCATAGGCCAGTGATTCACAACAAAGATTTTCATACAAAACCATGCACTTCTTCCTCTCTCCCTGTAGTATGCCATGTTTCTGTCGCTGGTCTTCCTCGCTGAGCTCGTGGCTGGAATCTCTGGATTTGTGTTTCGTCATGAGGTCGGCGTGCAGATCAAATATTTGTAAATCTCACATCAGAACTGTGTGAATCCCCCTTTATGCTGTTAACTCGGTTGTTTGTGTTTGCACGCTGCAGATAAAGGGAACCTTTCACAGGACGTACACTGATGCAGTCTTGAACTACAATGCTGAGGATGAGGCGAGCCGTGCTGTTGATAACATCCAGCACAGGGTAAGTCCCCTTCATTTGATCTCCCAAAACATCAGCAGCACACACGCAAAAAAAAAAAAACCTTACCTTTACATAAAAAAAAGTGTTTCCTGTGTAGCTGGAGCCTGATTTTGCTAATTTCTCTTGGCTATAGAGCTCTATTGATGCAAAAACTGTTAAAAACCCACTAATGATCTACACTTAAATTCTGAGCTGACATTTTCCTTTATTAGAATAAACAAGGACATAGTTATTTATTTTGAGTCATTCTAACTCACACACCAATAAAGCTCACTTTTACACAAAATATGTTTGAACCATGGCTGAAAGAAGTCCAGAATAAACACACTTTATGCTCCTGTAGGACGAGTGTTCTAGCTGTTAAATGAACTTATTGACCAATCAAAAAGAAAAGAATTTGTGTCTTATTTAAAGGAACAATGTGGGATATTTTACACATACTTAAATATAGCAGAAATCAAGTATGTCCTGTGTAAATATCTCTTTGAGTCATGACTGTCTACAATGAGAGAGAAGCACGAGTCCCTCTGGCTGTCTTGTTGTCGGAGCCATGTTTACATCATGTTTACACCGACGGGACGGCCGACTCCTTTCCTTGCATGTAAAAGCTGTTTAAGACAAGGAATAGAGGAAAAAAAGAAAACAAAGCCTGTGCTGACACATCAATGCAGGCCACAGGCGATTGCAGCTCCAGCCAAGGACAAGTTTGTGAATGCGAGTGCAGAGGGGTTGGAGGTCCGTCTCTGGAGGAGAGCGTAGGCTTTAGTATGAGTTGTCACCAAACTGCAGCTTGTTTTGGTTTCATGCTAGAGCTCAAGGGCAACATTTCCTGGATTAAAAAGTTGCGCATCCATCCTTAAAGATTTACTCTATCAATCAATCTTTTTTTGTGTAGCGCCAATTCATAACAAAATTTATCTCGAGACGCTTTACAAACGAGCAGGTAAAAGACCTTACTCGCCACTTTATTACAGAGACCCAGCGTTAATCCATCATGAGCACAGCACCAAGCAACATTTAGCAAAGTTACAGTGGCAAGAAAAAACTTCCTTTAAGAACTTTAGAACCAGTATGGGCTGAGCACAAGAGACGAGGTCCAGAAAAACAAACCATTCAGATCTGTTTGTCTTGGTCTTCGATGAGATTTGTTGACAGTAGTAAAAGTATATAATACCATCCTTATGTTTGAATCCTCTTCTGTTTGTTATTTCTAGCTGCGCTGCTGTGGAGTGTATAACTACACCAGCTGGCTCGGCAGTGTGTATTACCCATCTAACGGCATTCCTGCCAGCTGCTGCTTCAACTCCTCTGACTGCAACTTAGACGACCTCCGCAATTCCACTGTAGCTCCGAGCAAAGTCTACCACCAGGTCAGTGTCTGATTATGTTCTATCACTTCATGTTTGTCTGCTTTTAAAACGTCTTTGTTCTTTTCCTGACTATCTCACCAATCTGAAGATTACAGGTCCTCATTCACCTCTTTAAACCCTCCCCCTCTTCTTTACACTAACTGCTGCCTCAGATCATCTCCCAGATATCCATTTTGCCTCTAATTTGCAATTATAATCTGCCCCTGTCCCCTCTGCGGACTAACCTGCCCCCTGTGTTTCAGGGCTGTTATGAACTGGTCACTTCGTTCATGGAAACCAACATGGCTATTATCGCCGGAGTGACGTTTGGGATCGCCTTCTCTCAGGTAAGGGTTGAACAAGGTCAATGTTTTGTTAGTGAATGTGTGCAAATAAAAGCTGGCACAATTAGCATGAGCATTAACTCACGTCATATTTAATTTAAATGATCATATACGCACGCTTTCTAATGTAAATACTGTAAAAACTACCTCATGTTTACTTCAGCATCTTTGCACTACTCACCACATCTTATATTATCCTATTTAGCCTTGTACACATTAGTCTTTGCTTATTTGTTTATTTTTGTGTTTATTGTTGATATTTAATGTTATACCTTTGTACAAAGAGAGCACAGTTTACCAAAGTAAAATTCCTCGTGTGTTTAATTTAAGCATGCCTGGCCAACAAAGCTGTTTCTGATTCTGATTCTGATTCTGATTCTGATTCCAAAGGTTTTGTAAGCTAGTTGGATGTTATGTTAGTCAGGATTTGTTAAATGCTGACATTCATTAACGTGTCTTGAATGTTGACACCTGATGAGATATCTAAAATGTTGTTTTACAGGTGTTAATAATAAAATAAGTTTGAATCCCGTTTGGCTGTGAATGCTGGCTCACTGACACTCTGTCATGGCTTACTGAGACATCTGAACAGAACTGAACCGTTGTGTTATTGGTAGCATCTGTGTCTTTACCTCTATTACATTTAAAATGTTCTGAATCTGTTTGCAACTCAACTCTTTCTTCTTCATTTGGATTTCATTCACATAACACTGCCAGAGGATGTAAGGACATATCAGTATCACCATGATGGCTACAACAGGGATTCACTGAAATGAATCTTAAACTTGTTCAAACGTTTTCTTCTCTTTCTACAAGTATGTTTGAACCCCAAAACACAAAATAAGCCAGAGCTCTCTGTTTGCCTTACAGCTGATTGGCATGTTGCTGGCGTGCTGTCTGTCCAGGATCATCACAGCCAATCAGTATGAGATGGTGTAGCTGATGGGACATGGCAGGTGAGGGATGTGTACACAGAGCCACACACATCAAGACTCTAATTACTTTAATTAAGTGTTTGTGTATTTTAAGATGTGTAGGTCCTGATAACAAACCCACTGCTTTTCCACTCAGCTTTTAAGTGTTTTAACAATTTTAAGCACAGACAAGAAATCCTCTCATTATTTCCCCCTACGAGTTAGGCCCAGTGTCTACCTAGCATTTTTTCCGGGCCGAAAAGCGCCGACTGTGCACTCTAGTGCTTGCATGAAGCGTTTGAGCACTGAGAATTAAAGCGTTGCTCGTTCATTCTGTCTCTATGACAACAGTCTGTTGAGAAGGGCTGCTTTATGACCGACACTGCTCTGTTGCTTTTTACTGGATGGTTTATTTTTTTGAGATCGTTTTTACAACAGCAGACATGGAGCACAAAGGACGTGAGTACCAGACAGAATCAGACAAAATCCATAGGTGGCAAAACTACGGGGAATATCAAACATTTTGAGAAGAGCTCCAGTGAAATGTTAAAAGATCTTCAAGCAGCTGCAAAAACAAAAAAAAAAACAATTGTAAAAACATGCTGGCGCTAAGAGAAAAAAAAAAGCTAGGTGCACACAGGGCCTTAGTTAAGAACAAAACAAGCTAAAGGAGAGTACATATTGTACCTCAATTCAACAGTTTGCCAAAAAACACAACTCTAAACAAATACAAATGTTAATACTTGTTACATGGATGTGTGAACTGGCAACTGTTCTGCCCGTTTCAGAAAGCAGGCTTCGTGCAAAGCCAGAGTCTGTGAACCCTGAAATGAGGGTTTTCCGTTTCATAATAGGAGGAAACCTGAGAAGGGGGGGGGGGGGGTAACTCAAGCCCGTTCCAGAAAGAGAGGTAACCTAAGCTCTGAGTCTGTTACTATGGTAACTGAGTCTGTGAACCTTAACTGGTTTTGAACCCCGAGTTTCTCTCCAGCTCCTCCCTCTTACAGAGCCGTCATACCGTCACTCTTTCATTCAGTTGGTATCACGTGCGTGTTAGTGGAGACTCCCCGTTTGTCTGTATAAAAATCCAGGTTGTTTTTATAGCCTATAAAACCTCCTTTTTTTTTGTTGAATGTGGCGTGGCCTCTAGTCTAGATGAATGGGGCTGCATCAGGAGATGTTAATTTAATTAGGACTAATAAATGAACTTAACAGGAAATAGATGAGAGAGGGTATTTATGTGTGTGAAACCAGCATCATGTTGGGGATAAAGCAATAATAGACACTCAGTGAAATATAGTTTATTTAATATGTCAAATGTGATTAAAGTAAGTTACCACCATGAGTCTAGTTTGCTCTTAAATTTTTATTTCCAGCTGCTTCCAAGTCCAACTTTTCTCCGACTGGAGTTCACCTAAATTAAAATAAATTTAGGATCAACACCATTCCACCAGATTTGACCTGAGATTGTGTGATTTAAATACTAAATAAATAGAGTACATTCACACTTAAGTATTGACTTTTTTTAGTGTATGTTTAAACTCGTTGCATGTCCACATGAGGATTTTTAATTCAAGAGGGTTAAAGTGCGAGGAACTATTTTTTGTCACCTGTTGCCATGGTGAATTGTAGGATCAGGCCTCCACTAATTTTGCCTTTTTATAGTCGTGGAGCATACGCTGAACCCCGAGTGAACCTACTCAGAGTTTATTGAATGAACTAAAATCGTCTGTTCTCAAAACTGGAAACCCTAACCCCCTAACTCTAACCCACATGAGGATTAATCAACTCAGAGGTCAGTTAGCCTGAGCGTTTACTCAACCTACTTTCTGAAACGGGCCTCAGGTGATAGTACTTCAATGTTTTGTCTCATTTTGTTCTACTGCCTCCAAGTGGCCCAAAATCATGGCTACATGTGCAATTTATACACAATTAACTATGTTTCCTTGTGTTATATTTCAGGGAGATGCAGAGAAGAAGAGACGAGGAGCCTCGACACATGACAAGAGTAAATTCCTGAAACTCCCATCACGTATCTGAATTAGAGTTCACCTCCTGCGTCTCTCTGCCCGATCTTCATGTAAAATCTTGTTGTATCTTATTGTAAAGCACCATTCCTTGACTCACTGCTGTTGCATCAAAGCGTTCAACACACCACATCCCACTGCTGCTTGATGTAGAAGTTGCTCATTAGCACATATCTTAGACCTAAAAACAGGCCGGTAAACTACAGTCGTCAGTGGTGATGGTCTCAGATAGGGTGCAGCTTGACTTCTTTAGTTTGTTACAGCATGTTTCATCAAGCGTCATAAGAGGAACACTGCACTTCTTTGTACAGAATGACACAACTAACGCTTGGAAGTGCTTTAAAAATAGTTTAGTTTTGCATTTGACTTTGCTATTGCTTATCATTGTATATTATTAATATGGTTGTGACATGCACACTGATTATGCGTTCTGTGGATGATCATTTTACATTTATATGAAAACAAAGAAAAGAAGTGTTGGAATCAATCGAGACTTTTTAAACTTAAGACAAAGCCTGATATTTTTTTGACTTGATGTACCTCGATTCTTTATTTGCGAGAAAGAAATCTGATAATCTTGCAAACGAAACAAACAAAAGTAGCTGGTGAACAAATCTGTCATCAAATTCAACTTGAAGAATCGTCATGAAGAAACTACCAATCAAAGCCGTTAGAGCATGTTAGAGCGGGGGTGATAGGAAAGTAGACTTGGCATCATTTTGTCATCAAAAGGCCGAGTTCTGCCAGTGAGTCCCTGACCATGCAACATTTTAAAGCTAATATTCTACAGATGGGCCCTCAAGATTACCACTCTGTTACCTAAAGGTGGGTCAAAGGGTCACATCCTGGTCAGAAATCAGTTTCTATTGGTCAATATCACTAGTAGTCTCCTCAAAGTTCAGTAAACTGTGAGCATGAGCACTTTTTAAATTTTCTTCCTCAAAGCTTTTCAAGCATGATAGATT
Organism: Labrus bergylta; assembly: GCF_963930695.1. Lineage (NCBI taxonomy): Eukaryota > Metazoa > Chordata > Actinopteri > Labriformes > Labridae > Labrus > Labrus bergylta. Next base: position 4,663,032 of record NC_089207.1, on the reverse strand, counting down.
TTTCATCTTAACTAAATGATTTTGGAATTAAATTTTGCGGTTTTAAAATGAAGTTGTGAGCCGCCAATCGGGCCTTTCACGTTTCATTTTCTCATAGGTTCATGTGCTTCAAACGAAGTTCTTAAACGTATCAGCTCAACATGTCTAACGGCAAAGTTTAAAGTTGTTTGCAACAGCGAGGGTTAGATCCTAGCAGTTGTCCACTCTCCTACTTTGTGTCCTCAAACTTCTTCATCGTATTTCACTCAGCGGACGAATGAAAAGTGGCAAAGAAATAATCAAAGACTGAAAACTAAAGACTAAAGAGGGTGAAAGTTTAAAAATCCTGCCAACTTTCACACCTTTCACTAACGTATGCCTGAAGTGTGGCCTTAATTATCAAGTTGTATCACGTTTTGAGAAGTTACAAAAACTGTCCAGCCAAGCCCTGGAATTTGAACATTGGCAAAGTTTATACAAAGTGGAGGGAAAAAAAGAGTTCAGGACACAACTTGAAGATCAAACATGCACTTAGTTTGAGGCATATTGTTACATTAAAAAATGTCATAAATCTTGTGTTACCTCTAAAAAATGCACTAAATTCTAAAATGTAAACATTTAGCTTTGAAGAGCCCGTTAACAGCAGATGAAAATGTTTGTTTTTTTTGCCAACATCTGCAGGTTGAAGTTGTTACAGTGATATAGTGTTGTAGCTGACGTCACTTACCTGTGAATACAGGCGAAACAAAACAAGGATTTGATGTGTAATTTTCCCCCCAGAAGAGGTCAGTGAAACAGATTTTCAGCCTGTCAGGGTCGTATCAAATCAAGACGATTATGAATTGTTTTCTTCTGGTGGAAAAAATGCAAAAAGCGGTTTGTACAGTGAGAGATCTGAACAGTGTTCATCTAGTATTTACAGTATTCTACGTATGTAATCACCATGTCATCATCATCATCATCATCATCATCATCTGTAGATATTTATTGGAAATGTAATTTTTATGATGTAATGTTTCTCAGTCTAATATGCTAATGAGTAGAAAATGTTGTGTCACCGTTTTGATTCTGCACTCTGTGCTGTTATAATCTGTATTCGTTTGATAGTTTGTAGAAAAAAAACCTCGCACTGAAAAAAGAATTGTGGCTACTGTTTTAGTTAGAGTGTAAACATGAAACTTGTAGCTGTTTAAATTTGGCTGAATATTTATTATGGTTTTGTTTGGCATTACGTTTACAGTTTCACTAAGTGATTTTGATCTCTTCTCTCAGTGTGCGTGTGTGAATGTCTTTATTTGATTACGTCCTTAACCTGGAGTGTTAGTCTCGCCGTGATAAGGTGTGTGAGTGTGTACGAGAGAGAGAGAGAGTCTCATTTTTTTGATCCTGTTGTTTTCAGTTTCCGGTCAGTATTCTGTTGTGGCTGCTCAAATTGCTTTTTAAAGCTGTACATTTATTTGGTGAATGTATGTTTTTTTCCAACACTCTTCTATAACTTCTTTTTTTCCCCTCTTCCCTGAACTGATATTGTTCTGTAATTTACTAAATTGTAATATCATCCAGCTTACACATGGGGTCGCCAGACTCAAACTGTTTCACCCTGCTGTCTACTGTTGACTAAGTCACCATCAGTGGTCTTATTATCAATAAATATGAAGAATAACATTTGTTTTTGTTTGGTGGTTATTTTTCTTATTTCAGTAGAATTAATCAAGTTTGTTGCATGTACTAAAAGCTCTATAAGAGTAATGGCTTTCCTTTTGATCACTTTAAGACCACTTCTGAAGTTTGACCTCAACAAGACTGTAATGCAAAGAGTCTGTTTATTAGTAATAATAATAATAATACTTATATTTGTATAGGACTTCTAAAACAAGTTACAAAAAAGAAAGAATGAAAGAATATAACTAATAAAACCAAAAAAAAATCAGTAAAAAGCAAGTCTAGAATTGAAGTGACTTAAAAGAAGACCATGTGTTAGCTTCCCTGATCTCCTGCGGCAGGTCATTCCACAATTTAGGGCCCTGACTCCCCGAGCAGAAAAAGGCTTGGTGACCTTTAGTTTTTGGGTTAGTCCGAGGAATAGTAAGTAATGACCCACCTGAAGATCTCCAGTTGCACGGTGGACTCGTAGGTCATCAGGAGGTAAGCAATGTGATCTGTTGCTGACCCTCTACAAGTCTCAAAAGTTGTTCTTTAATGGACTGGGTTGTGTTAGTGTAACAAGCACACTGTCGAGCTTTATTTATCAGCAGCAGAGCGATCAATAGTCTGGCCTTGTCTCGAGGAATGAACTGGAAGTGTTGTATGTGAGCTGTCAGTTAATAGATGAAATTAATGCACCAGCATCAGATGCAGTCAGTTTCCTGCTGGAGGGTATGGCTCATTTCTGTGCAATCTGTTACAAAACATATCATGAATTTGTCATTAATCTCTACAGACTTTTTCAATTTGGAGTCAAAGGAGTGTTAGGACTTTGTGTCCTAAAACGAGTCTAAACTCTTAAATGATAAAAATCCTTCCAACACGTGAGAAGACATCCTCTAACTCGATGGTTCTCAACTAGTCCAGCCTCAGGACCCACCGCTAACTCCTTCTTGAAAAATCGCGACCCAAATGTCTGGTATTATTCAACCAATCAGCTTATTTAATTAAGAATTGTGACGTTTGGACCTCAGACGATACAAACGTGACAGAACAACGTTGAAAGAAAAAGAAAATGGAACAAAACAAACATGCATCCCATTAATCCAGCCATCCATATATACCCAATAATTCTATTTTTTTGTGTTTATATTCACATTCATCTGTACATTTTGTAATTACGGTACATAGCACAGATTCTTGCACTTTCTGCTTATTGCACTTCTGGTGAGATGCCAAACCTCATTTTGTTACTCTATACTTTTATATGTGTAATGACAATAAAGTTGAATCTCATCTCATCTCATGTTTAAAAACTCTCGACCCCTTAAAAAACAGCTTCCCGACCCACTTTAGGGTCCCGACCCACCAGTTGAGAACCACTGCTCTAACTCATCTGACACATTAAAACAAAAGAATGCCGGTCTATTAAAGAATGATTTCAAATTTTAGAAATAAGGCCCACAACTGTTGGTTTAAATAACAGGTGGAAGAATATAAGGGGGGGTCTCTGTAGCCTTAATGCTGAAATAGGAGCAAAATAATTCAACCACATTTCTGGCTAAAAGGCTTTGTTTCTGAGTTTAAGAACCCATAAAACCTGTTACTGTTTTAGAATAGAATAGAATTACTTTATTGATCCCAAACTGGGAAATTGTGGCGTTACAGCAGCAGGTTATCCAAACACACAATATGAACAAAAAACACAATGTTAGCAAATTTAAACACAATATAATATTAAATACAAAGTAAATAAGCACTAAAAATATCAAAACTAAGAATGGGAATATATACAACCAGGATTTAACAAAGCATTAGTCTTAATTAAGAAAAGATTAAATACAACATACTTTGCTGGAGATAGCTGTAAACATTTTCAGTGTCATTTTAAGAAAGAGCTTTTTACAGGCTATCAGTAAGTTTTGTGTTTTGTGAGGAAAAAGTGAGAAAATAATTTGTATTTAACACTAATTGATTTTTTTAAACGAACTTCTTCAGGATGGTGTCACTTCTATGACATCACTGAGTTCCGTTCACGTCCACATGGGGGCGCTTGAGTATCACCGGAAAACGGAACGCTGGAGAAAAAGGGAAAAAAAAGAGGCGACTCCTCCGCGTGTGTGGTTTATAAATCACCCCACACACACACACACACACACAGAGATACACACAGATACACACAGCATCGGAAACAAGGGCGGAAAGAGAGGCGGAAAGAGAGGCTCTGGCAGTAACTCGGGCTCGCTCCGTCCTCGTTACGCAAATTACCGGCGGAGCGGCGCAGCAGTGGGTCCGTTAATGGAGCGTGCGTGCCCCTGGCTGCCTCCCCCCCCCTCCTCCCCCCTCTTCCCCTCCTCCCCCCTGGCTCCCGAACACACTTAATGGGATATAGGCGAGAGGGAGGCATCCACCGGGAAGCGCTATTACTCACACAGACACACACACATACACACACACACACACACACACACACACACACACACACACACACACACACACACACACACACACACAGAAGCGGACACACTGCACGGACACGTTCAAGTAAAGGTGGTCTCACTTTTTAAGAAGACTGCTTGAAATCCATCAATTCTTTTTTTAAATTTTTTTTTAATGAAAATTCAAAGAGTTTCTGTCACATAGAGTTTCTTTGCACTTTGAAAAAGAGTGACTAATATTCAAACGTGTGCTCTAAAATCTCCTCATAACTGAAACTGTAGGGTAGTCTATCAATCAATCAATCAAACTTTATTTATAGAGCAACTTTCAGACAAATTAAATTGCAGTTCAAAGTGCTTTACAAGAGTGCAGAAAAGTTAATGATGAAAAAGTAGTTTATAAAATCATTGAGAGACTAATGCACACCAATAAGAATAAAAAGATAGAAAAAAGAACACGATATTAAAATTATACATAGGAGAAGAATATTTAAAATTATAGTCGGATAAAAAAAGACAATACAGTAATGTTAAGATTTGAATTTATATAAAGCACTATGTAAAAGTCAGACTGAATAAATGAGTTTTAAGACTGCGTTTAAAAAGCGTTTAGTCTATCGGATGTGGTCTACTTTATACTTTAAAATCTTATAAGAAGTTTGTTAAAGATATCCTTTAGTGTTTATTGGGTTAAAGTAGCATGAAACAATCCATCCAAACAGAGACCAAAAGCCTAATTAAAAAAGTGTGTGTGGATAGACTAATGTAAATCTATGTTGTTGTTGTTGTTTGTTTATCATATTTGGAATTGTTATTTATCCTCTATAGGCTATAATTCATTTGACCAACTTGATGGTCTGAACTGTTTGAAACCATAGAAATTGAGAAGAGATGTAGCCTAAAATGTCTTCAGATAAACCCAAACACCTTCACAAGTGTTTATTGTGTTTACTGATAATAAGTAAGTAAGTGTCACTTTACTTTATGTAAATTTACCATATGGACAGTTTAAAAAGAAAAAGATTGAATCAGCAAAAAACTCAGCACACATAGTATTTCTCATATTGGCACCGATACCTTTCCCACAATGCAACCTGGTTTGGTTTGGTCATGCGTGTTTGTTGAAAGACAAACCCAAGCAATCAGAAGTTGTACATATTCTTTAAAGTCAAGCTTACCGCTTCATATAATAACATTAAGCAGCTCATGTTGCTGAGTAAAAAAAAGTAATGTGTATTTGAATGACAGGGTGATCAGATAAAAACTATTATTCAATCTACAAGGGGAATTATTAGAATATTATCTTTTTATGAATTTAATTTTTTTTAAAACTTGCAGTAGGAGCACTGAAGCCGTTTTCCTTCAGACACAAACGCATACCCAGAACATCTCTTTGTCTTAAGGAGAACATTACACATCTACTCCTAAATAGTCAAAATTATCATCTTTTTTTATTTATTTTTTACATAAGTGACCATATTTGGACAACAAGCTGGTGAAATACTCATCGACATGACTGACAGGTTGCGAAGGCTGCAAACTTTCAATAACAGGAATCTAGTTGTAATGTTCATCATCTATATAACTCTAACAAGGACCATCACTTTGAATATGAACATCACACTGACTTTAAGTAGACTTGAAACTAGAACATTTGAACATTAAGTCATTAGTGAGTGGAGTCTCCCCCTGCAGGCCGTTATTACTTTTTTTTTTTTTACGTTTTATTTCTGGGCTTTTTGTGTCTTTATTGGAGAGACAGGATAGTTGTAAATCTTGGAGTGGGGCGCTGGTGGCGCAGTGGTTAGTGCGCGCGCCCCACGTATGGAGGCTTAGCTCCTCCAAAGCGGGCGACCAAGGTTCAAATCCCACATGTGGCTCCTTTCCCTGCATGTCATATCCTACTCTCTCCCTGATTTCTGATTCTATCCACTGTCCTATCTCAAAAAGCCCAAAAAGAAATCTTAAAAAAAAAAAGAAATCAGGGAGAGAGAGAGAGAGTGGGGAATGACACGCAGGAAAGAAGCCACAGGTTGGATTCGAACCTGGACCGCCCGCTTTGGAGGACTTTAGCCTCTGTACATTGAATGTGTGCATATAACCACCAGGCTACTTTAAGTGCAGGATCTGTCTCCATCTTTCAGTTACTCATTTACTAAAATATACGATGATGTAACAGCAGACCTGTCCCCCTCCTCCTGTCTGTTTGTGATCTAAGTTGTTGTTGTTGCTGCTGCTGTTGTTCTAATTGCTGTTGCTGCATCGCCTCCAGCTTCCCCGCTGAACTCAGACACCCCTGCCTCACACTTTTCAGTAACATGCAGTTGTGATGACAAGTACTAGAGTTCCCACTCAAGCTGCCTGCTCCTGTAGTTCAGCGGAAGCACTGCACCCCTCCCTCCCTCTCCCTCTCTCTCTCTCTCCCCCTCTCTCCTTCTCTCTCTCTCTCCCTCCCGACCACCTCCTCGTCTCTAACTCTCTCTCCTTGAAGCCTTGTGGGATGATGATGACACCCGCCGTAATCGCTGGATGCTCAGCTCCTGACATGACACACAATCAAGAAACTCTTTCCCAGAGCTGATCCCGGGTTTCATCGCTGCATTCAGGCGCGGCGAGTCCTCTGACAGGTGGAAAAGGCCTCTCGCAGGAGAATAGAGGGAGTCGGTGAGGTGGGGCTTTGATTGACAGCCCTGTTGAGGAGACAAAAAAAAAACCCAGCTCCTGTTCCTATCTGATCTCCTCTCAGTCGCGGGGAACATTTGCACTGCTGACCTGCTTTCTTTTAGCCTTACTGGATCGTGTTTGTGTTGCTTTCAGAGGAAGACTTAAGAATTGAGAGGATGTGGGAAGATCAGGGCAGAGCAGGGCAGAGGCCAGGCTTTAGTGGAAATCACATAATTACATTAACTTAACTGTGCTTAAATACATCTATGGGTAATTGTTCTTTAGCTTTATGCTCTTTCTACTTTTACACCAGAGTAGAATAGTGCATTTCTTGCCACATGTATTTCTCCAAACTGCAGATAAAGATTGCAGGTGCATCATGATTTGTCCGAAGTAATCAAACAATATGCCAATTTAAATAAGAGTGCATTTAGTTTTATCAAGTGCAACATAACAAGGCTGCTTACAAATATCAGAAATCATGAATTAACAATGTCTTATATGACAGCGTTACACTGCCAGGCACCACTCTGCAGTATTTAAAGTACTTTTAATACTTCACTTTGATTTTCGACAACATAACTTAGACTTTATTGCAAAAATGTACATTGACCTGCCGTGCAACATTTTTTCACTGAGTTTCACTTCAGAAGAAACTGAGTCCTTCTGACACGGCTTTACATTTAGATACTGTTGCTAGTACAAGTAGGAAGAACTTACTGTGCTTGTGCTTTACTTTGAGAAGTGAAATATTGTTAAAACTTTTTGTTTGTCCAACAGGTTTTGTAGTGGTCACTTACTTTAAGATTCCCACATTGGAAAACATAGCATAATCGTTCAATAATAAATTCCCAAACACTGTAATAAAGAATATCCTCAACTTCATCTGCATTCTGTAAATAGAATAGAACAGAATTACTTTATTGATCCCAAACTGGGAAATTGTGGCGTTACAGCAGCAGGAATATATACAACCAGGGTTTAACTAAGCATCACTAGTCTTAAATAAGAAAAGATTAAACACAACATACTTTGCTGGAGATAGATGTAAATGTGCAAAAACAGAGTTGTAAATGGACAGTATTAGCATGGGGAGCTGTCCAGAGCTGTGCAATCAGTGATGCATGAGTTAAAGTGCAGGAGTGTAGACATATTACCAGTAGAAAATATTCAATATAACGGCGAGTAGACAGACGAATGAAGTGAACAAATAAATGAAGTGCACAGTGAAATGAAATGCTGCTTATCTGTAATTTTTTTTTAATCTTAAATAATACTATTATGCAATATGTAATGATCTAACACTGACAGGGCTCTTCTACCTGCATAGTGGGTGCATAACTTTGGAATCTGTAAGCATATTTTGCCAATGAATCTAACAGGCTGACCTGGTAACAGGCTTTTAGACGGTTGTGCTCACACCCTACAGAGAGCAGACCTGTCTCTGTTGCATCAAGCTCGACAGGCCGACCGTGTTTTTAGTCGACAGGAGGCGGACTCTGTGATTTGCGTTCATATTTTTTCTGGTTGTGTAAGTGTACAGCGCACACTGTGTTAAAGAATGATACGAAGCCTCGGGGTCTTAAAGTGAAGCTGATGCGGACGCTCGAGGCTTTCTGATAGCCAATAGGGGGGCGACTCCACTTGGTTGGGACTTAAAGAATGTTTGAATCTAGGTCTATAAGGTATATAGGTACCTGGTGATTGACAGGTTGCTACTATGGCAAACAAGAAGAAAATAAGGGTTGGAATGTGGCCTAAAAAAGACACTAAGTCTAAGAAGTTGGATGTTCTTTGTTTTTTGGTACAAACATTCGGGTTGAAGCATGTTACTTTCTTTTGTCAAACTTGGATATCAAATGGATATCACAGTGTTCATTAATGCTGCATTGGCTAAACATGCAAGCACTAGCATTAGCTTATGACTTTTTTGTAATTCAACTTTTTATTTTAATTTAAAATTCAACAAACAAAACAGACAGCATTGTTGTTGTTGTTGTTGTACAATAGTATGCCCAAAGTCCCATAACAACTGAGTACATAATTGGAACCAAAATAACAATTCAGTAACCACAGTATACACAGTGCCACATCTTTATCATTACAATGCACCAATGGTACTACATGTATAAGCAAAAAAGTGGCCCCATAACCTCTGGAAGTTCTCACCTTCATTATTGATTCTGGCTAACACTTGTTCATACGACACAGTTTCTGACATAAGTTCCATCCATTGCTTAAATTGTGTGTGTGTGTGTGGGGGGGGGGCGTACTTTTCCATAATCTAAGGATCATATCGTGCAGCCGTTATGACCCCAAACGTTTATCACAACAAGGTTATATTTCGATACTTTGGTCAGTTCTGTTTGATCCCCTAACAGGCAAATCCTTGGTGATTTAGGTATTGTCATACCCAACCCCTTACCTATGTGTTCCATGACTTTGTCCCAAAATGGGTTTACAAGTTTGCGTTCCCAGAGTGCTAAATGAATATGTAAAAATGTTCCTGGTTTTATCTGACACTTATGTACCTATGTATTATTTTATATTGAGTAAATTTCCCCCTAGCTTCCTTTATATACCTCTCCGTATTTGATAGGATTTTTGACCAGTCCTCCTCGCTTAATTCACATTCTAAGTCTTTCTGCCAAATCATTCTCAGTTTTTTTTTCATATATCTTTGTGTAACCCATTAAAGAGTTTATAGAACCCAGCTGCTCTGTGCGCCATAGAGGGTTACTCCAAAGATTCAATCACAGAATTCTAATTCTGAGTGAATTTGCCCTTAGTGATACCGTCTCTGATTTGTAAGTATTTCCAAAAGTTTCCTTCATACTCCAAATCGTATTTCTGCAGAAGTTCAAAGAAAGACATAAACCTTCCATCAACGTATAGGTCACGGATCTTGTAAATCCCTTTCATAAGCCATTGATTCCAATAGACAGATCCGTATGTCCGGGTTGTGACTTAGCATTTTCTAACCCATAGCTCCTGTAAGGCCAGAGGTATGGACACTTACACCAAAAAGTAGACTGACAGCCAAAATGCCAAAATGTAAATAATATAAATATATAAATTGTGTTTGGGTCAATCTAGTTTTTAGTCTATATATTGTGTGTTACAGTGAAAACAACTGAACTTGATTCCTCAATTGAAACCAAGGAGAGACGGAAGTAGGACAAGAGTGAGGCAGAGAGAAACTCAACTAGCAGGTTTTGCTGCTCATGTATGCATTCCCTCCATTCTTGCAGAGCAACTGTTTTGTCACAGCGATCCATTCACCAACCTTAAGAACAGATTATGCCCATGCTTGGATACTGTATCTATCCTTTACACAAGGAGGAGGACAAGCAGTATCAATAGGCCATCCTTTATGTGCCAACCTATGCCACTCCCTTCCTCCTGAATATCTCTCCAATAATGTGCCAATCCTCTTTCTGTAAGGGGTGGTGGGGGGGGGGGGGGGGTCAGTTTATTTTTCCTGAGGTGTGACTCATCCAGACATGTTTTGATTAAACACAGATAGGTTGGTTTTTTTTGCAACACAGTGCACAACATGTTTGTGTCAGTCTTACCAGAAATGTTTACCGGAGCTCAGATTTCAACCGTGCACATACTGAACTGTATTAAGTTCTAATGCTGGGCTATTTTTATAGCAAGGGTGTGTGTGTGTGTGTGTGCGGGAGTCCCCCTGTTTACCAGCAGTCATAGCACGAAGAAGTGGAAGTGAGCATGAGCTGACCACCGTCACCGCTGGACACCTGGCTGGTGCAACAGATTGGTTTAAAGTGTAATCTGGAAAACGTGACTCTGAGAAAAATAACCCTTTAACAGTGAACTTTTGTCATTTTCATTACAAATGTATCACTGTATCGTGTTTTGATTAAGGGAAGCTCATTGATGTGATTCAATTTCCTACACTATATGTGGCTGAAACATCTTCGGTATTTGTTTAAGTTACTATTTTATAGGTTTATATATTAGTGGATCTCAAATTGATAGACGTTGTAACAGGAACATTTTTACGGATAACCAATGAGTGGGATGTACAATTCCTCAACTACTAAATTGCAGTCTTGAGGTATTTGTACTTGAGTGTTTAACTTGTATTCTTCTGCCTTTATTCTTCAACTCTGCCATATTTCAGTCGTAATTTCCTACTTTTTATTCCACCGTTCGGCAGCTGTTTGACTTATACATTTCAGAGGCAGATTGTACAAAGAGACATATGCTAAATAACTCTGAAGCAAAAATCAATTTTCTTATCAATGCAATATACCAAAATTGGCCCAAAGAGCTTTGCAAGCTGTAAAATCAAACAATACCTTCTGTACTGTTGAGGAAAAATTTCCCTCCACTTATAGATTAAACAAGGATTCAATTAGGACAAACCCCAGGAGAAGCAAAACAGGACAGACACACACGTAATCCTACAGTACACCAAATAGACAAACATGTTGACTTTTAATTTGGGAAAGCAGTTTGACTCACTGAAGTGGTGAAGATTTCATACATACTGGGAGTGAAAGAAACCCCCAACGTGTCCTGAACTGTAAGCTTATTCGTAGAAAGCAAAGCTGGTATGATCTCGAGAAATGGATGGAAGCTGTCTGTTCACCTTTAAGAAAAAGCTAAAGACCCAGCTCTTTCATGAATACCTACTAACTTAATGATGATGGTCTCCATATTATTGATGATGATGATGGTAATGACGATGGTTTTTGTTTGATAACGACGACTTATAAGATGGTTTCTATACTGATTAGAGCTCTCAAGAACTGCCTTCAATGTTGTGCTTTGCCTCTGGTCACTTCCTGTCAGCACCTGTGTGTCCAATCAGACTCAAAGCTGATCGTTTGCTCTTACTCACATTGTTCCCTTTTTTCTAGATCCTTGCTTGTGTTGTACTTAATCTCTGATGAACGTCGCTTTGGAGAAAAGTGTCTGCTCAGTGAATTCTAGAATTGTAGAATTGTCAGCTAGGGATACTTTGATATTTTCAATACCACATGTAAGAAACAATCTCTGTTATTTTAGTGATGGAAGGAATTTAATAGTATCAGTGCATTACAAAATGTTGATTCTACAGTGATATTTTAACCAAAAGCTGCCACAAGATTAGAGGGAGAGATAGAGAGAGCGAGAGAGAGAGAGAAAGCCCTGTCTAAATTACAGATTGGAACCGAGATGCTGTCAACGTACTTGTGCAATTAAGGAAGTATGCAGGAGTTTTTGGGTAATTAAATGCAAGAAATGACCAAATATTGCTTGCTTAAGACTTCTATTTTGGGTGCCGTGGAATCACAACAGGTTTTGATATTGTATGATTTTTGCTAGCATCATATATTGGATAATGGTTCATGTATGGATGGATGGTTTGATTGATTGTGAGATACTTGGAAGTGCTGCCAAACAGATAAAACAATCTATACAATCTTGTGTTTTACTAAAAGCATGCATTTGCTTCAAGATGGACTCCTTTAAACACCTATTATTCCCATTTAGATGCTTGATCTTCAAAATCTACATTTTGCATCTAAAGGGGAATAACCCTGGTAAAAAATAAAGGTTAAATGAAATATATACTGTAAAGTATTTTTCACATTTCATCCTGCACAGTAATCATATACAACTAGATTTATCAAAATTCACTTAAAGTTTCCAGAGACACTTGCAGGACAAAATAGTCCCTGATACATTTGAAGCTGCTGTTCAGGGGAAAGTGGTTCAAGTGGTTCCCAACCTATGGGTCAGGCACCTCTCATAAGTCAAGGGTCCTGAGGTGTTTAAAGGAGGAAAATACCCTTTAAGAAAAATTGTGCTTTTTCTTGTCAGGACTGGCCAAAACAGCAGCATACAATTCCAACCAAAGAAATTACAACAGACCAAAACGAGCTGACATTTTACACCAGGAAAATATATTTGCAGTTACTCAGACTTCTTTAATCTCTTCACTCTCAGTCTGTAGACTAAATCAAAACTCTGTCAAACGCTTGGTGCTCTCCACCACATGTTGCTTCTACTTTCTGTATCCGAGCGAGTCAACTGTGCACCTCACTGGTCCAACACCGGCTTGTCCCGCCTTAGAAGAACCATAAGAGGCCTTTGATTGGCTCCACTGGGAGCCGGCGCGGTGGGCTGATGAGCTGTGTCAATGAATATTCATGACAGCAAGCCTGCTCGGTCAGGCAGGCCTCACCCTGCTTGTGTCTGCGGCTGGCTCATCGGAAGGGAATGTGAGAAGTGATGTAATACCTGCGAGTCTTTCACCGGATGAGAAATCAAAGTATAAAGGACAACCATGTTAGTTTGGTTAGTAAAGTTTTGAATAAGTGAATCATGAGTGGACTTGCAGAAGCTGTGCGTAATTACGCGCGGTAAAGTGAAAAAGGTAGCTGTGTGTTTTAAAGTTAGCTGTCTTTCAAGTTGGACACAGGCCAATACTAACTGTCAAATTGAAGCCACTCCTCTTTGGAAAAATTGTTCATATCGCTGCTCCCCCCCCCCCGTGTGCTATTTCCAGGGCATTTGAGTCGGGTTACGGTAGTCGAAGAACTTGATAAACAGGTTGTGGCACCGCCTTACATCTGTATATAAGCGAACCGCAGACTTCACACAAACCAGAAACTTCAAGAACCGCACACACACACTCCTCGGAAAGGGGAACTCCATCAACTCGCCTGATTCCCAGGACAGCCAATCCCCGCTGCAGCATTACTGACAAGCAGCTGCTTCCTTAATCCGATCAGCCAGGAAATAAAGCAGGGCACTCGCAGAGGAGACGCAAAACAAGACGAGACACTCGGATCTTCGCTTTCATTTCGATTCGAGAGAGAGAGAGACACACAAACAAACCGCCAAAATGATGATGCAGCTGACAGAATCCCCCACCCAGAAAAACTCCCTCTTCAACGCCATGAACCGCTTCATCGGCGCCGTCAACAACATGGACCAGACCATCATGCTGCCCAGCATGCTGCGGGACGTCCCGCTGGAGGACCGTGATTTGAGTCACCTGAAAACCGAAGAGGAAGAGGGGGACATGTACAGCTACTACCAGCTGCTCAAATCCATCCGCCGGGACATCGAGTGGGGGGTCAGGTGCGCTGCGGCGGACGAGAGGCGGACGATCACCCGCATGAACTCCAACGCCTCCACCTACTCATCATCATCATCATCATTCTCATCATCATCTTCATCATCCTCATCCTCGATGTCATCCGAGGAGGAAGACGAGGAAGACGAGGATCTGGAGAAGCAGTTCCAGTTCCACCTGACAGGGCTGCAAGGGGTGCTGTCCAAGCTCACGCTGCAGGCGAACTCCGTCACCAAGCGCTACAAGGAGGAGATTGGAATCTGAGGATGGGGGCCCAATACATCTTTAATTACTCTGGCTGAAAAGTTTCCTCTAAAATTGCGTTATTTTGCTGCTGCTGTCACTACTGATGAAATACAAGGACATACATTTGAATGGTAGAGAAATAAGGCAGCTCGTTTCTCTCTTTTTGGCCTACATGGTGTTGGTCTGCTCTGTGGTATTGACTGTAGATGTGTTGATCCTTCAGAAAGCTGTCATGTACTAACACCAAACTTACATTTTTGCACTCCAAAGTGTTGAACATGTCGTGCATTCTGCTCCTGTGAGACACATATGATACTATTTATACCTTTATTTAATGTAATTTATTACCTTACCTCATTCTGTATGTATGAGAGCCGAATGTTATTTCAAAGTTAAGAGAAGAAGAAGAGGACTGCATGAACCGTGGGACCACTCGTCTGAACCGACCCTCCGAGAGGGAATACTGACAGAAGATTCAGCTTCCTGTCCGTGCTGCTGTTGATGTCAGTGTGTTCAGATCTATGAGTCCTTGTGTGATTTGTCCTGCTTCTGTAATGTAATGTGTATATGTTTTGTTTTTTTAAATGTGCTGGTAATGGACGGAGGCAGACGCTTCGTGTAGTCGCCGGTGATCTCCTAATGTCCTACATGGTCAATGAACCAGAAATCATCTGCATAGAGGATAATGAGATAAAGACGCTTTTGTTGCTGTTTTTATCATTTATTTGCTATTCTCATGGTAATATGGGGATGTCCATCTGTCGATCAAACTATTGCTTTTGTATGCACCTTTCTGCAACATTTTTATACTGGTATTTTTTTTTCAAAATAAACTTTTGTACAATCTGACTTCACTTGTTATGTTTTACTCTTTCAGTGGATGCAGTTATGAAAAATAATTATCCATAGAGTAGCGGCAGTGCAAAACTAGTCTATTTCATATGTTTCTGCTCATTTCTTTTCTACACGGTGAAAGAGTAATGTACAGGGAATACAGACTTTGTGAAAAGCAACATTTAAACATCCTTTGAGTTACACACCCTCTTACGGGCGCAGAATGTCCTAGACCTGTAACTGTAGGTCACGCCCAAAAAAATCAAGTCTGACCTGTAGTTCCTTCCCTGCATCTCTTCCCCACTCTCTCTCCAATTTGCTACTCTATCCACGGTCCTATCAAATAAATCTAAAAACAAACAAACTCTTAATACCTTAGCTACTATAAGATAGGCTACAAAGAGTCTGTTTGCTTATTCTCACATGTGAGACATCCCTCACCGTTCTGTTGGAACATGAATATGAATTATTATTGAATATTTTTCATCATCTGGACTTGATAATTAGACTTGGATGTAAAATGTGTGTACCTTCAATCCCTGAACACCACTAAGGTGTGGGCAGCAATTCAGAAATGTGTTAGAATAATACAATATTATGTCAGCAGGACTAAAAGACATTTGTCTTCATCTCTACCCGGGAGAAAATACATTTCTGTCCTTTCTGCTTAAAAAGGTATTTGAAAGTTGGATTTGTTGTTGCAATAGTTTCTATTCATGAACACAGCAACTGATCCTTTTTTTTTTCCCTCATAAAGTGAAACAGTTGTTATAAACACCATCCTTTGCATATAGCTTCCCTAAGCAACCAGCTATGATAATTGTGTCATAAGAGAGGGTGTATACAAATGTTCCTGCAGGAATGTTCCCTGTCAGTTAAGCCTTAGTCGACAACACCTTGAACCATCTGAATTTTAAACTGGAGAGCCTGAGGAACGGGGAGTGTCAGTCATGATGAAAAGGCTGTTTTAAAAAAGTCCATTTTTTGTTTCTAACCCTTTACAACATTATATCGAAGCTGGTGTGTCATAGAATAAATAAAAACAACCTATTCTGTTTCGTTATCAGTTACACAAAGTAAGAGTTTACACTTTAAAGTATGCAACAGAATCAATTAAACTTTCTTTTTTTTATGTCCACTGTAAAAAATTACACATGTTTTAAGAGGATTTATGTTTGTTTGTGTGTATGCACATTTGCATGTAGGTTTCGTTTTGATGTTATCTCTCACCAGAAAACAGATTTCCCTTATTGTTGTTTGAGTAACTGACAGTGACAGCACCCTCAAAGTGCCACAGAAAGAGATGGGTGCAGCCAGTGTTTCACAGTGTCACAACAGGTCAAAAGGATGCAACACACCCACTTTCCACTTTCATTCCCACTACAGCAAAGCAACAAAAAGTCAGTTTAATAGAACACGCCATAGTAGACAAAAACATTTGAATGTGTTGTTGGTGGGGCCTAAAATACACAAATATTTGAGTTATAACTTGTATTAAATTTTCTTTAATGTAAGATTTCTTCAAGTTTATTTTACTGGATCTAACAGGGTACACCTTAGGAACAATTTTAACAATTTTCTGGCAATAAAGTATTGAAAATGTCCACAAACTTCTCAAAAATATTTTAAACTTCCTGCGAAAAGCACAGACTCCCTGACTCACCTTGTTTGAATCGCCTTTACAAATGGACAACTACTTCTAAAAAAAAAAAAAAATCTTCTTTCTCTTCTCTGATTCAGATAGTTTATGGGAAATGTTTACGGCAACCTCTGTCAAAATATGGACAAAGGTGACATATCTTTGTAATATAGCAATGAGTAAGGTCTTTTACCTGCTTTTTGTAAAGTGTCTCGAGATAACACTTGTTGTGAGTCGACGCTATACAAATAAAAATTGATTGATTGATTGATTGATAGCTGGCTGCATTTCAAATGAGTTTTTTTTTTGGTCCTGAAAACATCCTCTGGGATAATCTTATCTTTAACCACATAGGGTGAATGCCAAAGGTTATCACTAACGTGCTTTTACTACCTCATGCAATTTCTTCCTCAGGCTACTATGAGGCCTTCTGTTTGTCAAATGATGAAACTCAGTATGTTGTAAGCACAGGAATAGCCTAATTGTTTTGACCAGCACACAAATTCTGTCTCGAAACAGTGACAATAAGATTGTTTTTTATGATTGTAGCTGCTGAACATGGAGCTGACTTGAACCAACTTAATTAGGCTACTTTTATGTAAAGTCTAAATGTTTGAAAGCCTAAAATGTAAAGGACATCACAGTTTTGTGTGTGCACGGATAAATACAATACAATACGGCATTTAACTAGTTAAATACAACTGATTATAATTAAATAAGTAAACGTTCAACATCCCCCGTCCCCCTTTAAGAAATTGACAAAAAGAGCAAACTAGTAAAAAATGGAATTTCATCAAATATAACAAAAGTGTCAGAAACAAATGCCTGCTATGTTGAAATACAACAAATCATATCACACGACAAGTACGTGTATCTCTTATTTTTCGATTAAAGAGACTTCAAAACCGTATTGGTTTTTGTTCCAGTCAAATGTTTAACGACGGTCGAAGTTTGGCGGCGCGCTACTGTTTTGTCCCTCTGTCCTACCCGTAGAAACAGGAAGTGAAGAAAGGCACCAGGCTAAAAAAAAACAACAACATTGGAGCAAAATTGAATCCAAAAATGGATAATCAGGAGTCCAAGTCAATGAGTAACGATTCACTCTGCGTATTGTTTAACACACATTCAGAAGACTATCGATGTGTAAGTAGCTAACGCAACTTTAAACGCTGTTTAATAACTAACTAGCTGCTATGCTAAGCTAACAACTGTGTCTGCTGCGTTCACGTCTTTTCACCAGTTTGTTAATATTGAAATATTTAGATGTGAATAACATTAATCACTTACAGTTTCCTTATGCAGACACGATATAGAATAGTATATAATGTCTTTATTGTCATTATATAATTGTACAATGACATTATTTGGCTTCACCTTAAAGTGCACACACAAACAAACATCCACAGCTAAAAACAACAAAAGAAGAAAATAAATAAAAAAGGTAGATTCAGGTAAGATGGGCAATGTATGGTAGGAGTTATTTACAGGTAGTAACATAACAGAATATAAATAGATATTGCAGAAATATAGAATAGATATTGCACAGATCAAAATGTAAAATATTGCAGAAATATAAAATAAAGTATGAAATGTAAAATATTACAGAAATATAAATATAAATAAATATTGCACAGATCGAAATGTAAAATATTGCAGAAATATAAATTAAAATAAATATTGCACAGTATGAAATGTAAAATATTGCAGAAATATAAATTAAAATAAATATTGCACAGTATGAAATGTAAAATATTGCAGAAATATAAAATAAAGTATGAAATGTAAAATATTACAGAAATATAAATATAAATAAATATTGCACAGATTGAAATGTAAATATAGCAGAAATATAAATAAATATTACAGTCTGAAATGTAATTGTTGCACATGCCAGAAGTGTGTGTGTGTGGTGAGGGTGTGTGTGTGTGTGTGTGTGTGGTGAGGGTGGGACGGTCTACAAGTCCAGGAGTATACAAGTTATTTTTTTCTGTCTTATACAACCTCTGAGAATTTTTCTATATGTTTGCATCAACAATATAGATTCTGTAATACAACAATACAACACCAAACAGAGACTGCTCTTTATTAGTAAAGTTTTAATTTGTAGAAAAAGCTTATGAAGATTAAAGTTGTCATGTAGTATTTTGACAGTATATCTTTTGAGACAATTGCTGAGTTTGAGTATAAAACTATATTTCCCCCTCCTTTATTATAGAAGAGGCTCAGGTCCACGTTTGGGATTTAGTTTTCCCTAACTTTTGTCAAGCCTCAGACCTTTGAGACTTTCAAACAATGCCGCATGCAGCCCGGTGTTTCACCTGCTGAACTCTCAGTACGCCTTCATTTGTCAGTTCACGACGTTAGCTCCCTGCAGCAGGTTCCAGTGATGTTTGTATGCACTCATTTTGAGTTACTTTGCACTGCAATTTAGTGCAATAAATTAAATCAACACCATCCTCATACTGAAAACTAACAAGGGGTTTAATCAACACCTCTCTCGCTAAGTGTCAAACACAATAAATGCACATTATTAGGTCCACAGATGTTCTCAGATAGTTTGTTTTTGAACGCACACTGTGATGATTGTGCAGATGATGATGCTTAATCTGTTCAAAGTTTATTCTATATCTAGAATAACCTAGTTAGGATATCAGTTGGATCAGCTGTAGCATGTCAATTTATCAAAAATGACATCCGAGCATGTGGTTAAGAATGGAAACGTGTTACTATGAGTAGGCCTCGTAGGCTTTGGCCTTTTTTGTCTTAATTAAAATCAAAGCAAGAATGCTGCAGTAATGCCGTTTTGCTTTAAGCCCAATTCACTCATTCACTGACAACTGATCGCTCATATTGCAAGTAATCAATCGTCCTGCTCACTGTCCAAATGACCCAGTTAAAAGATGGCCTACATATACCAAGACAGCAATGCCACTTTGAGCTCAGACTTTCAAATTAGAATAGAAGCAAACAAGTAGAAAGTGGCATACACGAGTCCTTTCCCCACACAGAAGTTAGTGCATGTAGATCCTGTGTGCTGCTACCTTTCAGGTCGTCTTTCTTGATCAACTTTAAACATGTTCACTGATTTGAGCAATGACACAAAAGCTCCTGTGCTCCAAAAAAGTAAAAACATATCATTTTTATAAATCTGGACTGACCAGGATGAACACCTCATGGGTGTATATATAGATCGAGCGTTAACTTAACCTGGTTTAAAGTTTTTGGATTTTCATCTTAGAAGTTTTTGCAGAGAGAGAGCAAGTCTAAATGTACGGGGCTTTTTGGAAAGCGCTAAATCAATTCTATCACTTGAAGATGAAATATGGTAATACATGTTTTATTGAATTGATGTTTCAAGCAGAAATGTCCAGCTTGTTATCTATGAGGCTTTGCTTCTCCTTTTTAGTCGAATATATATGTACCAGATAATGAAGAAATAATTGGAGGAATTGTTAGTTGAGCTCTTTTACTTCACTCATTAAAATTAGACAGTCCGATCTTTTTAAACGTCATAATGTCCGCCTGACTCCCGAGTTTATCGATCACCCTTTCAGTTGGTAGGAAATCTGAGGGTCGTCAGTTATAAACACCATAGCGGGGTGTGTGTGTGTGTGGCTTTGCAAATCACGAGTAGAAAAATGCGTTCCAAAATGTAGTGCAATTAACTTTTCAGAAAGCAAGATCACTCATCAACTATTTATGGAACAATTTGCAATGATAGCCCATTAAACACTCCTGCAGTTTCACGTTGGAGGTCATCATTCAACTTTAAAATGAAACGGTCAATAAACTGGAGAGAAGAAATGTCAGAGTGTGTCTCACTGAGTAAATCAAATCTTTTTCCTTTCTTCTGTACACTCAGTTTCAGGATATCACCAAATCTTACACTACTGCTTCAACAACAACAACAACAACAACAGTAATGTTAAACTGTAAACCAGATTACTTCACCTGGCTTCATCTAAAATAGGTGACCTTGTTTTATTATGTTGGCCAACAGTGTTTTTTCTCAGAGGTGTGTATCAGACTGATTGAATGCAGTCCTTTGTTTTGAAAGCTTCAAAGAATGAGGTGTATGATCATGACACTGTGTGGCAGATGCCACAGTGATGGTGTAACACAGCTCATACTCTGTATGTGAGCCGACTCTCCCGGCCTCATCATTTCTCCTCAAGTTTACAATACTGACTCACACCTTTCTCATTCTTCACATTCCCTGGTTTTCTTCCGTTCATACTTGTCTTCTCTGAGCAGCTGTCACTTCGGCTCCTGCTCAGATGTTGCTCCGCACAAAGTATGTAGCATGTCAGGTTTTAGCCCTGTTAGCACGTCAGCCTCTCTTTATTGCACTTCACTCAGCTGTCAGGGGGTTTCATCGCTCTGTAAACGGGTTGAAATGTGCCCAGTGGGGACATTCATGCACACTGACGATGTCTTTTGAACCTGAACTTTGCAAAAATGTTTTCTGCAGATCTCTTTTTTTTTTATTAATGCTTTGCTTCACTTGTGCTCATGCTCACACACGTTTACACAAACACATAAAAGTACAAACAGCTGTCATGTCCATCCTGTTATTTCCAAGCTCATGTTTAAAATGATTGCAGTCCAGTGTTTTTACTGCACAACAAGTTTGCGCAATGCGTCACCGTCACTCCAAAACAAACACAGATTAAGTAATGCATAATGTGAAATATTCTTTTTGTTAATGTAAGCCTTGTACTAATAAAGAAATTCTCATTCACAGGTGCTGATTTTATCTGTAAAGCGAGCCACAGGAACCTTCTCCTTAGTCGGATGGTAAATATCCTGAAACTTTGACCTGTTGATTTCATTTACACCACATAGTTGAACTGTTCACAGCCACAGCGATGATGATGATGATGATGATGATACAAATGTAGAATTGACTAAGTGCTATCTTTCCTCTGCATGCAGCTTCTTGCATAACTTATAAGGATGTGTTGTCGGGTGTCAAAGTATCTTTAAAAAGGACGTTAATGCTGCTGCTGCAATGTGTGATAGAGAGGTTTCTAAAGTTTCCAGGTGAATTGTTGTTTTGGTCCTGGTTGGTGTTGTTGTTTGTTTACACTGCTGATCTGTTGTAGTTACTTGGAAATGTTTTTCAGGACAGAAACTTGACTTGTTTGCTCGCTGCAAACAATACACAGCAGCAAGTCAAACGCAAGGTCAACATAACTTTTGTTTTTCGACTGAGGACATAACACAGATAACTTTTGTTTGTTTACATGAAAAGTCCACGGGACGCCTTTCAGCTTTGCAGAGTAACTCTGTATAACTAATATCAATGTGAAGCTAATAATAAGAATCTGTTTTTGTTAAGGCCCCCCGTGTATGATATGTTGATGTCATTTTGTGTTAACTTTCAGGCTCCATTTGTTGTGTTATTTTACAGCCTCACATTCTGCATGTCAGACATTTAAAGGTAGGGCTAGTCATCCATCATACACCCTCTGTTAGATCAGTGAAAGGTTTAATATGCGACTTCAGTGTAGATGTCATACAGTTTTAACACTTTAGCACCTGTCTCTCAAACGAAAAAACAACGCTGTCCCTTTGCTGCACTGCTTCCCCTCCTCCTCCTCCTCCTCCCTCAGTGTTCAGACGTTCGTTTCGTTTCTATGGCTGATCTCCATTCAGATATGTAGCTCAGCGTTCTTTCACTTCTTATTTCTTTGAAGTGTTTTAATAACAAAAGAAACGATCTTATCTTTGATTTGGAAAGTTTGTTGGTTCCCCTTGACTTAAACTCTTAATTATGCCTCGACTAACAGGGTCCCTAAGTAGGTGTGGCGGTCTCTCTTCCCCCGACGTGACAGGGGGACAGGGAGGGCTTCACGTGAATGCAACATGTTTGAGCCTCTGAGCGAAACAGAAACACGTTGAAGGAAATGCTGCGCCGTCCGAAAACAACAACCCCAGAGGGCGTTTGAATTTGCTCTTTTTTTAGAAAGGCATTACGGACCGATTTATTAAGTTAGGATTTGATATCCGCTATATTAACATTTAAAATGTTGCACATTATACCTTTAAAAACAGACTTTACACCCTGACAGCAATCCATAAATCAGGTGCTTTAAAACACACAAAAAAAACCAACAGCAATCATCTCTAACTTCTGTAATCCTGTAAAAACTTCGACCAATCACATGCGTCCCTGGCTCTCTGCGCCTACTCTGCCATTGTGCACCAGGCCGCACCCAAAGCACTACACCGCCGCTGTGTATGTATTCCACATCTACTGGATGTTGGCAGAGAAAGCGCATCTTGATTTATTATGTAATTTACTCATTAAACTAGTCGATACACCTCAAAGTTTCTTCACTGGTGAGATTTTCATAGATAAGCAGGAACCAGTCAAAGCAGAGTTTTATAAATATACAACCTGTTCACTGATGGATGAAAACTTAACAGCAGCATATAGAGTACAGTTGCCTCGTTTCCAGTTAAAATGAAACATGTTGGTAAATAGAAATGCACCAATGTGTTGGTTAAACGTTGTTATCGGCCTATGGCAAAAATCAGCCCATCAGCAAATAATGTGTTTTTTAACTATTCTTTTTTTTCTTGGGATGAAGAGGTCACCTGTTGGACAAACTGATTTGTTTTCACGGTTAACATGAAAGGAAATAGTCTTACACCTTTTCTTTAAAACGATCAGCAACACAAAGTTTACGAGATCATCCCAGCAACATTTCAAGGGGAGGGACAACAATCAACCATTTTTAATACATCAACTCTTGTGCTTATTTCACAAAGAGGGTTGAAAGACACATTGGAATCTGCCATCGGCTAAAGTGTTAAAAGTATCAGGACTGATTTTCACAGTCAGTGCATCTCTTATGGTTTACATTATGAAGCGTCTCTAAACACTGATCAGACGTTTTCATCAGAATAAGGCAATAAGAAAAAAGCTACAGATTTGAGTGTGCCCTTGAGAGAGAAAAGCTTGAACTTGGATTCAAGGTTTTCAATTTGAATGGTGAGGGCCGATAACAAAATTTCTCCCCATTTAGCAGGAAAAATAAAATGTCTCACAGTTCTCTCTCTCTCTCTCTACAGCCTTTTCATGCTGTTTGTGATCTGGCTGCTTCGCCGGTATCACTCTCTGGCTCAGGTACATTTGCATTACAATGTTCAACATGTTTTTGCCTCCTTTTTTCCCATTTCAGTTTGGTTCATTGCCACAGGAAATATGTTCAATTAGCCATGGCAAATCTTGCTGTAATTGAACCCAATTAAAATGTACAGATTAGTCAGTTGTGGAGTTAATTGACTCAAGTCGTTTTGTGATAATGACTGGCGCCTTGTGCTATTTCCCCCTCTCCAAATGAAGATGTTTTTTTCGCTAGGATACAAGTCTGACTACACGCCGACTATGAAATGTTCAAAATGTCTAAAGCACATCAGTGTTTGAGTGCAGCCTGTGTTGTGTTTTTGAAGCCGGTCCAGCGTGTCTGTCAGGTTGAGCAGCGCTCCAAGTTATCGCCGTCTAATCTGAAGTAAACGGCGGCTTAACATTGGAGCTCTGTTGGTATCTTATTACCTCTGTACCGGGCCGCGTCTCACCTCAACCTGCTCATCTTCCTCCTCCTCATTACTTCTGCTGTGCCCCTCTCATACAACATGACTCCTCTGTTGACCTCCACTCCTTCAGAGAGGTTACCATGAGTCAATAGTCTATAGTGCTCCATGAGGCTTTGTGGTTGCTGAGCACAAATTGGTAAAGGGCTGTGTTTTTGTGTTCCTAGCAGAAGCTCAGTTTGTAACTACCTAAAGGCTTAAAGCTGGCATCCATCCAAACTACCTTCTTTAAATTCTGTAGCACACAGGCTATTGATTTGTTTCATATAAAACATAACGGCTTTAGTTTGTATAAGGGGAATTAAGCAGACCACTTCTTTCCTGTGATATTTGCACAGACTTGTCACCGGGGATGTCTTATGCGAAGCTGTCAGACACATCAGTGATCCTTTGATGCATAATTTCCCCTTCTCTCTAAGTGAATATTAACACACAGGGACTTTTTTTTTTTTTTTTTTACAAGGGACATTTTGTTTGGGAATCCCTTTTCATTTTGTCCTCTCCTCTTCTCTGCACAGAAAATGATTCTCAGCCTGACTGTAGCGGCCTTCTTTGACAGCACAGCATATGTCATGGTGAGTTACTCTCATCTGTGTCATTAAACTCGCACTTAGTGGATTTTTTTTTTTTGGCTATAGTTATGAAAATGTCTCCCTTTTCTGCTCTTCTTCTCCTGTTAGGGTGAGTCACATCCAGAGGGATCGCTTTGTGACTTCCAGGCCTGGTGGCTAACGTACTTTGGTAAGACAGATCCCAGTTTTTTTAATTAGTCCTGTGCACACTTTAAACAAGAGGTCAGCAAGCCAGCAAAACAAAGAGCACATTGCAAAACAATGCTGTGTTGTTTGCTTTCGGCTGGCGAACAAACCGACAGTAAATAAAAGGAAATAAACAAGGAAATAAGGGCGCACTCACACCAGGCAATCTGTACCTTCCCTAAGCGAGCTTAACCCCTAAAGTCCAGTTTGACTGTGTTATAATGACGATGTTATGTGCAAGAGGTAACCATGCTCAGGCCCGGTTAGTCCTGGAGCAGTGTGAGTGCAGGCCAGCGGGGAAATGGGGAGGGTGGGGGTGGGGGGGGGGGGCAATCTTGCTTAAGCACGGTATGGGACAACTTTGCCTAGTGTGAGTGCGCCCTAAAAGAAATTTCAGTTAAAAGCTCAAAGCAGCTTCTCTCACTCCAGGCTTTGGTAAAGTGTCTTCTGTAGGTGACAGGTGCTGGAAAGTGATAAACAAACGTTTCTACAGATTCAGTGAGGTGTAAAAAAGATCATTTATTATTAGAGTGGGGTGGCTCTCTCTTTGCGCGTGTTTTTAATGTGAATGATTTCTCATTTGTGGAAGAGAAGAGAAATAAAAGTATGCGTCTAAAAAATTAGATACGTTGAAGAATGATATTAAGAAGGTGATTATAAAAATAAATGAAATGAGGAGTAGAGCCGCCACTCCTTTTACATCGAAAGGAGCCAGTTGAGGTGGTCTGGGCATTTGATTAGGATGCCTCCTGGACGCCTCCCTCTGGTGGTTCAGACCCCGGGGTAGACCCAGAGTTCACTGGAGGGAGCTAGGGCACTTATGTCACTTACTGTGGTGTGTGGCTTTTTATGTAATTTTATTGGCTAGTGTTACAGAGGTAAACAAGTGATGTTAAGTAATTGTCACAACGTTTCTTTTCATTGGAAAGACTGCCAGTTCTCATCCAGGAGCCTTCAGGACTAAAGGGGTGAAAAGTCCAGCTTTTATAAAAACTTCTTCATCGTAGCTTACTGTAACTAACGTATCTAGTTACCTGCTGTTTGATGCCTTTAGCAGTGTCTTTATGGTTACTCTCTCTCATTGCACTGCTTTGATTTCAATGCAGGGACTGTTTTATACGTGCGAAAGCTTTTCCTCCTCTCTTTTATTGCTTCAATTCTGCCAACTCAGCCTACGGTGCATCCTTTTCTAAAGTTCTTCGAAACAAGGGGAAGGATATTTAGTAGCATTTAAATATACACCCAACGCCAAGGGTTGTAACTCACCGGTTAAACTTGGCAAGTATTAAGAAGTATATTCACACACCTATACCAAGAATAACACGGCGGTGACAATGTTGTAATACTTGGGAGTCGTGCACCATGCTGTGTTACTTATTGGCCTGTTGCAGCCGTTCAATAAAACCGCCCTCAAAGCAGACTCCTCCGTGTTTCGTCACTGTCCCCCTTTTATGAGGAGAGGATTTTCATCCAATTACAGCTCAGCTTTTAATTAGGTTTAATATGATTATGTTGTGCAGGTTCTCAATTTGTGAGTTGGGATTGTTTTTACAAAAAAAAAGGAATCTTTGTTTTATGAGAATGCCTTTTTTTGCACCCCTTTTAGCCTTGATTAACACAGGATTCTAAGTAAGGACTGGCTGCTGATACAACACTTCACCACACTTCTTTTTTATTGCTATTGCACACACACACACTCGCACGCACACACACAGACAGATACAGGGGTAATGGGCAGTGAGTTAGAGCAGCGGGGTCTGTGCCTGTCACCTCCGTTAATCACAGGAATCCTCACTCGGAGAACAAACGGCCGTACATAAACACCGGCCTGAACGGGCACTTTGTTCTGTTGCGGAGCGCCGGGTCTGGCGGGAGCTCTGTGCGGCACAGCTCTACTTCTAACTCCAACCAATAAAATTTTATGAAAAGTGTTTGCGGAAAAAAAAACGGAGGAGAGATGGTAGCAGTGGGCAGCGTCTGGACAGGTGGCGGTGACAGCTGAGCCGCCGCGGTGTCGTCGAGTTAAAGCTTCAGCTGCTGTCTGGTTATGTAAGAGACGTGTTTGCCATCACAATGACAGTGGTTTATTGTGATTATAAGGCAGAGACAGCCAGCCTCTTTTCTTTCTTAGTCATTGCAGTCGACTTCTTAAAGGTTCTCTGGGCGTATAAAAAAAAAGAAAGAGTTGCGTTTGTGTAAGCTTGTGTGTGTTTGGGGGAGGGGGAGGGGGGGGGGGGGGTGAAACTGAGTAAGCTGAGTATGCAGCTCAGAGAATCCATCATTGTGACGACCGGCTCTGCCTGTCCTGTCAACGGAAACACACACAAACACACTTACACAGACACACAAAGAAGGAAAATGGCTGAATATGAGGGCACCGAAGGCGATGTGAGCTGTCTAGAATCGCCTCCTTGTCTTTTCTACATTCATTTAATATTTCCCCTCCGCTGTGCTGACTTCCTTTCCCTTCTTCTTTTCTTCTCAATTTCTTCACTCTCGCTCTAGTCCACTCAGTTCGCCCTCTCTCTCGCCCCCTGCGTTATCTCCCTCCGCTTTTCTACAGTTCATCATTATCTCTCTCCGAGCTCCCCCCTCTCATCCATCACCCTAAGCCACAGGTTTCCCGCATATTACTGCACAATATGCCTTCATTTATCAAAAAGTGGAACACACACACACACACCTTGTGTCTTTTTATAGTGTAAGGTTAGGACACACAATTGCAGGTGCGTTCTGTGCGGCAGGGGAGCTGTTTTGTAATTTGACCTTGTTGTTTTTTCTGCGCGTCTCTCTGCAGACTGGAGTGCCTTGGCCTGGGTTTGCCTCATCACGCTGAACCTTTACCTCAACCTGGTCAGAGAAGTGAGCACCAACAGATATCACATGTGAGTAAGAGGCCAAGAGTAGCTTTAAAAAAAAAAAAAAAAGAAAGAAGAAGCTATTTTAATAATTAATTGGTCTATTCACTGATGATTTCTGTGCATGCTCCTCATTCAGCGGCAGAGTTAATTCCATTCTTGTGAGTGTGATATCTCTGAAGGGAAGCTTTTTAATTTTAGCTCAAGTTTCCACTTGGAAGTTCCAAGTTTGGTGTTCAAAGGTTGAAACTCAAGGTCACTGTGACCTCTCAAAAAAAGGTTTTTCCTAAAATCAAAACAATTGATGCAAAGTTGAACCCAAGTGTCTAATA